>NC_090223.1:16977924-17586674 GCF_024489055.1 Chanodichthys erythropterus
CTTGGGCCAACAGTAACTGCAGGTGGACTGATGAGCGAGTGAGCAGGCGAGTTGTACCGACACACTGCGCCCAGGTGGACCATTAAAACACACACACAGACACACACACACACAGAGAGTAAGTGATGTTACACACGCACACGGAGGAGTGGAGCGCCGCAGGGCCGCTGTCGTTTCCTCTGCCTGCCTCAGATGGACATCAAACACACGCATGTTGTGTTTCAGCCTCACTGCCTCCAAGAAAATAATAAAAAACAGTGCAATAAAGGTAGAAAAGAATGAAAGTGAAGTAAACATGTAAGCAGAGGTCAACACTCATCAAGTACCAAATGAGATTAAACATGGGCAAGAAAATAGAACAGAAGGATGGAAACTTCATAAGGACCTATACACATCTGTTATTAAGAATAATCTCACTTTCCCTCATGTGAGTTACAGTAAGTGAGCCAATCAAAGACATTAAACCAGCTACTAAAAAAATAAATTAGTCATGATTACTGTAAACCTTCAGACACTGAAACACACGTAAATATCATTATACAGATAAACATGACTTGACCTACATTTTTTTTTTTAACTTTACCTCAAATCATCATGTTTTTCAGTCGTGCCTAACGTTTTTCTTTCACCACAACTCCATGTGACAACCAGTGTTATTTTAGTATTATTTATATGGCATTTATTAATATGATGTATTTTTTAATTTTCAGTGTTCATTTGAATTTTAGGTTAAGTTTTAGTCATTTTATGTGCTTGTCATTTTTATTAGCTTTTGCATATATATATATATATGTATATATATATATATATATATATATATATATATGCTGTATATATATATATATACACACATACATATTTACAAACTTTTTTGTGAATAATCGATTTGACAGAAAGACGCGTTGATTTAGTAAGTGTAGAGCTTATTTTATTTCAGTTAGTTGCCAAGGCGGCATTTCTAAGATTTGAGTGCTTTTGTCACTTTTATTAGTTTATGTTTTTTTATATTTCTATTTAGCTTCAACTTTAAGTTTTCGAAAGTTTAGTACATCAACTTATTTTATTTTAGTTAGTTGCCAAGGCAATATTTCTCTGATCTTTAAGTTTAAGTTTTGCTTAAACTTATATTTCAGCTTACTAAAAATGATTTTTAATAGTTTTACATTTAGTTAACTAAAACAACATTGGTGATAAAACATTAAATATACCTCACATTAAACCACCAAACAAAACTGTATGAAGTTCAGTGTCTTTCGATACAAGATCGATTTACATATGATCGACATGGGCCTGCGCTGTTGGGCAATAATACATAAGAGAAAAAATAACTAAATTCCATTGTCATAAAAACAAAATTGCAAAACAGAATTTCAGTTTACCCGAGTGTGACAAAAAGTGCATGCTGGACCCTGAGTGTGTGCATGGAAAGTCTGTTAAATCCGTTCAATTTGCGTCACTGAAAGTGAAGGCCTGCCTAAAGGAAACATCGCAGCTGCCCGGGTCAAAACTCTCCTGCCCTCAAAGTTCAAGCAGAAATGCCACATTTGTGGTTTGACTATCTTGTGTTTTTCTCCTCTGGGTGTTTTTGTGTTCCATCATGGAGGCGGATGAAATTCGTCCCTCTCAAACGGCTGAACTGTGTTGCGGTGAGATCAAAGTATGTCTACAGGTTAACGTGCTGAAGTCAAAATGGACGTTGTTTCCACTTCTTCTAAAGATGTAAAAGTTTTCTGACTAAATCTAACTCTGCTACGCTGATACGTTCATGTTCAGTCCACGGAGATGTGGATTTTAACAGGACGTCAAAAGCCACGTACGCTCGGTCTATCAGTTTAACCATGAAGTCTCACAAACACACGCCTTTGAGATTCATTGAAGGCACACACGAAAGTACAAACGTCTTCCGGAGACAGACCGTAGGCTGTGTATCGACCGATCTCACTTCCACCGCGACCACAACATCCTGCCAAAAGTCCTGTACGTCAGGAAGCCCCGTCTGTACTATCAGCGCATCAACTGAGAGTTAAACGCCGACTCATTTGTACTCAAAGTTTTTATTTTCCAGGATTCCTGAGGGATGGGTGTCAAGATGAATGTTAATTGCCAGTTAACATCACACCACATCTTGTTCCTGTTGATATTTATGTCGTCTTTCTGTGATTAGCAAGGCGTGAAATCATTTTAATGCTCAAAAAATGCTTTATTAAAAGTCATCAGCTCCGAATAACATCCCTGAGAGCATTACACCATCAGTTGCAAATGCCTGAAGACACAATGAACTCCACATTCAGAATGAAGGATCAGATGACAGTGTTTAGAGAGAAACAGACAGGTGTAGAGAAAAAGAGAATGAGGTGAACAGTTAAAGAGCTGACGAATTATAGGTGATTGTTAAAGGGATAGTTCACCCAAAAATGAAAATTATCCCATGATTTACTCACCCGCAAGCCATTTGAGGGTGAGTAAGAGAGATTTTGGCGCCTCAAGAGATTTTTGCGCCTCCAGGGGTTTAATAAAGGCCTTCTGAAGTTATGGGTTTTTGATAGGAAAATATCCATATTTAAAACTTTATAAACTAAAATAACTAGCTTCCAGCACACAATCGTACGCAAGTTGACTTGCACCACAAGATTTACCTGTGACGTGATGTAAGACGCAGGATGTAGGAGTATCGTAAGCTTAGACGCCTCTCACAGTTCAAACAAATATGGCTGTGCAACAAACTCAAGCTCCTCTTCTCTTATATCAAAATCCTCCGACATTTTTCTTTAAAAATGATTGTTTTAGACTTTTAATTTGTGGTGTTTTGTTTTGCTCTATCCTCTGAGCTTCTGCGTTCATCAGAGGTCACTTTTCCACCGCAAATCGATGCGCACGGCGTCTGCCGGAAGCTAGTTATTATAGTTAATAAAGTTTTAAATATGGATATTTTTCTTACAAAAACCCATCGCTTCGCTTCAGAAGGATTTTTTTGAACCCCTGGAACCCCCTTATTTTTATGTTGATGGATGCACTTTTTTGGGCTTCAAATTCTTGACCCCCTGCGCTACCATTATAAAGCGTGGAAGAGCCAAGATATTTTTCAAATATTTCTCAGATTGTGTTCATCTGAAAGAAGATAGTCATATACACCTAGAATGGCTTGAGGGTGAGTAAATCATGGGGTAATTTTCATTTTTTGGGTGAACTATACTTTTAAGACTATAGTCTGTCATAGTTAGTCAGCTACTCTTTAAAGGCAGGAACACGTCAAGCAGACGGTCGGCCATCGGGCAGTTTTTGTTTGTCGGATGACTACGTTTTCTCGTTTTCACACCGATGTTGTGAAGTTGGTCCTCGTCTGCTTTTTTTCAGCTGATTCGACATGTTGAATTAACGTCGGAGCTCATTGGTCCGTCGGGCCATCTGATCATTCTGATTGGCCGTTCAGCTACTGCCACCTGCTGGTACGGAAAGACATTTCATCTCACGCAGGCGCAGAACGGACATGCTACTTGGCCGTCGGCTGTCGAGCGTTTGGCGTGTAAGGGCAACTTTGGACCCAGACATTGCCGACGTGAGCCAACCCCCGCAGTCTGCTTTCATCGCCACTAGTTCCTTGGCGTCGACTTGGTGTGTTCCTGCCTTAATGAGAGAAGAGACTAAAGACTATGTTCAAAATGTAGTAAACTAGTGTACTGCATATTACACAGTACATACTGAATATTGATTTTTCATGGGTTCAAGGGTTTCCACGGCCAAACAGCAGCATGCAAGTACAATCCCAGATAGCAAGCAACCGTCGAAACAATGTTAAATCAATGTTAATGTGTCAACATTAGCCACATTGAATCAACATCACTTTTGCACCTGTAATTAATGTTGAAAAAAAAGGCTGAAATTTTATTTAAAAATTATATATATATCAGTGGTAACGGCATTGAATCAGTGTTACAATGTGATGTTGGACATGCTTGCACTCTCAGAAAATGAAACACAACAACTACAACTGACTGAAATCAACTGAAGATAAGAGAAGATAATAAATCTCTCAAGATCTCAGCAGAGGATGATTAAACAACTCCACAAATATCATTACCAGCTTCACTTATTACTAACAGGTTGACTATATTTCTATCATTCATCTAAAGTTCTTTCTAAGAATTAGCAGGTTTAGATGAAAAGGTTTGGTCGCCATTACGGTGATCAGTGTTTGCATTAGTTGGGCGGTTTCACTCTTGAGTTTGTGGTATTTCTAACAGTGCAGAACACAAAATTTGTTGCAAAGAAAGCCAGAAACAAAGATGATCAGATGATACAGTTTTCAGCATCATGAAGTAGAATCATTCACCAACCTTATTCCTGGCCAAAAGTGGTTATTTGTTATTAATAGATTATATTCACCAGCAATACTTTCTTGCAACAGATCAGACATTATCACTTTTGATTTTTAAAATCCATAAAATGTTTTGATGGTTGCTTGCTATCTGGGATGCCAAGCGTTAGATAAAGAGGTGTAAAGCAAGCCAACACTGGACTCTGGAGCAGTGGAAATGTGATCTGTGGAGTGACCAATCAAGCTTCTCTGGTCCTGGTTTGGTGGATACCAGGAGGACATTACCTTCCTGAATGGATTGTGCAAACTGTAAAGTTTGGTGGAGGAGGGATAATAGTAATGACCTGTTTTTCGGGGGTTGGGCTAGGCCCTTAACTGAAGGGAAATCTTAATTCTTCAGCATATTAAGACATGCATCCAAGCTTTGTTTGGACAGTTTGGGGAAGGCCCTTTTCTATTCCAGCATGACTGTGCCCTAATGCAATGGTTCTCAAACATGTCCTGGGGACCCCCCACTACTGCACATTTTGCAGTCCCTCATCTAACACACCTGATTCAAGTCATCAGCTCATTAGTAGAGACTGCAAGAGTTGAATTAGGAGCGTCTGATGAGGGAGACATACAAAATGTGCAGTGGTGGGGGGTCCCCAGGACAGGTTTGAGAACCATTGCATCAGGGCACAAAACAACATTCATAAAGACATGGTTGGATGAGTTTGGTGTGGAATAACTTGAGAGCCCTGACCTCAACCCCATCCAACACCTAATGGGGATTTTGAGCCAGGCCTTCTCATCCAACACCAGTACCTGACCTCATAAACGCTCTACTGGATGAATGGGCAAAAATTCCCACTGGAACACTTGAAAATCTTATGGAAAGCCTAAAATAGATAGAAAGTCTGTCTATCAATCAAATTTCTGTCTATCAATCAAACCTTCAAGGTTGTGTCGAGTCAACATTCAAAAAAGGTTTTCTAGTTAAAAATGAGTCCTATGAATTTCTTTGAAGATCAGCTTTATTCTTTATACTCAAATCTATTTGAATCACAATTCTGCATCATCCTTAAACATAACAGAACCATCTTATCAATATTTCAAATCCTTCTTTTATGTTTCATTACATCAGGACGTTTGTCTGTGGTGGTTTTACACATGCTGTACTTTCCCAAAACCACCACTTAGTGTTTACTAGAGTTGAAGGGAGGTGACTTGACATGTTTGATGAAGATGACTAGTCTTTGGCCAGATAACCCATTAACACACTTAGCAAAAGGAGGCGATGGGTGGCAATGGCTGAATTTAACCGTTTGTTCTGTTCAGACCTGGCCCTCGCCGTGCTGTTTCTCAGGGCGTTGCTGAAACGTTCGAGTCCCGCAGTTCCTCAATGCCTGATACTAACCAACAGTCACACCTTCATCCAGGAGATCAGAGAGGGAGCGTCTACCACAGACTGAAATGAGTCTTCACTTCTCATATTAGTCAGCAGTCATCCATGAGCTGCAGAGAGAGAACAATTCAAACTTCTGAAGTTACCTGTGTGCAAACAACTTCATGTTTTAAAATAGAACCTCTAAGAAAGTTGTGCATGCTTACTGGCTTATTCTGTGATGCTATGGTGCATTTTTATAGATCTTCATCCAGCAAGTACAATTATGAAGGCAAATGCTTTGGGATTTTTTTCTAAAACCCAACCTTTTATCACCAGAAAAGTGACCTTATTCTTCAATTACAAAAGCATTCCAGAGAGACTGGTGCATTATGGGTGTCCATTACGCCCCAGCGGGCATCAGTGGGCGGCCGTCTTTGTAGATCTCTGGATTAAGGGTGCGGTCAGATGGCAGATTCAGAGTCAGTGCTTGGGAACTGGACGGCTGCCCGCGGAGTGAGTTAACGCTTTGGGTAAAAGCGCCTGTGAAATGAATATATGTAAATGTTAGATGCAAATGAGTGTCTGTGCAAAATTCAATGCCATGGTGCTTGGGGTTTTAGCATGCAGTTGTATTTCAGAATGATGAAACATTGTACAAGCACTTTTGTTCAAATGCAGATTTTGAACATTTTGCATACAAAAATAAAACAAGAACAGAGAAAAATCACTACAAAAATTAAATGAAATATAAATAAAGCTCACAAACCTTTCTCATTCAAAAAAGTCTCTAATATTGTCAATGCAGAGCCTTACTTTTGTCCACAAAACTATATAGGTTTTTTTTATTAGTAAACTTGCATTTATGAATGTGAAATATGGTCAAAAATGTAAGTAAATTACATAAATAATCATGATGCTCTGCAGTTTCTAGGACAGATGGATGGTTGCTAGGTGGTTGCTTAGGTGTTTAAGTGGTTTTAGCATGTTGCTAGGGTGTTCTGGCTGGTCGTAAGGTGCATGCATACACGAGTGTAAAGCTGAAAACTCGCAAGCCTGATAACTTAGTAAAGTAGTTTTGAGAACAGATGCCTGTCATTAATGAAAGCAGCTCATTCACACTACACAAATGACTGTACAAACTCTGCATATATGTGTGTGAGTGTGTATATGAGTGTGTGTGTGTATAACTATATATATACACCGATCAGGCATAACATTATGAGCACTGACAGGTGAAGTGAACAACACTGATTATCTCTTCATCACAGCACCTGTTAGTGGGTGGATATATTAGGCAGCAAGTTAACATTTTGTCCCTAAAGTTGATGTTAGAAGCAGGAAAAAATGGGCAAGTGTAAGGATTTGAGCGAGTTTGACAAGGACCAAATTGTGATGGCTAGACGATGGTCAGAGCAACTCCAAAACTGCAGCTATTGTGGGGTGTTCCTGGTCTGCAATCTATCAAAAGTGGTCCAAGGAAGGAACAGTGGTGAACCGGCGACAGGGTCATGGGCGGCCGAGGCTCATTGACGCACGTGGGGAGCAAAGGCTGGCCCATATGGTCCGATCCAACAGACGAGCTACTGTAGCTCAAATTGCTCAAGAAGTTAATGCTGGTTCTGATAGAAAGGTGTCAGAATACACAATGAATCACAGTTTGTTGTGTATGGAGCTGAATAGCTGCAGACCAGTCAGGGTGCCCATGCTGACCCCTGTCCACCGACGAAAGAGACAACAGTGAAGCATCAGAACTGGACCATGGAGCAATGGAAGAAGGTGGACTGGTCTGATGAATCACGTTTTATTTTACATCAAGTGGATGGCCGGGTGCGTCTTTTACCTGGGGAACACATGACACCAGGATGAACTAAGGGAAGAAGGCAAGCCGGAGGAGGCAGTTTGATGCTTTGGGCAATGTTCTGCTGGGAAACCTTGGGTCCTGCCATGCACTTACCTAAGCATTGTTGCAGACCATGCACCTTTCATGGAAACGGTATTCCCTGGTGGCTGTGGCCTCTTTCAGCAGGATAATGCTCCTGACACAAAGCAAAAATGGTTCAGGAATGGTTTGAGGAGCACAACAATGAGTTTGAGGTGTTGACTGGGCCTCCAAATTCCCCAGATCTCAATCCAATTGAGCATCTGTGGGATGTGCTGAACAAACAAGTTTAATCTCCACCTTGCAACTTATAGGATGGTAAGATTACATCTTGGTGCCAGATACCATCGCTATCGGTGTGTGTGTATATATATATATATACACATACATAGACTGTGACCAAATGTTCCCACAAGCATAGGAATGGCAGTAAGTTTCGGGGACATTTTTTGGTCCCCATGAGGAAAACATCTTATAAATCATATTAAGTGATGTTTTTTGAAATGTGAAAATGCAGAAAGTTTTCTGTGATGGGTAGGTTCAGGGGTAGTGTTAGTCTGTTAGTGTTATGTCTATGGAAAGTCCCTATAAAACATGATGACCCAACATATATATGTGTGTGTTTGTGTGTGTGTGTGTGTTCTCAATTCTAAGGGACGGAGAGTCTCAGATTAGATCAAAAGCAACTGAAATAAGCCGTTTGAGTTCACTGGAACCAGAAGGTGATCTCACCCGTATATTCATTTGTTCACTTTCTCAGTTTGGTGAGACACTGAAATATGTAAGAAGGCTTATGATTTATTTAATTATTTATTGACTGCCAGTATAAAAACATGCATGCATGTCAGAACTACACTTTACGTATTAATACCTATGAAACTAACAAAATCATGTTGGACAGAGATAAAAAAAGAGCTGTGTGTGTGAGAAAGTTGATCTGTGAGTTTTTCTTCACCTGATGACCTCTGCACTGCCAAAGACGAATCATCAAAGTCTGAGCACAGGTCACTGCAGTTGTGTGATGCATCGATTGACTATTTCTGTTCTCATGCCGTCTCAAAGAGCTGGCACACGTTCAGACGGCTTCACCGAGAGAGGCAGGAATCAGTTTCCACTAACCCTCCTGGTCGTTTCTGAGACAAAAGAATCTCTCTGAATTTCGGGATTACGGGTCAACGCCGATGAAAAGCATAAAGTGGGCGGCTTTGACACAGGTGTCTTAAAGAGATAGATCATCCAAAAATGAAACTGTCAATTATCACTTACTCACCTCATGTTGTTCCAAACCAGCTTGACTTTCTTTCTTCTGTGGAGGAGAATGTTTAGTGTTAATGTCATCCATGTCATCCAAGATGTTCATGTCTTTCTTTCTTCAGTCGAAAAGAAATTACGGTTTTTGATGAAAAAATTCCAAGATTTTTCTCCATATAGTGGACTTCACTGGGGTTCAACGGGTTGAAATTGCAGTTTCAAAGAGCTCTACATGATCCCAGATGAGGAATAAGGGTCTTATCTAGAGAAATGATTGGTCATTTTCTAAAAAATAAATAAAAATGTATATAATTTTTAACCACAAATGCTCATAGTACGCTAGCAACATACATGGAAGCATGTTATTTCCATTAATTATGACTCAAAATTCCATGCGCCATTGAAGATTCTTTTAAATATCTGAATGTTCTCTTTTAAACTTTATCGGCAGTATAAAATTCCAAAGAATCTATGAAAATAATGGTTTTCAAACAGGTTTCCTCAAACACTCCTGTCATTGGTCAGTCGAAAAGATAGTTCCGCCCCCAAACTCACTCCATTGGTTGATTCAAAAGTTGTCATATTGGGCCACTCAAACTAACAGATCAGTGTTCTGAAAGAGCCACAGTGTTTAACTCTTCACATCTCAAATGAACAATGGCTCTAATCTGATTAAACAGACACACCACAAACTACCTGAGCAGACGCAGACATTATTGACACCATTGTGTGTGTGTGTGTGTGTGTGTGTGTTGCTCTGGGCAGAGGTGTTGCTTCACGGAGAGCCGATCTGTGTCCAAACATGTTGAAGAAATGCCTTCATTCCACGGTCTGGTGGTGAGCACAGTCTGGAAAACATCTCTCACAATCTAAAAATAATGGTTCTTATTGTTCTTTAGCTTCAGCAGTACATTCTTCATATCAAAAAACATTTTTGGCTGTTCTTGAGCTGCTATATGAATATCATTAAATGTCCGCTGATAAAAACATATGTGTTGTTTTTAGATGCAGGATGTGTGAGTATGTTCATTGTCTGGCTTTCTTGAGCTTCATCATCTTAAGCATATCTCTCTTTCGTAATCAGTTCTTCATCATTGCTAATTATCTCAACCTCTAGATGAACCATGACATCAGGCTCTGCATGAAGGTCGTAACCCCTCATTCCATCTGACACATTGGGATTCCCTCCCTGAACCGATCCATGAGAAAGAGAGAAGAATCAGAAAGATTGTGTCATGAAATCACACGGTTCATAATGAAATGTTTTGTTTTAACACTATGATTCTCACACAACTACCCAAATTATTCACATGTTCACATGTGGTCCATTAATGTGTTGCGTTCACTGGTAATTTGCTGCATCTTATGATATTGAACTTCAGACTGATGTTTTTTTAATGACCATAAATCTAGTTCAGACACCTTCTGACGACACTTACCGGAATGAATGAATGATTCCTTAGTCTGGAATGATCACCTGTCACAGATCTCGGAATGATAAATTATCCTTCATAATGCCTTCAGGCTCTCAGACAGACAGAGATCAGCTCTGTTCCAAACCCTACAGTCAAACGCCTTCACACAGAGCAGCATGCCCACTATGGGTCCAGAATGCGTTTTTTTTTTTTTTTTTGCATTTAAAAAACCGTGAGACTCAGGGCAGTGGAATGGGGGGAAAATCTTTTTTTTACATTTGAACTTGATCGCCTAGGACGCTAAATGTATGAGACGAGTGCGCAACTGTCAAAGATGTATGGAAGCCTGTTTCCGCCACTGAATAAAAAAATAAACACTTTTCATCTCACAATTCTGACTTTATATCATGAAATCTGACTTTATATCATGAAATTCTGACTTTATATCACACAATTCTGACTTTATATCACACAATTCTGACTTTATATCTCGCAATTCTGACTTTATAACTCACAATTTGGACTTTATATCTCGCAATTTGGACTTTATATCTCACAATTTTTTATATTGCAATTCTGACTTTATCTCACAATTATGAATTTATATCTCAATTCTGACTTTATATCAAGAAATTCTGACTTTATATCTCACAATTCTGACTTTATATTTCACAATTCTGACTTTATATTTCACAATTCTGACTTTATATCTCGCAATT
This sequence comes from Chanodichthys erythropterus, assembly GCF_024489055.1. Classification (NCBI taxonomy): domain Eukaryota; kingdom Metazoa; phylum Chordata; class Actinopteri; order Cypriniformes; family Xenocyprididae; genus Chanodichthys; species Chanodichthys erythropterus. The sequence continues at coordinate 16,988,873 of NC_090223.1, forward strand.
CTGACTTTATATCTTAATTCTGACTTTATATCTCGCAATTTGGACTTTATATCTCACAATTTTTTATATTGCAATTCTGACTTTATCTCACAATTATGAATTTATATCATGAAATTCTGACTTTATATCTCACAATTCTGACTTTATATCTCACAATTCTGACTTTATCACACAATTCTGACTTTATATCATGAAATTCTGACTTTATATCTCACAATTCTAACTTTATATCTCACAATTCTGACTTTATATTTCACAATTCTGACTTTGTAACTCAATTCTGACTTTATATCTCACAATTCTGACTTTATATCATTCAATTCCGACTTTATATCTCACAATTCTGACTTTATATCACACAATTCTGACTTTATATCATGAAATTATGACTTTATATCATGAAATTCTGACTTTATATGAAATTCTGACTTTATATCACACAATTCTGACTTTATATCTCTCAATTCTGACTTTATATCATACAATTCTGACTTTATATCACACAATTCTGACTTTATATCACACAATTCTGACTTTATAACTCGCAATTCTGACTTTATATCTCACAATTCTGACTATATCTCACAATTCTGACTTTATATTTCACAATTCTGACTTTGTAACTCAATTCTGACTTTATATCACACAATTCTGACTTTATATCATACAATTCTGACTTTATATCTCACAATTCTGACTTTATATCATTCAATTCCGACTTTATATCTCACAATTCTGACTTTATATCACACAATTCTGACTTTATATCATGAAATTATGACTTTATATCATGAAATTCTGACTTTATATGAAATTCTGACTTTATATCACACAATTCTGACTTTATATCTCTCAATTCTGACTTTATATCACACAATTCTGACTTTATATCACACAATTCTGACTTTATATCACACAATTCTGACTTTATATCTCACAATTCTGACTTTATATCTTGGAATTCTGAGAAAGAAAGTCAGAATTATGAGATAAAAAGTCCCAATTACATTTTTATTTTTATATTTCATGGCTGAAACAAGCTTCCATAAATTAGGCCTATACTGTATATAAAATCATAGAATAATAAATGGAAAAATGAAAAAAAAAACAAAAAAAAAACCTGTGAACGCCTACTTGTGCTCGGGTCTTTTGTAGCATCTCATGCATGATGGCCTTCAACTTTTGAGTCTTGAGACCTTTAGGGTTTTTTTTTTTTTTAAATTCCACTGCTTTCCATCTCTTGTTTTTAAGCACAAAAATGTTCAGGCATCACATCCGAATTTGCTCCAATTAAAAAAAAAAAAAAAAAAAAAAAAATGGTTTGTAAGCTCATCCAGAACTAAGATAGGGTAATAACCAACAGACAAATGAAATGATATAATTTTAACTATATTTTTGTTTGTTTGTTTTTTTACAGCAATGGCGTACGATAGAAGAATAGAACCTTTCCATGAACATTTCTTAAAACAACCATTTTTCTTAGTGTGAAGAACATTTTAAAATTCTAAATAACCCTCTTTGACCATAAAGAACCTTTTGTGCATTTGAATGATTTTATGGATGTTAAAGGTTCTATATGGAACCATGAATGCCAATGATAACCTTTATTTTGAAGTTTTGCATTGTTAGATTTCCAGCATACAAAATTCAAATTCTACTGGAATCATTTGCAAGTCCACTTAAGTTACTTGATAAGCACTATTTAAATGGCACATAAAGTTGCTGCCAATCTACAGCTGTTCAGATCAGTCACTTCAGTTAGTGCCTATATAGACACCACTAGGGTTTAAAATGAGAAAGAAAGCTGGTAAGATGTACATTGCTCATCATTATCAGACTGTTAATTGCTCTGTTTGTGTGGTCACATTCAGAACATGAAGCTCATGACAGGTCAGTGTATCTCTGTCCTTACAAACCCTCTTCTGTGTGTGAGTTCCAGTGAAGCGTTCACTCTTTGGATCTCTCCAGCCCTCCGTCTGTCTGCTTGGCCGCCGGCCCTTGTTTTTCTGCTGACTGCTCGTTCAGCATCCAGCCCTCTTCAGCGCCTCTCCAGCAAACATCTTGTGTTTTTCTGCTGACACAGAGGCTGAGGGGAGACCTGCGATTGTCTGCGCTCGCTGACCCCTGATTGGCCCTGACACCAGAGGTGAATGTGAGTCACCACCATCACGTGACCAATGAGACGCCTGTTCTCCTGATGAACAGAGAGAGACAAACACACAATACAGAGGCTGTTTAAAGGTCAAGTCACTGGCACCTTGAGGAATATGATATTTACTGCTAAAGCTAAATATTTTACACTACCGTTCAAAAGTTTGGGATCATTTAAAAAAAAATAAATGAAAAGAAAAATGCGACAAATTTCCATTATGAAGTTATTTTCATAACAATTGCATACATTGATTCATACACTTTGATGATGGCATATAGTCTGAAGGTTTAAAATAGTTTTAAAAGCTTAGAAATACAAAGTCAGAAAGTCTTGCAGACCAACAAAAACTCAAAATCATCAGGCATTGGACCTCATCAGACAACTATAAGAAACAACACTAGACCTTTATGAAACCATTAAGAGGTTGTTTGCTAACATGTCACTAACATGCTTCTAGCATGTTTCTGTGTGTTTGTAGCATGATATAACTATTTAGCATGTTGCTAACATTTTTCTAGCATGTTTAACATGTTGCTATCATGTTTTCAACGTTTTACTACACTGCTAGAATGTATTAGCAAGCTGCTAACATGTTAATAGCATGCTTTATAACGCTGCTAACATGTTTTATCACACTGCTAGCATATATGTAGCATGTTATAGTATGCTGCTAACATGTTTTAGCATGCTGTTAATATGGTAATATCATGTTTTATTACGCTGATAGCATGTTTACAACACTTTTAGCATGTTTTTGAACATATCGTTAACATGTTTTAACACATTGCTAGCATATATTAGTATGCTGATGATAGCATGTTTTAGCATTCTGTTAACATGTTTCTAGAATGTTTTAACACAATGCTATCATGTTAACATGTTGCTAACATGTTTTGTGTGTTTGTAGCATAATTTAACATGTTAAAATGTTTGAAACTGTTTTAGCATGTTGCTCACACTTTGAGCCTGCGGCTAACATGTTTCTAGCATGTATAGCATGCTGCTATCATGTTTCCAGCATTTTAATACACTGCTATCATGGTTTATCACACTGCTAACCTGTTAATAGCATGTTTTATCACACCGATAACATGTTTCTAGCATGTTATAGCATGTTGCTAACATGCTTGAACACTCTTAGCAAGTTTCCAACATTTTAGTACACTGCTAGCATGTTTTAACATGCTACTAACATGTTAATATCATGTTTTATTGTGCTGCTACCATGTTTTATCACACTGATAACATGTTTCCAGCATTTTAGTACACTCTAGCATGTTTCAACATGCTGCTAACATGTTAATAGCATGTTTTATCACACTGATTTTCTAACATGTTTAACATGCTACTATCAAGTTTCCAACATTTTTGTGCACTACTGGCATGTTTTAACATGCTGTTAACATGCTATTAGCACATTATAGCACGTTGGTAACATGTTTTACCTTACTAGTATTTTTCCAACGTTTTAACACATTGTTAGCATGTATTAGCATCCTGATAATATGTATCTAGAATACATTGCTAGCATGTATTAACATATTAATAGCATGATCTTAGCATGTTTAATACATTGCTATTATGTTGTGATGTGCTACACAAGTGAGTTCACTCAACATTGATTACTGTAACACCAACAAATTCTGTTTTTATGTATAGGCCTAGTTAGGTATATAACAAGGGTTTTTACATCAAATTCAAGTTAAAGTACATAAAAGTTGAAGCGTGATGCAAAATTGGTGCATGTATATTTAAGTAAATTCAACACATCATTTTAATCAGTGCAGTTTATGTGGGATTCAACCCGTTACATTTTTGCCAATTAAAAGTAGTTGTTCGTATATTTAGAAAAGAGTATTTAGGAATGAGATCTATTTCATTGTGTTTTGAGTAGCATGTTGCACTGACTCACACACACACACACACACACACACACACAGTCTCTCTCTCTCTCCTGCTCTTACCGTAAATGTGATCTGGCCTCAGGCAGATCTCGCTCACACGGAGGATCATCTTACATTATTTTTACTGGCTCGTATCCATGTCAACCTAAACACACACACATGCACAGTGAAGAAAACACACACACACACACATTGATTGAGACTGATGATTAGTATTAACTATAATGAACAGTTATAAAAATACATGTCTAAAATATAGGGAAAATGTGTTTTTGTGTAAAAGTAATTTAAAAAAAAAAGAGCAAAGTTGGCATGTTTTTGGCAGAATGAGACCTCCTGCTCTTCATCTGAATAAAACAAACGTTCAGCCAGAGAACTGCATGTACCAACCGCCCGTGATCCAGGTAAACAACAACAACACACTGACCTTGGCCTCATGACACACACACACACACAAAGGTGAATGTATCTGAGGGGGATTTTTCATGTTATTTCTACCACTGCTGTGCCAGTGTCCTCTCCTCGTGGCACAGTGCCACACACACACATACATACATGCCACACACACACACACACACACTGCCCACTCCAAACAGTGTTACTGTAAACACCCCCCCGCAAAACTACTGAAATTCAGCTCTGTCACAACAGCCTGACAAAGTCACACACTTATCCAGAAAAACAACTAAAATTAAAAAAGCAGAAATCAAGTTTCCAGACACAGAACATTTCTTAATAAGCAACACATAACCATGTTTGTCAATGATTTCTGAGACTTTGTGTGCTCCAACTTTACCATTCTGAGCAAAAACACATACCGCATATTAAATCAGAAATTATAAACTAAATAAATAACAAATAAACAAACAAATGTTTTTATAAAAATATATAATTTTTTAATGTTGTTTAATTGGCTATTTAATAAAATATTTATTAATAATTCTTATCAATAATAAATATTAAATACATGTATATCAATAACAAATATTAATTGTAAAAGAAAGTACATTTTATAAAATACTGGTAAACACGTATTCATATTTATTATTCATTAATAATAATAAACCATAATATTTTTTATAAAATATATAAATACATTTGATAAAATGTTTTATATTCAGTAAAATAATTTATTAATAATAAATGTTTTTATTTATATTAATATTAAGAAATATGATTAATAAACATTTTTATAAAATATATAAATACATTTTATTAAATGTTACTTATAATATGTATTATTTTAATAATAAATATTTTCATTTATATTATTATTACATATTATTATTTTTATCAAATATATAAATACATTTTATAGCATTTATTTTAGATTTATTATATATTAAAAATATTAATAAATTAACAATGTTCTTAATTTATATTAATATATGTTATGTTTTCATAAATGTAGGCTATAAATGCATTTTATAAAATATTTTATATTCAACAAAAACTAAGATTAATATGTATTATTTTAATAATTAATATTTTTATTTGTATAATAAATACATATTACTAATCAATATGATTATATTTTTTATAAAATATATAAATAAACTTTATAACATTTATTTTATATTTAGTAAATATATTTATTAATAATAATAATACTTTTATTTATATTACTGTTTTTACTAAATGTTTTATAAATATAGGCTATAATTACATTTTATATTCAACAAAAACTTTTACTATTAATTATTATCAATAATAAATAGATATTAAATAAATAATATTTAGACATTAAATAGATTTATATTAATAACAAATATTAATTAATACATGTTCTTATAAATTAAAGTACATTTTCTAAAATACTATTTTATATGTGTATTTATTAATAATAATAAACAATAATATTTTTCTAAAATATATAAATTATACATTTGATCAAATGTTTTTATTCAGTAAAATATTTATTAATAACATATATATATACATACATATACATATATAAGAAGTGATTTTTTTAATAAAATATACAAATGTTATTTTATATTCAACTATATTCAAACTTTCATTAATATATATTGTTGTAATAATAATGTTTATTTACATTATTAATACATATTATGAATCAATATTATTCATTTTTATAAATGATATTATATAATAATCTATTATTATTAATAATAAATGTTTATTTATTTATATGAATATGTTAATAAATGTTTTATAGACTATAATTACATTTCATAAAATATTTTATATTCAACAAACACTTTCATTAATATATATTATTTCAATAATAAATATTTTTATTCATAATATAATTAATAAATAAAATTAAGAAAGTTTTTACAGAATATATTTATACATTGTAATATTTAATCATTTATTTCACTTACAATAAAGCCAAAGCAGAAATCTCTGCTGATAATGTAACGCTTGTGAAGTCAGCTGGTGTCTCACTGTACAGCAGACACTCATCTCTCTCTAGATCACAGTAAAGCAGCTGCATCATTTCGGCTCAGCCCGATCACATGCCGCTCTCTGAGGACAGATGGGATAGGTTACATTAACTCTCGGGCTGCTTTCAGGTGTGTGGAAATGAAACCTGACATGCTAGACACACCGCAGGTGCAGAGCGGGACATCACCACATCACCCCTCTGTTGCCGTCCGGCTCTGAAGCACCTGAGAAGAGCAAAATGATCAAATAACAATCTGATTCACCCTCGGTTTCTCTTTAATATGACTTTCTTACATCACACAAACTCGATGCGACTTAAAAGGCCTTAAAGGGACTGACCTGGAGTCCATTTCTGCCAGTGAAAATCTGATATTCCCTCAAAGTGACTGCAAACATGTGAGCGCTGACCTTATTTATAATTAAGTGAACATTAATGGCTCACAGGCCTAATTATTGAGGCTATAGATTATGATTATATACAGCATCATTGTTATATATAAATGTAAAGCTCTAGAGTGGTATGTTATAAATCTTTTAATTTGAAAGCAAAACCTGTATTTTGAGCTAAAATATTCAAACGATGAATAACGTACTGACATGGTTTTTATCAGGAGATCAGTGTTTAAACTGATAATTGACTGTTATTATACAATTAAAAAGTTTTTTTCTGTATGTTTGGGAAGTCTAAGTTTGTACTTTTGTCTGAATTTCTGTGCTGGTTTGGTTGTTTCGCAGGTGTTTCTGATGAGCGTCGAGAACGTGCCTTTACGCAGCAGTCCAGATAAAGAGGGCGGGGCCGCTCACACTCCCTCAGTGAGGAACACCACGTCATGATGCCCATATTTGGACTGTAAACTTCCTACAGGAAGCGGGTGTCTGAGGGTCCGTGGTGATCAGGGAATGTTTGTTTTTCGTCTTTTTCACTAAATTGCAGATTCAGCAAGTAGAAAATTAGGCCTACTTTAATTGTTTTAAGTATTATGACCAATTATTTTAGACAATTACGAAAACATACGAAAAAAGAAGATATTTTAGAGCTGTGCTCAATAATAAACAATGTTTTGATAATAATGCCATTTTTATTTGTTTTATTAGGTAGCTACACAAATTCAGGTAAACTGGGAGACTTTTTTGTCATTGAGGTGACCGGGAAAAACATGTCCCGCGATAGCTAGGCTACATAACACGAACGCGCATCAAAAACATTTTAAACCCTAAAATAACAAAAATATATGGTATTTGTCCAGCTAAAAGCCTACCTGATAAATCCAATAAATCTTTTAGCAGAAAGGATCTCGGCAATGATTCAAATGAGATTATTACATATATTCCCTAAATCGTTTAGTCAATAATTTCAAATCGTGAGGTAAAATTCGCCCTGCTAGCTTCGCCCTCGGGCTTGTTTACTGTCCCAGCAGTTCCCGAAAATGACGTGTGATGCGCGTGACGTAGATGCTGCGGGGGGGCGTGGCCAGCTGTCAGTGCAGGAGTTGCTTATAAAAACGAATCGGGATACAGATCCACACGAAACGAACGCATCAGAGCAAATCAACCGAACATCTCTCTCAAAGAGCGTTCACTTTCAACAGACAACCTCTTAGACTTATTCAAGAGCGTTTCATTGCTGCTGTCCTTCACATCTTTGGGACTTTTTGGTTTGTGTTTAATTCATTCAAGAGGAACAGCGATACATCGCACTCCAGGAACGGGACAGAACGCTGTTACATTGACTGTCATCGTTATTCGCGCTGCTTATTTTTGGGACGGTTTTACACTTGAAATAAGCCGCTTTTCCAGAAGAACTCTATGAGTACACAAATGGAGCAACCGTTTTATCACGACGACTCGTTTCTGTTGGGTTACGGTCACAACGACGCCGCACTACATGACTATAAACTCCAGAAGCAGAGTATGAACTTGAACCTGACGGAACCCTTTCGGAGCCTCAAATCGGACCTTTATCAGACCGCCGATGTCGGCTCGCTCAAACTCGCCTCTCCGGAGCTGGAGAGACTCATCATCCAAAACAGCAACGGGGTGCTGACGACCCCTACACCGGGCCAGTACCTCTACGGTCGGGGAATCACCGACGAGCAGGAAGGCTTCGCGGAGGGCTTCGTCAAGGCTCTGGATGAGCTTCACCAGATGAACCAGATGCCCCCGCCCAACGTCTCGATTGGAGCCGGCGGCGTGACGACGTGCTCGACAACTGCGTCCGTTTTCGGCTCCTCCCTGCAGTCTGAGCCTCCCATTTACACAACGCTAAATGCGTACTGCCCAGCACCCAGCCACCCGTCCACCACCATCAGCTACCTGCCGCCCCACATTCAGCAGAGTCAACACCCGGAAAACACGCACGCGTTCCAGCACTCTCAGCGCTTCGTGCCTTTGAAAGAGGAGCCGCAGACCGTTCCCGACATGCACAGCAGCGACGGTTCGCCACCCATGTCCCCGATCGACATGGAGAACCAAGAACGCATCAAGGCGGAACGCAAAAGGCTCCGAAACCGACTGGCAGCCACCAAATGCCGCAGGCGCAAGCTGGAACGCATCGCGCGGCTGGAGGACAAAGTGAAGGTACTGAAGTCCGACAACGCCGGGCTGTCCAGCACAGCCTCCGTCCTGCGGGAGCAGGTGGCCCAACTCAAACAGAAGGTCCTGAGACACATGAACAGCGGCTGTCAGCTCATGCTGACCAGTAAGATGGAGGCGTTTTAAACGCAGGTGGACTTTCAGAAGTAAATATAACACTGGAAATTGTTTGTGTTCCACAACTGAACGGCACTGGGAACTCTCAAGCTCTCAGCTGAGTTATTTTGGACACATCCTGGGTTCCGATAAAAGCTCGTAGCGAACCCTAGTCCAGAAGGGGGGCAGAACGGACTCTGAGCCCTCCAACGCTGGGCTCCAAGACGAAGTGGAAAGGCTCCGTATCAATAATGTGTTTTTTTGTCATGATCAATTGTGTATTTGATCATGTGAACGCATCTGATATTGTTGTGCAACCGTTCCTGAACTCATAAATTATTGTAGGCTACTGGTCAGGTTGATCCTGACGCTATGTTACCAATGTCATATGTTTACAATGTCTTTTTTATGTGTGCGCTGTTTATTTAAGTAAAGATTTTGAAATATATCTTTCGAGTGTATGGCTTTTCATTTGTGTTATGTTGTCATGCAGTTATGTAACTCTTATGCTGACCGTTCCTCGAAGTCCACCCACAAAACCGTCTGAAAACACGACAATTTTAGCTTATTATGCCTTAATTATATTAATATTCACTCTTTGTAAAGTAATCAGCTGTTGTCTGGGGGTTGTGTATTGATTATAACTTCGTGCGTTTTCGTATTCGCAAAGGGGGCACTAGGCCTTTCCTGCTGACGTCAAGCAGCACATCCAAATATGGTCGTTTTTGGTCCTCGTACGTCACACCCCGCCCACAAGCTCGGGTGGAGAAGTTTTTACCGCTCCAGGATCAGCTAGGTTGGAGAACAGCGAGGGGGTTTCCGAAGTTGGATAAGACCACTTTTTAGCATGTGGGAAGGTGTGTGTTTCCAAAGAGTTTAGTGGGTAGAACGCTTACAAGGGAACAATGATGCAGCCTCTAATAACTTAGAATTAGGAATAATTCATACACTTTCAAGATATAGAATCCAACATTCTAGAATTATAAAATCATATTTATTATAATAGCCTATATTACGCAAAACATATTTATTATTTAATATATAGGCCTATATAAAAGATGCTGGGTTGTTTCAACCCAATTTTGGGTCAAATATGGACAAACCCAACCATTGGGTTAAATCTCTAAATACATTTTTTTTAACCCAACAGTTGGGTTTGTCCATATTTGACCCAAAATTGGGTTGAAACAATATATTTATTATAATATTTACATATTCAAATTTGACTATAATTACACTCTAAAAAAAATGCTGGGTTAAAAACATCCCAAGTTGACTTGAAAATGGACAAACGTAGGGTTAAATGTTTGCCCAACCTGCTGGGTAGTTTTATTTAACTCAACTATTGTTTAAAAATGACTGTATTGCTTGCTTAAAATGAACCCAAAATATGTTTAAAATATGAAATTAACATTTATTAATATGTTTAATAAATGAACATTAATTAAACAAACATTTATTAAATTGCTTATTAATAAATGTTCACCTTTTGATTATTATTGTTGCCATGTGACTGATTTTTAATTTCCATCCTTTGGGCTTATTTAAACCTAACCATATAGTAATTTTTAAACAATAGTTGGGTTAAATAAAACTGCTCAGCACGTTGGGCAAACATTTAACCTAAGAATGAATCTAAATCGATCTGTTATTAATGCAGCGTAAAATATTGTAGATAACTGTTTTTTATGGGAGAACAACTTCCAGAAAACCAGGCTGGTTTAATCTATTTTTATTTCAGCCTAAAATTTAGTTTAAGTCCAATTATAACTAAACTGGCTATTTTCTGTATTAGCAGAATAATCTGCTCTTAATTATATTTCTGAACGGTTTGCTGCTTTGGATGTCTTCTGGAGATGAATTAATCTTTTGGGAAATGACTGCGACCTCTGGAATGACTGAACCGGAGGCGCGCACGGCAGGGGCGCGCGTAGGTGGTCGGCGCGCATGAGATCTATAAAGAGAACCGGTCTGGCACTGCCGCTGGAATAAAGAATATTAGCATGAAAATAAGTGACCCTGAGCTGATCTTTCTGAAATAAGTACCTCAATAACCGTTTTACTTAGGCTATTAAATATTTAAACATGAATCCACTACAATAATAGCCTATGTTTTTGGACATTCCATGGTAGTTTTATGTACTTTAGTATCATGAAAATACCATCATAGTAGCTACACTCTTAAGAAAAATGGTTCTAAATAGACACAAATTGGTTCTTTCGTTTTACATTTAAAAATTAATGAAGACCAAGTTCCAGTAAAATATCTTAACAATCCTCTATGATGTCTTATGTCCACCATTATGTGTGTATTTTGAGTGGCAGTTTCTCTCAGATGATGAGTTGACAGCATCTGAAATACACAATTGATTTCAAAGTTACAGTATGACTCTTCCATTTGTTTATGTAAAAAACAATTGTTTATGAAAACCAAAATCAGCACAATTGGACAGTAGGCCTATGTGAGCCCTGTACAATGTTAAAAGAAAAGTTGATATAAAGTCATGGGATATTTTTATGCATAAATTAATAATTAAAAAATCTAACAATATGGATCATAAAATCTCTGTTACTATCTTAGTAGAGAAGAGGAGTAGGCCTATGATTAGGCCTATCCTTAACTGAACAGAGCTGCTCACACATGTTCTGTTAAACTAAAAAGAGAAAAAGAAATGAGAAACCAGTTACAATGTTGAAAGTCAAAATTTATAGACATTTTAAGAAAGAAATCATTAACCTGTTGAGAATGTTTAGACAATCTGTGTAATTGAATGGTTGAGCTCCAGAAAATATGTAGAGGTGGCTTTGACGGTTACAGATTTGAAAAACAAAAAGGCGGGAATAAAGAACCCTATAAACTCTAACATAAAGACCTATTTCAGGGTACTTCAGGACCATACGATTTTAAAGTTACCTTTTACTATACGTCGAAAGAACCTTTAAAGAACCATCTTTTTCCTTTTTTTTTTTTTGTGTAGCCTACATACAAACGGGTCTCAACTATAGCCCAAATAACAAAACAGGCTCAAGAAACGTGTAGGACGTTTGTTTTTCTGCCACTAGATCTCTGGAAAGTGGGAGCGGGGTTTTTTTACACGGTGAGAAAAGCCCACTCGGGTCCACCTGTCAAATGACGTCAGTGACCCACCTGCGTGTTTTTCTGCTCGCTCTCGAGGTGGAAATCGAAGGAAGCCACATCAAAGCGCTGAAAGCATGCGCGCACACGCACACGGGCTCAGGTTGTTTTGGAGATTTTAAAGGTGCACACCGTCATATGCTTCATTTCATCTGACACTCAACAATATCAAGAGCTCTTTTAGTTTCATAAGTGTTTCTTACGGAACAATCTCACCCCCACCTCCGCTCTTAAATGGACTTGTTCCATTCTGATGTTTTTGACTTTATATATGAAGATTCAGCAATTAAAAGCGCGGTCATATTTACCGCTGTTTAGCGAATTTTCGCGGCGAAATCCAGTCATTCCAAATGGAATTCAGGGAGAAAGATTTCACACACGTTTTGCTATTTTTGAACCAACAAAAAACTGCATGGCTTGAAAATGACTTCTGGGTGTTCTGTGTTTTATACCTTTTTGCACTTGAAAATTCGCTGACAATTCGCTAATGTGACCGCGCCTTAACAATGGCGAAATCGCCCCTATATTAAAAAGGACCCTTTTTGAAAAGACAGCCATTTGTAGCGGTGACCGAAACCATAGTGGACGTTATCGAGTGCACTCATTTAATCCCATAGTGCGCCACAATAATGAATGTACAACTGATGTACCCTCAACGGCTAGAATAGCCTACCCATAATGCACTTTGAGGGTCGTGCCGAATGAAAATAAATAAAAATTTAAAATAATAAATAAAATAAGCTTCCGGGACATTATCTTCTTCAGATAAGTGTTTGGCTTTACCAGTTACCTTCATTAAAATATGTTTCTAAAGCAGAGCTTTAAAAGACTCTCCAATGGTTGCAAAACCATTTTATTTTTTGTACAGGCCTATGTGTGTTACCCTGTAATTTATTTTTACTGTATATTGAAAGTGAGTTTACTGCTTTCTATGATTGTTACTCTCTCATTTCCCTTTTTTCCCCAGTTTAATTGACACAAGAATGGCTCACAGGCCTGTAAAAGCGCAGCACTCATGAATGAGTCAAAGCTCATTCAGCAAAGTTTCACAACAGAACCTGCGTGTGTTATTTTTATCCTGCCATCGTGATTAGCCTGAAGAGTTTCTGAGCTTTACGGAGCATTTATTCTTCATTTGCCCTGTTCTACATCAAGAGGCTTTCTAACGCCTGACAGACTGTCAGAAGGAGCTTCACGTACAGAGGAGGGAGAAACATCAGTGACTGATGACGACAAAATGTGGGCTCATCTCCTCCATCAAACACTAGCTGATTAGCACATTTCATCTTTCTCTCCCACTCACACACTGTAAATCTCTCCTTCGATCTCATGAATATTCCTTCTTTTCCTTTCCAAGACTGAGAGATGAACGCTGAGGCTCAGATAGTTTTTCTGCGTGACACTTTCCGTCAAACACCCACCGACATCGATACAACCTGAGTATTGTACTTGAGTATCTGCTCAGAGTCTGATCGATGCCACAGATGAGTTTGGTGCTTTTTACCTGAGGGTCGTGAACAGCAGTGGTCAGTACATGTGTTTTGTGTAAATGTACATTATATTATATTTTCAAAATATTAATAAATACTATAATAGTATATTAAATAATACTAAAGTAACACTGGCTGACATATGATAAGCAGGCTATAGCTGAATATGCCATAATATTGTTTAAATCTTGTGATCAGTGGGAGTTTTTGTGGTTAGATAAGTTGGTTACGAGGTGTTAAAGGTCAAACCTGGTTTAACTCATGACTTCAGCATCAAACACCATCAGTGTTAATGACTGTGTTTCACCTTAAATGGGTTCATGGCGCCATCTAGTGGTGCAAGTGCAATAAAACAAATAAAAATGGTCTTGAAGCTGTTAACGTGTGGAATAATTAATAGTTAAAGAATAATGCTGCAGGCCTTATTCGGAGCAGCGCCATGACGGGTTGCATCCCCTGTAGAAGTTGTATAAAGCTCCTAGATCACTTATATTTTTTTCACAGCTCAATATGTTGTATATTTTTTTGCAGTGTTTCGTCAGCAGAAAACCCCAAAACACGTCTTTCCTCGACAGCTTTCATTTCGACAGTTAATGCGTTCGCGCCATTAACCATGACAACCCGTGACGAGCTGTTCACATCCTGGAACTCGGAATTGTGCGTTTCTAGGGCAACACTAGATAGCAACGGCCGGAAGTGAGGAAAAATTTCATAATAAAATAACAGTAAATTAATTTGCTACTTATCAGATTGTATTTTATCAACGACTACACCTACCCCAACACTAAACCCTACAATACTGCAAATACAGTTATTAAATTAACAAAGCCAAAGTGAACCTGCAGCGGTCTAGTGGTACAGCAGTCACGTGGTACAAGTGGGAGCTCTCAGAAAATACCGAGTTTACACGTTGTAATCTACGATTAATTGAATCTCGTAATACGGTTTTTACGACATGGCGGCGTGAAAGCACCTAATGCCATGCTATAATTTAAGTTCATTAGTTAAATGAAGCATAAATTTGGTAAGATAAACACAATATAGGCTAATAATAAAACTTTACAATAAACTAATGACGAACATGAAAAAATAGGCTACTATAGTAATTTATAGTAAAATACTATAGTGTTTTTGAACCATACTAAAGTACTTGAATTAATTTGTTGTGGTAATTCTATAGTTGTTGTGGTAAATAAATTACTCGTACTAAGTTTTCTACAACTATAGGGTATTATACTACACTAGTAAAAACTACTAGTTTATCAGTTCACTATAATTAGTATGCTGTAGCATTTATTAACAAAGTGTTGTATATACTATACAGTGTATACTACAATTTATTATAGTAAATATTATAGTACTTTTTTCATGTGGGTGAGTTGAAACTGCTTTAAAAATAAAAATTAAAAGAACGAACAAATTCCAATTTTGTTTATTTATGAATTAAAGACAAATAAGATCAGAAGAGAAACACGTTTACTCAATGCAGCCACAAAATACAGAAACATCAAATTGCTCACACTGACCATCCATTTACATACAAACAGAGCACACATATCCTCGCGTTAACTGTTAAACAGTCAACAAATACACTCATTCTTAACTAGTCAAACAGATTTTACAGTGCTCTCTCATAGTTTTTCTTTACAACATTATTTTAATATACGTCAGTATAAATACTTAAGAGTAAATGACCGCTGAATCATCTGTGTTTACACTAATAAAGTAATTTACTCAAAACATTAACACACAGACATAAATTACACATATATGACTGTGTGAAATATAAAGTGTTGGCTATACGTGTATATGATAATGTATTGTTAGAGGATATGAGACATTATCCATACTTCCATATGTTGCGATTATGATGAAATATCACAGTTGTAGAAACAAGCAACAACAGCTACATTTAAGTCTAAACTGAGCCAAAAAAAAAAAAAAAAAAATCCATAATATTTTAAATGTAATGATGTGCTTTCATGCAGTGGGCAAATACAAAAACACACTGAATAAACAGTTCAACTCAACACAAAAGTCGCAACCCATTTTCTTGATGTAATTTGACATATTTCCAAGTGAAGTTAATGCATTAGCTAACCTGAACTAACAATGAGCAATATATTTTATACAGCATTTATAAATCCTTGGTAATTTTAGTTAAAATAAAAAGTACAGTTATTCATTGTTTGTTCATGTTAGGGTTGGACCATTAACTAATGTTACCAGACAACTTTTTATTTTAAAAAATGTATTAGTAAATGCTGAGATTAACATTAGCTAGGATTATTAAATGCTATAGAAGTATTGTTCATCATTCGTTCATGTAGTGCACTAATGTTAAAGCTTATTTTAAAGTGTTACCAAATATTCAGTGAGGTTCAGACCTAAAATCAACTTTTCATGTTGCCATTAACAGGTTAAAATAAGCAGAATTTGAAATGACAGAAGTAGTTTTAGTCTATTCAGGATTGTTTTGTTGAATGTGTTAAATGGATAATAGAATTATGGTAGAAAGCTTACTGCATTAGTTTACTTTAAATTCAACTGATAGGATAAAACAGAACAAACATTCAGCAGATCTAGAACACAAATGTTCTAGAAGCCGCTCCCACTGCCTTCCATATCAGTTGTCAGAACGGAGCGTTTGCGCAGTACGGAGTTGCCGCTGCTCCTCCGGGCCTGTGGTGGCGCTGTGGCGCTGCGTGTCTGAGGCTGCGCAGGAGGGCAGGGCGCTCTGTACTGTGGCAGGCCGCTCTTGGTGGTGTCCAGTTCTTCGGGGTCTCCTTCCTGAACCCTCAAGGCCGCGATCACCTCTCGATCTGAGGCGCTGAGAGTCAGACAGCCGCAGCTATGACCTTCGACCCCATCTTCTTCCCCAGGGTCATCTTCGACTGTCATGAAAGCGTCTCCCCAAAGACTCTCGCAGAGGTCTCGCCCGTGCTGATACATCTGACCAACAAAGACAGATGCATGGTAGATCAGAACATGTTCACAAGTACGCAAACAAACAACTGTTTGATCAAAGGTCCTTTAAAGGGGACCAATAATGGCTTTTTACAAGATGTAATGCAAGTCTCTGGTGTCTTCAGAATGTGTCTGTGAAGTTTCAGCTCAAAATACCCCACAGATCATTTATTACAGCTTGTCAAATTTGCCCCTATTTGGGTGTGAGCAAAAACACGCCGTTTTTGTGTGTGTCCCTTTAAATGCAAATGAGCTGCTGCTCCTGCCCCCTTTAAAGAAGAGGGCGGAGCTTTAATAGCTCACGCTTCAGTTGCTCAGCAACAACAAAGCTGGAGAATGTCACGCAGCCAAAATGAGGATTGTCAGTAACGTTGTTCAGCCTTACATTGTTCAAACCGGAGTCGACATTGATGAAGAGACTCAGGAAGAAGTTACAACTTTTAGAATGAAACTGGATGTTTCTGAACAGTTAGTGGATAAATTTATGTAGTTTCTGTGGTGTTGATTCAACTCATCCACTAGCATGTGCCGTCATGTTCATCTTTTGTGCAAATCCAGCATTGAATTGAGCCTCGTTTGTGAAGCAGTCCAGCGTAAAATGACAGCATGGCAACAACCCTCGATTACAACAACTCTTCCTCTTCTCTAAAGCAGCCCAACATGACCTTACCCCCTTTGTTGTGTGTTCTCGGGGGCGGGGTTTATGTAAAATGTAGGGTTTGTGATGTCAATAACCCAGGAAGAAGCTTGTTGTAGTCCCTACCAGCTGTTTGTTGTAGTTCTTAATAAGTGATTTCTGTTAAAGAAAATATCTCACTTTGCATTAAACTTTGAGCGTCATAACTTTGCAGATGTTGTTTATGCTCAAACAGCAACATTACACACTAGCTAGTTAAAAAAGTGAAATCATAATCAACCACCCCTTTAAGGCAACTGTCAGTTCACTCAGCGGCCATATTTTGAACACCTCTATTGCAGCTATTTCAATCATGCAAGTGCAGCTTTTCTCTCTTTGAATGGGGAAAAATCAAATTTTTCCAAAGCGGTTCACCAAGCTTATGATTAAATTTCATATTTGAAATTACCAATGAAATCTGACAACAACTGTCTCATAAATTCTGTTTCTAAATGCTCAAATCATGACAAAAAAAGCTGCATTTTCAGACTGGTCCAGCCAATCCACATGTGCAGTCATAAGCTGGTGTCTTGAAACACTTACTGTTTCTATAGCAACCGGAGCTTCTAATGCAGCTGCAGTGACTTTACCAAATGGTGATTGGCTCTTTTATTTAGAAGGCGGGACTTATTCCGCCATATTGCACTGCACTTTCTTCTATTCATGGTAATATGAGTGCACCGCTGAAGCTGCAATAGTGGCCCCTTGTGGCACTGCTGAGAATGCAGTGTGTAATTGGTTTGTTGTGCATTCTTAAAACATAAAATAAAATAAATAGCAGTAAATATACTTAAACAGCAGAACTTGCAAACAAAATCAACCTGAATAGTTCTTCAGACTGCTAGTTATAGACTGCTTGTCAGATTAAAATCTTTTGTTATTATTAAATTAATTTTTGATCAATTTAATTTATTCACACTGAATTTACAAATTTACACATATAAAATATTATATATATATATATATATATATATATATATATATATATATATATATATATATATATATATATATATATTAACTGTTGTTCAGAATTACTTATTCACTGCTGCAGCCATTGATGAAATAAGATGGTCTGAATCTAATTACAGATTATCATCCCTAATTAGTGTTCAGTCATAAACTGGGAGATAAAGTAAAAATTAAGCAATGTGAAGAGCACAGATGCAGTTATGAGGCATCTTATCCTCTATGTAGCGTCAAAAATATTGTGTAATGATGATAAAACATTTCAGATGTGCTGCTAACACTGTCCGTCATTAAATTCACACATCAGCGATTTATGCACTTTAATGATTCCTGAATGTAGAAACACACACACACACACACACACACCTCCTCGGCTTTCTCTCATTATTAGCTGTGATTTTCACCCCTCAGAACATGCGAAGTGTGTGTTTCTCTGTCGCTCACGGTTGTGCACATGTGATGATTGAGTTGATTATGAATTTTCCCTGCCAGCAGCATTTCCACAGAGACACGGTTATCTTAAAATCAACATGAGATCAACTGTGACTCTATTTACTGTCTTAATTCATGTTCCTGCTCTTATTGTGATTCATCACTGCATGCTATTCTACGGAAACAAAAGTGTAATCTTTGATCAATATCATAACTTCACTTCCACCTCCGAAACGACTTTAATTTCCATCATCAAATTAAATCAAACACCTTCATATAACATCAACATCCAGTCAATTCATCACGATTAAAACAAGTCCTACTCTCACTGTTAAACCTTATAAAAAAAAAATTACCAAATATTTAAAAAAATGAATACCCCTAAAGAAGTGAATGGCAGAAAAGTCTGATTAACATTGAAAATCACATGACCAGCCAAATATTTGCTTGCTTTATCTTGGTATTACTGGACTCAATTCACAGAACAACTTTTTTTCAACAGATGTTGTCAAAATAAAGTATTTTATTTACCTTATTACAACCATAAAATGTTGCATCAAACACTCTTTCAAACACTCTTACAAATTACGTGATTTGAACCACATTTGAGCTCTGAAACTGACTGTATGAAGCTGGTTGTGCTGATTCACACCCTCTTTCTCTCTCTCTTTTCACATGTACAACATGTCAGTGGTGAGTAAATGTGACAAGAACTGACACATTTGATGTGTGTGTGTGTGTGTGTGTGTGTTTTCCAAAGACGTTCCAGCTGTGTCCATGCCTGGAGTCACATATACTCTCTCTAGTGCGTTCCTCTCTGTAATGATGTTTGCATCACTAGCACTATAGTGCTGATAGTGATGTGAACAAACCTCATTATTTTTCTTGCCCTGTTGAGTGGCAATTTGGACATCAGATTAAAACTGTCCCTCTGTTTAATAAAAAGCCCAACACAAAAGAAACAGCAACTGCACAGCAACACCTTGGCAACCACCCACAACACACTAACAACAGAACAGGCGATCCACACTCCAATCCAGAAGGGGCGTGCGCAGTAACGCATTGTAGCCTAACTACCCAGAAGCGAGTTAGCATTTTAGGACTTCCGGTTCCATCGCTCTAAAGTCTATGGTTTTTGCTAAATCGCCTGAAGTAAGGTCTGTGGTTAACAAAGCCTCTAAATTAGGGATGTCCAGATCCGATCACATGATCGGAAATCGGGCCCGATCATGTGGTTTCAGACTCGATCGGAATCGGACATTACCTCCCGATCAGGACTCGGATATATATGTATTAGGGGTGCAACGGTTCTCCACTTACAGACCGCACTTGCACTGCGGTCCATCTCGACGACGCATCTATTGGTTAATATGGTTTGTTTAAAATAGCAACGTGGAAAACAGACAGAGTTCAGATAATGTATGTTTCAGTCGATGGATGCACAAAACGTTACAACAACGATAATCAGAAAGCGTGGACAAAACAGTCACTCTTTGTAAACTGTTAACTGCGAGTGCCGTCTGCTCTCATGTCCAGTCATTTACGCCGTCATCACCCGGGTGTTGACACACGTTGCTGTCTGTATTTAAACTAACTCTTTTAAGCCTTGCTGATTTAAACCTTAAAGAACAAGACGCGAAAGAGAACTCGCGCGCGCTGTGAGAAGATTTGTGTGCGCTCATCCGAAGCGCGCACACGCTTATTCTAGTCAGCGCGCAAATACTGAGTTCTCTTTCAAGTCTTGCGCTTCAGCAGACAAATTCATACAAACATTATGTCAACATGCCCGTCCTAGCGAGTATCCTAGCAAACATAGTCGGTTATGTCTTAAGTGAGCGTATATTAGTCGAGAAAGACAGCGCATGTGGAACAGTATATGTAGTGGATCGTGCATGTCTTAAAGGGACATCAACTATTCCTGCTGCCTGTATTTAATGTTAAATCAAACAACAAAGAAATCACTCACTGCTCTTGACTGAATAGTTTTTGTAACTTCAATAATGATTAATCTTTATTTATTTTATACAGTAAAGATAATATGCAGTGATATTTTATATTTGATTACTATTTGAAAACTGAATACCTGAAAAACCTGAAAAGCACTGTTCCTGGATCTGTTTTTTCGCTCTTCTTTATTCTTTTTTATGTAGGCTATTAAGTATCGGATCGGGACTCGGTATCGGCAGATACTCAAAATCAAATGACTCGGACTCGGACTCGAGGGCAAAAAAACGTGATCGGGACATCCCTACTCTAAATATTTTCACATTTTGATCTATGACATAAAACACACCAGTTATAACCCGCTTGTGATTTTTAAACCTTTATTGTGTCTTAAAAATGGCGGTTGCTAACAAATTGCTAAAAGGGACTACTTCCTTTGGCAGGGACTTTAGACGTCATCATTAAAAACGGGACATTTGGACAGCATTTCTCATGAAAAAGTGGATAAGTATTCATAACAGCGCAGATCATAATCATGTTTTTAAATAAAGTTGTTTTCAAAGTTTGAGGAAGTTTGGTGTTGGTGACGTTGATCCGCGACCATGGTGTGCTGTAGTCCGTTTATAGCCTACTGTTAGCTTTTTATATCTGACAACATTATTTAGGCTTCAAAATGTATAAATGTTGTGCTAACTTGTAAAGATTATCTTGATAGACAAAACATGTAGTATGGGAAAAATGCATAGGCTTTTGATTGAGGGAACCCGTGCGCCGCTAACTTCCGGGTTGGCCTACAGAATCACGTCATCTCTGTACTCAATAATCGCAATAAAGCTCAGTGTTTTGTTACTTTCGATAATCTATCATCTTTTAAATTCTATCGATTTCATCACGAAATTCAAACAACAATTCATTTTGGCACTTTTTGATGTGGCGTGACAGATCGCTATAGGCGCCTCAGACAGTTCAAACGGCAGTGCGGAGCGCGAGTTGAACGCAATCATACCTTCCTCTTCACTACCACTGAATGAACATGAATACTGCCTTATGTGCTGCCTTGTAACAAAAACTGCCTTATGTGCAATTTACATGTTTACATACAATTTGTATTATTATTATTATTATTTGAGTGTTGATGTTTATATCTAAAAATAAATAGCAACTTAATTTAATAGTGTCAAATTAAATGTGTCAAAAATCCTCAGAACACCTTAGAAGACCTCAGAAACTTCATAGCAACATGCTGGCAATCATGTACGACACCCTAACAATACAGCAATATTTCAAAAACTCCTCAAAACCCTAAGCAACTGCATAGCAACACCATGGCAACCACTTAACAACACACCTAAAATATAAAAAATAGCATCTGCATAGCAACACCCTGGCAACCAGCCACAATTCATAGCATTGTGAAAAATCTCCTTTAGAACACATTATCAACACCCTAACAACTGCATAGAAACAAACACCCACAACACCCTAGGAATACAAAGCAATGTGCCAACACTTGGCACATCAAACACATTACAAACATAAAAAAAAATCTACATAGCAACAGCCTGGCAACCACCCACAACACCATAGCAATGTGATTAAAAACTACTCAGTCAGAACACCTTCACAACCTCCTAGCAACATTCAGACCTCCTTAGTAACTGCATAGCAATACCCTGGCAACCACCCATAATGCCCTAGCACCTATAATAAATTAGTCAAAAAACTCTTCAGAACAACTTAGCAATACACTACACATTCAAAACAATACACATTCAAAAACCTTAATAACTGCATAGCAACACCCTGGCAACCACCCAAAACACATAGCTATATGCCAAAATCCACTAAAAACACCTTAGCAACACACTGAAAACATAAAAAAAAAACTTTGCAATTGCATATCAACACCCTGGCAACCACCAACAACTTCATAGCACTGCAGCAATGAGTTGCCCAGATTTTTTTCACTCACATTTTCTTCAGAAATGTAAAGATCTAGTAGTGAGTGTGGTGATATAATGTCCGGTATGATATTACCTGTTGGTAAGGCACACAGCCGCCAGTGCAGTTCTGTCCTCTTGGGTCAGTGGTCCAGTCTCGAGCGCACGTCAGGTCCAGTTTACAGGCCTCGTACCTGCAACAGTGACATCTCTTGTCATCACATTACCAACAGCTAAACCAATAAATAATGAAGAACACTCAGATTGAGCAGCTCATTACTGCCAATTAAAGCGGGTTGTCAGATTACTTATCACAAAAGCCTTGGACCTAAAGTGTAGCCCTGTCTTGAAAGGCACACTTCATGTGCACTTGCGGTCTTGTCGACGACTTTTACCCAACAGTCATAGCGACATTATGTCACGAAACTCTGGACTCGGAGGAAGGTCTCAAGGGCTTAGGGCTCCATTTGGGACAGGGCCTGTGTGTTTATGCAGATGAGTGGGCGTGGCCTCACCAGTCTCTGCAGAAGCTGTGGCACAGGGGCACCGCCTTCAGGGAGGAGTCACGATGTGGGTGTGGCCAGCGAGCAGCATCAGGAGAACAGCGATAAAAACAGACGACACGCTTCAGGAAGGACTCACAGCTACAGAGAGAGACAGACAGTTAAAGGGTTAGTTCAATCACTAGCACAGTAATAAGCTAGTTTATAAAGTTTTAAATATGGATATTTTTCTTACAAAAACCCATCGCCTTGCTTTAGAAGGCCTTTATTTACCCCCTGGAGCTGTATGGATTATATTTATGATGGATGGATGCATTCATTTTTTACTTCAAAAAAGGCCCCCCATTCACTACCATTATAAAGAGAGCCCGGATATTTTTAAATATATCTCAGATTGTGTTTGTCTGAAAGAAGATAGTCATATACACCTAGGATGGCTTGAGGGTGAGTAAATCATGGGATAACTTTCATTTTTGGGTGAACTAACCCTTTAAACAACACATCAAAACAAGATTTTAGGTTTGTCCCTTCATACAGTGCACTTCTAAAAGTTGACAAAATAAACTTCTAGCAGAAAATACTCCATATTTATAATACTCTATATTTCTAAATATTCCAAATGTAGTCTTTTGTAATTGAAGAAAAAGACATGGTACTTTACCAACACATTCAGTAGAACAATAATGAGCATTTACACAAAACTTCACAATCACATATACAAAACCACACCTGTACATAAGTAATAATTAAATAAAAAATAATTAAAAATAAATAAAACTGGATTAAAACTAACTAAATATATAAATAAATAAATAATAATTTAAATAAATATGGATTAAAAATAAATAAATAAACAAGGATTAAAAATGACTAATTAACTAAATATATAAAAGAAGACACAAACAAATACATACTGCCATCTAGAGTCTAAAAAAGGACAAACCCTGTAACTTTTAGCACCGTGTTAACATTTAACACTTCCTGTTTAATAAGAAATATGTCAACATAAGAAAGAAAATTCTCTGCAAAAGTGGTTAATGGGTGTTTTTAAAATCTTGTTTACATATTGTGCATCCTTCACAATAATAATTAAAAATGGAGTTTTATTGAAAACAAATATGAGGCAAAACTATTATCATCTGCTGTTAAAAGCTGTTAATCAGATTTTACAGTATAAATAATGGATCATGTCTATTGAGGGAATGAATATAATCAGCAGAGGCTTACAGAGGGCTGAGAAGACCACACTTATCCCAGAGAGAGTTGTCCACAGAGCTGGAGAGATCCTGAACATCCGTCTCAGAACAACACGAGTCTGGACAGAGACACAAACATTCACAAACTGGGAAAAACCATTTAGTCCCAATTTGACACTGAAATGGACCTGAATCAAAACAAAGTTTTTAATGAAGTGATCTAGACTAGTTTTGAATCAGCTGTGTGTTTGTAAGATGACTGTAATAAAGTGTGCACACACTCTCCATGTAGAGGGAACACTCCTTCAGACGGGGCTCTGGACTGGCCGTGGCTTTGTGCCTCCCATCCTGCAGACACGCCCCCTCGTGACTCATCACAGCAGCAGCCAATAGAATGAGGTAGGCGAGGCCGAGCAGAACTCTGGACACGCCCATTTTCACCTGCGTATGTCTTTCAACTGTAAGAAATAATCTGATGGGAAACACTTTATAATGACTTTCATCAACTAACATGATGCTGCATAACACTTATGATTCATATTTGCACTTGTATTCATTTATATTCTGTGGCCATTATATAATGCTTCACAATGACTTATTCATGAGTATTACAGAAGTGTTTTTAAGTAAACAGATCTGGGCAGCGTTTCCCAAAAGCATCGTAAGCTTAAGTTGATCGTAGCTTGATCAGTGGCAATGGAGCTATGATCAACTTAAGCTTACGGTGCTTTTGGGAAACGCTACCCAGCTCAGTTAAACACTCAGTTAAATCCTCAAGCAATACAAGAGGAATTTCCATCAAAATTTGGAATCAATCCTAAGGGGATCAATTGGGAATCAATCTGGATAAACTGAAATTAAGAAAAATGTAAACTAAAAAGATCATCAAGCAATGCAAGAGGAATTTCCATCAAAATTTGGAATCAATCCTGAGGGGATCAATTGGGAATCAAGCTAGATAAACTGAAATTCAGAAAAACTGAAAAGTAAGAATTTGTTTAACCTGCAGGATATTATTTGATGCTTAGAGGAGCAGTGTTGTTCTCCCTTTAAGATTATAATTAGCATTGAACTAAAATAAAATAAATATATATTACACACAAAAACTACATATGTATATATATATATATATATATATATATATATATATATATATATATATATATATATATATATATATTCCCAAATAACATAAAATAATTAGATATAACCAAAAATAAAATAAACAAATCATTTTGTTTACATGTGAATTTAAACAGGTTAAGAGCACTGTTTACTCAAGAAGAGACATCATAACCTACAGAAACTTTTAGTTTCAATCACTATCACAGTAATAAACAGGTTCAACACAAAGTTTTCACAGCTTATCTTAAGAGGTAAACAAATCCTAAAAGGCAACATTAATTGTGCTGGTCATATTACGGTAATGTCCTTAACTGTGTCATACAGTCCTGCATAAGAGGATAAAGAGTTACACAGTGCAGATTTACTCAAATGCACACAATAAACACCTCACGCCAGAGTTGAAATATTTCAAAAACACAAAATGATTGTTTATATTTCCATCAAACTCCTTCATACCTGATATTCCTGGCGTCCAGTGGCTGTTCTGATGCTCTCTGGTCTGATCTGCACACTCTTTTCCCCAAGCTGTAGTCGAAGGACATCTCGATGACAACGCCCCTCCCTCACCCGCTCTCTCTCTCTCTCTCTCTCTCTCTCTCTCACACACACACACACACACATACACGCACACAGTTGTCATTGGTTTGTTCTTCTTGGTGAGCGCATTTATCAAAGAAACATAATAAAAGCAATAATACTATAAATAGGGGAGAAACAAAGACACTTTGGTTATACAGTCTAATAATAATAACAGGTAATGTGGATTTATTATGTGACCTTGTTTCTTAATGAATCTAATCACATGCTACTGAGTCACCTGCACCTGCCGTCTGCGTTTATTGCTGTTTTGTTTTCCCAAAAAACAGGCTTGGTACATTTGATGAGGTGAATCCGGGGTGAATTAGGATAATCTGGGGAATTGGGTAAATTGGGACACCTAAGCTTCTTGTTTCTTTACAAGCACGCACGTCTATGTCAACATGAACGTATTATGTTTCTCATATGGTAAAATCTCATTGGTGGATCTAAACTTTTGTAATAAAATGTGAGTAAATTGCGAAAGTCCACACAATTTACCACAAGGCACAGACAAATGAAATGAACACCACTTTTACACAAAATTAAATAATAATAATAATAATCCTCCTGGAAAAAAATAACACTGATACATAATGCGGATAAAGGGTATGTTTACACAACAATGATACTAAAAACTGAAAAGTTTTTTCTTTGTATATATGACAACGTTATCAAAACTATGGAGCCCCGGACATGACATGCAGGAAAATATAGGCTAAATCGTGGGCACAATTTACTAATTCGTTTTCTCGATTTACTAAAATGTGCGCACAATTTACTATTTTGTTCCCTCGATTTACTAAATCGTGCGCACAATTTACTATTTCGTTCCCTTGATTTACTAAAATGTGCACATGATTAACTATTTAGTTCCCTCGATTTACTAAAATGTGCGCACGATTTACTATTTCGTTCCCTCGATTTACTAAAATGTGCGCACGATTTACTATTTCATTCCCTCGATTCACTAAATGTGCACATGATTTACTATTTCGTTCCCTCGATTTACTGAAATGTGCGCACAATTTACTATTTCGTTCCCTCGATTTACTGAAATGTGCGCACAATTTACTATTTCGTTCCCTCAATTTACTGAAATGTGCGTACGATTTACTATTTCGTTCCCTCGATTTACTGAAATGTGCGTACGATTTACTATTTCGTTCCCTCGATTTACTGAAATGTGCGCACGATTTACTATTTCGTTCCCTCGATTTACTAAAATGTGCGTACGATTTACTATTTCGTTCCCTCGATTTACTGAAATGTGCGTACGATTTACTATTTCATTCCCTCGATTCACTAAATGTGCACATGATTTACTATTTCGTTCCCTCGATTTACTGAAATGTGCGCACGATTTACTATTTCGTTCCCTCGATTTACTGAAATGTGCGCACGATTTACTATTTCGTTCCCTCAATTTACTGAAATGTGCGTACGATTTACTATTTCGTTCCCTCGATTTACTGAAATGTGCGTACGATTTACTATTTCGTTCCCTCGATTTACTGAAATGTGCGTACGATTTACTATTTCGTTCCCTCGATTTACTAAAATGTGCGCACGATTTACTATTTCGTTCCCTCGATTTACTAAAATGTGCGCACGATTTACTATTTCGTTCCCTCGATTTACTGAAATGTGCGTACGATTTACTATTTCGTTCCCTCAATTTACTGAAATGTGTGCACGATTTACTATTTCGTTCCCTCAATTTACTGAAATGTGCGTACGATTTACTATTTCGTTCCCTCGATTTACTGAAATGTGCGCACGATTTACTATTTCGTTCCCTCGATTTACTAAAATGTGCGCACGATTTACTATTTCGTTCCCTCGATTTACTGAAATGTGCGTACGATTTACTATTTCGTTCCCTCGATTTACTGAAATGTGCATGCGATTTACTATTTCGTTCCCTCGATTTACTAAAATGTGCACACGATTTACTATTTCGTTCCCTCGATTTACTAAAATGTGCGCACGATTTACTATTTCGTTCCCTCGATTTACTGAAATGTGCGCACGATTTACTATTTCGTTCCCTTGATTTACTGAAATGTGTGCACGATTTACTATTTCGTTCCCTTGATTTACTGAAATGTGTGCACGATTTACTATTTCGTTCCCTCGATTTACTGAAATGTGCGTACGATTTACTATTTCGTTTCCTCGATTTACTAAAATGTGCGCACGATTTACTATTTCGTTCCCTCGATTTACTAAAATGTGCGCACGATTTACTATTTCGTTCCCTCGATTTACTGAAATGTGCGCACGATTTACTATTTCGTTCCCTCGATTTACTGAAATGTGCGTACGATTTACTATTTCGTTCCCTCGATTTACTAAAATGTGCGTACGATTTACTATTTCGTTCCCTCGATTTACTAAAATGTGCGCGCGATTTACTATTTCGTTCCCTCGATTTACTAAAATGTGCGTACGATTTACTATTTAGTTCCCTCGATTTACTAAAATGTGCGCACTATTTACTATTTCATTCCCTCGATTTACTGAAATGTGCGTACGATTTACTATTTCGTTCCCTCGATTTACTAAAATGTGCGCGCGATTTACTATTTCGTTCCCTCGATTTACTAAAATGTGCGTACGATTTACTATTTAGTTCCCTCGATTTACTAAAATGTGCGCACGATTTACTATTTCGTTGCCTCGATCTACTAAAATGTGCGCACAATTTACTATTTCATTCCCTTGAAAACGTGCACACAATTTACTAAAACGTGCACACGATTTACTAAAATGTGCGTACGTTTTACTATTTCGTTCCGTCGATTTACTGAAATGTGCGCACGATTTACTATTTCGTTCCCTCGATTTACTAAAACGTGTACACGATTTACTATTTTGTTCCCTCGATTTACTAAAATGTACGCATGATTTACCATTTTGTTCCCTTGATTTACTAAAACGTGCGCATGATTTACTATTTCGTTCATTTTGAGGGAACGAAATAGTAAATCATGTGCACATTTTAGTAAATTGTGCACACGATTTAGTAAATCGAGCAAACGAATTAGTAAATTGCGCGCACAATGTAATTTTTTTCTTGCATGTCATGTGCGGGGCTCCGTACAAAACTATCCCCATTCCCAAGGATCCGTGAAAATGATGAAAAACGCTGTATTATGCATGCCAGACAAGTAGGTGGCGATGTCACTTTGTAAAGAAACACTAGAGCACTCGCGCCAAATGCGCAAACCATATTTTTACAGTTTACTGCACTTTGATATTCTTCTTGTTATTTCCCTATAGCGGATAATAAATCGAAAATCTTGCACATTCACAGAAAACATGTTGAAAAATAAGGTGGATACTCTAAAGGCTCCGGTATACTTCAAACGAAATCGAAGAACGAACCTGTATACCATGTAAAAGCTACGCATGTGCATGACATCACTGTTTTCGCAGATTCACGTTTTTGCAGATGACAACAGTATCGTTTTCAAAAACTTGCATTTTTAGGCCACCATCGCTGTTGTCATGCAAATAAACAATCAAAACGCATAAAAAGTTTTCTGTTTTCAGTTGAAAATGGTGTCGTGTAAACAGCCCCTAAAAGCGGCTAATAATTTCAAAATGGTCAAATATCAGCAATTTAATCTGCTTGACTGATCTAGGCTATCTGACTGAATATGACATTTATAAAAGGAAGCCATTTGCAGTAAACAGATGCTATAATCATCGTCTCCATATTAGAGAGGATAATTTCTCTCAGCAGGCACTGAAGGCTTGTTTTGCTGGATATTCCTTCTCTAATCTCTTCCTTCTGGAATAATCCCACCTCCGTGCGCCGCTTTAAGACGTTTTTGGCCCCAAACGAAAAACACTGTGCCCTAGTTACAGAGCTGTAGAGGATTCAGTCTGAAACACACAGAGCTCCATGGCTTCTTTGAATGGGGGTTATTATCATTGTAAGTTGTTTTAGATCTCATGTATGTTTTCACTCATGTCATGTAGTTAAGGCCTGTCAGAGTGATTCATAATGATACAGACAGTTTCGTAATAAGGGGCCGCAGGTCTCTCATCGCTCGCTTGCGCTGGAGTGTTTTATTTTGGGGCTGAGGACAGCAGACAGAAGCTATTAGCCTTTGGTCATCTGAGCTGGAATAATAATCCTTTGTGTCAAAGCTATTCATGGATGAGCTGTTGTTGTGTTCGTTTGTGGAGAGGTCATCCACATTACGACGAGAGGGCCGCCGCTAATTGCACTGCATTCGTTCCACCATTCAGAGCTGGTTTCATTTGTATGGACCAGTTTTCACAGAGACCATCACATCTTGCCTAAACACCTCAGATAGCCTACAAGTATGGCCCACAATTTGAAGTTTTACAGCAGTCAGAGAAAAATGAATGTTATAAAGTCAAGGGTCAAGAGCCCAACCTAACCAAACAATGAGTGCCATAATGGTAGCTACATACATACTATATACATACTTAGACCTCTGTTCATTTTCAACAAGATCTTCTGTACATAGAAACAAACAATGTCAAACTGTTTTGTAAACTGGTTTCACAGTCACATGTTTCTGCTGGTCTCTTCTTGTTTTTCTGGTCTTGTTTCTCCGTCCTTCAGTGATTCTGCTTGTTAACAGCAGGTGTTCATCAGTGTCTGAATTCACTCACTTCTTTTCATTCACTTTCTCATATGGACTATATTAGTCAACTAAAGTAGGGAATAGTGAATGAGGGTATAGGGTGTGATTTGGAACACAGACTCTGAGTTTTGACTTTGAGCGCTGTTAATTCACAATATATTCCTGTAGGCTACTTTCTTGAAAGTGACAAATAATACCCAGAATGCATTATTTTCTACAGTACATTACTGTTTTAATGGAAAATGGTATGTTACTATCAGAATTAGCTGTTTTACACATGTGAACATAAATACATATCAAATACATAGGCCTATCAAAGTGCATTGTTTGCCATTTGATACCGTCACTATGGTAGGTTTTTCCACTCAAAAAAATTAAAAATAAATAAACTATATGGTTTTGTTAACTAAGCCCTGTTATGAGAAAATCTAGTCAAAGTAGACATGTTCTGATTATATAGTGAGATAACATTAAAGGGTTAGTTCACCCAAAAATGAAAATAATGTCATTAATTACTCACCCTCATGCCGTTCCACACCTGTAAGACCTTTGTTAATCTTCGGAACACAAATTAAGATATTTTTGATAAAATCTGATGGCTCAGTGAGGTCTGCATAACCAGCAATGACATTTCCTCTCTCAAGATCCATAAAGGTACTAAAAACATATTTAAATCAGTTCATGTGAGCACAGTGGTTCAATATTAATATTATAAAGCGACGAGAATATTTTTTGTGCGCCAATCAGCGTATCCAATCATGATTCGCGTCAAACCGTCAAACTGCTGAAATCTTGTGACTTCGGCGCTCCGAACTGCTGATTCAACACGCTGATTCATTATGCTGCGAAGCTTCCTGAAGGAGTGTTTTGAAATTGGCCATCACTATATATGTCGTTATTTTGTTTTTTTGGTGCACCAAAAATATTCTCGTCGCTTTATAATATTAATATTGAACCACTGTACTCACATGAACTGATTTAAATATGTTTTTTAGTACATTAATGGATCTTGAGAGAGGAAGTGTCATTGCTGGCTATGCAGGCCTCGCTGATTAATCAGATTTCAACAAAAATATCTTAATTTGTGTTCTGAAGATTAATGAAGGTCTTACGGGTGTGGAACGGCATGAGGGTGAGTAATTAATGACAGAATTTTCATTTTTGGGTGAACTAACCCTTTAAGGAACGAGTAGCCTAGTGCTGTACAGTGAATACTAGCTTTCGCAAAAGCAACATATTTTCGTTGTAAACTCCAGATAAACCTCACTCCAAAATAAACATTTAATGCCAAAAAAAAAATGATAGCGGACAAACAGTCTATTCATTAGCCGTCCTCACATAGTTTATTCAACTTATAACTCTCCA
Source organism: Chanodichthys erythropterus (assembly GCF_024489055.1). NCBI lineage: Eukaryota > Metazoa > Chordata > Actinopteri > Cypriniformes > Xenocyprididae > Chanodichthys > Chanodichthys erythropterus. The sequence continues at coordinate 17,020,976 of NC_090223.1, forward strand.
CAGCCATTAAAAACGCTTATCCTCGAGGCTCCCCATAGCGGAGGGTCTCTGACTCAAAGGTTCAGATCCTTCATTTCAAACGATTGTTTCTGCAATGCATAGAGTTTCTTCACTTCAGCTGGTTAATGTAAAATAATGTCTGTTGTTGTCTGCTTGCACTCAGGACCAGTGTTGCCAGATTGGACTAAAGATTTCCAGCCCAACTACAGCTTAAAACCCGCCCATTTCAAAAAATACCAGCCCAAAATACATACTGTTATTAAAACTGTTATAGAATAAAACACACAATTTTTTTTTATTATTATTAAACAACCAGACTAACACATCGCACATTGGAGAGCACCAGGCTCGCCTCAAGTATATCCAGTGCATCTTTTTTTTTTTTTTTTTTTATATAAATGATAATTTTATTAAAACACAAGGTCTACATCGGAAACCTCAGAAGGGGACAACATTTTTTATTGTTCTTGTGCTACTATTGTCAGAACTACAGTTCTTTTCTAATAGGCCAATTCTCAAATCATTTCATTATACTTTTCTTTTTGTATTAGTAGGCTACTTACAAATTTGTGCTTAATTACCAACTAATTAATTTTTTTATATTATCATTATTAAAATTATTATTATTATTTAACTTATAGACCACTGGGCGATTCAACATGAATTCTCGTTTTTTTCCTTCTTTTAATTTTAAATAAAATAATGACTGAATGATACACTGAATCGTCACTAGTAGGGCTGCCCCCTAATAGTCGACCGTTAGTCAACTTGAAGAGGCTTGGTCGACCAAGATTTTATTAATCGGTTAGTCGCAGAAAAAAAAAATCTCCACAGGATGTGGCGAGGTCACGCAGTCCTAGAGGCACAGATCATTAACTGCAGGAAATCCAAACATTCACCTATCATTTATCGACCTCAAATATGCCTTATCACTTGAAACAGTCGCAACTTTAGCCCATTCTCTTTAATGTTTGCCTATAGATAAATGTGCGCTATTATTTGGCATATCCAAGTGTTTGTGTGGAGAGCGTGTTTACTGCATTACATGGAGGCGCCGGTGTGATCACTGCACTTAACTTAAAATACTCCGTCATTTTTGGTCATAGATAAGAGTAATGCAAAATGTAAAGGGTCTACTTTTATTTCTGTAAACTCACAATAACAGCAAAACGTTGTGCTTTTGTTAAACAATGAAAGCAATCAGGATGCGTTTTCTGATCTCGGTCTCGGTGAACTTGAGCTCGTAACAAGCATGAACCGAAACTCATCGTATAGGCTGCTTTCCTCACAGACACAAGAAATATATCTATAGCTTGGAATGTCTACTTTTAAACGAGCCAATTCAAATGGAAAATAAATATTCTCAGATTATGTAATCCATATGAAACTTGTATATAGGCGCGTCCACTACTGCGGAGATGAGAGATGAGTCAGCATTGTTGACTCATCCGCTCTCCCATTCCTTTCTGTAGGACTTTTTATATTTACCCCACTTTGGCATGATGATGATGATGAGTGATGATCACTGATGATGATAATGCAGTTTTGACGATATAACGAATTAGCCTACAACAACCCGCCAATCAAGCTTGAAGTCTGATTGGACAGGATTCCCCTGAACCTTATTGGCTAACCTGAACCATACCTAATTTAAATGTCATCCTAAATTATATAATTTATTTTATAGTTAGTTTTCATTAAAAAAATAATAAAGAATACTGTTTATAGTCAAAAATAAAAACCCGCCTGTTGCATCAAAAACCAGCCCAAATTTTAAAGACCCGCCCAATGCATTTTTTTCCGGTCGGACGTGACCAAAAGGAGCCCAATTGGGCGGGAATCCGCCCAATCTGGCAACACTGCTCAGGACTGACATTCAGCCGTACTGTAGTGCTCCATCTAGTGGTGGACACACTGCAAGTGCAGCACAGCAAGTCAGATTGCTCAGGAGAATGACTGCTTATTTCTCTTGCCCAGTTTAGTGACAGTTTGAGGATCACGACTCTGTGTGTAATAAAAACCCTAACCTAAACAAAATCACGTGTCTTCATTAAGGAGAAACTTAGCAATGTCTGTCAGCCGCTTTAAATTTTGCGTGGTTTTTAAACTAGTGTGCATTCTGATTGGCTGTCATCTTTTATTTTTCGTTTTTCGCTATAGTAGTGTGGACTTCCATATTCTTGTAGAATATGAATGGTTATTAAAATGTATATTGTTAGTAGTTGTCGTCCTTGGTGTGAATTAACGATCGTGTAGCGGTATGATTATGTTAAATATTCGCATTTTAAGAAGATGTAAAAAAAAATGTGTTTTTAAATGGCTCTTATTTCTGAAGAAATCTGTGAAAAAAAGAGTAGATTGGAAATGAATCATGCTTATTAAATTACTATACTGATGACTTCTGCATGCGATAATGTTTGGATATGTGAAGGTTGATCTGCTGTTCATGTTAAATAATATCATGAAGTGCATTACCAATAAAACAAGGTCCAACAAGCTCCTTTACACAATTTCTTCAAATATTTTAATGAATTCTGTACATTGCAATGAACAAATGTCACTTGATTTTACAAATCAATTGTCTCTGTGCTTTACTATTGGAATGAAACAAATACAAACGGATAAAAAAAGGACATTATCTTTAAATTCAAACATTGAAAAACATTTCAGTAAAAAAGGCCTGTAAAATCTGGTCCCCTAGGCCTCATTTTGGTTGATTTGGTCCAGAGTCTTGAGATGAGCAAACAAGCTCATAGGTGTTTCTGTTTCTCTGTTCTTGGCTTCGTGATTCAGCAGAATCACAGTGAAAAACTTCACAACAAAGTTTCATAGATTTATCAAGCCGAGACCTTGAGGACAGGAGCGTTTTGTACAATGCCATGTTGAAATTGTGGCAGTCTTTTTATTGAAGAAAGTCTCTCCAAGGTGCTCGTCCTTATCAAATAACAGCAGCATTTGATGAGGCACTCGGCATCAGTTTTCAGATGGTTTCAATCGCTCCTCCTGGATCTTTTTGCCGCAGTTCATGGCCAACGTTGCCACGGCGTACGAGGACAGAATCACAATGGTGCTCCCAACAAAATGAGAGGAGGCTCCTCTCGTGGCCACACGCATCGTCCTGCGGGGATAAACCGAGTCTGGGACGCTTGTGCTCACTGTGTGGCTGATGGGCTCCATGTCTGCTCAGGTAGAGACGAGAAGTCTTCAAGCACAGCTGACCGATGTGATCAATGCCTACCCTCCAGCAGACCTCTTTATATAAGGGCCACGACTGAGTCCCAAGACACGTCAGATCCCTAATGGGAAACACCAGATTGTGTCAATAGGATGAGAAATAGATACCCACGGCATGGTCAGGTAGACGTGAGGATCATAATGCGTTAAGCTCATTAGAACTGGCAAAGAGGCACGTAGGTAAACAGCTCTGCCATCAGACGTGTGAAACCGATTTACTCTTATGGCTGTTTATAACTCATGCTGAAGGGCACGGAAAGCAAATAGAGCTCCCAACCGCAAGGTCATGGGTTCGATTCCCAGGAAACTAAGTAAATATTGAATGCGCTGTGAATGTAATATATCAATATTTTCTCTTGCTGATTGTTTTATGGACTACAGTTTAGATTTTATGGCAAATTATAGAAGACAAACAAATAAATTTTAGCAAAAGGAAATGAGTCTATAAACTAGGCCTATACAGATTAAATAGAAATGTGCTAATCAGACATCCAGCAGGTTTTATTAAATGACTCAATATTTTAATTGTGTAATATTAAGCAAACTCGGTTAAAAATGTCTCAATGACATTTAATCAGGCAGGTTTATTAATATAGCACATTATTTTATACATTGTGTTTCACACAGGCATTGTAAAGAAAAAATTAAAAATGTCAATTAAAATAATAACAAATTATTTAAATATGCCTAATTTAAAAATTAAATGTTTGTATCATTTTGAATAAATAAAATGTTTGAATAATTAAAAAATATATACACATAAAAATAATGAATTTAAAATAATAATAAAAAACATTGAATTTAATAAATATAGTGGGAAATATATATAATTTTTTATCTTTAAATATTCTAGGAAACAAAAATAATAAAAACTTGGACTAAAGATCCTCTTAGAAGAAAAGGTTCTATATGAAATCTTAAAGGGTTCCATCAGGTGTATCATATTTAGAACCTTTAAGGGTTCCTATCATGGGCTCAGCTCAAATTTAGTTCTAATTAATCAGTTTTGCATTTTTTTATTTTTTATTTTTTTTTTACAAAATTGAAATAACTTGTTAAACATGGAAGTATTATGCCATCGTTTAAAACATTTCTCCTTATATAGAACCTTTTTGGCATAAAGCGTTCTTTAAGATTGAGTCAAAAACCCTAGAATTCTATATAGAAGCCCATTGAATCTTTTTTTCTAAGAGTGGAGTGTGGTTGCCAGGATACTGTTAAGCCGTTTCTAAGGTGTTCTGAGTGATTTTCAGAGTGTTTTCTTCCGGTCCAGTCTGAAAACTATCCTTCACCCTCATGTTTCTGTGACTCTAGTTACTAGATGTGGCTCTGGTTTCTCCTTCAGTGTAAGATTGTGGGTTTTTAAGACATTATAGATTCACATTTACATCATATAATACATAATTATAATATGAATTTAATTTCAAAACCATGAGTCTATATGATGCCAAGGTCACCAGAGGTTGTGTTGGGGTGTCACATTAATAGGTCACATCTGTTAGACAGCAGGTGTAGTAAGTCTTTCTCAGGTGTTTACACACCTTTAAGACCTGCCCTGAAGGGATTATTTGGACTGTCTGAGCGCTGTGGTCACTCAGTGCCACCTGTTACAGCATCTGTGTACAGAGACAGAGAGGTCAGATCCTCCAGCACATGAATGAGCACAACACAATGTTGCTGTTGATGAGATTTAGTGCTATTTGTCAACTCGATCATCACTAGTACTACTGATGTCACTATAGTGATGTGATCCAAACTCTAACGCTGAGTATTAAACTTCAATGTGTGTGTGTGTCGTCTCGCAGTGTGCCTTAACAAACAACCATGCCACAACCCAGAACATTGTGACAGCAACTTGTGACCACTCACAAATTCAGAAAATATATGTAATTCTAAAGATTTTATTTAAATGAAAATTATTCCTTGCATGCACAGCTCATATTAATAATAAATCAATGCATTTTTTAACTGCAGTGTATTTTTCAGTATTGCATAAAAGGTGGATGCTGAAGTATGAATTCAACAAAGAAAATTATGAGTTTGCATTGAATTCTTCTATTTTACATTTATGCTCTTGACAAAAAATCACTGAATATCACAGCAGAAGCATGTGTGTCTGTAAATCAGTAAATCTGTCGTGTGTTAGTTCATTAATTTGACCTGCTGCAGATAATCAGTCTGTCTCTGGCTCTGAATTAAACTGATCTTCTCATTCTCATTCTGCAGGCCAAGCTGCTTTACTGCCTGAACAGTGACCAGACGGACAAACACACACACACATGGTGTAAAACTGAGCTTCCTATGGGTTTCTATCGCTGCAATATCATTTATATTAAAATGAATGATTTAGTCTTGGGTTTTTTGTCTAGAGATCATCTTTGTTTTGGCATTTACCACTTAGAATTAAAGGGAATGCCCCTTTCACAAGATGTAATGCAAGTCTCTGGTGTCTCCAGAATGTGTCTGTGAAGTTTCAGCTCAAAATACCCCACAGATCATTTATTATAGCTTGTCAAATTTGTCCCTATTTGGGTGTGAGCAAAAACACGCTTTCATTTTGTGTGTGTCCCTTTAAATGCAAATGAGCTGCTGCTCCAGAAGAGGGCGGGGCTTTAACAGCTCACTTCAGTTGCTCAACAACAACAAAACTGGAGAATCTGACGCAGCCAAAATGAGGATTGTCAGTAACGGTGTTCAGCCTTACATTGTTCAAACCGGAGTCGACACTGATGGAGAGACTCAGGAAGAAGTTACAACTTTTAGAATGAAACTGGACGTTTCTAAATAATTAGTGGATAAATTGATGTAGTTGCTGTGGAGTTGATTCAACTCATCGACTAGTATGTGTCGTCATGTTCATCTTTTGTGAAAATCCAGCGTTGAATTGACCGCATGATAACAACACTCTACTACAACATATCTTCCTCTTCTCTAAAGCAGCCCAACATGGCCTCACCCCTTTGCTACCTGTTCTCGGGGGCGGGGTTTATGTAAATTTCCGGGTGTCACTAACCCGGGAAGAAGCTCGTTGTAGTCCCTACCAGACATTTATTGTAGTCCTTAACAAGTGATTTCTGTAAAAGAAAATATCTCCCTTTGCATTGAACTTTGAGCGTCGTAACTTTGCAGATGTTGTTTATGCTCAAACAGCAACATTACACACTTACTAAAGTTAAAAAAGTGAAATTATAATCAACCACCCCTTTGAATTATCTATTTAAATTTGTCAGATTTGACCAAGAAATATACATTTTCTTTATCATGCAGCTTTAAAATAGTTTAAACTGTTCCGACAGACCGAAATAATATATCAGTCTCATATTATTTTATTAATGTTAAATAATATATTGCAAAAACATTCTTTCTTTTTCTTTTTTATTATTATTGATTTATTCCTTCAAAAAGTTTTACTACAGTGTTTTGTGTAGTTGGCTGGTTATAGCGACTCCCACTTAACCAGCTGGTTTGATGATCCACTGATGGCTAATAGTTTAAATAATGGCTGCGTCCGAAAACCTGTAGCTGTCTTGCTGCCTCATTGTCCATTGTCCAACACGATTACATGAGAATGCAATAGTACGAGTTTGTAATCTTGTATAATATATACGCCAAACTGAATTTTGGTGTGCTTATGGTAGGCTACGCAGTTTTTTCGCGTGCATATGAATATGATACGCACTTTATGGCGTTTATATGATACGCTCTTGGGTAGGATGGGGGTGGGGGGAGTGGGGGTTTCGTACGTATAATACGCCATAAAGTGCGTATCATATGCATGTGAAAAACTGCGTACCATAAGCACGCCAAAACTCATTTTGGCGTATATATTCTACGAGATTACAAACTCGTACTATTGATACGAGAATGTACTTGTACGGCAGCGTTTGTACATGAAGGCACCTCACGAAACTGATTTCGGACAGACTTCTGAGGCAGCATAACAGTTTAAAGACCTACAGCAATATAGTGCAAGCTTTGGTGAGAACTAAACAAATATTTAATTACTACAGTAGTAATTTCTCGATAGAAATGATATCAAAATTGAAATATGTTGGTCAAAATCGTACATTACACAAACTGAGCAGCAAACTCAACTTTTGGACGCCATCTTTATTTTTCTAGCTCAACTGTCACAGAATGGAAAGCACAGGATTGTGGGATATCAAAGGTAGCTAAGGATACATCCATGCTTCCTTCAAAAATCGATCTGAGGAAGGTATCTCATGAGACAGGAAGTGAAGTTAACATTGGATTCGGACGTGCCTTGATGCCTTACTACCTTGAAATGTTTCCTCAGAAGGCAGCATTTTCCAGTTTTCGGACGCAGCCAATGTTTGTGAGCAATGGATGTTCATCCTGAATAAGGCTGTCAAACCGAAACGCGCTGAGCAACACTTTTAATGTTTTAATGACTTAGCCAAGTTTATTAAAGGCTTTTTACACCTAATCACGTGAGTGACTTGGAATTATTTGTTATATCGCTCAAACATATTTAATATCAATATAATAAACTAGTAGGCTAGGTATTACCATAATTAAGTGCTTAATTCTCATAAAATAACTTAGTGATATCAAAATGGCAATATAATAGACTGAGGTAAGACGTCCTAGACAAGGTTTTAAGAGCGTCAAAAGAGACGAAAGGGTCGACATCACTTTAGGGTGTCAGAATCTACCTGCTATGACCAGAAGAGGGCGCGCGTACACAATGACAGAGCTCTGGGTAGAACTTTCCGACGCCGCTCGTGCACAACAGCGCCTCACTACTGTGACGTATAGCGGTTGTTCCCGCCGGGCATTCAACCAGTTTGACAGCTGAGCCCGCGCAGATGAGATTCCTGCCAATCAGAGAGCCGGAAGCAAGGTCACCGTTCCCAAAAGAGCAGAGGCGGATAGAGGAAACCGGGGCACACAGAAAGAGCAGCGTAATAAAGGGTTTTGTTTTTTATCTTAACACACTCGTTTGATGCGCGTGAGTGTCGTTTGTTTTCCACTTGACGACACTTCTCGTGCACGTCTGACGGAGTATTTCACCGCGGCAATTTAGCTTTTTAAAGTGACAGAATATTTAGAATGAAAAAATAATTTACTGCCCCTCGTCGATTAAACCCTGTGGAACTTTTCTTTCTGTCGAACACAAAACAGCTGTTTTGCTTTCCCCCCATTATATATATATATATATATATATATATATATATATATATATATATATATATATATATATATATATATATAAACTTAAATTGACCAGGGTTCCCAAAAATCAAGCCTGTAAAAATAGTCAATATGGCTGATTCACTGTATTCTTAAGTCTTATGAAGTCAGTTTCAGTTTTCAGCTATGAAGTCATATTGTATGAGTAACGAATTTAACTCAGTATTCACTGAAAATCTCCTCTACTGTAAATTTCAAATGTTTGGAGGCCAATTTACGCCACATACGAAAAAAAAAATCATGCTTTGGTTAATCTTAATTATGACCAACTAAGTCATAATTAAACTAGGTCATAATTATGAGATTAATAATTAGGACATACATTTAAATTCTAACATTATAATATAGTCATAACTATGACAAAAATTGAAATCTTGTCCTAAAAGGTCATAATTTGACTTTTTATTTAATAATTGACCCTTCTTCGTTTGATTGACAAGTGATCTAATCAATCATAACGCTGAATCTATGGAGTCAAATTAATGCCTTAAAGTTTTGCACAAAAATAAAGTTTTGCAAAACACAAAAAAGAATTGAGCTATAAAAAAATGTTTTGCAAACAAAAATAAATTGCAAGAAACGGGGGCACGCCCCCGCGAAATACATTGGAAGGGAACGTAATCGGCGACAGGTGAAATAATTCTTTGACATGGTGAAAAATAATGCATGGTTTGTTTTTGTTGGTTTGTTTAGCATATGATGTCACCGATTACGACCCCCTCCAATGCATTTCTTATAGTGATATGACCCGTTGCGCTCTGTCTCACTGCCTGTATCCACTTTTGTGTCCTTAAACATTCGTTTTTTGGGGTCGACTGCTTATAAAAACGTATTTCTGTTTTTTTTAGCTTGTTAGCTGTACACCTTGTCACACAGCAGCTTTTAGGCATTGTTCTGTTTATTGTAATGAGTCAGAAAAGACAAGAAGGCAGCCTCACGCAATACAAAGTCAATGGAGACGGTTGGATTGTTTGTCCCCCGGTGGGCGTGGTTTTCAGATTATAATAAATGCGCCCTGTCTCTATGCTTGATCTGATCTGGGTAGCGTTTCCCAAAAGCATCGTAAGCCTAAGTTGATCGTAGCTCCATTGGTTTCCGAAAGCTTATGATGCTTTTGGGAAACGCTGCCCTGTTCTGTTGCGATTTGCGTCTCCTGCCGATGACGTGTTTCGCGGGGGCGTGCCCCCGTTTCTTGACTCCACCCCCACGTCAAACCAGTGCCATAAAGAGATCCGCACAGAACAGTGCAGCGCAAAAGAAAACCGGTATCATGAGCGCACATTTGACTGAAACACAGAATAAAATGAGCGTTGCAAATGATTTAGTAGGTTTGAGCATGAAAAATATGTGGCAAAGATAAAATAGGATTACAGCTGTCATTGATTTTTGTAATTGATTATATTTTTATTTTTGCACTACTTTATTTTATTTTGCAATTTATTATTTTTGTTTGCAAAACTTTTTTTTTTTCCACTCAATATTTTATTTTCCTTTGCAATTCTTTATTTTTGTTTGCAAAACATTTTTTTATAGCTCAATTCTTTTTTGTGTTTTACAAAACTTTATTTTTGTGCAAAACTTTAAGGCATTAATTTGACTTCACCATTTTGTGGACTTGAACTTGAAAAATGGTGTGTATTGACGTCTTTCCGCGTTTGAAACAACATTCCTTCTGATGTTCATTCATGTTTATTTGATGCTATAAATGAACTAGTAGGAAGAGATGATCGGTTCATGAGCCGCTTGAGCTGAGGCGCTACAGTGATCTGTCACAACACATTAAAGAGCCACAAAATGGTTGTTATTGTTCGGATTTCTTAACAAATTACACAGTTTGAAAGCTGTGACTTTGTTTAATATCACAAGTAACCTGCTCTGTCTTGTCTGGCGACGTGTTTTCAGTGTCCTCTTTGCTCAGCGATGTATTTTTCACTCACACAGCACCATGGCTTGTCGGACAAAGCAACAGTAACTAAGGGGGGGCGGGTCTTTGCAAAAGGTCAATTATGACTTAGTATGTCATAATTTTGACGTTACATCATAATTTTGACTTTTTATGTCATAGTTTTTATATGTCATAATTGTGACTAAAGCATGATTGTTTTTCGTATGTGGACGAGATTGGCTTTTTATTTGCTTATATTCAAAAATAATTTGCCTCGTGTCCAATCATAATATGGCAAGTTTGAATATACAGTATATAAATTATGATGGCAGAACAACAATCCCCTTAAGCATGTTATTTTCATTTGAAATATGACACTGATCATTCACCTATATGTCATGTATAGACTCATAGGGGAGCAAAGCACTGATTCATTCTGCCATTAAGAACAATTTTGTCACTGAATACGTAATGAATGATGTCCGTCTGCAGGTTATTTCTGGACTTAGTCTTACTCATGGACCAACAGCTTGTGTGTGTGTGTGTGTTTGGAATAAAATCCTCCTCAGCCGGTATCTCTGGCAGAATGTTTGAAGTATTTTGGATTAAATCTTCAACTCAACTTCAAGACGTCAATGTGAGCATCACAGGAATCCCTTATGTCACATGACAAAAATGACACTGTTTACAATGTAAAACTACAAACACTACAAAACACATATTCTGCTAAATTAGCGAATATGCAACATCACTGAAAAAAACATTTTCATCAGTATTTTATTCAGTAGTAAAAATTATTTTAGATGCTTAGAAGCAACATTATTTGTTAATAGACTGAGATGAATCTAAATCCTGCACACTTTAAACATTTGCATCATCACAGTAATATTTAATGAGCATCGTCCTGTCAGTCAACTGATTGATTTGAATATGCAAGGCACTATATACTTTTTGTTTCAATAGAGTTAGAAAAATACATTTAATTCACGTTGTATAATTTGCTCAGGTTAATGGATCTTTTTGATATTAAATATTTTTATTGCAAAACAAGACAAGAATACTGATTTTTTTGGCAACAACTTCAACAAATAAAGCAGGTGTAGTTCATCACATTAACTCTGAACATGTTCCACAAAGTCACACAACACTGACTGTCTTCGTTTTCAACTCTACATCTATTGTTTTAGCATTTCAAACCTAGCAAACGTCCTTTTTGTGAGATGTGCTTGAACATTTGTTTGAACGTTTTCTGTTAAGACATATATATATATATATATAAATATACACAGTTTAATTTAGAAATGTGTTGGGGTCACAGCGGTAGTGGATGACAGTGAAGACAGTTGTTCTGGTGATCAGCACCATGGACAGAGACACAGCACTTCAGTGGAGATACGAACACAAACATCCAAACAAGCATCCAAAACTAGAGCCCCAACTGTGCTGTTTCCTAAAGTCTCATAGATAAACAGAGATAGAGATTCATCAGTATTTTATTGTTTTCTTGTAAAAAGTTGCCATCTTGTTAAATTTATGCTTAGAAGAAAAATAAATAAATAAAATAAATGCTTGCTTTATAATGTTGGGCTAAAAATAACCCAAGTAGTAACCCAGCTCTGGATTGGCATAGCACCTTTCAAACTGCAGGTTATTTTAGCACAGTATAACACAATATATATTACTAATATAACCCAAGAATGTTAAAAAAATGACCCAACATAGTAACCAAGTATGTGTAACCCAGTGGTTGGATAAAAAAACATTTGGTGTTTGCATGTTAAATTCATGTCTGAGCTTTCAGTTTTTATCCATGGATGATGCTCATAAAAATTATTTTCTTAATAATGAATATCTTTGTCTTGTTTTAAGATTGTTTGCATATTGTTTTGCTCACTTTGAAGCATAAACCTCAACAAAATAGCATGTTAACTGTCAATGTGCTGTCACTTTTTATTGCTTTTTTGTCCTATCACATAGTTTAGTAATTATCATAAATGAGGTATATCTCAATTTAAATTGAATTTGGACACTGCATTACCAAGAAACTAAAAAAAGTATTTTAAAGTATTTTAAAAATCTTTTAGCGGGCTCAATTTTTGTGATATCAACCTCAAATTTGGAGCACAACTTGGTTAGACATAGCTTTGATTTTCTAGCAATTCTAGCAAGTCACTACATTTGCTGTACAGTAAATCTAAATCTAAATCTAAATCTACAAACCCGATTCCAAAAAAGTTGGGACACTGTACAAATTGTGAATAAAAAAGGAATGCAATCATTTAAAAATCTCATAAACTTATATTTTATTCACAATAGAATATAGATAACATATCAAATGTTGAAAGTGAGACATTTTGAAATGTCATGCCAAATATTGTCTCATTTTGGATTTCATGAGAGCTACACTTTCCAAAAAAGTTGGGACAGGTAGCAATAAGAGGCCAGAAAAGTTAAATGTACATATAAGGAACAACTGGAGGACCAATTTGCAACTTATTAGGTCAATAAGCAACATGATTGGGTATAAAAAGAGCCTCTCAGAGTGGCAGTGTCTCTCAGAAGACAAGATGGGCAGAGGATCACCAATTCCCCCAATGCTGCGGCGAAAAATAGTGGAGCAATATCAGAAAGGAGTTTCTCAGAGAAAAATTGCAAAGAGTTTGAAGTTATCATCATCTACAGTGCATAATGTCATCCAAAGATTCAGAGAATCTGGAACAATTGTAAGGGTCAAGGCCGGAAAACCATACTGGATGCCCGTGATCTTCGGCACTGCATCACATACAGGAATGCTGCTGTAATGGAAATCACAACATGGGCTCAGGAATACTTCCAGAAAACATTGTCGGTGAACACAATCCACCGTGCCATTCGCCGTTGCCGGCTAAAATTCTATAGGTCAAAAAAGAAGCCATATCTAAACATGATCCAGAAGCGCAGGCATTTTCTCTGGGCCAAAGCTCATTTAAAATGGACTGTGGCAAAGTGGAAAACTGTAATGTGGTCAGACGAATCAAAATTTGAAGTTCTATTTGGAAAACTGGGATGCAATGTCATCCGGACTAAAGAGGACAATGACAGCCCAAGTTGTTATCAGCGCTCAGTTCAGAAACCTGCATCTCTGATGGTATGGGGTTGCATGAATGTGTGTGACATGGGCAGCTTACACATCTGGAAAGGCACCATCAATGCTGAAAGGTATATCCAAGTTCTAGAATACTGCATCAATTACAACATCATGGCTGCGTAGAAGAAGGATCCGGGTACTGAAATGGCCAGCCTGCAGTCCAGATCTTTCATCCATAGAAAACATTTGGCACATCATAAAGAGGAAGATGCGACAAAGAAGACCTAAGACAGTTGAGCAACTAGAAGCCTGTATTAGACAAGAATGGGACAACATTCCTATTCCTAAACTTGAGCAACTTATTTCCTCAGTCCCCAGACGTTTGCAGACTGTTATAAAAAGAAGAGGGGATGCCACACAGTGGTAAACATGGACTTGTTCCAACTTTTTTCAGACGTGTTGATGCCATGAAATTTAAAATCAACTTATTTTTCCCTTAAAATTATACATTTTCTCTGTTTAAACATTTGATGTGTCATCTATGTTGTATTCTGAATAAAATATTGAAATTTGAAACTTCCACATCATTGCATTCTGTTTTTATTCACAATTTGTACAGTGTCCCAACTTTTTTAGAATCGGGTTTGTAAATCTAAACTTTTTTACACTTTCAAGTGCACTTTTTTTACACTTTCAGTTTCACTTCTGCAATAATCTACTGAGTGTTTCTTTAAAAAGAGTCTGTTTTCCAGAGCATTCAAGAATCACAGCTATTTAAATTCAGATCTATGCACAAAAAGGGGGTAACAGTTAACATATTAAAATGTATTTGCTATCAGGACAAAACTAAGTACACATATATTCAAGATCTGAATATAATTCTGAAAACAGGTCTGAAATTGACAATGCAGTTTTTTAGATATTTTTACTGGAAAACAAGGCAAAAATACTGACCTATTGTAGGAGTCACGGTCAATATCTTCTGAGAAGAATCTCACAATATACTGTAACACAGATACTGTCACTGTGTGTGAATCATTATGACTGCTGTGATTCGACCATGACATATTGATGAGTCTATCTGTAATGATGTCACCATGATAGTGTGTCAAATGTTTAACGTTCAGAACAGAGCAGCCGACATCTTTTCATACCTCATACATCTGTTTCTGTGTCGGACGCCCCACAGGGCCCTGATTTGCTAAGATATTTTACAGAAGAGCAGATGCTCCAGACACCATCTGTTATTAAAGCAATGTGCTTCCAAACAAATATACTGCCACTGTAAACATACAATGCTACAATATGTTCTTATGAAGTGTGAAACAAATCTCAGTATCCAACAGTACTTTGACACCTTGTCATCACTAAACCTTATTATGTTTCATGTTTATTTCAGCAATTAACATCAGTTTGTTTGTATTCAGGGGATGGTCTTAAAATGGTTTGCCTCTTATTCGGAATGTAGATCCTTTTCAGTGAAGATTGTTAGCTATTTCTCTGCTTGGGTCCAGTCCAGTTTTCACTGTACATGGTCCCATTGGGAATGATTTTTAAGAAGTATGGTATTTCTTACCATCTGTAAATGAAATTTTAAATGAACTTTTAAATGAAAACAAAACAGAAATGATTACCATTGGTCGCACAGCTTGTAGCCCGATGGTAAATGATAAGTCATTGGGAGTCAGTTGTCGATATTTTATTGACAGATAAAGATGGTGGTTCGTAATTGTATCTTCTATTTAAAGGTGCAGTATGTAAGAATTCTGTCCGCTAGAGGTCGCTAGAAGCCTATTCAAAACAGAGGTGTAGCTTGATGACGGCAAGTTTGAGAGCGGAATCTTGGGACATGTGGTCTTCACCTCAAAGGACGGTGGAAAAGAATAGGGATAGGGCTCGGGAAGAAATCATGTTCATGGATGCGATTATTAACGTTACTGTAGTATGAAGCAGAGCAGGAGCGAGTGTTGTGGAGCTGAACGAGGAGTTGGAGCGATTGTGCAACACACGCCTCATGAGCAGCAGGACTTTTACTATGACACAGTCGCCGGCGCCGCTTCCGCTTTTCCGTTCATGAGTATGAGGTAACACAGCTCTGTTTATCATATTAGATACATTTGAATGTGTTGATAATGATGTTATAACGTTACTCTGTGCGTTCACTCGGTGGCTGCTGTGAGACACTGTTACACACTGCAGTAAGATAGATTGATTTTAGATTATCATATTAAATGCTGGATGACTTGTGTTGATATAAATGGCATGCAATTCATTTTAAAGCATATTTTATGATGTAAAAAATGCTGTATTACTGTTAGTAAAAATAAAACTGCATCTGATTATGCTATGTTAGCTACTTCATAAAATAGTGTTTTTCTCTGAGGCATGGTAAAGCATGGTACTCACAAAAAATCAAGAAAATTAGATTTAAACAATAAAACTAAACGCGTTGAGCTATATAACAACAATTAGTTTTCTGTCTATAAATATATCAAAACAGTTGTTCCCTTGTCTATTAAAACATGTAAATATTAAAGCGTCTTTGGTGTTTCTGTGGTTTCTACAAAATAAAACCGGAAACCGAGGGTAACGACTCCTCACACGTCCTGGAGCCTTGGGTAAAATTGAAATTTTCTCACGATTTACAGATAGTTGGAAACATTTGGGATATTCTAAGTACTCAGGTGAACAAAATATATATAACACTGGCCTAATGGTTTTTGGATATTTTACTGCAAAAATATTACATATTGCACCTTTAAGGGCAACAGCCAAACTGAAACCAATTCTGTCAGCCAGTAACCTGTAAAAAGTTGTCCATGCCTATATTTTTTCCCACCAATATTATTGTATTGCTCTTTATGTTGGGACTTGCCAAACATACAGTATGTTGCTCGCTTGCAGCTAGTAAAAAATGCTGTTGCAAGGTCGTTAATGAATGCTGGGAAAACGGATCATGTTACTCCCTTGTTATTTTTTTTTAGAATGGCATCCAGTTCAATTTAGGATACACAAGATTTTGATATATGTTTTTAAAGCACTTCACAGAATGGCACCAGAGCGTAGGAAGCCCTACAGTCCAGGCGTAACTCTAAGATCATCAAATAAGTTTGAAGATTATGCTTTCTCTATTGTTGGCCCAAGACTGTGGAGTTATCTGCCATTGGATGTTAGATCTTCCTTAACTCTTAATGTTTTTAAGGACTGTTTAAAATCATATTTGTACTCTCTGGCATTTTAGTACATTAGTATTGGAGCAAGACATTCTTCTTCATTTGCTAATATCTATTGGAGCAAAGCATGTAAAATGCAAAACAAATTTTGTATCAATAACAAAATGAAAGAAGTATCCTACAAAAAAATTATCCAGTATAAGCATATTTTGTAAAGATTTAAGCTGGACATTTCATATATCTGTGAATTTTGTGGAATAGAAACATAAATTATTTTGCATTTGTTTTATCAGTGTATTTACTAAAGAATGGATTTAGGAAGGATTCAGAAACCTATTATCAGAAAACTGTAGCTTATAATAGAAATGTGTGTATTTGATGTGCTTTTTTACTTTCAGAATAAAACCGAAAAGTAAAGAACAATACATTACGCAATTATTTATTAAATTAGGAAAATACATACAAATTTTATAAATGAGATTAAACCTTTGGAACAAACTAAATACAAACAAACAAAATGCTGAAAACTGATGAATGAATTTTTTTCTTTTTTCTTCTCTTCTGGCAGTTAATTTTGTTACAAAATGTGTCAATTCAATACCTCTTGTTCTTGTAGCATTGTAACAACAAAATAAAATAAAGTTCATTGCATTGTAGGATGCAGCAACTTACTCAGTTTGGCAGATGTGCACTATGATATGTTAGCATGCTGTTGTGATAGAAATCTCCTATCGTGTGTCATGCAGCATCTGTGACTCAGGGATCAGTGAGTGAGATCAGTCAGACTGATCCCAGCGCAGAGTCTGGCCTGTACAGATGTCAGAGAACGCTGTTGATGTGACCGAATGTTATGTAAAAACAGCGAATCGTCTGCTGCTCAGTATTATACAATGCTGTCCCTTCTGATTATAGTGTCACAATGAAAACATGAAGAGATTTAGCACAGAATCAGATCTTTTCTAATTGTGTCATCTTACGCTTTTCATGTCATGTTCTTCTGTGTGATGCTCATCTAGACAAACTGGTTCCATGTGTAAATGGTGTGAGAGATGTGGGGGGCAAAATCTATTGACCTTATTCTACATCTGACGGCCTGTGGGAGGGAAATATGACAGTAAATCCTGTGGTGTTGTTGCTGTTGTGTAAATTTTCAATATAGTGTTTGGTATGTAAGAGGCCTAAAACACTGGGTTAAAAACAACCCAATTTGGGTTGTAGCCGAAATATGCAGTGACTGACTACATAACTTGTCCATAAACAAACAGTGTACAGTTCTGATGACATATTTTAACAACCGAAGTATTTATATTCTGTATCTTTTTGAATAAAATCATGAAATTCTATGCAAGGCATCAGGCGTTTCCATCATGTGAAAAGACCAAAGATACACTCGTTTAGGTGACTCACATCACGCCCCCTGTATGTTGCTTTGCATAAAATTAAACAATATAGAGAACAATAACGAATTTGTAGATAAAATAAAATGTACACAATCCTGTATTTTATTGAAGACATGCACCAATTTGATGGAGCTGCACTGCTCTCTCCTGGAGAGGGCACAAAAAGCCTGCGATAAATAACTCAACCCCTGGGTTGTTTCATCTGATCCAAAGTCTGGGTAAAACAAAAACTAGCCAAACACTGGGTTATTACGTCTGACCCAGGATCTGGGTAACACCAAAACTACCCAAACGCTGGGTTGTTACGTCTGACCTAGGATCTGGATAACGCAAAAACTAACCAAACACTGGGTTGTTACATCTGACCCAGGATCTGGGTAACACAAAAACTACCCAAACGCTGGGTTGTTACGTCTGACCCAGGATCTGGGTAGCACAAAAACTACCCAAGCGTTGGTTTGTTACATCTGACCCAGGATCTGGGTAACACAAAAACTACCCAAACACTGGGTTGTTACATCTGACCCAGGATCTGGGTAACACAAAAACTTCCCAAGCGCTGGTTTGTTACGTCTGACCCAGGATCTGGGTAACACAAAAACTAACCAAACACTGGGTTGTTACGTCTGACCCAGGATCTGGGTAACACAAAAACTACCCAAACACTTGGTTGTTATGTCTGACCCAGGATCTGGATAACGCAAAAACTACCCAAACACTGGGTTGTTACGTCTGACCCAGGATCTGGGTAACACAAAAACTACCCAAACGCTGGGTTGTTACGTCTGACCCAGGATCTGGGTAACACAAAAACTACCCAAGCACTGGTTTGTTACGTCTGACCCAGGTTCTGGGTAACACAAAAACTACCCAAGCGCTGGTTTGTTACGTCTGACCCAGGATCTGGGTAACACAAAAACTACCCAAATGCTGGGTTGTTATGTCTGACCCAGGATCTGGTTAACACAAAAACTACCCAAACGCTGGGTTGTTACGTCTGACCCAGGATCTGGGTAACACAAAAACTACCCAAACACTGGATTGTTACGTCCAACCCAGGATCTGGGTAACACACAAATTACCCAAACACTGAGTTGTTACATCTGACCCAGGATCTGGGTAACACCAAAACTACCCAAACACTGGGTTGTTACGTCCAACCCAGGATCTGGGTAACACACAAACTACCCAAACACTGAGTTGTTACATCCGACCCAGGATCTGGGTAACACACAAACAACCCAAACACTGAGTTGTTACGTCCGACCCAGGATCTGGGTAACACACAAACAACCCAAACACTGAGTTGTTACGTCCGACCCAGGATCTGGGTAACACACAAACTACCCAAACACTGGGTTGTTACGTCCGACCCAGGATCTGGGTAACACCAAAACTACCCAAACACTGGGTTGTTACGTCCAACCCAGGATCTGGGTAACACACAAACTACCCAAACACTGAGTTGTTACATCCGACCCAGGATCTGGGTAACACACAAACAACCCAAACACTGAGTTGTTACGTCCGACCCAGGATCTAGGTAACACACAAACTACCCAAACACTGGGTTGTTACGTCTGACCTAGGATCTGGGTAACACAAAAACTACCCAAACGCTGGGTTGTTACGTCTGACCCAGGATCTGGGTAACACAAAAACTACCCAAACGCTGAGATGTTACATCTGACCCAGGTTCTGGGTAACACAAAAACTACCCAATCGCTGGTTTGTTACGTCTGACCCAGGATCTGGGTAACACAAAAATTACCCAAAAGCTGGTTTGTTACGTCTGACCCAGGATCTGGGTAGCACAAAAACTACCCAAGCGTTGGTTTGTTACGTCTGACCCAGGATCTGGGTAACACAAAAACTACCCAAACACTGGGTTGTTACATCTGACCCAGGATCTGGGTAACACAAAAACTACCCAAGCGCTGGTTTGTTACGTCTGACCCAGGATCTGGGTAACACAAAAACTTCCCAAGCGCTGGTTTGTTACGTCTGACCCAGGATCTGGGTAACACAAAAACTACCCAAACACTTGGTTGTTACGTCTGACCTAGGATCTGGATAACGCAAAAACTAACCAAACACTGGGTTGTTACGTCTGACCCAGGATCTGGGTAACACAAAAACTACCCAAACGCTGGGTTGTTACGTCTGACCCAGGATCTGGGTAACACAAAAACTACCCAAACGCTGAGATGTTACATCTGACCCAGGTTCTGGGTAACACAAAAACTACCCAAACACTGGGTTGTTACATCTGACCCAGGATCTGGGTAACACAAAAACTACCCAAACGCTGGGTTGTTATGTCTGACCCAGGATCTGGTTAACACAAAAACTACCCAAACGCTGGGTTGTTACGTCTGACCCAGGATCTGGGTAACACAAAAACTACCCAAACACTGGGTTGTTACGTCCAACCCAGGATCTGGGTAACACCAAAACTACCCAAACACTGGGTTGTTACGTCCAACCCAGGATCTGGGTAACACACAAATTACCCAAACACTGAGTTGTTACATCCGACCCAGGATCTGGGTAACACACAAACAACCCAAACACTGGGTTGTTACGTCCGACCCAGGATCTGGGTAACACCAAAACTACCCAAACACTGGGTTGTTACGTCCGACCCAGGATCTGGGTAACACCAAAACTACCCAAACACTGGGTTGTTACGTCCGACCCAGGATCTGGGTAACACCAAAGCTACCCAAACACTGGGTTGTTACGTCCAACCCAGGATCTGGGTAACACACAAACTACCCAAACACTGAGTTGTTACATCCGACCCAGGATCTGGGTAACACACAAACTACCCAAACACTGAGTTGTTACATCCGACCCAGGATCTGGGTAACACACAAACAACCCAAACACTGAGTTGTTACGTCCGACCCAGGATCTAGGTAACACACAAACTACCCAAACACTGAGTTGTTACGTCCGACCCAGGATCTAGGTAACACACAAACTACCCAAACACTGGGTTGTTACGTCCGACCCAGGATCTGGGTAACACCAAAACTACCCAAACACTGGGTTGTTACGTCCAACCCAGGATCTGGGTAACACCAAAACTACCCAAACACTGGGTTGTTACGTCCGACCCAGGATCTGGGTAACACACAAACAACCCAAACACTGAGTTGTTACGTCCGACCCAGGATCTGGGTAACACCAAAACTACCCAAACACTGGGTTGTTACGTCTGACCTACTAGGGCCAAGATAAATAGATAGATAGATAGTTTGGTATGTAAGAGAAAAAAAAAAGAAAAAAAAAGGAAAAATAAATGGGAAAAAGGATAATACACTCAGCTTATTTTACATTTTTTGTTTTCTTTCAGGAAGTCCAGAACTCAAAACGTTGGCATGATGAAAAACACAAAACAGATGCCCACTGAACTGCTTTATTACTGGAGCCAAGTGGGTTGTGTCCCAAAATCTAATATTTTGGACCGAAATGCTGCTCACACACATACCCAAAATTAAACTCGTAAGGCGCACATAAAACGCCTTATATGCAGCTCACGAGGTTTAAAGTCGCAGCCGGTGTGTGGAGGAGGAGCGACAGGAGGAGACAGTAAAACATCCCTGAGACAGAGAGGATGACATGAATGAACAACATTGAGAGAGAGAGAGAGAGAGCTGTTGATGCTAAAAGGAGCGGACGCGCTCGCAGCGAATCTTTCGTGTTGATCTCGCGCACGTTCCTTAATGACGTCAGGAGCGTGCGGTCGTGCGTCCAGCTTTCAGGCTTCTGCGGGATGCGAGTGTTGTGAAGCCTCGTCCAGCCTCTCAGACGCGCGATACGAGCTGGATAATGATGAGCACGAAGCGCGAGGCGTCCTGATGACAGAGTCTCGATGGATCCGAGTGGACTGAGGCTCCTCTGATCCTCACAGCAGCAGCAGTAGCATCTCTACCGAACACGACATGGATGATTCGGGAATAATCAGGCGCAGGAGACTGCAGGTCAGATCCACATCCTTTCAGACAACATTACCATGGTTTCTGGACATGTACCATGGTAATACCGTGGTTTTTGTCCATGCATAGGGGTAGTACCATAGTAGAAGGGCATTAGCGTAAGAATATGGTAAACATTCAATACTATGGTATATTTATATCAAAAGACCATTATGTTTATATCTGAGATACACTGATTGGACCATAAGGACAGTCTAACCAATAGGGAGTGGTATTCTTTGAAATACCATGGTAAATTAACATGGTAGTCATTCAGTACCATGGCATTAATGTGTTTTCTAAACATGTAACGTTACTATAGTAAAACCATGTTGTCCGGGCATGTACCATGGTAATATTGTGATTTTTGCCAATGTATTCTGGTAGTACCAACATGTATATAAATATGTTATTCTGTATATATATATATATATATATAGGACAGTCTAACCAATGGAGAGTGGTATTCCTTGAAATACCATGGTAAATATACACTGTAATCACTCCATGGTTTATATCAGCGTACCATGGTATTAGTTTTTTTTTTTCTGGACATGCTATATTAGTACCATGTTTTCTGGACATGTACCATGGTAATACTGTGTTTTTTTCTTTTGGCCATATATAGGGGTTGTACCATGGTATTATTCAAAGTTCCTTGAGGTAACATAGTAAATTTCTATGGTAAACATTCAGGACTATGGTATATATCAAAAATACTATTGTAATACTATCTGATTGGACCACACAAGGACAGTCTAACCAATGGAGAGGAGTGGTATTCCTTGAAATACCATGGTAAATTAATATGGTAATCATTCAGTATTACTGTGTTTTTCTAGATATGTGCTATAGTAATACCATGTTTTTTGGCAATAACATGGAGTTGCATTTAAGTAATACCATGGTATTTGAATGTGGCTTTCATTCAGGTGCTTTTTTACAGTATCTGATGGTATTTGTTTGTGAGGTGATAATAATTCAGCTACTTTTTACTGTGTGTTTGTTCAGTAGAGTTTATCTGAATCCTTTGCTTTGCTGGGATGGGTGTGTGTGTGTGTGTGTGTGTGTGTGTGTGTCGACATCAAAAAACGCTTGTATATCTAGAGTTTCACAATCAGTTAAACAGTCTGATATGATATGATATCTCACACACACACACACACACACACACACACACACACACACACACACACACACACACACACACACACACACACACACACACACACACAGTCATCAGTAGACAGTCTGAGACATGATGAGAGAAAGAGATGGATGGTATGTTCGATATCTGAAAATTTCAGCCTGAAATCAACCACAAAAATACAACAAAACACAATATTATATTTAGGTTAAGCTTATTTTTAGAGCAATTTATTTTTTTGTGTTCATTCTGCGTACACAATTTTCATGACAATTAAGTGCATTTTCCCCCAAATTGTCAAAAAATTATCATTAACAGTAGGAAAAATCTTTTTATCTGAAAACATTTTTTTGTTTAAATCAATCATTTGACAGTTAAATAATAATAATTGTTAAATGATATATCAGTATTTTATCAGTTTCAGAGATTGTTTGACATTCGCAGTAATGAAATATTGGGGTGAAATGTGTCATTTGTGTCATAAACCAATGAAGGATACATTGTATCAGAAAGTATGAAGATAAACATATTTCAACATTTCAAGACTATGCATATCCAAGATTATTTGACATTTACAATAATGAGAATTTAGGATAAAACGTGTTTAACTGTCATGAAAATAATGTCAGAATGCAAAAGAAAAAATGTTCCTGAAATAGGCTTCATTTATGCAGAATATAATAGCTTGTCATTGTGTGTGAGTGTGTTTCTCAGACATATGACACGTTTTTTGCTCAGTGTGAGAATAATTGCCCTCCACCGTTTCTTTGCGTGTCCCTCGGGTGTCTTCTGTGCATCACACACACTCATTGTGTAGATTATTCAGTTAAAACCCCCTCCCGCTGTACTGTTGCTGCCATATGGTGCAACACACCGTCTCAGAGGTCAAAGGGCACTCCCATCATGCAGCAGGGTGCCGCATGCACATTGGGAGCTGATAGGCTACAGGAGCATTTTAGGTGAAAGGCTGTATGCATCCAGCTCAAAATGTTTTCATCATTTTTGATGATATTTTTAGTGATGCACCGAAATGAAATTTTTACAGAGACACCAAAACCAAAATTAAAGCTTTTAATTGAACTGAAAATGAAAAGAACGTGATTTTTTAAATGAGCAATTAATTCAGCAAATTTATTTCATAATCAACAATCAGATGAAAAACTGAGTTTTACACACATTTAAAGTGTTTTTACATTAAAAATGTACTCCAATTTGTTGTTGAGATAAAATCTTTTAAACAATAGCTGTAATAATAAAAAAAAAAAATTAATGACAGATTTATTTAAACATATATTAAATAATGAAGACAACACTAACAGGTTAAAACAGTAAAAATATAATGAAGACGTAATATTTATTCAGTTGTTTATTCTAGTTAACTAATGAGCCATGGACACTTACTGTAAAAAAATTGTAAAAAAAATAGTAAAATAATTGTTCGTTTTTCTACATCAAAATTTCATGTTTAATTCAATGTTACTTGCCATTTCTTTGTAATTATTTGTTAAATTTAGCAATTACTGAGTGAAAATGGTTTCTATACCAATATTTTGTAGTGTGTATGGAAGCTTGCTTCTGCCATGAAATAAAAATAAAAAAAGCATTACATATTTTTATCTCACAATTCTGACTTTTTTTCTTGCAATTGCGAGATATAAAGTCAGAATTGCGAGATATAAAGTCAGAATTGACTGTTCGCAAAGACCCGCCCCCTTTAGTTACTGTTGCTATGTCCGACAAGCCGTGCTGATCTCTCTCCACACATCATGTTCTCACACAGTGGAAAATACATTGCGGAGCAAAGAGGACACTGAAAACAAATAAACATGAATGAACATCAGAAGGAATAATGTTTCAACTAAGGAAAGACATACACACCATTTTTCAAGTTCAAGTCCACTGAGGTTAATTTTTAACTCCTGACTGCTTTGTTGGACAAAATGGCGGATTCAGCGTTATGATTGGTTAGATTGCCTGTCAATCAAACTCACAGCGAAGGGTCAATTGCGTGTTATAAAGTCAGAATTGCGAGACATAAAGTCAGAATTGTTTGACAAATTCAGAATTGTAAGATATAAAGTCAAAATCGCAAGACATAAAGTCATGATTGTGAGTTATAAAGTCAGAATTGAGTTATGAAGTGAGAATTACATGACAAAGTCAAAACTGTGAGATATAAAATCAGAATTGTGTGATATAAAGTCAGAATCGCAGGACAAAGTCAGAATTGTGAGATATAAAATCAGAATTGTGAGATATAGTCAGAATTCTGAGTTATAAAGTCAGAATTACCAGATATAAAGTCAGAATTGTGAGATATAAAGTCAGAATTGTGAGATATAAAGTCAGAATTGCGAGTTACAAAGTCAGAATTGTGAGATATAAAGTCAGAATTGTGAAATATAAAGTCAGAATTGAGTTATAAAGTCAGATTTGCATGACAAAGTCAGAATTGCGAGTTACAAAGTCAGAATTACCAGATACTGTATAAAGTCAGAATTGTGAGATATAAAGTCAGATTTGCATGACAAAGTCAGAATTGCGAGTTACAAAGTCAGAATTACTAGATATAAAGTCAGAATTGTGAAATATAAAGTCAGAATTGCGAGATATAAAATCAGAATTGTGAGATATAAAGTCAGAATTGTGAGATATAAAGTCAGAATTGTGAGATATAAAGTCAGAATTGCGAGTTATAAAGTCAGAATTGTGAGATACAAAGTCAGAGTTGCGAGTTACAAAGTCAGAATTGAGATATAAAATCAGAATTGTGAGATATAAAGTCAGAATTGTGAGATATAAAGTCAGAATTGTGTGATATAAAGTCAGAATTGAGTTATAAAGTCAGAATTGTGAGATATAAAGTCAGAATTATGAGATATAAAATCAGAATTGCGAGATATAAAATCAGAATTGCGAGATACAAAGTCAGAATTGCGAGTTACAAAGTCAGAATTACTAGATATAAAGTCAGAATTGCATGACAAAGCCAGAATTGTGAAATATAAAGTCAGAATTGCGAGATATAAAATCAGAATTGTGAGATAAAGTCAGAATTGTGAGATATAAAGTCAGAATTGTGAGATATAAAGTCAGAATTGCGAGTTATAAAGTCAGAATTGTGAGATATAAAGTCAGATTTGAGATATAAAGTCAGAATTGTGAGTTATATAGTCAGAATTGTGAGATACAAAGTCAGAATTGCGAGTTATAAAGTCAGAGTTGCGAGTTACAAAGTCAGAATTGAGATATAAAATCAGAATTGTGAGATATAAAGTCAGAATTGTGAGATATAAAGTCAGAATTGTGTGATATAAAGTCAGAATTGAGATATAAAATCAGAATTGTGAGATATAAAGTCAGAATTGTGTGATATAAAGTCAGAATTGAGATATAAAGTCAGAATTGTGAGATATAAAGTCAGAATTGAGATATAAAATCAGAATTGTGAGATATAAAGTCAGAATTGTGAGATATAAAGTCAGAATTGTGTGATATAAAGTCAGAATTGAGTTATAAAGTCAGAATTGTGTTATAAAGTCAGAATTGTGAGATATAAAGTCAGAATTGTGAGATATAAAGTCAGAATTGAGTTATAAAGTCAGAATTGTGAGATATAAAGTCAGAATTATGAGATATAAAATCAGAATTGCGAGATATAAAATCAGAATTGTGAGATATAAAGTCAGAATTTCATGAGAAAAACTTGCATTTGTGAAATAGTCAGAATTGCGACTTTTTATCAATAATTGTGTACAATTCTGACTTTGTTTCTCAGAAGAAGAAAAAAAGTCACAATTACCTTTTTTATTTTTTTATTTAGTGGCAGAAACATGCTTCCATAAGTGTGGCTTTCCTGAGGTCAAATTATTTGTTAACTTTTATAAGGTTTTCACCATTTTGGAGCTTGACAGTGTCTGTCCTCATGTTCATCTCTGTAATCGACCCTCGCGACTGGCGTGTTTTGCTTTGACGCAGATTTCCGGTGGCTCTCGTTTAATCACTGAAGGCATCTGATGCACATTTTCTCCTGATGCAGAGAGCCATTAGTAAAAATAGTTGGAGGAAATCCCGAAAATCCCGGCAGAAGGCGCAACGATAACTCACAGGCTGTTTTGCTTTCTGTTGGCTGGCACACGGGACGCTCTTAGGTTAATGACGCTCAGATTATGGGGTTGGCACAATAAATGATGGGTTTGCACCAAACAGCGGGCAGGAGGCCCAGTTTGTGCCATTTCATTAAAGCTCAGACTGCTCATCGTTATTCAGCCGGATCATCTGGAAGTAGAATCCATGATGATCAGACTCTGTTCAACTGTTAAAAAGAGAAATTTAATATGTTGAAGTACATCTTTTACATTTTATGACTCACTGCCACAATGCATTATACATAAAGGCCATGAGTGAAGTGTTACCAAATTATCAAAAGATTTATAATTCACCCTAGTGTTACTGTGATAATTAATTGTGATCATTTGCTTTATAATCTTTTTTAACTGTAATATTCAAAGCATCTCTGTGTTGGGGACTCAGTATATGACTCACGGTCCATTAAAGCAGCTGAAGTGCTTTTCTCGGCTGATCTCTGCCCAGAGTTTGTTCTCGTTCGGCTCCATCTGTCCACTCGAGTTCGCCGGGCTGCTCTTCTCCGCAGGCAGGGTTTCTGGGAAGCTTTTACAGCATTTAAGGACGGAAAACTCAATTACTGTCTAAAATTAAACACGTGAGTCACAGTGAAACAAACAGAGAGTGTGAGTGCCACGTCTTTCTTCAGAAAAACAAGAGATGAGCTTTAGCCTTCTGCTGCTTTATGTGGAAGGTTAATTTAATGAAGATGACGCCTCATGAATTCATTATGTTGAAAATGAATACATGTTTTCACTGCCAGATATTTCGGTATCGTCATGAAACAGACTTGCTCGTCACTTCAAACCTCAGTAAAATTAATTAAGTCACTGTTGAAAAAACTATTTAGTGTACAACATTAATGAGAAAGTTAAATGAGTATCTCACTGATATATGACAGCAGAATGAAACTGCATACTGAAAATGAAAGTTGGAAGTGAAATACAGTACTCTTAAATTGAGTTTCATTTTGTTACTTATTTATTATGTATTTATTTGACATGCTAAATGCAAAACAGCTGAGAAAATGCTTAAAACCCTCTCAAAAGATTTTAGCAATCTTATTTTAGTATCATTGAAAGATAGTTGACTATTATAGTATTATTTAGTATTATAGTATAGTATTTTTTGTTTTCATTTTAATTGTAGGTAAAGTATAAGTGATTTTGTTGTGTGTTTTTGTTATTTTTGTTATTTTTTGTTTTTTAAAAATATGTCTATTGTTATTCATTTTTTATTTCAATTTTATTTTAATTTGAATTGTTTTAGTGCATAAAGTTAAAGTAAATGAAAATGAGAAATGTTTCCTTGGCAACTAGCTGAAATAAAATAAGTACGTTTTTTATATATTATTTTGATTCAATCAGATTTTGTTATACTACATGTAACTTTTTTTATGCTTTTAGATTTCGTTGACTATAATATCCCTGGATTTCAATATATTCATCAGCATTTAACCGTTATATATAACTTCATATTATATACTACATATATTGTTGCTTTTACATTTAAATTTGATTTAAATTAAAAAAAATGTTTGTAGTTAAAATTTCAATATAGTGCAAAGGTGTGGTTGCAAAAATGTAATTTTACATTTAAATTAAAACATTGAATATATTTCTAAATTATTGATATTTTTATAGCTTAAGCTCACAAGAAGTAATGAAAAAAAGCATAATCACATTTTTTATAATAATTTTGTTACATTTTTATTCATGAAATGTGGAAAAAGTCCTGCATGCTACTATTGTAGCTTGCCAATCTTTATTAAAAAGGAATGTGAATGTTTAAGTAAAATAACATCTTCCGTCATGAAACTCTTGATGGTGCAGACTGATCAGTAGCCAAGCTCGCTGCTCAACCTTCAAATACTTAGTCACCATTTACTGTAGCAGTTGCAGCATGCTTTCAGAAACCCCCCACATCCCCCAGCTCTACCTATATAGATCTGCTACGGGTAATTCATGTGTGCTATAGTACAGCATCATCAGGTCTTACTTGCTCACAGCAGGGTTGTGTATGTATTGGCAGTAGAAAGTCCGGAACTTGCTCTGCAGCAGCAGCAATAACCAACAGCAGCAGCAATAACCAACAGCAGCAGCAATGATCAACAGCAGCAGAAGCAGCAGCAATAATAGCATCCAGCAATAACCAACCACTGCAGAAGCAGCAGCAATAACAGCAGGAGAAGCTGCAGCAATAACCAACCGTAGCAGAAGCAGCAGCAATAACTAACCACAGCAGAAGCAGCAGCAATAATAGCACCAGCAATAACCAACCACTGCAGAAGCAGCAGCAATAACAGAAGCAGCAGCAATATCAACAGAAGCATCAGCAATAACCACCCGTAGCAGCAGCAGCAATAACCAACCACAGCAGAAGCAGCAGCAGAAGCAGCAATAACCAACCACAGCAGAAGCAGCAGCAAAAGCAGTAACAATAACAGCATCAGAAGCAGCAGCAATAACAGCAGCAGCAATGACCAATCACAGCAGCAGCAGCAGCAGCAATAACCAATCACAGCAGAAGCAGCAGCACTAATCAACAGCAGCAGAAGCAGCAGCAATAATCAACAGCAGTAGTAACAGCAGTGGAAATAACCAACAGCAGCAGCAATAATCAACAGCAGCAGAAGCAGCAGCAATAATAGCATCCAGCAATAACCAACCACTGCAGAAGCAGCAGCAATAACAGAAGCAGCAGCAATATTCAACAGCAGCAGCAATAACAGCAGTTATATTATATTATATTATATTATATTATATTATATTATATTATATTATATTATATTATATTATATTATGTTATATTATATTATATTATATTATATTATATTATATTATATTATATTATAACCAACCACTGCAGAAGCAGCAGCAATAACCAACCACTGCAGAAGCAGCAGCAATAACAGAAACAGCAGTAATATTCAACAGCAGCAGCAATAACAGCAGTTATAATATAATATAATATAATATAATATAATATAATATAATATAATATATATAATATAATAACCAACCATAGCAGAAGCAGCAGCAATAACAGAAACAGCAGCAATAACTAACCACTGCAGAAGCAGCAGCAATAATATCAACAGAAGCATCAGCAATAACCACCCGTAGAAGAAGCAGCAGCAATAACAGCAGCAGCAGCAATAACCAACTGTAGCAGAAGCAGCAGCAGTAATATTTAAAAGCAGCAGCAATAACAGCAGCAGCAGCAGCAATAACCAACTGTAGCAGAAGCAGCAGCAGTAATATTCAAAAGCAGCAGCAATAACAGCAGCAATAACAGAAGCAGCAGCAATATTCAACAGCAGCAGCAATAACAGCAGCGGCAGCAGCAGCATAGCAGATCTTTTCGGTAACACTTTATTTTAAAGTGTCCTTATTACATATGTTACATGTACTTACCATAGTAATTATGCATAGTTATAAGCAAATAACCCTCAACCAAACCTTAATCCTACCCAAACCTAGAGTAAGTACATGTTGTTAATTAATATTACTCAGTACTTAAATATATAATTACACTGTAACAATGGCACCTTTAAATAAAGTGTAACCATCTATTCTGCCAAGACCAAACATAACAACACTGTCATATCCATTACCATACCAAGCACTCTGAGAGTTGTCATGACAGAAATATTTAGGAAACATGGTATTTAATGTAGAATGTAGAATGCATAAAAAAAAGAAAGAAAAAAAAGAACAACGCAGGAAAAAATGTCATACAGCTAAAGATCAGTCCCGTGTGAGTATGTATTTTGACACGCGTGCTGTAATACTCATAGGGTCGTGATCTCTCATGTTATTTACAGTATAACTAGCATGTCAGATCAGTCAGAGGACATTTAACCACAGTGGATAGTGATGGAGACTGAGCCACGGCATTTAAGAGCCTCTGGAGGGATTATTCATGGGGCGACCCCATGTAAATGTGTCAGTTAAACACTGGCACACTACACCAGAGCCTGTGTTGTCATGGAAACACACGCTTTTATTGATGATCAATAAGAAACATGGAAGCATACAAGAGCACAGCGATGCGGCTTTTGATCAGTCAGTCAAATCTAAATGAGCATCTTCTGTTGCTAAATAATAATGCTAAAAATACAACAGTGTTCTGATACAGAATTTTCCTTTCTTATTGTCATAAATGAAGATGTTGATGGCCACTTTCAGCTCCTTTGAGCTTTAATATGATAAAACCTTCTGGAACATTCAGATAGCTGCTTTTGATTTTTGTAAACGCTTTCTTTGTTTTTGTAGCTGTAGTTTATGTCTGTAATATTTTTGATCAGGTTAATCTCATGACAACATCTCCAGGTAATTATTCAGCCCAAAATACACTTTTAACTTAAAAGCTTTCATTTCATTGGAAAAAACACATTTTTATGACTACACACACACATATATACAGTCAAACCAACATTTGTTCGGACACCTTGAACATTTCATTCATTATTACAGTTTATTCACTATAGTTTAAAAAAAAATGCTAATAAAATATGACAAGATCTCAGAGTTAAACTGTGTCAGAAAAAAAAATCTTAATTATGTCAGATAACACTTAAGCAAATCACGGTCAGGTCAAAGTATCTGCATCATTTTTGGTTGCAAATTTTTATCAATTTTACTGTTAGTCAACTGAAAGAAGAATTTTTGGGTATAATATGTCACAGTTTACTTTATTTTGCTATCCTCACTTACATAAATGAACTATAGTGTCCTGCACCCACTAGTAAAATATCAAAAATGTCTGAATAATTTTTGATTTGAGGTATATATTTCAATCATGACAACTCTGAATTGTTTTATCATGTTATTGAATATGGCAATGTTAATGTATTTGGTCATGGCACACTAGATCTGCTGCTGCTGATTGATTATTGCTGTTGCTGCTGCAGAGCAAGTATGGACTTACTACTGTTAATAGATACAGATCTAGGCAGGTGGAACTGGGGGAGGTGGAGGGTCTCAGCAAACAATGAAGCAATTTACAGCAAACAGAGATGAGGACTATTTAAATGTTGAGCAAACAATCACATTGGCTGCAGGATCAGCTTGTGCTGTGATGTGGTAATGATGTGATTTCTTGCAGATTGCATTATTTGCATAATGTGACATTATTTTCAATAATCACATTTTTGGCAAAAACATCTTATTACTGTGATGTGTCTGGATGGTTGGATGGTTTTTGAGTTTTTACGTAATGCTAATGATGATGATTCTCATCACTGTAATATTGTAAGTATTATTAAAATATTTAATAATCATAAGTACCAACAAAATGTTTTGTTTTTTTTACATTCCAGCAACGTGATTTTGAAGGAAATTTACATGAAAATAATGTCTTAATGGTCAATTTATTCATGTAAAATTAACGTTCTTATTTTTTAATTTTTTTTTTTGCTGTGGTGAAATACCTGGACATGATCTTGACAGGTTTCATCTCTAGATCTCTAGATCTGTATTCCTGTGTGAATCTTGTAAAATGAGGCACAACATTAATTCTGAAAGCACACACACGCACAGTCGCACACACACACACACACACACACACACACACACACACACACACACACACACACACGTGCACACGTGTCCAAGGACATCTGAGCGCTCCTATTGATTAGTGATCAATGGCAATTGATACTAATGATGTTTGTTGATTAAAGCTGCTGCAAGCTTCTTTTGTTTGTTGATGAACATATATAAAATGTCTCCATTGAAATATGAATACTATTTTGTTTAAATATCATTGGCTAAAGGTGACAGTGGCCTGTGTTCAGCAAAAGCTTTTATGCTGAAACTGTTTGCCATGCAAGTTTTTTTCTGCTACAGAATGAAAAATATAAAGGTAATTGCGACTTTTTATTTAACAATTCAGACTAATTCGCAATTCCGAGTTTATAACTGACAATTCTGAGAAAAAAGTCATTACGAGTTATAAACTTGTAATTATGAAGTTAAAAATAGTCAGAATTCCACGTTTATATCTCACAATTCTGAGAAAAAAAGTAATTGTGAGTTATAAACTTGTAATTACAAGGTTAAAAAAAGTCAGAATTCCAATTTTATATCTCACAATTCTGAGAAAAAAGTAATTGCGAGTTATAAACTTGGCGTTGTGAGGTTAGAAAAGTCAGAATTCTAAATTTATATCTTAAAATTCTGAGAAAAAAGTAATTGCCAGTTATAAACTTGAAGTTGCGAGGTAAAAAAAATAGTCAGAATTCCACGTTTATATCTCACAATTCTGAGAAAAAAGTAACTGCCAGTTATAAACTTGTAATTACGAGGTTAAAAAAGTCAGAATTCCAAGTTTCTATTATAAAATTCTGAGAAAAAAGTAATTGCAATTTTTAAAACTTGGAATTGCGAGGTAAAAAAAGTCAGATTTCCACATTTATATCTCACAATTCTGAGAAAAAAGTAATTGTGAGTTAAAAACTTTTAATTACAAGGTTAAAAAAAGTCAGAATTCCAAGTATCTCACAATTCTGAGAAAAAAGTAATTGTTAGTTATAAACTTGTAATTATGAGGTTAAAAAAAGTCAGAATTCCAACTTTATGTCTTAAAATTCTGAGAAAAAATGTAATTGCGATTTGTAAAACTTGGAATTGCGAGGTAAAAAAAGTCAGATTTCCAAGTTTATAACTCACAATTTTGAGAAAAAAGTAATTGTGAGTTATAAACTTTGAATTACGAAGTAAAAAAAAAAGTCAGAATTCCAAGTTTATATCTCAAAATTCTGAGAAAAAAAGTAATTGCGATTTGTAAAACTTGGAATTGCGAGGTAAAAAAAGTCAGATTTCCAAGTTTATATCTCACAATTCTGAGAAAAAAGTAATTGTGAGTTAGAAACTTGTAATTACAAGGTTAAAAAAAGTCAGAATTCCAAGTATCTCACAATTCTGAGAAAAAAGTAATTGTTAGTTATAAACTTGTAATTATGAGGTTAAAAAAAGTCAGAATTCCAAGTTTATATGTTTAAATTCTGAGAAAAAATGTAATTGCAATTTGTAAAACTTGGAATTGCGAGGTAAAAAAAGTCAGATTTCCAAGTTTATAACTCACAATTTTGAGAAAAAAGTAATTGTGAGTTATAAACTTGGAATTACGAAGTAAAAAAAAAAAGTCAGAATTCCAAGTTTATATCTCACAATTCTGAAAAAAAAGTAATTGCGAGTTATAAACTTGGCGTTGTGAGGTTAGAAAAGTCAGAATTCTGAGTTTATATCTTAAAATTCTGAGAAAAAAGTAATTGCCAGTTATAAACTTGAAGTTGCGAGGTAAAAAAAATAGTCAGAATTCCACGTTTATATCTCACAATTCTGAGAAAAAAGTAATTGCCAGTTATAAACTTGTAATTACGAGGTTAAAAAAGTCAGAATTCCAAGTTTCTATTATAAAATTCTGAGAAAAAAGTAATTGCGATTTGTAAAACTTGGAATTGCGAGGTAAAAAAGTCAGATTTCCACATTTATATCTCACAATTCTGAGAAAAAAGTAATTGTGAGTTAAAAACTTTTAATTACAAGGTTAAAAAAAGTCAGAATTCCAAGTATCTCACAATTCTGAGAAAAAAGTAATTGTTAGTTATAAACTTGTAATTATGAGGTTAAAAAAAGTCAGAATTCCAAGTTTATGTCTTAAAATTCTGAGAAAAAATGTAATTGCGATTTGTAAAACTTGGAATTGCGAGGTAAAAAAAGTCAGATTTCCAAGTTTATAACTCACAATTTTGAGAAAAAAGTAATTGTGAGTTATAAACTTGGAATTACGAAGTAAAAAAAAAATCAGAATTCCAAGTTTATATCTCAAAATTCTGAGAAAAAAAGTAATTGCGATTTGTAAAACTTGGAATTGCGAGGTAAAAAAAGTCAGATTTCCAAGTTTATATCTCACAATTCTGAGAAAAAAGTAATTGTGAGTTAGAAACTTGTAATTACAAGGTTAAAAAAAGTCAGAATTCCAAGTATCTCACAATTCTGAGAAAAAAGTAATTGTTAGTTATAAACTTGTAATTATGAGGTTAAAAAAAGTCAGAATTCCAAGTTTATATGTTTAAATTCTGAGAAAAAATGTAATTGCAATTTGTAAAACTTGGAATTGCGAGGTAAAAAAAGTCAGATTTCCAAGTTTATAACTCACAATTTTGAGAAATTAGTAATTGTGAGTTATAAACTTGGAATTACGAAGTAAAAAAAAAAGTCAGAATTCCAAGTTTATATCTCAAAATTCTGAGAAAAAAAGTAATTGAGATTTGTAAAACTTGGAATTGCGAGGTAAAAAAAGTCAGATTTCCAAGTTTATATCTCACAATTCTGAGAAAAAAGTAATTGTTAGTTATAAACTTGTAATTATGAGGTTAAAAAAAGTCAGAATTCCAAGTTTATATGTTAAAATTCTGAGAAAAAATGTAATTGCAATTTGTAAAACTTGGAATTGCGAGGTAAAAAAAGTCAGATTTCCAAGTTTATAACTCACAATTTTGAGAAAAAAGTAATTGTGAGTTATAAACTTGGAATTACGAAGTAAAAAAAAAAGTCAGAATTCCAAGTTTATATCTCACAATTCTGAAAAAAAAGTAATTGCGAGTTATAAACTTGGCGTTGTGAGGTTAGAAAAGTCAGAATTCTGAGTTTATATCTTAAAATTCTGAGAAAAAAGTAATTGCCAGTTATAAACTTGAAGTTGCGAGGTAAAAAAAATAGTCAGAATTCCACGTTTATATCTCACAATTCTGAGAAAAAAGTAATTGCCAGTTATAAACTTGTAATTACGAGGTTAAAAAAGTCAGAATTCCAAGTTTCTATTATAAAATTCTGAGAAAAAAGTAATTGCGATTTGTAAAACTTGGAATTGCGAGGTAAAAAAGTCAGATTTCCAAGTTTATATCTCACAATTCTGAGAAAAAAGTAATTGTGAGTTAGAAACTTGTAATTACAAGGTTAAAAAAAGTCAGAATTCCAAGTATCTCACAATTCTGAGAAAAAAGTAATTGTTAGTTATAAACTTGTAATTATGAGGTTAAAAAAAGTCAGAATTCCAAGTTTATATGTTTAAATTCTGAGAAAAAATGTAATTGCAATTTGTAAAACTTGGAATTGCGAGGTAAAAAAAAGTCAGATTTCCAAGTTTATAACTCACAATTTTGAGAAAAAAGTAATTGTGAGTTATAAACTTGGAATTACGAAGTAAAAAAAAAAGTCAGAATTCCAAGTTTATATCTCACAATTCTGAAAAAAAAGTAATTGCGAGTTATAAACTTGGCGTTGTGAGGTTAGAAAAGTCAGAATTCTGAGTTTATATCTTAAAATTCTGAGAAAAAAGTAATTGCCAGTTATAAACTTGGAGTTGCAAGGTAAAAAATAGTCAGAATTCCACGTTTATATCTCACAATTCTAAGAAAAAAGTAATTGCAATTTGTAAAACTTGAATTGCGAGATAAACTCACAATTGTGATAAAAAAAGTCTGAATTGTGCAATAATAAGGCGCAATAAAAAATGCTTTATTCCCTGGTGGAAAAAGCTTCCATACAATAGTTTGCTGACATCAGACTGGCTGATATGCCTTTAGAAGGCGGGGCTTGGAGTGTGATTGACAGGATGTAGATGGTCTAACTCAATATTTTCTTGATACATGCACTGACAAATCATTCGCAGTAAGACCACGAATTAAGAAAGTAAAAGGAGTAAATTCTGAATCTGTTTGGAGGTTCAGATCTGTTTAACATGTGCGGCGTGTTGTTTCTCTTGGTCTGAATGAACATCTGCTGAAGTTCTGCACAGAGAGAGACAGAGAGTCTGTCTGTAAGACGAATGAGAGGATATTATGTGGTTAGTCGCGTGTTCTATCAAAGACATACAGCGAGAG
The DNA here is from genome assembly GCF_024489055.1 of Chanodichthys erythropterus. Taxonomy (NCBI): domain Eukaryota; kingdom Metazoa; phylum Chordata; class Actinopteri; order Cypriniformes; family Xenocyprididae; genus Chanodichthys; species Chanodichthys erythropterus. The sequence goes on from NC_090223.1 coordinate 17,058,096, forward strand.
AAATGAAGGACGGGAACGCTGCCAGAACAACATCAGCTTCTCTCTGCGTATGCCAAGTGTGTTTAGTTTGTTTGTTCCAGAGTGTTTTGTCCACAGTAACCGAACAGACGGTTTCATTTGCATTTTTAGCTTAATGTGCCAAAATTGTTTCAAATACAAATTCAGTGACATTCACACACTTTACATTAAACATATTAAATAGTTTGTCTTTATTTTCAACACTAGATCTATTGTTTTATCATTTAAACTCAGACAAACTTTGTTTTGTCAAGTGTTTTGCACGTAAAGTCTGCTTCGTTAATGTTATTAAATAACATTAACGAATAATAAATGCTGTAAAAATGTATTGCGCTTTGTTAGTTCATGATTCTTATATTTCTTATGATATATCAACTTTCGGTAACATTTTAAAATAAGGTTTCATTTTAAATAAGATTTCATGTTTATTGTAAAGTGCATCTTTCTTTTCTGTAAATGATGCTTATTCTGGTATTTTGTATCTAATTTAATAGTGTGTCTGAGATATTGTGCTTATTTCAAACTCCCATCTGATCTCTGTTTTCTCTCTTTGTGTTTCTCCATCCCCGTCTCTGTCTTGTTGTCTTCGTCCCAGAAGGATCTTCCTCTACCCCGTAAGAACAGCAGGTGAGTTCATTTTCAATGATTAGAAGAAGATAAAAAGTTTCATATGCGTCTTTTTATTCACATTAGATGCATGTATCAGGGTTTGTTTTGAAAACCCCATAGCAAATGAGTAACTGCTGAGTAAATTGTAATATTGCATAAATATTTGCACCATTTCCATCCCATGTGTTCAAAATCGCTACTTCCGGGGAAATTGGTGCAAAATATCTGTAATAAAAATGGAAGCTGATGCAATCAGGGAGGAAATGATGGATCTCTTTTCCTCCATCGTTAATGAGCGCGCAGATGAAATCCAATCAATGCTGTCATGTGATCTTGCATTCGGATTCTGGTGTTTGGGAATGCAATCGAGTGAGACGCTTCTTGGAAGTAATTAAACCAAATAATTTTCATGACAGACTTTGGCTAAGGCGTTTCAGAACAACCAAACCAACATTTGAGATCCTGTGAAGTGCGATTTTAGTTTGTCCAGTTGTCTAATCACATCCTCTGTTGAGGTCACATGAGTTTTTTGTTTCGCATTAAGGGATTTATCAAAGTCCCTTTCAAGAAAACTCTGTTCACTCCATATTTGCAACACCTCCCGGCAGTTATTTCGAGCATCCAAGACCAAGTCCTATCTGCTTGAATGGGGCAATCCTGAAATCTCAAAAACATGTTTAAACATATTTTAAATCAACAACAAAATGAACTGTCCCATAAAAAATAAATGTTTCTTCTTAACAACATTTATACAGGTTCATTTTGTGTGCAGTACAAACTCAGTCTGTCTCTCTTTGTCAGGATGCCTCTCTCTCTCTTTCCGTTTCCCTAAAAGCTTTCTTCCTTCACTTAGTTTTTTTTATTTTGTGATTCTTAGTTATATCATCCACCGTGACCTCTGGGGAAAAAGCATATTGCACTTAAATTTAGAAACACACACACACACACTCTCCCTCAGTAGCATCTTATGAACGGATGCACTGCACCTGCTCCCCCTCTTTTAACATTCGTCTTGGTATCATCCGCTGCCCTCGAGATTTTACCCAGAATTCCCCCCTGCACTCTATTTTCCAGTGTGTGAGCAAAGCCAGACGCTCTAACCGTTCTCCATCTGATGATGTTTGTGATGCACGCTGGTTATTTCTGAGTGACTGTGTCTTCTTTGCGCTCTTGATCATGCAGGGCGGCATGTTTCGTCGCACTAAAAGGTGAAATGTTTTTAAAATCTGTTTTAAATGCCATTTTAATACCTACGAAGATGTCGCTGAGGTCCTTGTTTACCTGCAGCTGGTGACACACTAACTGAATGACCTCATCAATGCAGTGAGTTTAACATGTTAGTCAATGCTGGGATCTCATTTAATATGATATTTGATGTGTGTAGTGTATATATTATGGTGTTAGATTGAATCAAAATGTTCATCTTGTGTATTTGAGCCACAGGTTATGTTGTTTGACTCAAAATGAACAACATTTTACTGTTTGTTGAAACTAGTGTTATTAGTCACAAAGTACTGCAAACTTTTTTGATTCGTGAATTACTTGTTGATCATTTGAATGCATTGATCTATTAGCTTGCACTTTCTTACATCTTCTAAAGTTTTGGTCTTATATCCTCCATGTTGATGCTGAATGTCTCAGTAGAAAGATGTAAATGTTGAGATACACTGTGTCAGACCTCTAATAATGAAGCGTATGTTAATATTAGGTGGCACTGTACCCCGAAATATGCCTGAAATATGAAATAATAATTTCTTTTAAATTAAAAAGTTCTTTGTACCTCTTAGACAAAATATTAAGAAAATCTAGTTGCAGGTACTGCAAACAACAGATTTAAATTAACAGTCCACAAGAGACGCAACAAATAAATACCAACCAAACAACACAGTATTATATTGTTTATTTCAAATGTCAATCCTGTTAACCCTATAAAGCCTGGCATATGAAAAAACACCTCAGTTTTATTCAGATGTCCAAACTGAGCAAAAATACATAGTTTTAAAGTATATAATCCTCAAAAGCCTGTTGAATCATATTAGATTTTTCCAAAAACAGATGTATAGGTAATCAAGTAAGTTGCTTCAGTCCAGTAAATGTTCTTCTTGAAATATTACTAACAATATTAAAGTTATTCTTACATTTACTTTATAAAAATCAGTAAAGGTTTCACAGCAAAAAACACATTATCCATGAGCTGAAGTAGGGGTGGGTGATATGGCAAAAAATCATACCACATTTTTTTTTCTTCAGGAAAATCACAATTTTTTCATGTTGGTTTTACTATTTTGCAAGTGACTAAGAAGTACAACCAAACTAATTGTCTTATTTTAAAAATTTAGCCTTACATGGCAAAAAAAAAAATAATAATAATAAAATTATTATATATATATATATATATATATATATATATATATATATATATATATATAATTTATTTATTTATTTATTTATTGGAACGGTGGAAGATGAAAATCTTTATTTTATTATTTTATCTTTGTTATTAAAAATGAGAACAAATATGCACATTACAAATACACAATATAATGTACAGATGAAATAAACAGTGCTTTATTCTTTCACATTTAACAGTAGTATTCAAGTAATTAATTGAATAAACAAATGTAAAAATAAAACACTATATCGACGTCACTGTATAAATTATATATACACACTGATTCTTCTTAAAAAGCTACTGAAGTTATTCAGTGAAGAGCAGTGAGTGATTTTCTCTTTGTCTTTTGTTGTTTGATCAACATTAATGACAAGCGGCAGCAGGTTTATTAGGCTGCCGTCACTTTAAGACTGAATGCACAGATCTAATATACAGACACGCATCCTGTTTCTGTTTAATACACAACTGTCTGTGTTTATGTAAACCTTGTGTGTATTTGACAGTTTAAGCACAATGAGACATGGAAGATAACTTAGTTTAGTACTCACATGCTGTTTGAAAGGCTTTTAGTGGAAAAAAGCACAGAAAAGCATGTCAAAACAGCATGCAAATAAAATGTTTAGCCGACAAGGATTTAAAGTGCATGCAGATAATAAACTTTAATGACTGTGAATAAGTGCAATGTCACGTGAGTGTAACTCTGCGTTAACATGTGATGTGAATGTGCGTCGTGTTGTACAGTATGTTGGGACGGGGGGTGCCAGAACTGCAACTGATAGAATCCTCTGTAGCACCATACTATGATGTTTCTCCAAAAGCAGATTGTGGAGACATTTTAATCGTTCACGATCAAAAAATGTGGTATCGCACACCCCTAAGATGAAGGTGAATGTTTTTACAATTATACTAAAATGCCTTTACTTGTTAAAAAAACTATAAACTAAATCAATCAGATGACAGAAGGCATGTGGTAGATTGTGTGCAACAGGATTTTCAGCAAAGCTTTGATCATGTTGATCATTTAGAGGCAACTTTGCGTATCAAATATGACACAGTAGGCTTTAAAGAGGACCTATTATGCCCCTTTTCACAAGATGTAATATAAGTGTCACGTGCTTGCAGAGAAAGGCTTGCCAAAACTGGGTTTTTTACTTTACTGGGTTGTCCTTTTACACATTTTCTGGATTGGTAGATGCACCAGGGACCCGATTATAGCACTTAAACATGGAAAAAGTCAGATTTTCATGATATGTTTGAAGGTTTTAGAAGGTCACTGTCTCTTTAAGAGAGGTCGCTCTGTTCAGGATGATCCCTTAAGAGTCAACTAATCTTCTGTCTACACCTGTGTGTGTGTTTTTACTAGTACTGTATTAGTGCTATTTACCATCCTTCCTACTGATGTCGACATCATTGTGACAGTCTGCGATCAAATTTCAAACATCAAATCTTTCTTTTCAGGGTTTTTTGTCATAGAAGCACCAAAAGACTTCTGACTTGCTGGATTTGGGACACACAAACCCTATAAGACTTTATTTAGTCTGTTCATTCAGCAGTTTTTTGGCTGCTCTCTGCTCAATGTAGCTGACTACACTCACACACACTCACACACTCACGTACACAGTCTGTGTATGTCTGTAATGGTGTGTAATGGCTCTCATAAACTCACTCAAGGCGTATCAAGTAACTCTCGTTCACTCCCACTCCTCCATTAGTTCTCTCTCTCTCTTTTTATCCCTTCATCCTTATCTCTCTCTTGTCCATAGTGCCTCTCTGTTTCTTCAGAGCGCCGGTACACACCGACTGAGATTGATGACTGTGGAAATGGAATTTTCTGTATCGCTGTTGTTCTACTGCAGGGCACACACACACACACACACACACACACACACACACACACACACACACACACACACACACACACACACATAAACGCAGTTTCTCTGTTCTTGGCTCTGAAGATTTCTTAATCCGACTGAACCTCATTCTCTCTGATGTTGGATAACGAATAGGAAAACAATTCATACTTAAAGCGTTTAATTCTCTGTTTGTTTGTCTGTAGTTGCCGCAGTAACCGGAAGAGTTTGATTCTGACCTCGCCGACTCTGCCCCGCCCACATTCCCCGTTACCGGGACACATCGGTGAGTGGCCCCGCCCCCTGCTGGAAATCCAGCTAACAAACCAACTTGCTGGACAAACCAGGTGGTCCAGATGGTTTTGGGAAATGAATGCTGGTGTGTTGATAATCCTATAGATGGTCAACCAGCTCTAACCAGTTTCAAGTTAACCACCTTCTTCCAGGAGAAACTCTTTTACAGAGACTGAACAGCTCATGTGTTTGATGCAGTCTGTGAAACTAACTGAGATCCTTATTCCGTCCTGTTTCTTCCTGTCCACACAGGAAGTAGTCCTCTGGACAGCCCTCGTAACTTCTCTCCCAGCACTCCTGCGCATTTCTCCTTTGCTTCCTCCAGACGGTAAATAAACACACACTTCAGACTTTACCATAACATACACACTAAAGAGATAGTTCACCCAAAAATGAAAATTTGATGTTTATCTGCTTACCCCCAGGGCATCCAAGATGTAGGTGACTTTGTTTCTTCAGTAGAACACAAATGATGATTTTTAACTCCAACCGTTGCCGTCTGTCAGTCGTATAAGGCATGTCAATGGTAACACCATCTATAAGAGTCAAAAAACATGCACAGACAAATCCAAATTAAACCCTGCGGCTCGTGACGACACATTGATGTCCTAAGACACAAAATGATCGGTTTGTGCAAGAAACCGAACAGTACTTATATCATTTTTTACCTCTAATACACCACTATGTCCAACTGCCCTGTGCATCTGGTTAGTGAGGTCTGAACGCGCTCTGACAATGGAAGTGATCTCTCGCAACTCATTGAAGCAAAGCGCGAGTGATCACTTCCGTCATCAGAACGCGTTTTTTTGACCTCACTAACTGGATGCTGAACACAGTTGGACATAGTAGTGTTTTAGAGGTAAAAATAATATAAATACTGTTCAGTTTTCATGTCTTAGGACATCAATGTGTCGTCACGAGCCGCAGGGTTTAATGTGGATTTGTCTGTGCATGTTTTTTTGACTCTTATAGACGAAGTTCCCATTGACACGCATTATACCACTGACAGACGGCAGCGGTTGGAGTTAAAAATCATAATTTCTGTTCTACTGAAGAAACAAAGTCACCTACATCTTGGATGCGCTGGGGGAAAGCAGATAAACATCAAATTTTCATTTTTGGGTGAACTGTCCCTTTGCTTAACATTCGTACAGCCTTAACTGGAAGAGCATCTCATGTTAATGATCTATCTATCTATCTATCTAGTGATGGGCGCCGATGGTCACTGGCGTCTCTTCCCTCTTCTGGATATGGGACCAACACACCCAGTTCAACGGTATTTCAGTCTCTCATTTAAACACACAAACACACACATACACACACACACACACAGATGGAGCAGATGCGTGTGTGTCTGTAGGTCATGTGTGATCAATGCTCTGGTGCAGCAGCATCTGCACACTGACATATCAGATGTGATCCAGACAAACACACCCAAATGCACTTCAGCTGTGGGTCATTCATGCCGGTGTGTGCCGTATATACTGTAGCTTTCACCATACAGTCAGAGACCTGCTCACTACACTGAGAAAAACACTCCATGCTCTCACAGCAGAGCTGTTTTGTAACATACTGAGAATCTTTGCCAGATATACCCACCATATTTAATTACCATAGGTTTTAAATGCTGAGAGTAGACAGTTAAACTAAAAACTTTCTTTGTAAAAAAAAAAAAAAAAAGCATTATTTTGCTGACTGCTGTTTAGAACAGCTGTTCATGTCAGAACAGCACCTATATGATGTCTTAAAATACTGTCTCAGCAGGCGGCTCACTAGGAATTGAAACTGAGCTGCCGGTTCCAGATTGTTTACATCCTGTTCATAGCTTGATTCTGTGTTTAGCTGGCTTTAGTTGTAAATCTCTGTTTATCTCCAGTCTTCCAGCTCGTCTCAGGAGCGTCTGCACCAGCTGCCGTCTCAACCCACCATGGACGAGCTGCACTTCCTGTCCAACCACTTCGGCAGCACAGAGAGCATCACTGACGATGACGGTGGACGCTGTTCACCCCACATTCGACCGCGCTCGCGCAGCCTGAGGTGAACACACACTCATGCTCATGCTCGTGTGTGTTTGTTGCAGTAGTTGTGTTTAACTCACACACTCACTCTCTCTCATGTCTTCAGTCCGGGTCGTTCTCACTCCTGCTATGACAATGAGATCATCATGATGAATCATGTTTACAGGGAGCGTTTCCCCAAGGTAAAGCACACACGCCTGTCTCACACCACAGCATCTCTCTTCCTGTTTCTCACACCTGTCTACCTTCATCATTGTCCTCTCTTAAAATCAAGCATATATACAGTGTGTGTGTATATATATATATATGTATGTTAGGGTTGTGACGAGGCAGGTAGTTCACGAGACGAGACACCAGATTGAGTTCACGAGACGAGGCGAGACAAGATTTTTACACAGTATTTTAAAAAAAATCCTCAATGACGAATACGACTACAAAAATCGTCTGCGTGTATTTGAAATGTTTTAACTAATCATTTTGTAATGTCATTTCAGTTCTACTTTCTGAGTATGAATTATCATATGCAGTAAAAGACAACAATACTCAAGCACTGTAAAAGGTTTTGCCACTAACTCAACTGACTTCTCTTCTGTATGATTTCAGTCTCTTCAGACCTCAGAACTGTGCATGTTTTATGAGCTTCTACAACTTCTGACCTCCTAACTGAACTCCTTTCCACAAATTGATCATAGAAATAAAAACAGTACTCTCAATGTTCAAAGTGCAAATAGAGAACAATTTTTTCTTCAAGCATGATACAGAGCTGAGAGATGGTTACAACTACACAGCCCGGCCTAAGATAGCTTTCATATTAGAGAGAGAAATTAGAAAGAAATCTCTGTCATTATATATATATATATATATATATATATATATATATATATATATATACACACACTACCAGTCAAAAGTTTGGAAACATTACTATTTTTAATGTTTTTGAATGAAGTCTCTTATGTTCATTAAGGCTGCATTTATTTAATAATAAATACAGAAAAAATAGTAATATTGTGAAATATTATTACAATTTACAATTATGGTTTTCTATTTTAATATACTTTAAAATATAATTTATTCCTGTGATCAAAGCTAAATTTTCAGCTTCATTACTCCAGTCTTCAGTGTCACATGATCCTTCATCAATCATTCTAATGTGACGATTTGATACTCAGTTATTATCAATGTTGGAAACAGTTGTGCTTAATATTTTTTTGGAACCCGTGATAGTTTTTTCAGGATTCATAGAAGAAAAAAAGGTTAAAAAGAACAGCATTTATTCAAAATATAAATCTTTACTATCACTTTTTATCAATTTAACACATCCATGCTGAAAAAAAATATTAATTTCTTTCAAAAAAAAAAAAAAAAAAGAAAGAAAAAAAATACTGACCCCAAACTTTGAACGGTAGTGTATATTGTTAAAAAAGATTCCTATTTAAAATAAATGCTGATATTTTGCTGATAATGCTGAACTTTTTATTCATCAAAGAATCCTGAAAAAGTATCAGAGGTTATAAAATAATAATAAACAGCACAACTGTTGATAATAAATCATCATATTAGAATGATTTCTGAAGGATCATGTGACACTGAAGACTGGAGTAATGATGCTGAAAATACAGCTTTGATCTCAGAAATAAATTATATTTTAAAGTATATTAAAATAGAAAACCATAATTGTAGATTTTACTAATATTTCACAATATAACTATATTTCTGTATTTATTATGAAATAAATGCAGCCTTAATGAACATTAGACTTAAAAACATTAAAAATAGTAATGTTTCCAAACATACACACACACACACATATATATATATATGTGTGTGTGTGTGTGTGTGTGTGTGTGTGTGTGTGTGTGTGTGTGTGTGTGTGTGTGTGCCATTTTTCAGTGCTGAATAAATTCCTCCACTTCAGATAGATGTTTTCACAGAGTTGGTCACATTCTGGGATCTGCTTCTCTGTGAAGGATGTGTACATTGCTGAAATCCAAAATGAGATGATTTTGCATTATTATTAACATAATTTTAAAAACAAAGGACAATAATAAGCTATAAAATTAGGTGCTTTCTTCTCAGATGTTTCTTCTGAGAAAAAGACCCCAGTAATGTCACATGTGTCTCCTTTAGAGCTTCAGAAGAAATCTCAAGAATGTCTCAAACTAGGCTCAGATTTGCTCAAGATTCAAAAGTCTGCAAATCAAAAGTCAGAAATCTCAATATAGACTCAACATTCCTTATCAAATGATCTGAGTTGCTCTTCACATTCATTTTACAGATCTAGACTCTTACTGGAGTGACTCATTTAGGTCTTTTTTATTTGTATTGATTTTAGGAGAAACATCTGAGGTAGTTGATAGTGCAAACACTACTGCTTAGATACTGCTGATTTAAGTAGCCCAAGTGTCATGAAGTGCTGACCTCGTCATGTGTAGCTCTTTCCTAACATTAGCCATCCTAGAGGAGACTGTATTGATTTTTACTTACTAACAACATGCCTCTCTGTGCGTGTGAGAGATTGAACTGACGCTAACACACACACTGAAACTCTTAACTGGTGTCTGGTGTCTGTCTCTCAGTTTACTGTAAGACAAACACATTTTTATCGTCAGAGCAACGTCAGGTTAACTGAGGGCGACTGAAGAGACAAATAAAAAATTAAAAATAAAATTAAAAATCTTGTTCTACACAACTATATAAAATAATAAAATATGTTGTAATATATATTTAAAAGACATTTTTGTAAATATATATGAATGTATATAAATACAGTATTTTATAATAGTAATAATGTTTTATTATATATTTAAGTTTTTTGTAATTAACAATCTAGAAATAATAATAATAATATTAGTAGATAATTTATCTATCTGTCTATCTTTATCTTCATAAATAATCTCTTTCTTTGTTCCTGTCAGGCCACGGCGCAGATGGAGGGCCGGTTGTGTGTTTTCATCCACACATATTGTCCCGAGAGCGTTCTGCCGCTGGCCGACGGGGTCCTGAGCTTCATCCACCACCAGATCATCGAGCTGTCCAGAGACTGCCTGACCAAATCTGGAGAAGGTCTCATCACGTCTGTCTACTTCTTTGAGCTGCAGGAGAACCTGGAGAAACTTCTGGATGACGTGAGTTCATCGCATTAAACCTGTCAAGAACGGTCTCTTTACTGAGATGTGAATTATTTACAGTGGGTACAGAAAGTATTCAGACCCCCTTAAATTTTTCACTCTTTGTTATATTGCAGCCATTTGCTAAAATCATTTAAGTTCACTTTTTTCCTCATTAATGTACACACAGCACCCCATATTGACAGAAAAACACAGAATTGTTGACATTTTTGCAGATTTATTAAAAAAGAAAAACTGAAATATCACATGGTCCTAAGTATTTAGACCCTTTGCTCAGTATTTAGTAGAAGCACCCTTTTGATCTAATACAGCCATGAGTCTTTTTGGGAAAGATGCAACAAGTTTTTCACACCTGGATTTGGGGATCCTCTGCCATTCCTCCTTGCAGATCCTCTCCAGTTCTGTCAGGTTGGATGGTAAACGTTGGTGGACAGCCATTTTTAGGTCTCTCCAGAGATGCTCAATTGGGTTTAAGTCAGGGCTCTGGCTGGGCCATTCAAGAGCAGTCACAGAGTTGTTGTGAAGCCACTCCTTCGTTATTTTAGCTGTGTGCTTAGGGTCATTGTCTCTTTGGAAGGTAAACCTTCGGCCCAGTCTGAGGTCCTGAGCACTTTGGAGATGGTTTTCGTCCAGGATATCCCTGTACTTGGCCGCATTCATCTTTCCCTCGATTGCCACCAGTCGTCCTGTCCCTGCAGCTGAAAAACACCATGCTTCACTGTTGGGACTGTATTGGACAGGTGATGAGCAGTGCCTGGTTTTCTCCACACATACCGCTTAGAATTAAGGCCAAAAAGTTCTATCTTGGTCTAATCAGACCAGAGAATCTTATTTCTCACCATCTTGGAGTCCTTCAGGTGTTTTTTAGCAAACTCCATGCAGGCTTTCATGTGTCTTGCACTGAGGAGAGGCTTCCGTCGGGCCACTCTGCCATAAAGCCCCGACTGGTGGAGGGCTGCAGTGATGGTTGACTTTCTACAACTTTCTCCCATCTCCCGACTGCATCTCTGGAGCTCAGCCACAGTGATCTTTGGGTTCTTCTTTACCTCTCTCACCAAGGCTCTTCTCCCCCGATAGCTCAGTTTGGCTGGACGGCCAGCTCTAGGAAGGGTTCTGGTCGTCCCAAACGTCTTCCATTTAAGGATTATGGAGGCCACTGTGCTCTTAGGAACCTTAAGTGTAGCATCTTTTTTTGTAACCTTGGCCAGATCTGTGCCTTGCCACAATTCTGTCTCTGAGCTCTTCAGGCAGTTCCTTTGACCTCATGATTCTCATTTGCTCTGACATGCACTGTGAGCTGTAAGGTCTTATATAGACAGGTGTGTGGCTTTCCTAATCAAGTCTGAATCAGTATAATCAAACACAGCTGGACTCAAATGAAGGTGTAGAACCATCTCAAGGATGATCAGAAGAAATGGACAGCACCTGAGTTAAATATATGAGTGTCACAGCAAAGGGTCTGAATACTTAGGACCATGTGATATTTCATTTTTTCTTTTTGAATAAATCTGCAAAAACAATTCTGTGTTTTTCTGTCAATATGGGGTGCTGTGTGTACATTAATGAAAACAAAAATGAACTTAAATGATTTTAGCAAATTGCTGCAATATGATAAAGAGTGAAAAATTTAAGGGGGTCTGAATACTTTCCGTACCCACTGTATTACTTACATTGTGAAGTTTGTGATATTACATGCACAATAATATTAGAAATCAGTGGTATCAGCTTTCATTCTCTGTCTGTGTCTCTCAGGCGTATAAGCGCTCAGAGAGTTCGGAGTTGACCTTCGTCACTGAGTTGGTGAAGAAACTCCTCTTCATCATCGCTCGACCTGCCCGACTTTTGGAGTGTTTGGTGAGAAAATAAGTTTTGTTTGTTCTTTCATCCATTCAAACCTTATTCCTGCTCATCAGATAACATGACATTCCAAACCCCTCTGGACCCAAGCAACACTTTTTTACTCCAATTTTTACTACAACTTCAGAAAAGTATTCTGAGCAAGAGCGAGCTGAACCCGCATTAGCATTTAGATTGAAGCAGCGCGTCACTGTTATCACTGACCTTCTGTGATTCACTGCCTCTAAATCTCAGACAGTCATTTGAAAATGTTTCTGTGCTGCTCCAGGATTAAACCACATGAACGATTCATTATCCCTGTTAAACTGAGGAAGCTCACGAAATGAGCCTCGAGCAAAGTTTTGGGGAGAATGTCCATGTGCTCCAGCAAATGTTCAATTTAATTCGGCTTTATTTATAGACCGTTATAAAAACTATTAGCAACCGGATAGCAACAGTAATAGATGTGGCTCTGACACGTGTGCAGGAGTTCAACCCTGAGGAGTTTTATCATCTGCTGGAGGCGGCTGAAGATCACGCTAAAGAAGGACACCTGATGAAGACCGACATCCCGCGCTACATCATCAGCCAGCTGGGCCTGACGCGAGACCCCCTGGAGGGTGAGGCGCACAATCACACACTAATTACATTATAGAAGATCTGTGTGCGGGTCGCTGACCGACTGTGATGTCTGTGTTTCAGAGATGGTCAGTCGAGAGCACTACGACAGCGAGGGTCCAGTCACACCAGAGACAGATGATTCTGCAGAGGTCTGAACACACACTAACACACACACACACTTGTACATCTATCTTTGTGGGGACATTCATTGACGCATTGCAGTCTCCAGCTCCTTAACCTAACACTATCCATCACAACTAAGTGCCTAACCCGAACCCTTACCCTAAACCTGCCCTTAAAGGGTTAGTTCACCCAAAAAGGAAAATAATGTCATTTATTACTCACCCTCATGTCATTCTACAGCCATAAGACCTTCGTTCATCTTCAGAACACAAATTAAGATATTATTGATGAAATCCGATAGCTCATTGAGGCCTCTATTGAGAGCAAAGCAAAACTCTCAAGGTCCATAAAGCTACTAAAAACATATTTAAATCAGTTCATGTGAGTTCAGTGGTTCAATATTAATATTATAAAGCGACAAGAATACATTTTGTGCATCAAAAAAACTAAATAAAGATTTTTCAACAATATATGGGCCGATTTCAAAACACTGCTCCAGAGCTTTACGAATCGAATCAGTGATTCGGAGAGCCAAAGTCACATGATTTCAGCAGTTTAGCCGTTTGATAGGAGATCCAAATCGCTAATTCGAAACAAAAGATTCGTAAAGCTCAGAAGCTTCATGAAGCAGTGTTTCATGAAGAAAACTTTTTGTGCGCCAAAAAAACTAAATAACAACTTTTCAACAATATCTATATGGGCGATTTCAAAACACTGCTTCATGAAGCTTCTGAGCTTTATGAATCTTTTGTTTCGAATTAGTGATTCGGATCTCCTATCAAACGGCTAAACTGCTGAAATCACGTGACTTTTGCACTCCGATTCACTGATTCGATTCGTAAAGCTCTGAAGCAGTGTTTTGAAATTGGTCCATCACTAGATATTGTTGAAAAGTCATTATTTTGTTTTTTGGCGCACAAAAAGTATTCTTGTCACTTTATAATATTAAGACAGAACCACTGAACTCACATGAACTGTTTTAAATATGTCTTTAGTATCTTTATGGACCTTGAGAGTTTGAATGGCTTTGCTCTCAATAGAGGCCTCACTGAGCCATCGGATTTCATCAACAATATCTTAATTTGTGTTCGGAAGATGAACGAAGGTCTTTACGGCTGTAGAACGACATGAGGGTGAGTAACAAATGACATTAGATTCATTTTTGCATGAACTAACCCTTTAACCTAATTATAACCTAATCGCTAAAACCAAGTCTTGACCCTCAAACAGGCCTTTAAAGGGCTCTCAGAAAGTGAGGACTGGCCAAAATGTCCTCACATTACTCTCTTTGTACTCACACCGATGGTCTAAAACTCAAACCGGTCCTTACAAAGATAGCTGCACTAGTACACACACACACACACACGCACAGTCCCAAGAAACCTGAAAATGATTATCATCTGTTACAAGAGGATAATGACTTCCTGTGCAAATGAGTATAAAGTGTTGTGGGGATTTTTCTCTTTTCCAGGGAAAAATTAAACCCATGAAGCCACCTGGAGAGGCTGATTTCCAGACTATCAAACTGATCAGCAATGGAGCCTACGGGTAAACACACACACACACACACACACACACACAAAGATTTGCACAAAAGATGAACATGACGGCACATACTAGTCGATGAGTTGAATCAACTCCACAGCAACTATATAAATTTATCCACTAACCGTTCAGAAACGTCCAGTTTCATTCTAAAAGTTGTAACTTCTTCCTGAGTCTCTCCATCAGTGTCGACTCCGGTTTGAACAATGTAAGACTGAACACCGTTACTGACAATCCTCATTTTGGCTGCGTGACATTCTCCAGTTTTGTTGTTGTTGAAGCGTGAGCTGTTAAAGCTCCGCCCTCTTCTGGAAAGGGGTCCGGGAGCAGCAGCTCATTTGCATTTAAAGGGACACACACAAAAACTGTGTGTTTTTGCTCACACCCAAATAGGGCAAATTTGACAAGCTATAATAAATGATCTGTGGGGTATTTTGAGCTGAAACTTCACAGACACATTCTGGAGACACCAGAGACTTATATTACTCCTTGAATGGTAGTGTGTCTGTATCTACCTGATAACCAAACACACACAAACACACACACACAAGACAGTGACAGAAGTTACTGTGTGTTTTTCAGTGCGGTGTATCTGGTCCGTCATCTGGAGACCCGGCAGCGCTTCGCTATGAAGAAGATCAACAAACAGAACCTGATTCTGAGGAACCAGGTCCAGCAGGCATTTGTGGAGCGAGACATCCTGACCTTCGCCGAGAACCCGTTCGTGGTCAGCATGTTCTGCTCCTTCGAGACCAGACGACACCTGTGTATGGTCATGGAGTATGTGGAGGGTAAGAAACACTTGCTTTACACATGCTTTAGATAAGTAACAACTCTTGAAGTTGGCATGAAACAACGGTTGCGATCATCTTCTCTTCCCTATTGTGACGTATATCCATGTGAAATGGCTTCTTGAACAAGGGCGTCATCAGAGAAGAGAAGAGGTGCAAGACGGAGAAGTTATTTTGATTATGGAGAAACATCTGAGATGTTAAAGCGATCTCCTCTGTGTTTTTTGTTTCCTGCGGCTCAGGAGGCGACTGCGCAACGCTGCTGAAGAATATCGGAGCGCTACCTGTGGAAATGGCACGCATGTACTTCGCTGAAACCGTCCTGGCACTCGAGTACATTCACAACTATGGAATCGTGCACCGTGATCTCAAACCTGACAAGTAAGAAGCCTCCTAGTGGACGAGACGAAATCTGAATATATCTGTTTAATGATGAGGGCAGTGAGCGTTTAATTTACTAAATGACCCTGCACATTCAATTTAATGATTGCTGGGATTCATTTGCCATCTGCTGGGCGGTGACAGACACTTCCTGTGTGAGATTAATGAAAATCTTTTCATTTGGGCAGATTGTGTTATATAATTAAACACGTCAGAACTGCCGCTCAGCTTGACAGTGTGCGTTTGTGTTGCTGTGTCACATGATCTCTGTTTGTTTCTCTCCGTCAGTCTGCTCATCACGTCCATGGGTCACATTAAACTCACTGATTTCGGTTTGTCTAAAATGGGTCTCATGAGTCTCACCACAAACCTGTATGAGGGACACATCGAGAAGGACACCAGGGAGTTCCTGGATAAACAGGTACAAGAAAATACTATGTCTTTTAAAATAAGTAAATATTGTATTACAGCGATCACAGACAGGGTCCAAATGACACAAAATGGCAATTTTCATTATTCATGAAATCTTTAAATTATTATATTGTGTCTGTTTAGTGTTAGTTAAGAATTAATGCCAGTGTCACAAATTGCCAGTAAGCAACAGCTACATTCTAAAAATAATTCCAAACACTTAAGCAACTTGTTAGCAATGCCTCAGCCATTTCCTTAGCAATGGTGGAAAGTTTTGTATTCATAAACACCACTTTCATTTTTTCAGGAAATATACAAGTGTAGTTGGTTAATAATTTTTTGACCCCAGGTCTGTGGCACCCCGGAGTACATCGCCCCGGAGGTGATCCTGCGGCAGGGCTATGGGAAGCCGGTGGACTGGTGGGCCATGGGCATCATTCTCTATGAGTTCCTGGTGGGCTGTGTGCCATTCTTCGGCGACACACCGGAGGAGCTGTTCGGTCAGGTGATCTCAGGTAAAGACGCACCTACAAACAACCAACATCACAACATCAGATATTTTACACAGTGAAACTTTCTCATGAATCAAAGTCAGAAAAGGAAAAGATGTATACAATGCATACAATGTAAAATATATATAATGAAAATATAGATATAGAAGCAAACAATAGAAATAATCACATTAAGCAGTGAACCTTTAACAGGAAATTCCAAAAACATAAAAAGCAAACAAATAGTCATATTTTAAATAAATATATTTTGTTTCAAGGATGTTTTACTAGAAAATAAGACAAAATACTGAATATGAAAAATATAGTGTTATTGTATATAACCTAAAGTGTGTGTGTGTGTGTAGATGATATCGTGTGGCCCGATGAGGACGACGCTCTCCCCGCTGACGCGCAGCACCTGATCTCATCTCTACTGCAGACCAGCCCGCTGCTCAGACTGGGCACAGGTAAACTCATACACCTGTAGTCATGTGACCCTGAACACACGCTGATGCACTCTGACCATTAGAGCTGTATTATAACACTGTTCATTTGGGCTCTAAATCTGGGTGTATGAACCGTGTCTGAAGCATTTTGCCATCGTGTAAATAATGACTTATGAATAATGACTTATGAATGATAAGAATATTTCTTTGCAGAAGAATAGTTTAAAACTTAAACCCCAGTCCATTTGTGCACAATAAAACACTGAAGGAGGGACTCCAGGTCTGAATACCATAGCAACAACATAATAACCCCCAGAATAACCCAGCAACACCCTAGCAACCACCCAGAACTCCTTAGAAACATCCTAGAAACCACATAGTAGCACATTTAACAAATCAGAACTGCCTACACATAGTATACACTAAAACAACCTAGCAACCACTCAGAACATCTTAGAAACACCTAGTAGCAAGTTTAACGCCACCCAGTAACACCTAACTGCATAGCATGCACTAAATAACACCCTCGCAACCACCTAGCAACACCTTTGCAACCACCCAGAAAACCTCAGAAACCACCTAGCAAAAACATAGTAGCAAGTTTAAAACTACTCAGAACCGCCCAACAACCCCATAAATTTAATTTAAAACATCCTGGTGACCACTTAGCAACATCTTAGCAACCACTCAGAACACCTTAGCAACCACCTAGCAATCCATAGCAAGTTCAAATCACATAATACAATCACATTATATTCACTGAAAGTATCCACCTAACAACACCCTAGCAACCACTCAGAACACCTTAGAAACCACCTTGCATCCATATTATAGCAAGTTTAAAATCTCTCATCTAACAACCCCATAATATGCACTAAAACACCTTAGTATCCATCTAGCAACACCCTAGCAAGCATTCAGAACACCTTAGAAAGCCACCTTGCATACATGTAGTAGCAAGTTTAAAATCTCTCAACCAACAACCCCATAATATGCAGTAAAATACCTTAGTATCCACCTAACAACCAGTCAGAACACCAAGCAACCACCTAGCAAGTTTAAACCACTCAGAATCACCTAATAACCCCATAGTATGCACTCTTGTAACCACCTAGCAATGGCCTAGCAAGCCTATTCTAGACCATTTTAGCAACCACACAATATCTAATGAAAATATAAATATCTACATTTGATTATTTGTGGAGCACTGATTGTCTTTTATCATGTTACTGTTGCGTGGGTCATTGTTCTGCATACACTGAATGGAGTGGTGTGTTTGTGCGCAGGTGGAGCATTTGAGGTGAAGCAGCATCCGTTTTTCTGTGATCTGGACTGGAGCAGTCTACTCCGACAAAAAGCCGAGTTCATCCCTCATCTGGAGTCGGAGGAGGACACCAGCTACTTCGACAGTGAGTGATGGACGGATGGATTATGTGTGTGTTTATGCTGGTGTTTGTTAAGGCCCCGATATATTTCATGCGAAATCGAAGAACAAACTGCTTTGATGTCATTTCAAACCCAGTCAGGCAAAAACTCTTGTAATTCTCATTTCATGTAATTTTCATGTTAAAAGTGTGTGTTTTCCGCCAGGTGACAGAAATCCTCCACTAAACCATGGCACATTTTTCACATTATCTCCATGAATGAAAATGATTAATGTAGATCTTTGTATATTGCAAAAACGTAGTTAAAAAATAAGTGTTTAAAACATCCCGGGACTGAGCCCCCCTAATATTGAAATCCTAGAATCGGCCCTGGCGCTCAGCACATGTTAACATTTTCATCTAAACACTGTTTCAGCGCGATCAGAGCGATATCATCACGTTCACTCATACGATGAGGACGACACCAATGACGACGAGCCAGTGGAGATTCACCACTTCTCCTCCTGCTCTCCACGCTTCAGCAAGGTTAGACCTCGCTCATGAGAATCATACACACACCTAATGTACACCTTCCAAACCTGTACGAACCTGTACTAAAGTACGAACTTCCCAAGGAAGTTCTGCTAATTAGACAGTACTGAGGATTATGGGTAATGTAGTCTATTCCAGGAATCATGTAATGTGTCTGAATCACAGGTGTACAGCAGCATGGAGCATCTGTCCCAGCTGGAGCACAAGCCTGTGGTGACCCGCCGAGAGCCCAAAGCTCACAGAGAAGATCGTAGCAAGAGAGAGAGTCTGGGCAGCCTGACCCTCCGAGACAAGACCTGGAGAACCGGATCCCCTGAGATGTAAGACAGACAACATAACAACCTCCCAGAAAAGCCCAGCAGCCACTTAGAACACCTTAGAAACCACATTTAAGAACTTACCCATTTACCCAGAACTGCCTAACAACTGCATAGCATGCACTAAAACGCCCTAGGAACCACCTAGCAACCACATAATAGCATGTATAACACCACTCAGAACTGCATAGCATGTGCTAAAAACACCCTTACAGCCACCTAGCAACATCATAGCGACCACTTAGAACACCATAGAAACCACCTAACAACCACATAATTGCACATTTAAAACCACTCAGTACTGTCTAAGTAACAACTGCATATAGCATGCACTAAAACACCCTAGCAACACACTAGAAACCACATAGCAACCACAAGTTTAACCAATCAAGTTTAAAACCACTCAGAACCTCATTAAAAGCACATAGCAATGAAAAAATCCCAGTAACCACATAGCAACACCTCAACAACCACTCAGAACACCTTAGCAAAGACACAGTAACAAGTTTAAAACACTCAGAACCACAACCACATAGCAATGTACTAAAAACACCCTACCAACACCCTATTAACACCATAGCAACCACTTAGAACACCATAGAAACCACCTAACCAATACATAGTTGCACATTTAAAACCACTCAGAACTGCCTAAGTAACAACTGCATATAGCATGCACTAAAACACCCTAACAACACCCTAGAAACCACATAGCAACAAAGCAAAGTTTAACTGCATTAAAAGCACATAGCAATGTACTAAAACATATAACCACATAGCAACACCTTAACAACCACTAAGAACACCTTAGGAATTACCTAGCAAACACATAATTTCACATTTAAAACCACTCAGAACCACAACCACAAAGCAATGCACTAAAAACACCCTAGCAATCTTATAGCAACGCTTTAACAACCACTCAGAACATCTTAAAAATCACCTAGCAACTGCATAGTAGCAAATTTAAAACCACTCAGAACCCCAACAACCACATAGCAATGCACTAAAACATCCCAGTTATCAAAAAGCAATGCCCTCGCAACCACTCAGAACATCTTAGAAACCATTTAGAGCCCTTGAGCATTATCAACCTTATTATGTCTTAAGAAAGTATTAAAATGTTGTTTTGATGTTTGTTATTAGCACTTTTAATTGATTGTCCTAAAAACCGCCGATGATGCTCCTTTCTCTGTGTAGGAAGCGTTTGTCGTGTTCAGAATCATCTTTCACTGAGTCAGACTCCAGCCCTCCAGGAGCACGTCGGCGTTTCTCAGCGCTGATGGACACGCACCGCTTCGCTTCTCCACTAGAGGGAGGCGGTGACGTGCACACACGCCAGCCAGCGATCAAAGTCAGGGGTACGTCACTAGAGGGCGCCAGCATGCCCGTCAGCTCCAGTCTGCTGGAGTCCAGCTCTGCAGCATCAGTGGGACATCCTGGAGGTGATTTGGTTTTCAAAAAAAGAGAATCATTTCATACATTATACTGTTGTGCAGTCTAAAATTAATATTCACCTTGGGTGATCTTCCTGTTTCTCAGATAAACTTCTGCGGCCCGCCGATGCCACCACAACAGCAGTGCCTCTGCACGTGCCAGACTCCTTTGGGCCTCGAGTCGGAAGTGAACTCGTTTTACGAAGAGCTCAACATCATCAGATTTCCACCGACAGTGAGAAACGCACCGCGACTCGCTCCGGCACCAAAGTCATAAAGTCAGCCTCTGCCACGGCCCTGTCTGTCATCATACCTGCAGGTGAGCACATTAATTACTACAGACAGCTTTGTTCATGCTTTTATAAAATCATGGGGTTTGTGTTTTCTTTAATATTGAGCCTTTTTGTGGGCCTCATTTATGAAACATGCACATTTCTGTATAAAGCCATTCATAAAAAACATTCTTATGTACATTATTTCATGCAAGTTCTGTGTAAAAAAAATTGTTTGGTTTTATTTTTTCCTTCTGTAGTTGAGCAGCATGGTACGTCTCCATTGGCCAGTCCCATGTCTCCTCGCTCCATCTCGTCCAATCCCTCGTCTCGTGACTCATCTCCGAGTCGCGATTACTCACCTACGGTCAACATCCTGCGCTCACCGATCACCATCCATCGCTCTGGGAAGAAGTACGGCTTCACGCTGCGCGCCATCAGAGTTTACATGGGCGACAGTAACGTGTACAGTGTGCATCACATGGTCTGGGTACGAACGGATTCTGATTTTATTGACGTTCTACTGATTTTATTGCTGTAGAATGTGTTGCATATGATTGACATTGGTTTCTTCCAATCATAGCATGTAGAGTGTGGCGGGCCAGCCCAGGAGGCGGGGCTTTGTGCCGGTGACCTCATTACCCATGTGAACGGGGAGTCTGTGCATGGATTGGTCCACACAGAGGTGGTGGAGCTCATTCTAAAGGTACGGGCATTACAAACAGATCTGTTGTTTCATGATAATTACTTTCTAGAGATAACTTTAATGTGGTACATTTGGTTTTCAGAGTGGCAGCAAAGTAACAGTGACGACTACTCCATTCGAAAACACGTCCATAAAGATTGGGCCTGCCAGGAAGCTGAGCTACAAAGCCAAGATGGCCAGACGCAATAAGAAGTCA
The DNA here is from genome assembly GCF_024489055.1 of Chanodichthys erythropterus. Taxonomy (NCBI): domain Eukaryota; kingdom Metazoa; phylum Chordata; class Actinopteri; order Cypriniformes; family Xenocyprididae; genus Chanodichthys; species Chanodichthys erythropterus. The sequence goes on from NC_090223.1 coordinate 17,079,899, forward strand.
GTAGCAAAAGATGGACAAGAGAGGTCAGAAAGAGTGAATGCCTTCACATAATATATACACCTCATTTATATAATTGCTTTACTCAATTAGTCCCTCTCTTTCTGTCTGCAGTAAGAAGCGTAGCTCTCTCTTTCGTAAGATCACAAAACAGTCAAACCTGCTTCACACCAGTCGTAGTCTGTCCTCTCTGAATCGCTCGCTGTCATCTGGAGACAGTCTGCCTGGATCGCCAACACACAACCTGTCTGCTCGCTCACCAACACAGACGTACCGCTCTCCTCCAGACTCCACCTACCTTGGTCAGAGCTCCTCCTACTGCTTTATGATGTTTAATCTTATTGGCTGAATCTGTGGTGTCATTTATACTTGTATTATTTAATCAAAATAAGTGTTTCTAGAGTTTCCCAAACAAGTGGACACATACCCATGGGGGTTCATTATGATAAAAATCAATCAAATGTTAAATTTAATTAAATAAACGTACAATTTAAAAAAAAGAAGCAAAAAATACCTCTTTATTCTTATGTTTTGCAAATTTATGTTATTGTTATTAGTAGTAGCAGTAGTAAGTCAATTTATTATTTATTATATGCATTATTTATTAAATGTATACTTACATTTTACTACTTTTATTACTTTAGCTTGACTGATTAAGATTATGCTAGTATGAAAATGAAAATTCAATACATTCCATTCATGTTTATACATTTTTTGCATGCATTTTTGCATTACAGTAATAACAGCAGTACACAAGGGGGCAATAGAGTTACAGTTTAATGTTTGTAACTGGATGGTTTGTATTGGTAATCGCACACCTTGCTTTAAACATGTTGACTATAGAAGACTGTTATAGTTCCATTTGCAACAGTGCTGAGAATGCAAAGCATACATAAAAATGCTTGTTCCTTATGGCAGAGTCCAATGTCTCTGAAGATCAAGCTTGAAGCTAGAAGCATCTGTGTTGATATAACAAGAGTATGATTGGGGTCTATGTGTTTGAACAATTGTATTATGTACAGTACATGCAAGAATGTCCAGTAGCTCCTCACTGCAGAACACGAGACCCAGAATCCAGATCCAGGGGGTAGAGACTGGTAGGTTTAGGGATATGTAAAGTGTGAGGAGTTGGATCCAGATCCAGGGGGTGGAGATGGGTAGGTTTAGGGTTCAAGGGGTAGAGACGGGTAGGTTTAGGTTGAGGGATATGTTAAGTGTGAGGAGTTGGATCCAGATCCAGGGTATTGAGATGGGTAGGTTTAGGGATTAGGGGGTGGAGATGGGTAGGTTTAGGAATATGTAAAGTGGGAGGAGTTGGATTTGGATTCAACTTCACCCCCTGGATCTTGTGTTCTGCAGTGAGGACCATCTCAGAATGTCTGGTTACAAAATAACTCCTTTCTAGAGAAAAAAAGTAGAATTTTGCCATGTTTTGATTAAACCTTGCTGCCTCACATGTACTTAAGTGACAATTGACCTACTGAAGATGATATTTCTGATGATATTTCGTTTTCCAGCAGACGTGCTTTAAAATGAACTTAATTAGCCTTTGATATTTAACTTCATTCAGTGTTTAGGTGTTTTGACTGATTATTATGTGCCCTTTACACGTTTCTTTGAGGTTCTGACCTGGTCCTGTCCTTGTCCTTTCAGGCACATCGTCTCAAAGCAGCTCTCCTGCGTCCAGCACACCAAACTCGCCTGCGACGTCTCAGCACATGCGGCCAAGCTCTCTTTACGGTCTTTCACCCAAACTCCACCGGCAGTACCGTTCTGCTCGCTGCAAATCTGCCGGGAACATTCCTCTGTCCCCACTGGCTCACACGCCATCCCCCACTTCATCCTCCCCACCGCCCATTGCTGGACACACTGTCGGCAGCTCCAATACCACCCAGGCCTTCCCTGCCAAGCTCCATGCCTCTCCTCCGATCACACGCCCCCGGCCCAAGAGCGCAGAACCACCCCGTTCCCCTCTCCTCCAACGGGTGCAGTCCACCGAGAAGCTTGGCCCGGCCCCTCCACCTTCATTCCCATCCTCCTCATCTTCTGTGGGCTCAGACAGGAAGGGAGGGCTTTGCGTGCCCATGAGGAAGCACGGTTTGGATGTTGTGCATGCAGAATACCGCCGGGAATCATTCCACTGTGAGCACGCTCTCCAGAGTCTGATGGAGATCGAGGGGGAGAATACACCTGGGGCTCCACCCTCTCCACCCGACCAGACGCCAACGCACACGCCCATCCAGCGCACGTTGAGTCCGGCAAAGCATTTCGGAAGGCAGGACTCAATGGCGGATCGAGAGTCTGAGGGTAAAATGAAAAAGCCCGACTCAAGTGAAGCAGTTTTAAGAACTGCATCAAAACACGAACCAGTAGCAACCACCTTGGATCCTAAATCAACCCAGTTGGCCGAAACACCTCAGAAGGAGAAAGTGGCCTCCAAGTCTGACTCTTCTCAAGTCTCAGTCATCTCAACAGTGAAGGAGGCAGCCAGGGATGTGGGTAAGAGTGAATCTCTTTGCATCCCATCTGCAATGGGATGTGGCTCCAAGACCCCAAATTGGACGCCAATTATCAAGAGCTCTGGAGCACAGGAATCCAAACCCCATAGCCTTCAAACCGAGGGTCCTAAAGGGCTGGAGAATGGCAAAGACACCGAAAAGATCACATTGAAGGAGAAAACTGCACCCACAGTAGCTCCAGAAGCAAGCAAGTCAGGTAAAGGACCTCTGAGTGTTGAGGGGACTGGACCTAGTTCTGTTGGTGCACCTAAAGTCTCAGAAGCCATTCCTGTCCTGTCCAAAACCATTGAAGAACGGGTTCAAACCCCATCGGGGTCAACCAGAGCCCCTCAAGAGGAAAGATGTCGGCTAGAAGCAGTTGAGGAGTCTCCAACCGCCAAGTCGCCCTGCACAAGCAAATCACGTGCCGTATCTCCAGGCGACAGGTCCAGCTTTGTGACACAGCTCACCAGTGTAGCTAAAACTGTGCTTGGGCCGATGAAGTTGGGCTCTCAGGATGGCGGGAAGGCAAAGGACAGCTCCAAAACCAATGAGGACAAACGAGCCGCCACATTGGGAAAGTCAGAGGCCTCGTCTGGGAGTCGTCGTGGGCTGACGGGAACTTGGCCTGGTCCTGGATCATCAAAGCCTGAAAAGGCAACAAAGAGCTCTTCCAAACATTCATAATATTCTAATAGGTATATTCTGTTCGGAACTTTGAATGGGATGCGTTCCCAGTATTTGTCCAAATGCAGACTGTTCAAAAGACTCTACAGCCATCAAACCAAGATATAAACAAGAAAAAAAAAATCGCAGACAAGTAAAGGTGCTTCAAAATAATCATTGTCAAATATGTTTGTGCATATGGCGTAAGAGTATATGCACCATCATATGCAGATGTAGAACAAATAAGTATGTCTCTCTAGATGCATGTTACATGTATATTGTGAATAGAAGAGTCAAAAAAATAAGATATGAAGACCTAATGCTAGTGAACACTGCACATCCAATCATTCCTGCCAGGTCTGTAGAGGGCATGTACTTTCATTCATCACCATATCAACCAAACAGTTTGTCAGATTTAGAATTGAGAGATAGTTAAAGTGTTTGTTTATAAAGTGACCGACACATGTATCTAAACAATCTCATTCCAGTACCTCAGCTATACTGTTAAACTGCCAACAGTAGCGCTATAACTAATGCCTGAGGCAACAGAATGACTAACAAGATGTTTGGGAAGGTGAAACTGGTGAAAATGGGAAATGATTGTTGCACAAGGACAGAAGCATGTGAATAAGTGCTTGTTTCTGCTGTCTTAATTACATTTGCACTGGAAATGCCAAGCAAAAGTCAACATGAAATCTAAATTGACCATATTTACTTTAGTAATGCATGTTCCTGGTGTTATTGTGCACGATTCATCAGTGCACGACTTTCCTTTTCGGCTAACATTACCTTGGCCGTACACCAACAGATCTTAGTCAGGGTAGCGACATATTTAATTTTTGACAGGAAGTACAGTGTGTTTAATGGATTGCAATGTTATTTAATCTGTGTAAAATTCAACCCTATCTAAGGTCTATACTCAAAAAGCTACTTTGTAGGAAATGCAGCCTTTCTAAAATCTTGCCACAAGTCAATGCAGCAATTTAAAGCCAGTTAGCATTATGGCAATAATAGCAAGTAGAAGTAGATTATGGAAGTAAAACTGGTTGCAGATGTCGTTTCATGTTGACTTTTATGTGGCTAAATATAAATGTCTGGAAAGAAGAAAAGAGAGTATATAGTTGAATTTGCCACTCTTGAGACTAAAGGGAAAACCTCAAGGATGGTATTGTTATGAAGTGATATTGAGATTATTAGACAAACTCTATGAAGAAAATAGGTCACTATTTGATGTCATCCTGTTAGATTATATTAATAGGCCAGTAAATGCACTGTGGATTATACACTTGAATTCTTACAAAGCCTGAATTATCCTTTAGTATATGCAGAAGAGTTTGTGAAGTATGAGGTCGTCCATGTGTAGATGTGTTTAATTTTAATCCATTCAGGGCTTTTAATTCACTTTTTGCTACATATTAGTGATCTTTTATAAGAATTTATTACGTAGTAGGTTGACATGTAAATGTCTAGTGGTTTGCAAGAGAAGAAACGATGTTTTGGAAGTGGCTTCATGTTACATGTGGAATTGATTTAATCTGTTTACACTTTAAAATACTCAGTCACTATCATGTTTGTGTGAACGTCCTTTTGGAGACTTTGTGTGTAGTGAATCTAGCGATGTCTTAGGAGTACTTGGTGCCACGTTAGCGCAGTGATTATCCAAATCAGCTGATCCTTGATTGACTGTCTTTTGCCAATATAGAACTTTACACTTTACCCAAATGTTAACCTTTAGAGGGAGAAACAAATGATGGACTGAATTTTGGCTGGTATTAACATGGTCTTTTAGACATTGTACTATGATAATACCATTTTTTTGGACATAAACCATGGTATTTCCCTGAATATACATAGATATGGTAATGATTCAGTACCATGGTATACAGTATATCAGGAACCATCATTATGCCATAGTAACACCACCATACTTTTTGTCAAGATAACATCATTTTTAATATGCTTTTAATATTTGGGTAATGTGTATATGCCTTCAAGACATGTTTTCATATTTATTTGTGCTGTAAAGTGTGTGTAGGATAGACATGTCAGTTTCTGTCTATGTGTGTTTAGATTCTGTAGAGACAGTTACTTGCGCAAGAGTTCAAGCAATGTTACAGAATGCACTTTATTGATTTTTCTCTTTGTATTTATTTATACGTTTATAATTTTATTTGAATGATTTTTGCCCTGTTTGATTATTAAAATAGAAGGTTGTATGTTGCCCTTTGAAACTACGCTGCTTTGCATAAATCTTCCTCTTAACTGTTTTACCTGTGAATTTTTTTGTACATTCACTTCTTATATCATTGTTTATTTACAGTTTTTATATGATTTCTCACCTCAGGCAATGTTATAAACTAATGCAATTTAAAAAATAATAATAATAAAGTGCAGTAATAATAAAGAAGCCAATCACATCTTTGGTTTTGAGTTGTTTGTCGTCTTGCATGCGTTCCTAGATACATGTTAGATTATAAATGAGTTTGAAATATCGATTGGTTTGGAAGATGACAAATAACATGCACATCAAGATTATAGTTTAAAAATTGGGGAGAGTGGGGTAAGATGAGCCATTTTTTTTACTTATGTGGTCCTCAAGATAAGGGAAAATGAGGCAGAAGTACAATGAAAGTAATTTCAGGATGTTTCATTTAATTTTTTAAAGCTAAATTAAACAACATAAAACGAACCAAATGAAGTCGAAATTTCAGTATGTTTAATTGTTTGCATTTCTGAAACAATACAGTATGTTGAACATCAAAGTTGTAACCTTCCCATAAACAGACTAAACAGAGTTTGTTGAGTAAAATTAAATAAAAACTAATAAGAATGAATGTCACTGAAACTAATAAACATTTTAGTCAAAAGGTTCTTGACATGGTAGTTTTTCTGCAATGTCGACCATGTTAGGCCATTAGAGACTACTGGTGTAAAGATATATATGATTAAACATCCTCTGGTTTGTATCAGAGAAGGATTTGGTGTACTTGTACACTGTTCCTATCAAATAAACTCAAAAATAAAGAGTAACTACACCAGTTGTGTAATATTACATTGAAATGACACCAGTTTATACCTCAGATTTAACTCATATTCAGTGCCTTATGGGGGGGTAAGTTAAACACTGGCTCAGTTTACCCCACAGCATTTGGCTTACTTTGCCCCATAGCTGCCATTTTAGGAAAAGCTAGCTAACTTACCAATTCAGAATAATATTTAGCTAAATAAATTGTATATGTGTCACAAACATTTTTAGACCTGGACAAATTTGCTTTGATGAAACAGCCATTATATCTGTAGTGTTAAAATGTTACTTTGACAAGTAAGTTGCAGTATTTTAAAGTAAATCAGTGACTTTCACTCCTCCCATGTGCTTCTTTTCACAGTCTGGCAGAAATGATGGGTGCTTCTAAAATATATGGTCACATGACAATAAAATGGTACGATTGCCAAGATACAGGGGGTGGGTCAACTTACCCACTGGCTCATCTTACCCCACTCTTCCCTATATAGCCTATGTATAAGCAGAATTGCCGTTAAAATTCACAGACTGGGACAAATAATTTTTGTACAGGCCCTAACCAGGTCATGTGGCGTCACAATTATTTAATATGTTTGCCCAGTTACCATAAGTTCATAAAATACGATACCATAACTGTAAAATATTATAAAAATGTTTTAAATTAAGTCATAACTTCATACTTTTGTGTAGTCTGTTATAACATAATCTTTTACAGTACATGTCGTGAACTATCCTAATGTAATAGCTGAGTTTGAAATATTGATTATTTAGCAGTAGTTCGCATGTGATTTAACACAAATAAATCCATACAGGTACAAACTCTTACCGTTTTCTGTTATCTTAGTCAGAACAGACGTGTAATAGGATTAAACCCAGTATAGCCATAATATACTTATTCAGGACAATTCCAGTTCTACATAGACACTCAAGTGACCAATCAGAGAGCACTGAAGCACCAGACAGCCAATCAGAGGACAGATGCGAGTTTCGTTGCTAACTGAAGGAGGGAAGAGGCGGAGATTCAGTCAGGCAGTGAACTTGAGTGGCTTCGCGGCATGTTTGCAACTCGGAAAGTTTCCAGCAGAAATCCTGCGATATTTACAATGACATGACAATCAGAACAGCCTTTAAGGTAGGTATTTTATCACATAATTAAAAGATTATCCCTTTCGTGTAAGAAAGTGGCTCGTCGAGAGGCGAATCTGGGCATATAAACATGGTTTCCGCATCAACAAACCCTCATCAACGTCACTCTTACATCTGAAATTCAGTATAATCCTCACAAATAATAATAATGAAACATTTGGACATTGTGCCTTATTTTTTTAACATATAGGTACTGTTGTAGTATTACAGTATGATTAACTACTATTATTATATACTAAATACTATATGAATATGTACATTCAGCATGGTAAACAGAGTAGCATAATATCCCTCAATACAGTCATTACAGGTCAGATAAACTGGAATCATTCATAATCAACACCTAATAATTATATAAACTCTTATTATTTTATTATTTCTTGTTATAGTCAAAGATCTTTAAATGTTTTGTTGAGTTTAGTGATATTAATATGGCTTAACTTTTGCTTTGACACATTTGTAAGATTCCTTCAGTCACATGTGTGTCACATGTCTTAGTATTTCCCTGAGAACAGAGCTCTGTAATAACCCCTATTAACTTCTGCTCTCTGTCCCACAGCGGCACAACTGCAGCATCGCTCAAACCCCTAACATCCATCCCTCCTCTGATTGGACGGCTGGGATTCAGATTCCCTGGATGTCATGGCAACAGGGTCATGGATGTGAGTGATGAGTTTGACAGCGGGATGGAGCCCGCAGATGATCTCGCGTCCTTTGAGGTGGTCAACCTGTCGAACCCGGGCCTGCTGGATCTCAGCGCAGACGTAGCCGGACACGGCCGGCAGTCCAAGGAGAAGACCAAACTCAAAACCAAACTCGTTTCTGCCTGGAATAACGTCAGATATGGAGGTGTGTGTGGAGAAGTGTCGATGTTGTGTAGCCATTTTTGAGTGTAACTATTTTTATAAAGATATGTTTTTTGATGGCCAGTGTTTGTCTAACATTTTTATTGTATTCTGTAAGTTGTTGGTTAAATAATTAACACAAATGATTGACACAAACATTATTGCTGGTAACTACAAAATTTGTATGATTATGCCGCTGATTAAACAATAATTGCATGCTGAATAGCTGAAGATTATTCTCGACTTCTCAGATGAGCGGTTTGTTTTAGTAAAAAGGATATCACTAGTTTCACATCTTATAATATCTGGAAAGATATTTAATTTTAATTAATTATTAGTTCTGCCACCTAAGATAATACTTCCATATATTCAGGAGGAGAACATAATAGTAATATTACAAAAGATTAAGACAATTGTATTTTTACTTTGAGTGCTCTAATTTCAAAATGCTGTAGATTAATGTTTATTTTTTCATAATGAGTAAATATAATTAATGATACTTTTAGCACATTAAAAGTATAATGATAATGAAAAAGTATAATAATACTGAAGTAAAATGATACTTCTAGTCAGTTAGTTTGGGATCGGTAAGTTTTTTTTTTTTTAAACTGAGTCTCTTTGCTCACCAAAGCTGGATTTATTTGAAGAAAAATACAGTAAAAATAGTAAAATATTATTACAATTCAAAATAACTGTTTTCTATGTGAACATATGTTAAACTGTAATTTATTTCTGTGATGCAAAGCTGAATTTTTAGCATCATTACTCCAGTCTTCAGAGTCACATGATCCTTCAGAAATCATTCTAATATGCTGATCTGCTGCTCAAGAAGCATTTCTGATTATTATCAATGTGGAAAACAGTTGAGCTGATTCATATTTTTGTGGAAACCATGATACATTTTTTGCAGGATTCTTTGATGAATAGAAAGTTCAAAAGAATGGCGTTTATTTGAAATCTTTTCTGACATTATGTCTTTACTGTCAATTTTGATCGATTTAATGCAACCTTGCTGAATAAAAGTATTAATTTCTTTAATTTATTTTCATAAAAATAAAAATTCTTACTGACTCTAATATAATGTTACAAAAACTTTGTATTTCAGATAAATGCTGTTCTTTTGAACTTTCTATTCATCAAGGAATCCTGAAAAAAAGTACACAACTCTTTTTTTAACATTGATAATAATAATAAATGTTTCCTGAGGAACTAATTATCATATTAGAATGATTTCTGAAGGATCATGTGACACTGAAGACTGGAAATTCAGCTTTGCCAACACAGGAATAAATTACATTTTAAAATATATAAAAATAGAAAACAGTTATTTTAAATTGTAATAATATTTCACAATAATACTGTTTTTATTATATTTTTAATTAAATAAATGCAGCCTTGGAGAGCAGACGAAACTTCTTTTTTAAAAAAAAAAAAAAAATTTTACTGTTTCCAAACTTTTGACTGATAGTGTAAGTTATAAAGAAGCAGACCCTGAGGTACTCTACTTTAAGTAATTATCTTATAGACGTCTTTCTGACCCCAAACTTTTGAACGATAGTTTATGTTTTTATATCAAAAGATAGCTGGTAGGTTTCTAGTAGTTTGATGGTTCTACATCCTCCTGGTTTGACCTTTATCTGCCTCTCTCACTAAATGACCCATTTGGCTAAACCCAGATTTTAAAGTTGAGCTCTACCGCACATTTTTTTCCTCTGTTTCTGTGCAGGCTGGTCTCTGAAGAGCAGGCCGCGTCTCAGTAAGAGAAGTCCCGTGTGTCTGCTGGGACTGTCCTATCAGCTGAGCTACACTGGTAAGCAGAGAGGACAGTTGTGTCTGCATACAGTCACATAATTGCGGAGATGACCCTCTCCCAGTGGTGTATCCCGAACATGCAAATCATGCTGCACTTTACGACAATCCGCAGCCACCTTCACATACTCTCGGGCTCCCTCAAAAGCCAGGTTTTCATTGTGTGCATGTGTGTTTTCTGTCAGGAGAGCGAGAGAGTTTCCGGCGGGCGTTCTCCTCCCTGCTGTGGATGACCTACAGGAGAGGTTTCCCGCCTCTGGACGGCACGGCCCTCAGCTCTGACGCGGGATGGGGCTGCATGCTCCGCAGCGCACAGATGCTGTTAGCTCAGGGACTGCTGCTGCACATGATGCCTGCGGGTACACACAAAAACATTAACCATTATGACGCATTTGGTCACTTTTAAACTAGAAGAAAAATGCATAGTTTTTAGTATGGGAAACTTTACAGATGTGTTAAGATGATCAAAATACACTATTTATTTATTTTTTTTTTTTGTTAGAATTTTTAAAACTTTTTTTGTTTGTTTTTTAAGAGATATAAACATTTAAAAGATATATAACTCGTTTTGCATTCAGGTCAACTTTGACCTGGATATCAACTGTGGATTTACATATGATATTATGCCAATTTTGAGGGGCTTTTTTCGCTTTTCCCATATCTTTTAGGACTGAATTTTGTTGCATAAACATACAAACTGTAAACAGAACAAATATAAGTGACATAGCAAATGAACTATCAAGTAAAAAAGTAAATGTAAAATGTGAATATTAATTCACATACACAGTTTTTCTGTAGTATTAAATTTCTCATTCGTTTTAATTAATAAAAAGTGGTAAGTGTAGTAAATAACATGGTAAAACATGGTAACAGGTAAAACATGTTTTTTGTTGAAAAATATGAGTTATGACAGTTTTTACGGTCTCCAGAATGTGAAAATAGGCTGTGTTTTTTTTTTTTTTTTGTGCGTTATTAAAAAGGTGGCTGATGCAGATAAATATCAGTCACTAAACCTATATTATGCTTCCTTACTAATTAGTGTTGTCAAAAGTACTTCGCTAACAAGTCGGTACTGAAATTTAAAAAATGTGAAGATACCAGCATTTTCCTCTAGCATCTTGAGCGCTGTGAAGCGGATTCTTAAACGCCTCTGATTGGCCATTGTGTTCACGCGCTCAACAGATACGTCTGTGATAGATGGATCCATTAATAGACGTCTGCTTTCAAATGCTCCCGTGTGTATCTGTGTAAGCGCTCTGTGTAGAGCGTCAAAGATGCCTATTTACAACATGTTTTTGAAGCGTTGATCATTGTAGCCAATCACAGACGTAAATGTTGAGCGTGTGAACACAATGGCCAATCAGAGGTGTCTAAAATTTCAGTATCGAAGTCAGTACTTTTGACAACACTACTACTAATAACACATTTTTTTTATTAAAGTATGTTAAATGTAAATCATTTCAAATATTAGTACATTAGTGTCTTCTGCACAGTATGTATATTAGGGCTGCACAATATATCGCATGAGATTGTCACGCGCATTTCGTCAGTAAAGCCGGTTCCGTGGTTACCGCTAAATCGGCATCACCTGCTTTCAAATGGAACGTTCATTATTGAAGGCAATTCATCTGCGATATGAACGTGATATTGCGTGGCTTATCAGTGAACTACGGCTCTGTCTATTAAATGCCGTTCCATTTGAAAGCAGGTGATGGCGATTTAGCGGTAATCAGGGAGACGGCTTTACTGACAAAATGTATATTATGTATAGAAATATCATTCCACTGGTCTGTATCGTCTCTCTTCAGGCTGGACATGGCCTGCGACGCACCATCAGACCAAAGATGACCTGGAGGTGGTTGACGCTCACTTGCTGGATGATTCCCTCAGAGACTCGGGCAAACCTCGCAGGCGCAGTTTGGGCACCACTCTGGACTGTGAGACTCAGGAGGAGAGGACTCACCGGAGGCTGGTGTCCTGGTTCGGTGATTCACCGTCTGCCCCGTTTGGCCTGCACCGGCTGGTGGAGTTGGGCAGGGCCTCTGGGAAACGGGCGGGCGACTGGTATGGACCGGCCATCGCGGCTCACATACTGCAGTAAGTGAATGAGGCTTGAACTGACAGCGCTTATTTTAATATCATTGATATGCATAAAAATAATCAATATATACTTTTATAGCTTTAATTAATATTTTGAATTTGTTTTTATTTTCATATATTCTGTTTTCATTTTTATTTTAGTTAAAGTTGTATTAATTTAGCTGTTTTTTATTTTTATTATTATTATTTTTTAATATGTCTATTTTTTTTTTTTTTTCAGTTTTAGTTAAACTAAATAAAAACAAGAGATGTTGCCTTGGTAACTTGATGAAATTAAATGTTTTTATTTGGTTATTTGGGTAAAAAAAAAAATGTTTTTTAAGGTTATAGTTTTAGTTCTAACCATTGTTTATACTAAATATTACATCATTATTAATTTGATATTGGAGTCTATTATATGGAAGCCAATAATTGTAATTATGACATAGAAATTCAAAAATTGGCATGCTAAGTCATATTTATGAGATGAAAAATTTAAATTATGACTTAAATTAAAGTCAAAATTATGACAAATCATAATAATAATTACGAGATCAAAAAGTCAAAATTATGACATACTAAACTACTAAACTGAAATTGTGACATTATGAGTCAATTATGAGATAAAAAGTTGAAATTATGAAAAAGTCATGACATACTAAATCATAATTATGAGATTAAAAAATCAAAATTATTAAATAAAAGCCGAAATTATGACTTTCTATGTAATTAATGTCTTTCTGTCATAATTTTGACTTAGAATGTAATAATTTCAACTTTATATCATAATTATGACTTGCAAAAGCAAGATTTTTCTTTTGTATGTGGCAGAAATGGGCTTCCATACTATTATCATATTGCTGCCATTCTATTTTATTTAAGTTACATTTATTTTATCATGGTAAATCTGCTTTGTGTTGTGCCTGACAACACCCTATTAAGAGTAAAATCACTGTAACACACGGCCTCACATCATTTATCTCTCTCAATAGTGTTTTTATACAAATATATGAGACAAGAAACAAATGTATTAATATTCATATTAAACTGCATGTAAAAGTGTTTGTTGCTGTGTTTCAGGAAGGCCGTGTCGGCGTCGGAGCTGTCGAATCTGGCGGTGTACGTGGCGCAGGACTGCACAGGTCAGTCTGACAGGAAGCTGTTATGAATCTGTGCTCATCTGGACACAACACAGACTTTATTTTTACAGTCTCATTAAATGTGTTTGATTTTCCACAACAATATTCACTTGCTCATAATTTACTGGATATGAATTACAGATACATTTTTATAATAATATTTTACTCACAAATTCTAACCGATTAAAATATTTTCAAGCTTGACATAACTAGGAAAATGTATATTAATTATCAAATTCATTATACTTTTCATGACTTTTCCACATTTGGAAATCATTTGGAAAACTTGAGGGGGTGAATAAAAATATCTTTTAATTTTAGTTGTTTTAGCTCATTTTAATGCTTGGTTTCTCTTATTTTAAGTCATGCTAAAGCCCTCTGGTTCACAGAGAAAAAAAATTGGTGTAACATAACTTGCTTTGATTATGGAATTGCTAGTAAATTCACAAATAATTAGATAAAAGTAAAACAATGAGTTTAAAGTGAAATAATGAGAGCGTCTGAAATAGTGTTTTCTTTTTAAACATTCACCAGTAATGATTTGTTTATAATAATATTTTTTTGTCCATGGACATTCAGTTGAAAAAAATAACTGAATATTCTTTTAGGAGAAGATATTCACTACTACTACTGTTTCATCCAGTTTCATAACATCCCAACAGATTTAATTGAACGTAATTTTAGCGGCCATCTTAAGAAACCTCCACCAGCACAAAAACATCGATAAACACATAAAACAAGTACTTAATCCACTATATTCTCAAACTTTTTTTGTCACTCGAACCCCTTTTACTGATAATATTTAATTGAAGAGATGTAATATTTTAATAATTTAACAACACATCCGCATGTTCACAGTTCTATCAGTGACATGACATGCAAATAAACAAATAAAATATTTCATCTTTTTAGTAAGTGTTTTATTTGATTTGTTTTTATTTTCAAATATTTTTTAAATTTTACATTTTTGTGATTTAATTGTTAAATTTTCATCAATTTGCAAACCCCAGTTTGGAAAACATATATACATAAACATTCTTTGCATACCATATTAACTGTGATTTCTGCCACAAGTTATTGTTATTATGGTAAAACTGGTAACTTGCTTTTAGGCAATGACAGGCTTTTAATGAGATCCAACTTCAATGGTAACAATAACTGTGGTATCTGATATTTTGGCACATTTCTGTTCAACTCAACACTAAATCTCTCTGTTTCTCTGTAGTGTACATTGGAGACGTGTTAAACCTGTGCGGGACGTCCCATACAGATCTCTCAGCAAGGTCTGGGTGGAAGTCGCTCGTTCTGCTGGTGCCTGTGCGTCTAGGGTCGGACACGTTGAATCCCGCTTACACCCGATGTGTCAAGGTTCGTTACAACACACACATGAAATGATTTTGTGATGCTCTGAGCTCATGTTTTCTCCATCTGTGTCTGTAGAGGTTGCTTGAGCTGCGCTGCTGCATGGGAATTATCGGAGGGAAGCCCAAACACTCGCTGTTTTTCGTGGGATTCCAGGGTGAGTCATGTGACTAGCATGTGATGTGTGTGTCTTTGCCAATCGCTCATCATCTGTGTGTTTGTGCATGCAGATGATCAGCTGATATATTTGGATCCTCATTACTGTCAGACTGCTGTAGATGTCAAACAAGTCAACTTCCCTTTAGAGGTGAGCGGATATTTGAAGGAAAGTTTGCCTGAAATTTAATGTAGTCGCCCTCAGAATGTCCTCAAAATATCCCTAATAATATACATAAAAATATCCAATTTTAAAATGTGATTGTGAAAACGCTGTACAAACAAACTCGAATTGAATCCAGTTGAATATATTAATGCCTCTGTTTTTCGTCTCGTGTTTGTTAGTCGTTTCATTGTAAAAGCGTCAGGAAGATGCCGTTTAACCGCATGGACCCCAGCTGCACGGTGGGCTTCTATGCCGGAAGCAGGGCGGATTTCCAGACTCTGTGCTCAGTCGTCTCTAAGGTGAGAGAAAGACAAGCACTCGCTGCAAAACTGAAACATATCGCCCAATTAAATACTGATTTTAAAAAAAAAATCATACTGTACAATAGTATTACTATAGTAATATTTCTTTATTGATTTAATTTTTATAATTTAATAAATTAAAAATAAAATGATAGCTTATATTTTATTTTTTTATTATTATTATTATTTACTCTTTACAAAAACTAGAGTCTGGTCTATGGTTTAACATTTGAAAGTAGAGAAATTAAGACTGACAAATTAGAATTGTATTTTTTGCTGTTCTGTAAAATAAAATTATTATTATGATGCGGTATTATTATTATTATTATTATTATTATTATTAAATACTGATGTATTATTATTTTATAGTACAATAGTATTACTGTAGTAATATTTCTTGATTTAAATAGTCTATTTAATAAATAAAATAAAATAACAATTATAATTTATTTTTATATTATTTCATAATATTAATAATAATAATATTTATTATTTACTCTTTACAAAAACTAGTGTCTTAATCTATGGTTTAACATTTGAAAGCAGACAAATTAAGACAGACATTAGTAATTTTGCTGTTCTGTAAAATAAAATTAATTAGATTTTTGTTAAGTACATATTTTTAACAGTACAATAGTATTATTACTAAAACAATATTTCTTTATTGATTTAATTCTATAATTAATTAAACAGGCTCTTGTTCTATGGTTTATGTTTGAAAGCAGAGAAATTAATAAATATTTTATAAATATTTTCTGTTCTGTAAGATATAATTATTATTATTATTTTTAAATACTGATTTTTTTTAAAGTATAATTGCATTATTATTATAGACATATCTTTATTAATGTATAAAATATTTTAATAATAAAAAATATTAAGTTTATTAACAAAAATAAAAAATATATTTAAAAAAATATTTATTAATATTATTACCATCACATTCACACAGTCACATTTTTCACTCCTGATAAGTTTGCATCATTGTAATATGAAACTTTCTCTTCCTTTTTTCGTTCACGGACAGGCTCTGACCTCATCCGAGGAAAAGTACCCCATCTTCACATTTGTGGAGGGTCATAACGAGGAGGACAGCGGCTGTTCCTCTGACTGTTCCTCTGTCGCTCACATAAAGACAAATAAAGGCGGACCAGGCCGAATCAGAAAGAAGAGCAGCATGGACGATTTTGTGCTCCTGTAATACACAGACTCTACTTCCTGTTTGTTACTCCAGTACTTCCTCAAGTGTGCGTCATGTGACAGGGGCTGCCACACTCTCTGGCATGTCAAGGAGAGTGTCCAAAACAGACATTGAGTCATTAGCAGGGTTAACAGGGTTTTTCCGAACTGCTGCTTGTTTTTCTGTAGCTGCCGTGTGTGAACGCATCATACAGGAGGATGTGACGAGGTCTGCATGCGTTGGTGAGCAGGTGGCTAAGAAGATTAACACGGATGATACTAATGACAGCAGACAGAGAGGCTCTCGGATAGACGAGAGGTGCAGACGTTACTCTTTGATGGGATTTAAACACTGTGATTTAGTAAAAAAAAACTTCTCTGGTAAAGCACCAAACTACTGCTGACAACATGAATTCAACCTTCACAGAATTTGCATTGATACATGTTTTCTGGTCATGTTTTCTGAACAAACTTTTTATTTAAAAAATAAAATATTGAACATTGGTTTGCGAACCCAAGTTTGGGAAACCCAGTTTTATTCTAATCTTAAAAGAAAAAAGGTTTTTATCATTTTTCAACAAAATATAAAAAGTGTGCCTTGCCACTTTTCATCTGAAGTCACAAATCCCTTGTATTTTTTAACTCCTCCCCTCCAGTTACTTGTCCAATAGAGACTGGCCAAACCTTGTACGTTTGAATCGTTCATGTTAAAGATTTTTACCCAAAACAGAACATTTCAGCAAATGTTCTGAACTGATATTGCAGCATTTCGACATCAGGTCCTGTTTGCAGAAGACAAACAAATGCCATTCAGTGTATGGCAGTGGTGTCCAATCCTGATCCAGGAGGGCGGAGTTTAGCTCCAGCCCCAATTAAACACACCTGAACCAGCTAATCAAGAGCTGTGTCTGAAATCACCCCCATACCCTTAAAGAGTGCATTATTTGAGGGAACAGTCATTTGTAGTGGTGTCCGAAACTGTAGTGGACGTTATCTAGTGCACTCATTCGATCCCACAATAATGAGTGTACAATTGATGTACGCTCAACGGCCAGAGAATACCCATAATGAACTGCGACAGTCGCAAATGAATTCCCACATCTGACCAGAAGATGGCGCCCGCATCTGAATCATCCATCCATTTTCCAAACTGCTGGTCCACTGTGGGTACTGCCTAAAGTCATACAGTCATAAATTCACTTTTAAGTGATTGTTTAATTAAGGTTTATACATACTAGTTTTCATGACAGTGTTCAAGATAAATCTTTTCATTACTACTGGAGCTGCCAGTTGGCTACATTGCAGATAATCAGTAAACAGCAAGCACAAACTATGCAAAAGCGGCAGCCCTTCCGGTGCAATCAATGTCCAAATTCACTTATTGAGGACTGAATGAAGACTGGTATAGGGGCGATTTAGAACACAGCCAAGGTCTTCAGGATCACTAGAAACTTTCAGGCAGGTGTGTTAGGACTACTGCTACCTTCACATGCTATCAGAATTATTGTAAATAATAAATAAAGTTTCCTAGTCAGAAAATCGACATGAACGGCCTCTCAAGTCGTGTTTATGATTGGGAAAGCGGATTATAATGTCCATTCGATGCATATTGTATGAATTTTGCATAGCAAAAGCAGCATTTATTTGACCGAAATTCCAGAATCATCATCAAGCTGACTAGTGCTGTGAATGTAGCCCATATATGGTTGTCAATGAATGGGACACTACATTTTATTCAAAATCCACTGGATGCTAAATATCTTCAAAACTTTTTGTCTTTAATAAAATTTCCCCAAGAAATAGGCGTGAATGAACCTGCCGTCCACCGTGATTCCTATTCTTTCTGACAACAAAGTAGTTGAATGCTACAAACTTGTAATTATGACTTTAGAAGTGGGAAATATGAAGTTTCCGATCGCATGTGAAGGCAGCATAAAGTGACCCTCCAGGAGCAGGAGGATAAACCTCTGGTTTACGGCAAGGCTGTACTGTATGAGTGGAAGTACCAAGAGTGTCTTATCCCAGTTAAACACGTGCAAATCCTTGATATAGATGTTTTATCCAAGACTGGAGTTCAGATGGTGAAGTCATTTCATCTTGGTTCGACTCCACCAGACTTGGTCTGCGAAGAGCTTCTGGAGCGCCGCTGGCCAAAACCGGGCCTGGGACCATTTCAGGGTTCAGTCGGCTGGAGCAGCTCTCATATCTCTCCCGTACTGCTTAAAATATAAGTGTGAGTGATACTGAAGCTCAGGCAGCATCATCCGAATGCAGAACCCCTGATCCTGGAGTGAGAGGTTCCCCCGCACCTCATATCCCACGATGGTGACTGACTCTGTTTGCCGCGGGCGCAACAGATCCTCCAGCTCCGCTGGTGGAACTGCAGCCCTGGAAACGCATTTCCGCCGAATGTTCTCCGTAGAGTCCCTGAGCTGCGCTGCCTCCGCTTTCAGCCTCTCCAACCCATACTGAGCCGCCTTCTCCCAGAACACCTGCACGAAGAAGTCGTAGAGAAGCGTGTCCAGGACGTTCCATGTTCGCACTTTGGCCCGTATGTTCTCATCCAGCTCTGTCACGCTGTTTCCTGCACGAGCGTTGAGCCGAAGGTAAGCCAAATCCTCATACTCCAGTCCAAGAAGAGCTCCCAGGAGAACCAGGGACTCGTCAAAGTGCTCGGCAATCATCACCAGGTGAAAGGCCTCCTCCAGCTGGGCCAGGTCCTCCGGCCAGGAGCCGTTCCACTTTTGGTTGTTGAGCCCCATGTCGAAGCTCATGGGGTTCTTAGCTAGTCCGTTCCCAGGTTCCTTTGGGTCCCAGTAAGTCTCCGGAGAGTCCAGGAACACCTTCAGCGCAGGTTTGCCTTCACTGGCAGCGGCTCGGTGTGCGCTGAAGAATGCTGGCACGGTGGAGGTGTGGTATCTGAAGACCGACTCGAAGGTCTTGATTGGGTCTCGTAACAGCGTGATGAAGACCGCGTTCTGGGGCATCACCTTCCTCACCTGGGTCAGGTCCAAACGCATGTGACTGCACAGCAAGTCAAACTGAGACGAACCCTCGGGCAGCTCGTCTACAAACGCCACTCTAAATCTGAAAGAGAGAGAGCGAGAATGAAGCACTTGTTTGGTTTATAGCTCATTAACCTTTGAACGGCGCTTAATGGTCTGAAGGGGGAGGTCAAGAATACGTTGTGAATGACTGACTTGCTTAGTCCATCCACCCTAGTGAGATATTTATATACATTATGCAAGTTATACAACAAGCCCCATCCTGTAACTAATTTGCTATCACATTCATCTTTCTGCATTGACAGCAATTCAAAGGTATGTTAACAAAGGCAACACCTAGAGTAAATCGTATGCCATTACATTATAGTAAATGTTTTTTGGAGGCTCTTATGGACTTATATTTTTATTACAATTGTCAATTGGCACAAAAGTAGCCATGTACTGTATGCTAACAAACCAATTTGATAGCAAAAAATAAAATGTATTCCATTTTCATATTGATTATAATAAAGTAGATGTTTAAGGCTTTTATGGATTTATTTTTATTGTCTTTTGGCACCTTAGATTGATTAGCATGGCATGGAAATATCTTTCTCCACTGACCCATTCAAAACAAAATATGCAAATAATTTGTACATATTTCATTATATTATAGTAGTAACTCTTAAAAGTGTGAAATGGACTAATATTTTTCTCAATCTGCTCTTTGACTCTTTATAGACACTAGTGAAGAGTTTGCTGCTTCCTGAGACCAAAGACTGCATCAGCAGGTCATGTACTTCCAGAAGATCCTGCACTGTGATCAATGGGAACAGGTACTCTTGACTGTGTGTGGTTAAATTATACCGAGTACTGAAACTTAGTTGGGAAAGTAATGTGCATCATGCATTGTGCTCATACCTGTCTGGATAGTTAAACTGGTAGGTGCGGTACGGAAAGGCAAAAGTGGAGCTCTCTCTTTCCCCGAGTCGAAACAGGATGTTCTGCACGGTGCTTCCTCCCGTCCGGTGTGTTTTAAGGAAGACCACGGGTGGGTGTGCTCTCTGCCGCTCGGCTCTGGCGGTCGGTGTGTGTTTGGCTGGTTGATGTGGGATTGGTGTGTGTTTCTCGGCAGCTTTTCTCTGGTTCCTTCTGTCTGCTGTAGGTCTCAGTCCATGCGTTCTGTAGGGGGAACCTTCAGGTTAGATGTGAGATTTTATAATAATAAAATAATTTAGTTTAGTTAGGAAACAGACACTGACAGATATTTCTGGGTGAACTAACCCTTTAAACCCAGTGTTAATAGGAAACCTGCAAAGGATTAGTTGTGTTTTTCTAGTTGTTGTGTTTTTCATTAAGAATAATAATGAACCACTCATTAAAGCAATTGACCCTTCGCGAAGACCCGCCCCCCTTAGTTACTGTTGCTTTGTCCGACAAGGGACACTGACAACATGTCGACAGACAAGACAAAGCAGGTTAGTTATGATATTAAAGTCCCAGCTTTAAAATTGTGTCATTTTTTAAGAAATTCGAAAGATAAAAACATGTTGTGACAGATCACTGTAGCGCCTCAGCTCAAGCGGCTCGTGAACCGATCGTCTCTTCCTACTAGCATCAAATAAACATGAATGAACATCGGAAGGAATTTTGTTTCGAATGTGGAAAGGCGTCAATACACATTTTTCAAGTTCAAGTCCACTGAGGTTAATCTTCTAACTCCTGACTGCTTTGCTGGTCAAAATGGCAGATTCGGCGTTATGATTGGTTAGATCGCTTGTCAATCAAACTCCCGACGAAGGGTCAATTGCTGCCCCCCTGAATTGGCGCTAATTTGAAAGCGAAAGTAAAATGCGCACAGCCGCATGGACGTTCAATACTGGTATTATTAACCAGTGGGAAAATTTCGTCACCATCACATCCCTATTGTTAACGTGCATAAATGTGCAGTAGATGCTAGGGGTGTGAATTGCAGCAAAAACTGACTTCAGTGAGTAAGTAACCCATAATAAAATAGGCTAATTAAATGTCATCATAAACCCATACCACAAAACCAGGCCAGATTGCAAACCATGTTTGAGTCCAAATGGCCTCTTTTTAAAACTTTTTTTGGGGGGGCATCCTAGATTGATCAGTCTAATTAGCCCAATGCTGAAACTAATTTTGCTGTCAAATTGTTCTTTCTACATTGACAATCTTTCAAAAGTAGCCATGTACGCTAATAAAATACTTTGGAAAGAATTCATGAAAGTATTTCATTATATTATGCGCAACGCAAGCACTTACTCATAAACCAGGCCGGATTGCAAACCATGTTTGAGTCCAAATGGCCTGTTTTCTAGCTAACTTTCTAGTGTGGTTTCCTGGTGAACAACCCCAATTCAGAAAACAGCTTTTGATTCCACCAAAGAACCCAAACCCTGTGAGCATTTTTTTCATGCAGACTCTGGTGTGGTTCACTGATGTGTAGAAAACCACTTACACATCAACCAGACTAACCCAATATTAGTTAAACTGAATGTGGTGGTACACACCAGAAGATCTAGTTTGAAATTGCTCTAAAGATACTAGCAGGTTCATTTGAACCTTCATCCAGAGAAACAATGTTATTTAAAAGTTACCATTAGAGCTACTGATCTCTACAGGGGTATTATAGTTAACTAAAACTTTGGTTCTCATGATGCTCTAGAAACGCAAGAGTCATGGCTTTGATTCCTAATGAATGCATTATATATAATACCCTGAAGTCGTTTGTGATAAAAGTATCTGCCAAATCTAGTTGGGTTTAGTTGTCAGTATTGTAGTAGTTAAGTCTGTTACCTGTTGTTCTGCAGAGAGCGTGTGGCCAGGAGTGTGAGCAGCAGGAAGATCACCAGCACTGCCAGTAAAGCGCTCACCCGGTGCCTCCACAGCCAGCGCAGGCCCATGTCCACAAACAGCTCGTCAACTCTGTGATGTGAGGATTTGAGGGCAGGACGGGCCGCGTCTCTATCTGTCGGCCTCCTCTCACCTGATTAATCCTGTAGGCCGGATCAGGAAAAACACCCCCACACCACACTCCTTACGGCTTCTCTCTTTTCTCCATACACTGCTGTTTAAGTCTTACAGTGATCTGTGCTATTTTATGTTTGTTGTCACATTTTCACTATTTATTTATTTATTTATTGTCTTTTTTCCTTCTCATTTTCCCCCTTTTAACATTTAATGTCACATGTTTATGATATAAGTCACAGCAGATTCACATTTTTTTATTGGTTTCTCAAAGTGTGTATCTCTGCATATGCTTTTAGGACTGATATTTCCCACAATCCTTTAGATTTTTACTATTCAACTAGTTTTACACTTTA
The DNA here is from genome assembly GCF_024489055.1 of Chanodichthys erythropterus. Lineage (NCBI taxonomy): Eukaryota > Metazoa > Chordata > Actinopteri > Cypriniformes > Xenocyprididae > Chanodichthys > Chanodichthys erythropterus. Next base: position 17,102,596 of record NC_090223.1, read on the forward strand.
TTTAACTGTATTATGTGACTTGTATGCAAATGAACCCACATTTATTACATCATGTCATTAAATATTCCTACATTTGTGTCATGATTACGAATTTACAATATTTACATACACTATAAAAAAGAAATAGTTAAAAAACAGCCTGTGACTATGAGCAATGACTGCCAAACAAAACCCTTAATATAGTTTTAGGATATTTTACTTAGTGTACTTTAATTAAAGTAAAATATCTTAATTTAAATAAAGTTCAAAAACTTTTACAGAAATTTCATTTAAGCTTTTTACAGAAAAACACTGGTATTTTACAGGTATTGCCTGAATTATTACCAACAAACACATTCACTGTAAAATGTAAATCTTTTGCAGTTAACTGCATGCATGAATTAATGTAACTATATGTCACTGCATTAGCAACTACAAAGTTACTGCAACATGCAGCATAACACCAATTCTGCCCATCCTGGCCTGAAGCACAGGCTCTACTCTTCAGCACAATGGTGACCCACAAAAAAACAGAACATTAAACACTATCAGATCTCTCAAGATCTCAGCATCTTGATTTATTACAAACCAGTTTGACTTAAGTTATTTCATACAAAAGTTCTTATTGGGAATTAACAGTGGTTTAGATGTTGATGTTTTATTGAAAATAATGTTTGTAGTCACCATTATGGGGATCAGTGTTTGCTTTAGTTGCCACTTTTTACTCTTGACCTGTCAACATTACTTTTTCTTTGTTTCTTTTAACTGTATTTGCAGTGTGACTGCTGATTCTTGTATATGCCGACAGGAAACAAGACCTGTGTCGAGTTTCATAGCAGTGATAAAGCATCTCCGATGCAGCATTGTGTTCAGTGAGAGATACTATGAATATTTCACAATGGCGTCCTCTAGTGGTGGGTAAGTTATCTCAGCATTACTTTCTCCTTCTTCATAATTATTCATGTATCATGTTTGTGTGTTAATGTAAAGCAGGAATGACACGTTTCATGCCTATAATGCCTCTCTGTTATTATGGAAGCTAATTTGCATGTTTTTATGAGAAACAGCTGCGACAAGTGCATGTATGCAAATGAAAATTCTTTTATAAAACTGCAATTACTTAGATATGAAACCAAATTCCATATGAAACCAAATTCCAGCTTCATTCAGTCATTAAATTTGAAGATAGAATCTTGTTTACTACTTGGGTAATTATTACCTGTAAAGAACACACAAAGTATATTTTGCATAAAGAAAATTAAGCCCATTTTAGGACCATTAAAAGTTTGTTTTATTATTATTATTGTGACATTATTTTCATGACATTTTAAGCACATTTTACTATCAAATTCTCATGACTATAATGAACAATTATTAAAATTGTAATGTGTCATACATCATGTTAATATTTGTTATACTGCCTTTTTGTTTGTTAGTTTATAATATATTAATGTTATTTAACATTTTTTTACAGTAAAGTAATTTATTTAACAAATTAGCATACATTCATTTCATTAGTTTCATCAAAAAAGATGACAAATAGCATTACAGTAGGCCTATGACTCTTCTTTAAACTAAATATAATTTATTTTTCTTTCATTTGAATTTGAGGTGAAATACAGTATGACCTGAAGATGTTCTTGACCAGCTTTTGAGACTCACCCACGCATGCATCCTGTACTACTTTTGTAATTTACTACAAGAGTTGATTTACTTATTCACTTGTGGCAGTTCATGCCAACTTTAAAGGTCAGAATTCCCTTCATGCACGACTGAAAAGATTTTAAATGCTCACTTTTAAAAGTCTTTCATGCATGAATGTGTCACTCATCAGTGCAGACTCCACACCTCGCTGGTGAATTTCACCCAAAGACCAAAAGACAGAAATACGAAAAGATGAAAAAAGTTCTCTTTAGCAAACAATGAGCATATTTTTAGAGCAGTTCCTGATCTTTGTTAATGTTGGTTAATAAAAATACAATTGTTCATTGTTTGTGAATGTTAGGTCACAGTGAATTAACTAATGTTTATGTTGGATTTTGATAAACTGTTAGTATTAACTAGCATTAACTAAGATTAATAAACGCTGTAAATGTATTGTACATTGTCAGTTCGTGTTAAGCAATATAGCTCACAAATGAGACTTTTTTTGCATTGGTGACATTTTTATGAGAAGCACATTTTCTTGCAAAATTCTCATTACTTTAATGAAACATATTTTTTGTAATGCATCCATTATATGACTTTCCCATTATTCTTACTTATGATTAATGCATGAATTATTATTATTTTTTTTTTAATAATTAAGGGCAAACATTTTTTTTTTTTTTTATCAGCAAAATTTAAGGACAGTACAACAAATACTACCAGGACTTTCTACAATATTTCTTAACTTTATTTTAAAGCAAAAAAAGGTATAATTCTAATGACAATCTGTGGTTTGAATGTCCTTGACTATTGTGAATATGATGCCAGCATGCAGAAAACCTAAATGGTCTTCGTTTTCTTTATGCCAAACAATCTCCTGTTTGTTCTGTTGGTTTAATGTTAAAGAAGAGTACGTTCTTCATAGGTTTTGAGAGATTCTCCCTCATATCTCACTCTCAGAAAAAAAAGGAACAAAAGCTGTCATTGGGGTGACACCCTTTCAAAACATTCACTTTATTAACCCCTAAAGTGTGCATATTAGTACCTAAAAGGTACATATTAGTACTTAAATTGTACATATTAGTCCCCACTGTACCTTTTTTCTTTTTCTGAGAGTGATGTGTGTTTGACCTTCTGCAGAGGTGAAGGGTGAGGCTGGCATATTTCCACTGTAATTCTAGAGTAAAAGCTGCCTGAAATATGTGTGGAACGACACGCAGCTCAAGCCGCATGAACAAAGGCCGTGAAATGAGTGATCGGTCCTGTCTGATCAGCAGGTGTAGGTGTGTTTCAGACTTTGCTTACACTAAAAGTGAAGTGAGCTGACAAGATGTTGGCGGCTGATAAGCCTCTGCGGTTTAAAGGATGGGACCTCCACCCTCCATCATAAAACATCACTCAGCCCACTCTCTGCTGATAAATGCACACTTTCACAATGCACATCACACATCTACACACACACACACACATCGTCATCTGATAACTTGTTGTTATTGGTGTTACACTTTCACCTCTAACACACATCAGGCTCTGCATTCTTCAAAATCTGGTATTTGCTGCTAATAAATGTCATTGTTATGGGAGGCTGCTGAGATGATAGACGCTGAAAGGCTGTACAGTAGGCACTACAGTTTAAATGCTTTAATAATCATCAGCGTCCACTTAACAAACAAAAATATGCAATTCTCTAAAATTATTTTTAATGGTTAAAAAAACGAATGTTACAATAGATGCCAAAATATGATCAGTAAGTCATGGCAACTTATATTTTTACATTACTTTAACTCATCAAAATACTTTAAGCAATTTCTACTTTTTTTAAATAAGTTGTACAAGATTCAACTTGAATTTTTAAAATCAGTTTATTAAGTTGAAATGACTTGTACAGACAAGTTGATTTATACTTTAAGGCAGCAAGTGAAGTTTTTATGTCGAAAATGATGGTCTTTCTTTCGGTATTTTAAAGTAAATCACTAGACACTACAGGTGAAAAAGGCAAACATTTTTAACTAATAGATCTCATACTTCCCCCATTTGATTAATTGCTGTACATTAAGACAATTGTTTTGTAATATCTGAAATGGTATGATTAAGCATGCAAATGAGGCATTATCTAATTATGTGCTAATTTGCCTGTATTTCCAGAAGATAAATCTGAACATTAGATAAAGTCATATTCAAAATTCTTGTTTGATTTTGTTGATATATTAGAGTTAAAGGTTTTTACAGAAGGGATTTTTGATATCACTTTTCATCAATCTGTAAATCTGAAAATGCTGGCAACAGCCAGAAAAACAAATTTTCACCATGTTTTTCGGAATAAAATGTTCTATAAATAAGTGAGAATGATATATGAATAAACCCCTCAGTAAAAACCTTTATAATATAGATATGAATAAAGTTGTAAAGTTTGGTGTGTGAAAGTGTTGCTGAAGTTGAGAAAAAAACTCAAGGAGTTTAACCCTCTGATGCTCTTCGCGTGATGGTCAAAAATGACCTTTTTTTTTATTTCATTATGAAATAAATGTATTATTTTTTTTATTTCGATAATGTTTTTTATTTAATATTTTTGTATTTATTGGGGATTTTATGGTACTAAATTATATTTACACTTCAGTTATAATACATTTATTCACTTTTTGAGCATAGGCCTAAAAATGAAATTTCCAAATTTAAACTGTCATGAATTTTGAATGCTTTAGGGAACAGACTTAATTTTGACCTCTTTTCAAAGACGACACTTGGCAAATTATTGCTGAAATGAACATTTTTAAATAGTTAATCTTAAAAAAATGACAAAATTGTATGTTTATTGTTAAGAAAAATGCACAAAAATACTATTTTTAAATTTTATATGAAATATATATTTTCAAAAACACATTTTACTCTAAAACTGCATGAAAATCAAAGCCATAAATCTAAACAAGTTGTGTTCCAAATTTGAGATTGATATCTCAACAAATGAGCTTTCAGTAAGATTTTGTTTGGCTGCAGTACCAAAAGTTTTCACTAGATGAAATTCATCTCTCATTTGTTTCAGTACGCTCATTTTTGATCACAAGGAGCACAAGTGTGACTATTTTTCTCAGGACCATTTATGCTTTTTCAAATCATGTCCATGATTTTTTTTAATTTATTTTTTTATTTTGTGCGTTCACATAGCAAGTGCCCAAACCTTAACCATTCTGATAAGGTAAAAAAAATCTAAAAAATAAATAAATAAAAATAAAATAAAAAAAGTAAAATTATTCAAAAATGACAGAAGACCACTAACAATACTCTATTGTCATGCTGGTGAGTTTTGCACAGTCAAACAGCCCCTGTCTTTTATTCAGAAGATATAAATAAATATCTAATTCTCTATATAATTAATCATCCATTTTTATAATCATCTGTAATTAATTAGTTGGTGGAGTTGAGCTGATGTTTTGGAGTGATGTATCTGGGACGAGTCTCTCTCTGTAGATCTGAGTGTGTGTTAGACCTCACATCATTACATATGCAAATGCAATGCTGTGTATTTAGTCTTGAATGACAGTAAAAATTGTTCTTTTGTGTTTGTGAGCAGAACCTGCAGGGCATCGAGAATATTTGGAGAAAAACCTGAACAGGTGCGACCATCATTTTATGATCTTAATAATGTTTCCGTGTTGTTTTATTATTATATCATATTGTGATCCAGAGCTGGTCCTGTATTCTGATTGGTCCAGAATTATAACCTGAACAGTTCATTATGGTGTTTATCAGCTTCAAACTCGGCTCATCCTATGAGAATTTAGAATCTGAAACTATCTAGTTTTTGTACTGTTAAAAGTTATAAAACATTTACTTTACGCAGGAAAGACTGCAATATCAGGATGAAACAGGAAAACGTAACTATTTTAAGATTGATTGCACGATGTGAATTATACTCAAATATACGGTTTTTAGAAAAAAAGGTTAGTAACTCCACCCCTAAACATAACTCAACGGGGCATATGCAGATCAACAGATTTATTCAAATTAGCCACAAATTCACCAAAATGTAAAATATTTCCGAATCGCCATGAGTTTGTGTTGGCGGGAAGCGAGCAATGCGGGTTCGGTCACTGTGAACCGTGTTTGGTCAGGATTACTGTGTGTGTGTGTGTGTGAGTGTGTTGTCCGTGCACAGGTATGTAGGTGTGTGTGTGTGTGTGTGTGTGTGTGTGTGTGTGTGTGTGTGTGTGTGTGTAAGTGCCTGTGTAGGGTGTGAAGGGGACACACCTATTTCAACAGTAACACAATAAACCACATTTCCACTCAATGTTCATCATGACAAATGGTATGTTTTCAGTCCAGAAACACCACTGATCACAGATACTAATATGCAAATGAACACATGTGACCTCACACATGTTGGACAGGTCAAACATTCTACACACGATGATACCAGTTACATACAATCACGCTGAACTAGAGCGATTATATGACTCACATTTGCAACCTAGAATTGATTTTCAGGTTATTTTATTTACCTATTTAAATACATGTTGATTTTCAGCCTGAATTATAGATATGGCTAATAGAATATTCTAAAATATTCTGTAAAATATAACAGATAAAATAACTGTAAGAACATTTTTGCCTCCATATTTCAAATATTTAAGTAATTTTGAAGGCTTTTTTTTTCCTTCTAAGGAATTATTAGGTTTACACGCAACAGAAAATATCAATCATCTCTTGTTAGGTATGGTATTGTTGCTGATTATTTATATATATTTTTGCCTTAAATATAGATAATCTAATCAGCGTGACATGAAAGTGACAGGCTGATTTAATCTAAGGCTGAAATGCATGACGTTTTCATGAGGTGTTTCAAGCCTTTATTACTGTGTTTTTCTTGGCAATATGGAGTATACTTATATGCACTAATAATGTCTAAATGTCATTGAAGTAGATGATAAATTAGAAGCATCGTTAAATGTAAAGAAAGTAAAAAGATTCACAAAAAAAGTTTATTTGACTTAAAATGATAAAATAGATCTAGTTTTGAGAATGAAGCACATTAAGTGTGACTGAAGTGAATTGGGGGTAAATGTAGATCAGGTCACATTTTTGCTTTGTAAAAGGATGTTATTATGTAATAATGCTAAGAATGTGATTATTATTTAAGGTCATAATCACTGACTAACTACATAGTCTCTCTCTCTCTCTCTCTCTCTGTGAGAGAGTGTGTGTATTATCCATCAGTGTTTGCTTGTAGGGTGGATGTATAACTGGATTGAATCCAGATTCAATGTTGTCCAACATTAAAAACAAATATAATCTAAAACACATTGAATATGCAAAATAAATATTTAGAAACGCTGTCTAGGATAATCCTCTTCTTCCATATTCAAAACTTAAGACGTGCATGTTGTTATACTGTACTTACAGTAAGCGACAGGTAAGTCATCATTTAAAGAAAAGAGAATGGCAAACTTATTTTCTGATTAAGTCATAATTAATACATAATTTACAGCAAAGTCAAATAAATAGTTTCAAATTCTTAATTCTGATTGGATGAGTTGTGTTTGGAATGTTCAGTACTTTTTAAAGTGATGCAGCGAGTTGCTACGTCGCTTGACAACTGTAAACAATCTGAACTTTTACATTGAATTGTTTATTCTGATTATTAATATTGTGATATTTTTCATAATCATTGAGCCTCTCAAGAGCTTCAGACAGTGATTCTCTACAGGCGCTCTCAAAGTTAATGAGGACCTATTGTTTTTTTTTCTATTACATTTTTAAAGGTGACCTATAATGTCCCTCTTACAAGATGCAATATAAGTCTCTGGTGTCCCCAAAATGTGTCTGTGAAGTTTCAGCTCAAAATACCATTTCATTTATTTATTTATTATAGCTTGTCAAAACGTGCCGTTTTTGTGTGTGTCCCTTTAAATTCAAATGAGCTTCTGCTCCCCGCTCACTTTCCAGAAGAGGGCGGAGCTTTAACAGCTCACGCTTCGGTTGCTCAACAACAACAAAGCCGGCGAATCTCACGCAGCCAAAATGAGGATTGTCAGTAACGGTGTTCAGCCTTACATTGTTCAAACCGGAGTCGACACTGACGGAGAGACTCTGCAGCTCCTCTGGCAGACATTTCTTCGTGGTTTAAGCATAAAACTGCTTAATTTTTTATTCGTTTTTTCATAAAAATTAAAGTAAACAAATCCTAATCTTAATGCTTTAGAATAGATCTTTATACTGGAAAACAAGATAAAAAGTAAATTGTAAAAAGACAATTTAAAGTAAAGTAAAGTAATGTTTGCGTTATTTTATATATATATATTATAAAACATGAATATGCATAAAAATCTTGTTAGTTTTGCTCTAAACACTCACACTTTAGTTCTGATGATTACTTCTCTCATTTGAGACGCCCTGCGGCATAAACACACTGAAGAGATGAGCGCTAATGCTGAGAACGCTCTCTGCATGTGTCGGGCAGGTCTGCTCTTGAGCTTTCATGTGACTCTGAGGGGTTTTGTCTGTCTATGACATGAAATTTCCTCTGTCAGAGGTCAGAGGTCGTTGTGTGCTGGGTTTATTCTCCTGGCACTCAAATGGCTTAGTTACAGACTGTAGATATGTAGTGAGTGGGTGGATAAATGTTTGTGTTTTGAGTTGTAATGATAAATGAGTAGCAAGAGTGAGAGTTATAATGTTCATCTGACTGGATGGGCTGCATTCCTCCTCCACCACACATTACACACCTGCCATACAGGTGTAAGTGCAGCTGAATATTCATATACAGAGATCTCAGTGTTCTTTTCAGCTCACATTAACCAGTCACTCTTTATGATTATTAGCTGCTCTACGACGGCGTCAAACATTAAAAGAGGATGGTGAAGTGCAGAAGAGGAAGAGTTTGACAGAGGAATTCAGAAGGCAGGAACAGGTATGTCCAGTCTGTACCGACTGAATGTGACACACCTGTTTCAGTGGGCGGAGTCGAAGCGAGTGACAACACCATAACAGAGGACAGAAGAGAGACCTCGACACACACAGACAGAGACACGGATCGCACGCGGACGCAGGATGTTTAAGAAGAAGGAATACAGTCCTGTGAAGGCCGGACAGTGAGTTACCATGTGCTTTTATGTGTGTTTTTATCTGTACACTCTTAGAATGAAAGGTTCAGTGGGGTTCTAAATAGAACTATAGGATTCCTGACACAATTTGAAATGAAAACAAAATGTATAACACTAAATCCATACAATGATCTCATTATGGAACCGCTAAAAGGTTCTAAATATAGAAGCCCTATAGAAGCTGTTCTTCTAAGAGTGCAGAAGGAGATTATTAGAGCAGAGAAACACACCTGAATGAATGACAGCTCTATCTAAAGCCATTTTATAGTAGAAACGGGCTGTGTTCATGCATTAAACCTGTGGTTACAGTGTGTGTGTGAGAGATAATGCTCAGTGTGTGTTGTGATTTATCTTTATGACAGGGCAGGGCTGTATCTCACACACGGGTCATTGAGTAAGCTGGACGTTTTATTATTGATAATGCACTGCAAAACTGGCATTATTGCAAGATAACTCATGACAGGGTGATCAATGTCTTTTCCGATATGATTATCTTGCTCATTACTCAACTAATTAGCAAGTAAATGAAGAAATGGAGCGGAAATTGAATTATTTTATTTTGCGTGAAGAAAAACCGGTAACACTTTACAGTGAGGCTCCAGTTGTCAACATTAGTTAATTAGGTTAATTACCATGAACTAGCAATGACTAATACTTCTGAAGCATTTATTAATCTTAGATCATTATCAAAAGTTCTGAGCTGACATGAACTAACAAATAACAGTTGAGTTTTCTTTATTAAAGATGAATGAATATTGTAAGAAACGTATTGCTCATTGTTAGTGAATGCAATAAATAATGTTATGCAATGGGACCTTATTGTAAAGTGTTTCTGTAAAACCTGCTACAACGGTTTGTTATACAGGTTTATAGTCATTGCACATGAATATTTGACCAATCAGAGTCCAGGATTGTGTGTGACATCACGCTGCTGACAGCTAGCAAGAGCGTGAGTCAATGGTTGTGGCGGTTTACGGCGTGTCGTGTGTGCCGTGTGGGGTGGGTCGTCTAAACTACACCTTAAATGAGTTTATGTATCATATACAAACTGACAGAAGCACAATGAGACAATAGATGCTTCATTTACAACATTCAACTCACTCAAAGTTTATTTATGAAGCACTTTCAAAGCTATGAAAATTGACCAAAGTGCTGCTCTACATAAAAAACATAAAATAGCAATAAATCACAACAACAGTCGAACTGTCCATCAGACCGCCATCACTCACATTAATCAGACCATCAAACAGCAAAAGACAAGCGAAAGAAGAAAGATACATGCATGAAGTTTTTATGACATTATTAATTATGCATGAAATAATTTCTAATTAGTGATTAAAAATTCATGCATTCAGATATATTTAACCTCTGAATAAAATAAGTTCATTTGATGCAGCGCTTGATATCTTAAGACATTTCTCTGATGTTGGATAGAAAAATGTATGGATAAGTCAAAGTTTGTTATTAATTTTATTTTATTTTAAAATGTAATATTTTATTTTATTTTAAAATGGATATTTTTATTTTGTTTACTATATATTATATTAATATATTATAAACTATTATATGTATTACAATAAAATTTTATTTTAATTTCTCATATATATTTATATTTTTAAAATGTTTATTTTATAGTGTTTAATTCGCATGATTTTAAAATGTATTATTTTATGTTATTTTTATTTTATTTTATTTTATTTTATTTTATTTTATTTTATTTTATTTTATTTTATTTTATTTTATTTTATTTTATTTTATTTTATTTTATTTTATTTTATTTTTGCTTCATAATATCCATTGGTTGTGTCCCATATTTCAGCTGTGGATCTAGAGCAGAAGTCAAACAGTATAAAGCCTTTGTTCTCTGTGAGTCTGGTGATTATGTTAATTAAGTGAGTCACGTCTATTATTTCAGACTGATGTCGATCCAGCTAATCAAGTCACAAAGCATATTTGTGTTTGTTTTATGTGTGTTTCCTCGTATCCAGCTACACACGCATCAGTGTGAATCCGAGGGCTGTGACCCCTCACACACACACACACACACACACACACACTTCTCGTACTCTTGCAGTCAGCGTCTCGGTGTGTTTGTGTCCTGGTGAGCAGAACACACATGAGTCTGTGCTGTTGTGTTCAGGATGAGGCCAGTGAAAAGATCACTTCTTCTCTATGTGTGTGTATTAGTAGGTGTGTGTTTAACCTATAATCTAATTGTGTGCCAGTCATTTCCTGGAGCCGACGCGTCAGTGATTGTTGTAATTGATTGATTGGTAATTGTTGCATCTGAATGAGGGAGATCTCCCTCTGTTTGACCAGCGCCTGTAAAAGGAGATCATGTGTGTCGTTTTCTTGAATGCTCAAATATTTTGTTCATCAGTTTCAAACACTGGGACTCTGTTTTCACCAGGTTTAATTACCTTTTAACCCTTTTTCTCTTTTGTATATATTTAAATGGTGATTACGACATATATAATAATAATTATGTATTATAAATAATTTCTAATATCTAATAGTTTTTCACCATATTTAATTACCTTATAACATTTATTTGTTTGTTTGTTTATTGATTGATTGATTGATTGATTGAATATGGCCATTGCATTAATTTTGACCAATTAATTTTTAAAAGTACAAATATTTCATAGTCTCTAAATTTAATAATATTTAATAATATTAATATTATTATTATAAAATGTTATTTTAATTTAATTTAATTTTTAATATATTTTATATCTTATATTTTAAATTTTATTTTGTATTTTATAATATATTGTATATTTTTGTAATACTTAATATTATTATAATATTTTATTTAAATGTTTTATTATATTATATTTTTATATTTTATGATTTTTTTTATTTTATTTTAATTCATTAAATGTATATTTTACATTTTATTGTAGATTTGATGTTTTATACTTTTATATTTGTATTATTTTATTTAATTGCTTCATAATATCAATTTGTTGCGTCCCATGTTTGTGCTGTGATATAATAATAATAATAATAATAATAATGTATTATAAATAATTTAAAATATATGGTGGTTTTCCCACCATATTTAATTACCTTTTAACATTTATTTAGTTTTATTTTATTTATTAAGTAAATATGACAGTTGCATGAATTTTGACAAATGAGTTTTTAAAAGTACAAATATTTCATGCAGTCTTTCAATTAATATTTATGACATGTAATATATAAAAAGTAAACTTTTTAACACTTTTATTTTATTGATTTATATTTATTCCATTTATTTATTTATTACATGCCGTCTCTCAATGTATAAACCACCCAGATCCGTTTTGAGAAATTAGTCATGAATTGTCCTTTTGGCATTTAAGCAGCGCCACACGCTGGATTATGAAGACAATGATCCGCCCACGTGTCAGGGTGTGACATTAAAGAGCAGGAATCTGTGGAAATTCCTCGAGAAAGGAGACAGAATTCCGAGAGTTCCGCCTCAGCATTCCTCAGACACTCCCAGTCACCTGTCTCTCTCTCAGGAGGGTGTGACGCGGTTGCATAATGACTGCAGGAATGTCAGAGCAGTAAAAGGACAGATGAGATTGAGATTGTGAAGTGAGTGATTGACAGATGTAGAATTCACGCAGGTGGAGCAGGAAGTAGAAACTGAACCAACTGAATTTAATTAATTTAGCAGAAGTTGACTTCAACAGCTGACTCTAAACAGGAAGAAACATGTTAACATATAAACAAACACACACTCGAGCTTTATAAATCAGCTTTATTGCTGCAAAAGCAGGTGAGGTGTCACGGAGCGGGAGTGTCGTCACGCGTGATGACACACTGATGATGCGTGTGATGTTTGTTTGTAAAGTGAACGTTTCTGGTGTTTCCTCCACTCAGGTCGCAGATGAATGACATGCTGGCTCTGGTCACACGCCTACAGCAGAACGCCGATCAGGTGGAGAAGAACGTACTTCTGACCGAGAAACTGCTGGAGGAGGTGAGACACACACACACACACACACACACGTATGTAGAATTAAAGGTACAATATATAATAATTTTGTCCGCTAGAGGTCTATTCAAAACAAAGGCGTAGCTTGATGACGCCAAGTTTGAGCGCAGAATCTTGGGACATGTGGTCTTCACATCAACGGATGGTGCAAAAGTATAGGGATAGGACTCAGGAATAGGGATAGGCAATTATTAACATTACTGTAGTATGAAGCAGAGCAGGACCGAGTGTTGTGGTGTCACGTATGGCACAGAGACAAGAAGGTAAGATCCATGTGCAGCTTTAATGGGGTAATCCAGAAACGTAATCCAACATGCAAGGGTCACAATCCACAAAACAGTCCATACAAAAACAAGGGAAACACAAACAGAGAAGCCGGTGACCGTAAATGAAACCTCAATAACAAAAGCAGAAACAAACAGGGTATAAATAGACAGACTCTAATGATCAAACACAAAACAGCTGAATGTAATGACGGGATAATGAGTCCGGGAAGTGGTTTATGGGAAATGAAGTCCAAAAGTGGTGAAGCAATAGTCTGGGTTGGAGTGCCCTCTAGTGGCTAACTAGGGCACTCCAACTTGTGATCATGACATGTGGGAGCTGAACGAGGCCGCTGGAGCAATTGAGCAACACACGCCTCATCAGCAGCAGGACTTTTATTATGACACAGTCGCCAGCACCGCTTACGCTTTTCCAGTCATGAGTATGAGGTAACACAGCTCTGTTTATCATATTAGATACATTTGAGAGTGTTGAAAATGATGTTATAACGTTACTCTGTGCGTTCGCTCGGCGGCTGCTGTGAGACACTGTTACACACTGCAGTAAGATAGATCAATTTTAGATTATCATATTAAATGCTGGACGGCTTGTGTTGATAAATGGCATGAAATTAATTTTAAAACATATTGTATGATGGAGAAAATGCTGTATTACTGTTACTAAAAATAAAGTTGCATCTGATTATGCTATGTTAGCTACTTCACAAAATAGTGTTTTTCTCTGAGGCATGGTAAAGCGTGGTACTCACAAAAAATCAAGAAAATCTGATTTAAACAATAAGACACGTGTTGAGCTATATCACAACAATTTGTTTTCTGTCTATAAATATATCAAAACAGTTGTTCCCTTGTCTATTAAGACATGTAAATATTAAAGAGTCTTTGGTGTTTCCATGGTTTCTACAAAATAAAACCGGAAACCGAGTGTAACGCGGGTATGACGCCAATGACAGGCGACTCCTCACACGTCCTGGAGCCTTGATTAAAATTGCAATTTTCTCACAATTTACAAATAGTTGCAACATTTGGGATATTTTAAGTACTCAAGTGAACAAAATATATAACACTGGCCTAGTGGTTTTTGGATACTTTACTGCAAAAATATTACATATTGCACCTTTAACAGATATACATGCATGGATGATTTCTTGAAAATAATAAAGTTTGTAGTCACCATTATGATGATTAGTGTTTGTTTGACTTGTAAATGTTAGTGTTTCTCTGGTTGCTGTAACTAAGTTGTTATGGCGAAAAATAGCCAAGAAAAATACCTGGAATTATTTTTTAGTACCTTTAGTACATGTTTTTTATTATTATTCGGCTAAATTTCAAATATATATAAGATATTTGAACAGTATCTGCAGTAAAGAAATTCACGGTCCAACACTTCCAACACTTCTTCTATGTCTTTATATTAACAGGAAAACTCTTTTGTTTGAGTTCAATTTACTTAAATCTTTAAGTTGTCTGAACTTCGTTTTCAACTTGTAAAATACCAATACTCAAGTTTTACAAGTAACAAGGTCTCTTTACTAAGTGGTATTAAGTTTTATCAACTCAAAATGATGAGCTAATTTACTTGTTAAATTAAAGGCAATCGTTTTCCTCAAGTTTTCTGAGTAAACAATACTATTACATTTTACAGTGCCACTGATCACCTCCACACACCTTTGGAAGTCAAACTAAATATTATATGAATGATTTTGCTGTCTGTTAAGTTTTATTTCTTACATGAGTTAAAAATCTCTCATTTTCATGCTAGCTTAATTGTATGGCATTTCAAAAGACATTAGAGATTTCAATTAGGGTACGAAAAAGTTCCTCTGAAAATGAAGAAAAAATGAATTCTAAAAAATGGATACTTTTTAATCTTTTTTTTTTTTTTTTGGTAAATGAAAGGAGATAATATTGTTTTAAAATGTTTTTATCCTCTTGGCAATTTTTTTGTTTTGTTACATAATAGTTTAATAGTTTTACTGTAATTTGGAATTGCTTGTGTCTGAGTGTATGTTTATCTGTGTTTTGTTTCTCTGATCAGGACCTAGAGAATGAGCGGAAAGGCTCTGCTCTGAAACAGCAGGGTCCGGCCGCAGAGAATCTGTCTCAGGCCGAGATCTTACTGAAGGATCTCTTCATGGACGTCAGCAAAGCCAAGAAGCTCCAGCACCCGCAGGCCAATGTGATCGAGCAGGAGTGAGTGACATCACATCCTGCACACACACACCAGTGATACTCAAGAGAGCGATCGCTGAGCAGTAACGTTGTGCTTGTGTGTTGTGTCTGTAGTGTGAGTAACCTGCACGAGCGCTGGTCCAAACACTGCGCCACCTACAGGGATCTGTATGGACAGCTTCACGAGATCTACCTGCCGCCCGGCGTCGACTGGGGCGGACTGCTGTCTGACAAACAGGTGACAGATGAAATGAAAAAGACTCTTACAAGTGTTTAACAGTCTGAAGTCACTGGAGAAGCTCCTGACGTTCCTCAAAGAACATCTTCTGTTGACCTTCTTCAGAAAAACATCTGTGATCTGCTGCTTTAAAGCTGGGGTTCAGAGGAAAAGTGTGAAAAAATATTAATAAATAATAAATAAATAAAATTAAGTAAACATGTTAATTTAAAATGAATAAAATTACATTAAAGCAAAAATTGAATGATGAGAATGAGAAAATATATAAATATTGACTTATTTAGGTATTTATTTAAATAAATGAATAAATAAATACTTAAATGTTATATATTAATATTAAAAAATAGACTAAAAACAAATAAATAGAAATTAGATTAAAATAAATAAGTACACATTATATTCAAAACAAGCAAATAAATAAATAAAAATTAGATTAAAACAAAAACAATTAGATAAGTATTATTATTAAATTAAGTAAATAATATAATTAAAAAATAAAGCAAAAATAGATAAATAAATAAACTGCATAAAATAAACAAATACACGAGAAATTAAATAAAAATAAATAAATGGATTAATAAAGGAATTAGTAAATAAATAAACATTAAAATAAACATTACATTAAGACACAAAGAAACAAATGAATAAAAATAAAACAGTAAATATATAAAAAGCTAAATAAATAAAAATGTTATTTAAAATAATTAGAAAATAAATAAATAAATAAATGAAAATAAATAATAAATAAACATTATATTAAAACAATAAATACATTATAACAATACAGTACTAAATAAATAAATAAATGCTTAATTATCAAAACATGTAAATATTAAATACTACAATTAAACAATTAAAACAAAAATATTAAAATAAGCTACATTAAAATTAATTTACATTTAAATTACATAGATTAAAATAAATAAATAAATAAACTACATTAAAACACAAAAACAAATACACAAGAAGTTAAAGAAAAATATTAATTAAAATAAATATTTTGATGAATAAAAATTAGATTTGAAATAAATGAGAAAATAAATAATTAAAAAGAGATTAATTTAAATAAATACCTAAATATTACAATAAATAAATCAATAAATAAAAATTTTATTTAAATCAATGAAAATGTATAAATAATATAAAAGAATAAATTATAAATAAACATTATATCAAAAAAATAAATACAGTACTATAGCTATACATTAATTTATTAATCTGTAAAGAAACACATAGAGCCTTGATTTGACTAGTAGTGAAGTGTTTGTTATGGAGTGTGTGTCTTTGACGATGTGTGACGCGTGTGTGTGTTTCAGGCGTCGATTCAGGATGCCGCTTACGGTCCGACTCTGTCTGATGTGGAGAAACAGATCGCAGCCCATAATATCCTGCATAAACAGATCGAGGCGTATCGCTCGGCCCTGGAGAGCAGCAGCGTAAGTGTCCGCACACACACTCACATATGAACACACAAAATAAGTTTAAATAAATAATAATACGTTTTCTTTTCTGAACAGGATAACTCGTCTGCCCTTCAGAAGCAGTATGCAAATCTACTGGTAAGACCTTCTCTTTATATTCTCATACTTAACTCTAAAAAGTGAAGCTCTTCACAGTTTAACTGAGTCTGTCGGTGTGTGTGTGTGTGTGTGTGTAGGAGGCTTCAGAGAAGCGCAGGCAGCATCTGTCGTCGCTCTATGACTTCATGCAGGGCTGCAGTAAAGAGCTGCTCTATCTGACCGAACAGCAGCACAAGATCAGCAGCAGAGACTGGAGCGACCGCATGATCGACAGCGCCGGGGTGCGCATGGAGTTCGAGGTGAGGCGCTGAAATACACACCACACCCTGAACATTTAAAGTTAGCATGAAACTGAAGTTGTGCTAGTCATTTCTTCTCGTATATCTGAGTGAAACAGCTTCACAAACAAGAACAAATGTAGGGCGGGGCTTGATTTTGTCCATGGGGATTGATTGGATGGATGTGGTTTGCTATTGGTGGATCTCATGTGATTGACAGATTGCCCCGCCCTCATCATCAGAGAAGAGAAGAGCTGCATGAAGGAGAAGTTATTTTGATTAAATATTGGGTGGCACATGAATTTCATCAGATAAATCAGTTATAATAAATTCTGCAATGTTCCTTTAACCCTTATAGGGTCTTTAGGGACCCCAAACGACGTTTGCTAAAAAAAAAAAAAAAAAAAAAAAAAAAAAAAATTTTTTTTCCAAATGACATGAAACCTTGTACAGTTGTTAACACTTTCTAGATCTACAAATAAAAAAATGGAGTGATATCTTGTTTTTATGTTAGTGTGGAAAAAAAGTCACACTCAGGGTTTTTGGGGTCTCCAGAGACCTCAGGCAACAAAATGTAATTTTGTAACAATATAATTGATTTTTAATAAAATAAATGTAATTTTACTCTGTTTATTAATGTTTTTACTTCATATATGTGTAGTTTTTGGAGGATTTATCATATCTTTTAAATTTAAATAAATAAATAAGTAAATATTTTTATACAAAAAATTCACTTTATAAAAGACCCACATTTCTAACTTTCATTCATGGGGATAACATGCATAATTTGACATGGTTTAGTGTAAGATTTTTGCCCATCTTGCAGTTGGAAAATGCAGTTTTAAAAGTAAAAAAAAAAATATATCACTTTTACCAGTAGATGGCTGCAGAGCTCCACTATTTGCTATGTGTTATTTGTGACTGACTGAAAGACATCTTTTCACAAGTATTTTTCTGTTGGATTCAGATCTAAATATTATGAAATCACAATTATAACAATAAAAGCTACTTTTTGTCAAAAAGTTTCATTTTTTGTACTGAAAAAAAAAAAAAAAAATTCAAAAATTTTGATTCTGAGGATGAATTCTGTCCATGTTCTAAGCGGGGTTTTTTTCAGTACAAAAAAATGAAACTTTTTGACAAAAAGTAGCTTTTATTGTGATTTCCTAATATATGAATCCAACTGAAAAAACTTGTGAAAAGATGTCTTTCAGTCATTCAAATAACACATAGCAAATAGTGGAGCTCTGCAGCCATCTATTGGATAAAGTGATATTTTTTTTTACTTTTAAAAGTGAATTTTCCAAAAGATGGGCAAAAATCTTACACTAAACCTTATCAAATTATCCATGTTATCCCCATGAATGAAAGTTAAAAAATGTGGGTCTTTTACAAAGTGAATTTTACATAAACTGTTCTTGTATAAAAACCTTTTAAAAAAAATCTTTTTTAATTTATATGTATAAATTTAAAAGATATGATAAATCCTCCAAAAACTACACAAATGTGGAGTAAAAACATTAATAAACAGAGTAAAATTACATTTGTTTTAAAAAAACAAAAACAAAACAAAAAATATTTTGTTACAAAATTACAGCTTGTTGCCTGGGGTCCCTGGAGACCACAAAGACCCTGAGTGTGACTTCCCAAACGAAGACCGCACAAGGGTTAAAAAAAAGGGGTTAGTTTTGATTTCATGGTGTCTTTAAAACATCTACAGTCAGATGACTGACTGACACTTTACAAATGTTGTATTTGTTAATATTATTTATTTAATGAATCTGCTTTTCTAGCTGAAATAAAATTTCAGTTTATGTATTTTAGATTTTATTTTATTTTAGTTAAAGTCTATTTTATTTCAAGTAACAAAAGCATTTTTGATGGTTTTAGTTTTACTTAACTGTATATCCCTGGTTAGCAGCATGACTTCTAATATATTCAGTTGAGTTGGTTCTGGTTTTTGTACATTGTCATTATGTGGCGTCTCAGAATAAGGCTGAATTGAACTAAACAGTGATTCTGGTTGATCTTGACTTCAGTGCAGGCCCCATTGGCCCCTCAGTTTTAATGAATCTCCCTCCACCCCCAAAACGGGACTGATTTGAACCCTTTGACACTTGCACCATTGTGATCTGAACGTTCAGTGCTAAATTCACACGCACTGAGCCAGAGACGCTCTGCGCTTTTAAATTATCATCATTTATTCAGTGTTTTCAACCACATCCTGTTGATGAATGTGTCTCAGAGGTTTAAGAACAACGGGCTGCTGACACACGAGAGGGAGGTGAGCAAACTGCAGGAGGAGGCCGGCGCACTCGTTCAGGACAAACACCCCGGATCATCCGCCGTCAAGGTCTGCAGTCCTTCAGTCAAGCATTCATTCATTCATCTGCATGTTTATTCATTCATTCAGTCAGTCACTATGGCTCTTGCTGTGGTTTATATGCTGACTGAAGAGGATTTCACATGTGTGTTTCAGTCGTACAGCGCAGACGTGTCGAGAGAGTGGCAGCGGTTCCTGAATCTCTGTCTGTGTCAGGACACACACCTGGATAACGTGGAGGAATACAAGAAAGTGAGCAAACAAAAACATCTTAATGAGACACTGTCACCAGGAGCAGGAGGTTCAGATGAGCGGTTATTGAAATCTTTGTGTGTGTATTTTAATCTCAGTATCAGCTGGATGTGGAGACGTTCACTGAGTCACTGAAGAGAATCAAATCCAACACTGAACCATCTGTGCTGAAAAACATGAGCAACCCTGAGATCCTGCTGCAGCTGGAGGTGAAAACACACACTCTCTCTCTCACACACACACACTGAAATAAGTTAACAGTCTAGTGTAATAAATGTGTGTGTGTGTGTGTGTGCAGGGTGAGGAGAGGTCGATCTTGAGGAACGAGCAGCGTCTGGCCGATCTGAGAGAGCTGTGCACCAGCATCAGTCCTCTACACCTGCGCCGGAGCACCGCCAACAAACCCGTCAGTGCCATCGCCCTGTGTGACTGGAGCACTGAGAAGGTATTCATTTAAAAAAGAAATTAACACTTTTATTCAGCAAAGATGCGTTAAATTGATCAAAAATGACATTTATTATGTACCAAAAGTTTTCTATTTCAAATAAATGCTTTTCTTTTGAACTTTATATTCATCAAAGAATCCTGAAAAAGTGGTTTCCACAAAAATATGAAGCAGCACAACTGTTTTCAACCTTGATTATAATCAGAAATGTTTCTTGAGCATCAAATCATCATATCAGAATGGTTTCTGAAGGATCATGTGACACTGAAGACTGGAATAACAGGAATCACAGGAATAAATTAAATTTTAACATATATTCACGTAGAAAACAATTATTTTAAATTGTAATAATATTTCACTGTTTTAACTGTATTTTTGATCAAATAAATGCAGCCTTGGTGAGCAGAAGAGACTTCTTTCATAAAAATGTTCACAAAATGTTCAGATATTAAATAACTCTGCATATTACATGAGAAACACTTGAAGTGTGTTTTCAAATGGCAGTTCAGTGCACTGTAAAAATTATTTTTATGATTTGTTATCACATTTTTTCTTTTGTCAAATCAAATTAGTTAATTAATGTGGTTCAGATAACATAATATTTTGAGTTTCTGTTGATTAAACCAATCACCTTCATTGTATTAGCTCAAGTTCAATGAACTCAAAATTTTAAGGCAACCAACTCACTTTTAAGTTAAACCAACAATTCTAAACACAAAAGTTAAATTACAAATAATGGACATAATCTGTAACGCAGTGGGACTCAGGGTAGGATCCATTTGCAAGCTTTTATTAAAACAGAGTTCGTTGTCAAACAGGCAGTGGTAGAACAACAACAAACCGGTATGGCAGAGAGTGGGCAGAATCTTAGTCGAGGTACAGGCAATGGGTCAGGACTACAATAAACAGTCGTAAGTCCAATAAACAATACACAGTCCAAGGGCAGGCAGCAGTAAACGAGGAACAGACAGGATCAGTAACGGGCAGGCAGACAGACAAGATAAATAACGCTCAGAAATGTAACAAGAGTTAACAAGACCTGGCTAAGAGTGTGAGGGTGTGAGTGGCTTAAATAGTCCAGATAATGAGCTGCAGCTGGGTGTGGTGAATAGTGATTGGAGTGAGTGCAGGTGATTGCCAGGGAGGATTGTGGGAAATGTAATCCGGGAATGACTGGGAACTTGACACCTACGGTCCTGGAAAAATCAGGGAAATTCACATGTGTGATAACCATTTCTCTGCTTTGTCCCTTGCAGGACTCTGTGAAAAGAGGAGACAAGGTGACGCTGCTCTCCAGTCCAAAAGAGGAGCTCTGGGAGGTGAAATCCAGCACGGGAGAGACCAAGCTCATCCCAGGTGTCTGTTTCCTGATCCCTCCGCCCGATTCAGCCGCCATCGACAAGGTGGATGGGTAAGAAAGCACCTGAGACACTCCCAGTTCTCCCAGCTGCTTCTTTCTCTTCTTAACATATCTTTGTTTTTCTGTCTTGTATTCAGTCTGAGCAGGGATTTCTCCGATCTGAAGAGGACGAGGTCGGCTCTACTGACCCAGGCAAAGACGCCCATTGAAGTTGTGCAGTTCGTCAAACAAGGTCAAATTTATTTATATAGCGCTTTTCACAATACACACATTGTTTCAAAGCAGCTTTACAGAAAAGCATGATGCTGTTTATAATATTGGTCAGTAACACTTATAATATTACTAGGATATTAGCTGTTTATTAATACTTTAATACTACCCAATAAAAAAATCTGAGTTTTTGTTCAATTTATTACAATAATGTGAAGCAGCTTTATCAGCTATAGTGATCGATTATAAGATTTTAGTGCAAAAAACATTAATCATATTAAATTTTAGTAGTAAATGTTGTTTTTTGTCTCCCAACAGTCGCCGTGGCCACCGTTCCTGACAGCGCGAAGGCTGGCATTATTGACGGCCGTCTGGACCAGATCTCTTCAGATCTGCTGAAGTTAGAGAAAGACATGCAGAACCGAATGAGATCTCCTTTAGATCGCACCGCTCCCATCGGAGATCTGTCTGCCAGAATCAGAGACCACGAGGTGAGAATGGCAAATAAAACCACAAGAGTCTAAATGTGGTTACTTAGTTGGTCAAAACGTGTGAAACAAATCTAAATTTCTGTCTGTGGTTAATATAGTTAGTATAAAGCACTGACAGTTGTTTGGTTTGATCGCTCTAGAGTTTTGTCGTGACTCTGAAGAATCTGGAGGCTGAGAAATCATCAGCTCAGAGGGACATGCAGCCCCTGATATCCCAGAAACCCCTGGGGCCCACCACATCCTCACTGCCTCTGAAACTGAGCAAAGTCAACAACAAGATCGATGATATAACCGCCCTCTCTGATCTCTACAACAAGAAGTAAGAAACAATGCCTTTTGCAGTAAATCATAGAGATTGGCACAGCATTTGCTTTTTGAAAAGAAAAAAAAAACTTGGGATAAACATGGGATCATTTCCTCAGGGCCACATCTTCCATGTACCTGGAGAAACAGATCAAGAAGGTAGACAACTTTCTGACAGCATTCGAGGATGATTTGGCTGCAGACACTGGCCTGTTGAACGAACCCAGTGCCATCCGCAGCCACTCCAGACAGCTGCAGGTAAACGCTCTTACACAAACACATGAACTTCATTGAAAAACATGAAATACTCTTATCCAAACATTTGAATGGTAGTGTATTATGGTTATACTTAAAGTATTCTGATTGCAATAGATTTGTGTGATGAACTGACCTAATTGGAAATTTAAAGGACACCTATAATAGCCCTTTCCACAAGATGTAATGCAAGTCTCTGGTGTCTCCAGAATGTGTCTGTGAAGTTTCAGCTCAAAATTCCCCACAGATCATTTATTATAGCTTGTCAAATTTGCCCCATTTGGGTGTGAGCAAAAGCACACAGTTTTTGTAGTTTTTGTGTGTGTCCCTTTAAATGCAAATGAGCAGCTGCTCCCAGCACACTTTCTAGAAGAGGGCGGAGCTTGAACAGCTCACGCTTAAGTTGCTCAACAACAACAAAGCTGGAGAATCTCACGCAGACAAATTGACGATAATCAGTAACAGTGTTCAGCCTTACATTGTTCAAACTGGAGTCGACACTGATGGAGAGACTCAGGAAGAAGTTACAACTTTTAGAATGAAACTGGATGCTTCTGAATATTAAGTGGGTAAATTTATGTGATTTCTGTTATTCTTTTGGGCAAATCCACATTGAATTGGCCCTCTTTTGTAAAGCTGTCTGGCGTAAAATGACGGGAACAACACTCGACTACAACAACTCTTCCTCTTCTCTAAAGCAGCCCAACATGGCCTCACCCCCTTTGTTGCATGTTCCCGAGGGAAGGATTTATGTAAATTTTAGGGTTTGTGATGTCACCAACCCAGGAAGAAGCTTCTTGTAGTCCCTACCAGCCGTTTGTTGTAAGGGATTTCTGTAAAAGAAAACATCTCCCTTTGCGTTGAACTTTGCAGATGTTGTTTATGCTCAAACAGCAACATTACACACTAACTAAAATTAAAAAAGTGAAATCATAATCAAGGAACCCTTTCAGTCATTATTAGCTCAACATCTTCCTATTTAGATTTAATGTCAAAATGAAATGCAAATGGTTTGGATATGGTACAACTTTCAATTAAACCATCATTCACTCAAAACATTGGAATGATGTTCTTAATTGTTTTCTCCTTAGAGCACGAGTAAAGACGTTGCCTCCAAGAAAGATGACATTCAGCAGCTGAACCGTGAGTTGGAAGTCACATTGCAGGCGTGCAGCTCCCTGCAGAAGAGCTTTCAGGAGTTCTGCCCTGATATACGCCACCAAGAGACCGAGGTCAAGCGCTTGAGGAATCGCTACTCCAACATCAACAGCCAGCTGCAACAGAGGTCAGAGAGGCCTTCTTCACTATTGTATACTGTTTGTTTATTGTTTACTTGGGGCAAGTACAGTGCTTCAGATTGTGAACTGTATCCACAAACTTTTTACTCCAAAGGGCAACTCTGTTGCAAAAGGCCGTCAATAAGAACCAGGAATTTCACAGCGCCGTCCAATCGCTCACTGCTTTCCTCATCAATATGCCCAACAACAAGGTTCAGCCTGGTGAAAGTGTGTCGCAAGTCTATGCCAAGCAAAACTCTCAGATGGTCAGTATTAAATTTTACTGCCACAAGGTTTAAAATGGTTGATTTTGCATCACCTTTAAATATCTCAGATACAGTGGATTTTGGGAATTTAGTGTAATACCTACCCAGTAAATCTGATTTTGATTGCAGAGAGCAGTTGAAGACATCAAGAGAAAGCAGGATGATGTAAACCGAATCGTCAAACTTTCTTCTGAGCTGCAGAGTATTCTTAATGTGAGTTGGCCATCTTGAACATGATCATACGACTGCACATTTCAAATGTCAGTAACATTAATGCAAATAGTCTGTTGTCTCCAGGAGTATGAGATGAATTCTTACAAATACCGCAGTGCATTGGGAAAACCAGAAATAAATTCAAAAAATCTTGAATGCATTACCCTGGCTGAAGCTGTGGAGAACAAGGTACTGTAGGCTGCTTTGCTTTAATGACCAGGATATACTTATTGTATATTATATTTTACATACATTTCCAAATATCTTTATAATTGATTACTTTTTAGGAAAGGGATGTTGTGAACCTTTACTCTGAAGTATCAGCACAAAATAATCAACTGCTGAATCAAGTCATCTTGGCCAAGGACCTCATCAACAAGGTACAGAATATCTAAAGCTTCAACAATCATTTGAATAGATAATGAGTTAATGCTTCTTAAATGTTGTAAGAGTAATATTTGCAAACTGAATGGTAACTTAAATTTCTTGGGTGTAAAGCTACTGTGAACTTCTTTACTTAATCTGAATTAATCTTTATTTTGTATCCCATGTACAGAATGATGAAATTGTTACCCATGTGGTGGTAAAACAGCAAATGCAGATGCAAAGTCAGCAGAGAGACATGGATGAAGTTGACGGCCTGAAGCGAGAGCTTTCTGAGGAAATATCTCGCCGCGCTCATGCTGAGACTGATCTAGCGACCTACAGGAAACGGATGATGTCCCTGAAGAGTCGGAGAGGTGTGGAGCGAGTGGAAGAAAAGGAAACTGTGCATTACTACCGTGATCCGAAGCTGGAAGCCGACTTGGAAACACTGAAGAGGAGGATAACCGAAGAGATAAATAAACGATCCGAAATGCGAACAGAAATTGAGATTGTTAACAAAAAAATTGTCACTCGTGAACATGAGATTATTGAAGTGAAGCCCAGGCTGGTGACAAAGGTGCTTACAGAAATTGAGCGTGATCCCAAACTGGATGTGGAAATGGCGAGGATCAGGGAGCTCATACTCAAACTAAGGGAGGAAATTCGAGTGCACGAGAGTGAAACAGTTCACATGAGAACAGAAGTTACTGTCCTGGAGAGCAAGAAGCCTGTGATAAAAGAGAAAGTGATCCTGAAGGAGGTTGTGAAGCTGGAAAAGGACCCAGAAATGCTGAAGGCTGTGATTAACTTCAAGAGCGTGATCTCGGATGAGGAAATCAGATGCAAGAACCTGAATGATCAAATATTCCAAATTAGGAGCCAGATCAATAACCTGGAGAGGATTATTCCAACCATACAACCAAAAACTGTCATCAAAGAGTTGAAGAGGGTGGAGCAGGATCCCGAACTCCTACAAGAGTCCAAGACACTTCGTGTAAGCCTGCAAGAACTGATCAGAGAAAACAGTATTTTGATAAAAGAGTTCTCCAGCCTTCAGCTCCGATACAGCCAAGTGGAGACCATCAAACCAAAGATAGAATTTAATGAGATCATCCATGAGATCTACAGAATCGACCCTGAGACAGAGGTGGAACTGAGACGACTGAGAAATGAACTTCTCGAAATAAGCAAACGTCGTACTAGCATTGAGAATCAGATAAACGTGATCATGGTGGATCTGAAGACTCTGCGCGCCGAAAAGCCCAAGATCGAACTGAAGGAGGTAACTCGAGAGGTGGTCAAAGAAGAGAGGAGCCCTGAGGTCGTCAAAGAACTTAAGAGGTTGAATGAGCAACTTACCATTTTGCGGACCAACTTTGACTCGACTGTGAATCGGGTGATTCGTCTGCGTAAGGACAGGGATGAGTGGAAGACTGAAAGATCAAAGGTGGAGACCAAAGTGGTGACCAAAGAATTGATAAAGTATGAAAATGACCCTCTTATTGAGAAGGAAGCCGAACGTCTCAGGAGGGAAGTACGTGATGAAGTTCAGCGCCGCCGAACAGTGGAGGAGAATGTGTTTGACCTTCAAAACAAGTACATTGTGCTGGAGAGACAGAAACCAGAGGAAAGGGTCGTGGTCCAAGAAATTGTGCGTCTCCAGACAGATCCTAGTCAAATTCTGACTCATGAAAGGTTAGTCAAGACTTTGGAAGAGACCATCAAGACTCGTCGACAGCTGGAACTGGAGATGCAGCAGATGAGATCTCTAGTCCTGGAACTGGAGAAAAAACTGGAGCTTGTGGACCGGCAGAAGAAGATCCTGGTAGAGACAGAGCTGAGACAAATCAAGGCTAGAATCTATGAACTTGAGACTTGTCCAACGCCTGTTGAGGAAAAAATTGTTATTGAAGAGGTTTTGAAAGTTGAGAGAGACCCAATAATTGACAAACGAATCATTGATCTTCGCACTCACATGGACAACGAGGGTGCCAGCATTTCCCACCTGGAGAGAGATATTCGGAACCTCAAAATCAGGATAGAGTCCCTGACCAAAGAGAAATCTGTTGAGAGGATCATCCACAAAGAGGTAATCAGGGTTGAGAAGGATCAAACGGTGGAGGCAGAGAGAGAAAGTCTTAGATCCCAAGTCGCCCAGGTAAAGAATGCCAGGACCCTCAGAGACGAAGAACTTCTGCGGCTCAAGAACAAAATAACTCGAATTCAGACAACCAGAACAAATTTCTCTCAAGAAGAAACCACCTTGATTGCTTACAGGGATAAAATCAAGAAAGAGCAAAATGAACTTATCCAGGAGTTGAAAAGACTGGAGTCTCAGAAGCAGGAGATCACTATAACTTTCCAGCATCAATCCAAAATCTTGAGTGAGAGGAACCAAGTTAGCAGGCAAAAAAGCATCAAGCTGGAGTCTGAGGTCCAGCGCCTGGAGAGAGAAATCGTGGAAGTGAAAGAGCTAATTAACCAACGGGAAATTACTATCATAGAGCTGCAGAAAGAATCAAAGGCGACACAACATTCAGAGACAAACACCAGAGAGACCAATGTCTCCACCAAAATCACCATTCTGGACCCAGAGACTGGCAAAGACATGTCACCCTACGACGCCTACGTTGAGGGTCTGATTGATCGCAATCAGTACATCCACCTCCAAGAGCTCGAGTGTAGTTGGGAGGAAATCACAACCAGCGGTCCTGAAGGTGAGACGATGCTTCTGCAGGATCGTAAGAGTGGAAAGCAGTACTCCGTCAAGACGGCTATGCAAAATGGAAGACTGACCCAGTACGACCTTCAGCGCTACAGAGAGAACAAAATGAGCATTTCAGAGTTTGCTCTTTTGGTTGCAGGGGAGAAGAAATCAACATCCTTCCCTCCTTTAAGTGCAACACAAACAACAACTGTTCAGACACTCGCACCAGCAAGCTCCAGCTACAACTCATCCACTCTGACCCGCCGCTTGTCCTCCAGCACCAGCAACTTGAACTCACACTCTCAGCTGATCACCAGTGGAGATGAACTCTTCCCAATTTCTGGCATTCTAGACATCACCACAGAGAGCCGCATGTCCGTACGAAGTGCCCTAACACGCAAACTGATTGATCAGGACACAGCGATGAGGCTTCTGGAAGCTCAGGCTGCCACTGGAGGTATTGTGGATCTGAACAAGAAGGACAAGCTGTCCATTCACAAGGCGGCACAGCAAGGATTGATCGATTCAAACCAGCTTCAGAAACTCCTCAGTGCCCAGAAGGCCTTTACTGGTTTTGAAGATCCTGTGTCCAAAGAGCGGATGTCAGTTGGAGAAGCTGGCCGCAGGGGATTTATCCCCAATGATAGTGCCATGTGGTTTATGGAGGCGCAGCTGCTGACCGGCGGATTGGTAGACCCGAACCGGGCAGGTCGGATTGGGGTGCAGAATGCTGTTGATGCAAAACTGATCGATGCATCCACGGCCAAGCAACTTCAGGATGAATCGAACTTTGTGAAGAATGTGACCGACCCCATCAAGAGGGACAAGATCACATATAAGGAGGCAATGGCTCGATGCAAGAGGGACCATAGCACAGGGCTGCTCCTGCTCCCAGCTGCATCGTCCGACGTCGTAGATACTCCATCCTATTCCAGCTACAAGTTCTCCAAATAATAATAAAGACAACACACAACAATGATAACAGATTTAGGTGCTGCACAGCAAGGGACATTTGGTTCTAGGGTTTTTTTCCATACCCATATATAAGATAAAAGTTCTCTGGAGCCTTTTATGTCATGCTAAGGTGTTTATTTTTTCCTGTCTTTGTTCTTAACATGCTTTTTCAGTTACTTTTTATTTTCTGGTTCATCTTGATGAATGGGCTGAACTTCTTCTTGATCTTCATATATAATTAAAGATACTATTTCATATATACCCAAATTGACTTTGTCTGGAATGTCTATGTATTGTTTAAACTATTTGTGACTTGGAAATATGAATATCTACACAGAAAATTCGTTCTCTGAATGATAGAGATAAATCTAGTAGTCGACACTCTACAGTGCAGTTCGTGAACCCCTGGGGGTTTGCGAGGGAACTGCAGTGAGTTTGTGAGTTTTAGCTAATTATCAATTAAATAAATATAAAATAATAATAAAAAAAATAAAATCAGAACACAACACTTGCAAAAAAGTTGATGTAGTTTAATTGTGTACCTAAACATCATACATCAGAAAACTGTGAACATCCAAATGTTGTTAAATTATTAAAATATTACCTTCAAGTAAATATTTAGGTCAGAGGATTTCGGCTGACAAAACAGTTTGGGAATTGTAGAGCTGAACACAATTTTGCTTCATAATAAAAAATTACCTTCATAATGAAGGCCTAAACATTAAATATTTTCAACCAAGAAAATATCGAGAGGCATTAATTTCCATTCCACTCTAATAATAATAATAATATAAATTTATGAACTTAGACATAAGGACAACACATATACATACACATAAATATGTTTACCACCTGAAACTTTTTTAATATTGTATATCTTTATTTTATTTTTTTCATACAAATTGTATGACTTGGAAAAATATATAACTTATATTTGTATATATCAAGTATACAGAGAATGGGGTTTAAATATCACAGTACAGTTGCAGTCATATGCACATGATTCGCAAACAAATCAAAGCACTTTTATTCTGCATGTTTTAGCTCTCTACAGAATCCCTTCTGGTTACATATTGTGCAAAAACCAAATGTCTCAAAACAAAGAAATATTATCATCCATACACAAATCGACTACCCATGTTTAACATGTTAGCAAATCTGACACTAACACATGTTGCCCAACTATATGGATTCTGTCCATTAGTCTGCATCTGGATGGTCCATACAAGGTTGTAACAAAATGTTCAAGTTTCATATACAGTAAAGTCGATCTCTTCATATGGATCCTTTGCACTACTATTCAATCTAATTTATGCAAATACCTGCACTTCTGAATGCCTTATTTGTTGTTTTAAATCCCAGAACATCACTACCAACTCTCAATTTGAAAACACAGAAATCATATTAGTTCACAATGAAGTGAACACAGGGGGGATTTTAAGCGCAAGCTTTGGTTATGAGTGGATGTTTATTTAACCTTTTTTTTTTTAACCTTTAACTAATGACATCACCCAGGAAGTGACATCATCTTATAGGAGAAACAGCAGCACAGGCATTGGTAAGTATTATGATTGAATTTAATGTACGTATACTGTGATGGTATTCGTTGGATAGTTGTTTGCTAACATTACATAAATCAGTTCATATTATTAACATTTCAAAAGATGGTTAAACTGAAAAATGAATGATCAATGGCTAACTTTAGCTTGTTATGAACATCCTGCTGATTTTCTTGTTGGTTTGTACATAATTCAAAATTGTAAAGTAGTAACTTATAGAAGCAAACCAAACATTGTTATTGGTGTCAGGTTTCACCACTGACAGGACATTTTACCATATCAACTATACAATAAAGTTAGTATGCCGTTGATGAACAATGCAATGATAAAGTGGGACAGGTTTGCATGATCAAACAATATTTCCCATTATTCTCTGCTGTAGCACATGAGCAATAAAACACACAGATCAAGCACCAGTTACACACATTATTTGTGCTTCATTTTATTGCATTAAATCACTAAAAACCTTCCTGTATTTGTCAATCAGTGAAAAAGAAAAAAAAATCCCCAAAGCATTCATTATCATTTAAAATCAGAAGAAAGCCACAAATGTCATTATGATTTAGATTGTAAGTGAGCTGTAATTTCCTAGGAGGGTCAGAAGGCAGCACATTACAATGCTCTCTTAAATAATACCAAACATAAAACATTTGCTCTATCATAGAAAAATAAAGATGAACAGCTATATCATATGTTCAACGTTGGCACTTCAGAAAATCAAGAATGGTGCATCGCAGCAGCATAAACTCCAGCATAATACAGATGCTCGCGCATCAGACACCATGAATCTCACAAACCTCATGCCAAAAATCAGAAGAAATTAAATAGGCCTATTATATTTGCAGAAATGATTTGTTTAATTAATAAATAAATGTTAATTGGTCAGAAAATAATGTCACAATGTAAAAAATAGTAATGGTTGTCTTCATTTTCATGCAAAATATAATATCTTATGTCTTTCTTTTGATTTTTGGGGTGAAATTTGACCTGGATAAGTTTTCAGATACACAAGCATCAGAAACAAATCTCATGAAATCTGTTCAGCTCACATTTCACCCAAATAAATTTATTTATCTATTTAGATTAGATTAGAAAAAAAATGCAATAACAATTTTTAAAATGTTAAAAAGTCCATTTTCTAAATGCGGAATGTAATTTCTTTTGTTTTTGGGGTGAAATGTGACCTGGACGTGTTTTTGTGAGATTCACTCAAAGTTACAATTCTTTAATAAAACAAAGGAACACATTAAGTTCAAGTTTAATGGCAGCCAGTCCGGATTGTGCTTTAAAAACAGCGTCATGTGGAGATGAGACGGGCCGCCCCTCTGTGCACTTGTGCTTGAACGGGCCCGTACTCCACACGCTCCCCGTCCACCGTCATCACGCCAGCCTCGCTCAGCGGCTCCAGCCTCAGCGCTCGCACTCGCCGGTACACCAGGTGCGGGCAGCCGCAGTCCAGGTGCGTCCCGCTCTGCATGGCCCGGAAGAGTCGCAGCAGGGTGGCCCGAGAGATTCCCGCCGTCACGTAGAACAGGTGGATCAGCCCGTCGTCAGCTCGGGCGTCCGGAGCCGCCATCAGTTCCTCGTTTAGGTGCGATTGGAACATGGCGAGCACCAGGACGAAATCCTGCTCCTCCACGACCGTCCAGTCTTGCGGGACCGGCTGGTCGAGCGGGACAAGCAGGTGGTCAAGCAGCTGGTTGTCGGCGGTAGAAGAGGAGTCTGTTTCCGGCTGGTCTCCGGCAGGCAGGAAGGCCAGTTTGCCCTGATAGATCCGTAAGGACGCCAGACGCACCAGCGTTCCCAGGAGGAAGCGAAGCTCTCCGATCTGACGGAACTGTTCGCTCTCGATGTCCACGTCGGCCACGAAGCCCCAGGCCAGAGAGAGGAAGGAGAAGAGACGAGCGCCAGACGACAGACAGATGGAGATCAGGTCGAGCCCTGAGATCAGACCCTTACACAGCAGAAAGCCACAGCTAGTCAACAGATCCTCACCCCACACCGGAGACTCACTACAGGCGACACACAGATCCAGTCACAACATTAATGTTCAATCATAGCAAAACACTATAATCAGAGGCCAGTGTTGTTTACCGGATAGAAACGATGCTCCAGGACTGGAAAATCAAACATGTACATTTACAAACAGCAAAATGAACCGATTACAATAAAAACATCCTCTATAAATGTTATTTTTTGTATTATCTATATATAGCCTACTGTTATAGTGTGTATTAATATTCTAAAATAACTTTTTTTATATTTTCAATTTGCATTTTAGTTTCAGTTTTAGTAGGCAAGGCACTTTTATTTGTATAGCACATTTCATACACAATGGTAATTCAAAGTGCTTTACATAAAAAAGAATAATAAAACATAGAACATAAGGAATAGAAATAACAGTAAAAACAGAGAATTTTGCTATCCTATTTTGCTACAATTAGTAGGCTAATTGTGTTTGTTTTTTTTCTTTTTAGCTTTAATTTGTTTTTATTTTAGTAATTTTAAGTAATTTTTCTTTAAGATTTTCATCCAGTAGGCTATTTATATTTTTCAGATTTTAATTTTTAGTTTTAGTAAACTATAACAACTGTCAAGCAAAACTTGCAACACTAAAATCAATGACTATGAATTGAAAAGATCTTGATATAAAAAAGCACAAACAGTAAAGTGAACCTTATAACATTAGTTGAATGTCAAAACAATTATGGCTTGTTTCCAACACTGAATAAAAATAAAATAAAAACTCACAATTATCTTTTAAATAGTTTTATTCCATACTATTGCTACTATTGTAGTATTTACCCACATTAAAAATACTATAGAAAGTTATAGTAAATAGGCCTAGTGTTTTTGAACCATACTAAATGTATAATTATAGTATTTACAACACTTTGTTAATGAATGCTACAGCCTACTGTAGTATTAACTATAGTGAATGGATAAACTGTAATAAATACTGTAGTATTCTTTAGTTTTTACTACAGTAAACTGTAGTGTATTGTAGTATAATATGCCATATAGTTGTAGAAAAATGAGTACAGTATTGGGTAAAGTAATTTGTTTATATTATATTACCACAGCAACCATAGAATTACTACAACAAATTAATTCAAGTACTTTACCATAGAATGGTTCAAAAACACTATAGTATATATATATATATATATATATATATATATATATATATATATATATATATATATATATATATATCTATATATATATATATATATAATGAATTCAAAATATTAGCCTAATAGTTTTAATTAACAATAACAACATGGCTAGTATTTCATTCTGAACACAATCCAAAGTCCTGAGTTGTAAAGGTTCACCTGACAGTTGTCCTGAAAACCCTGTTTACCTGAATGGGGAAAAACTCGAATTCATAAAAATGTTTTAGCTTCTTTACGTAAATCGGGCCAAAACTTAAACCATAATGCAAAGCGCATTCAATAATAAACAAACATGCGTTTGGCGGGACGACATCCGATTCGTCATATTGAGCGTTATGATTTCTCGCGCGCATTTCATTAATGTACGAGTTTCTATTTTTCTCTGCTTATAAATAACTTATGTTGAGATGAATAAACCGGAAATTGGATTAACAAAGTTATTATTGACATATCTGAAGTTCTGAGGTAGCTTACTAATAAAAGTGATCCGTTTAATTTTAAGTACAGTCTAATCACCAATAGGTGGCGCTTGTGCTTCAATAATAAAAGTCCAACGGCCAAACTCTAAAGCGCGCGAATGGACACAGATTATTCTGAGGTAAATCTGCAGCGGTGCTCAATCATTTCGCGTGTGAATCGTGTGCTGATGAAAGTCTGCGGTCTGCTTTATCTTCACGAATAGAAATGACTCCATTATAGTAAGGCTTGTTTCCAGAAAGTGTATTTAACCTCTCTTCACCTGCTTTATTCACCTGAATTCAGCAAACATCAGCTCTTGGATGCAAGTCATTAGCGAACCATTAATGCTTTCATTTGTTTGTTCTCTCTCAGCAGAACCGAACTTTTATTCTTTTGTTGAAAGAAACGCTGAGTTTAAACCCGCAGAGATTCAGCTCTCACAAAGAAACACGACTATGGCTAATGGCTGGAATAATGACTCTCGATAATGACTGCTTGCATTGCAAACTTTAAATTGAGCAGCAGAACATTCTCCATCTGAACGAGCACGGTTCATGAAGAATTTAATGGCGATTACTGAACTAAATGAAGTTCTGCATGAACACTGACCCTAGATCACAGTCTATCTGGGCTAACGTTATTCCAGTAACATTAAAGGGGATAAGCTGAATTGTTTTATAATGTTTCCTGGGGTGCACTTGTAATGTTAGTATGATTTTTACATAAAAAATTGTCATAATTTAGAAATAAAAGGCATTTCTGCTATCCTGATTTTAGCCCTCTGATTTGAACGCTCTGTTTTAAGGGGCGTGTCTGCTGTGAAACTTCAGTGTAAACGCCCACTGCTGTGATTGGCTAACATCTTTCCATTTGAAATTAGTCAAGTATTAGTGATGGGAAGTTCGGATCATTTTACTGACTCGGACTTTTGAGTCTCGTTCAACAAAATTAACGAATCTTTTTTCGAGTCATTTCGTTCATTTTAGCAAAATGTAATGAAAATGTTATGTGTTACTTCCCCAGCACATCTACTACTTATGCAAACGTTGATCCCACTACAAACAATACAAAACTACAATGCTATAAGATTCAGAAATGATTAATTCATTACCTGGGTCTTCAGTTTATGACAAGCTGATTAAGCTCCCCTCACCTCTTGTCTGACAAGTCTTCGGGTTTAAGTCATTCCTTAATGACGTGACAGGCAGTCCCATGCTAAACCAATGCAGTCTGAGCCGGTAGGAGAATTGATTAGTTCATCTCATCAGTCTTTCGGGTTTTTGAGTCGTTCCTTAATCACTTGACAGACCCATGCGCTATTTCTGACATTTCTGTCACTGTTTTTGTTACTGTTTCTTGAGGATCTGTGGTGTGTTATTATAAATAAATAAAGCCCGGTTATAAATAAGGTATTGATTAATTTATCTTTTTGACTTTCTATCTGTAAATAAACACTAGGCTATATAATAATATGATAATCCAAACCTACAATACAAAGTATTTATAGCCTAGTTTGTTCATTTTTTCTCCAGTTTTGAGTTTGCTGTTATAATAATTGCTTTTCCTAGTCAGACTTGACATATTAGTCTAATATATGTATAAGAAGATTGCTCAAAAAGGACATAATGACATAAATTTGACATAAATTTTGAATTATTAATGTTAGTTTAAGACATCAAGGTTATGATAACTTCAACTTTAACAGTTGTAACACAAACTCAAACAAAACTGAAGAGTTAACGTTATTTACTAATAAATATAATGTGCTTGGGTCACACAGCATAGTGTATGGGTATATCACGTGATTAAGGAACGACTCAAAAACCCGAAAGACTCATAAAAAGAACTAATCAATTCTCTTTCCGGCTCAGAATGCATTGGTAGCGAATGGGTCTGTCACGCGATTAAGGAACGACTCAAAACCCGAAAGACTCATGAAATGAACTAATCAATTGAATCATCAGGTGTACTACTTCTAGCAGTACAGAACCTGTAGAATATTGCACATGCGCGACTGAACGAATCACCCCCCGAGACGACTCGTTCTTCCTGAGTCACATTAAAGATTCGTTCAAAATGAACGAATCGTTCAAGAACGACACATCACTATCAAGTATTACTCTCTCTTTTAGTGCGTTTTTACTATTACAGCTCTCAAGGTTAACTAATCGTGAAAAGTGTTGCATTACATTTAGATCTATGGCATTATTTTTAGATCATGGCATGAAAGTTTGCAGTGATGAACAGCCGATCACAGACATGTTGTTGAGCGCACGAAAGCAGTGATCTCGTTGAAACTCAATTTCTGCACAGTAACAAAAGCTTTCATCATAACTAACAGTGCAAACGCGATGTAACTAAGAGATTCGTTAAATAAAACAGGAGTTTTGGCATGTGTCCAGAACTCAGTCTCTGATAATCATCATATAATTGCTTGTTTAGTCAAGGGTTTGATTTACTGACACATAGACAAAGAACGTCTGACTGTACATTAATCATTACATACAGCATCATATCAGGCATTAGAATGAACACAGTTACACACATGTTGTTGCATTACTGTCGAGTCCATATCACAAAAGTCTGTTTTTTCAAAGTCTGCGCTGAAATGCGATTGACATTCACATTGTTGAAAATAAATAACCATATTCTGAGCATTAGGATCCTTTTTAAAGGTAATGTTGTATCGCTCTTCTCTCCTCATCATCTCACTAACACGCCAGTGGGCGGGGCTAATGTTGCATTGATGAAGAAGGCATTGATTTCTTCTGCCTTTCAAAGGATCCTAATGCTTGGAATATGGTTATTTATTTTCAACAATGTGAATGTCTCATTTCACTGTGGATTCTTTGGTAAATCAATCGCATTTCAGTGCAGGCTTTGAAAACTGACTTTTGCGATATGGACTCAACAGTAATGCAACAACATGTGAGTAACTGTGTTCATTGTAATGCCTGATCTGATATAATGATTCATGTACAGTCAGATGTTCTTTGTCTATGTGTCTGTTTTAGTAAATCAAATCAGTGATTAAATCGTATAAAGAAAGCGGTCAAAGAATGCTCCCTTTGTAATTGTTGAAGCTGTCAATCAAACAGCGCGTGCTGGAGCTGATAAACAGCACAAGTTTATCAGTGGACACGTGCCAAAACTCCCGTTTTATTCAACGAATCTCTCAGTTATATCGCATTTGCACTGTTAGTTATGATGAAAGCATTTGTTAGTGTACAGAAATTGAATTGCAATGACTTTCATGTCTGTGATCCACTACAGTGTTCATCTCTGCAACCTTTCATGCCACTATATAAATATAATACCATAGATCTAAATGTAATGCAACACTTTTCACGATTAGTTAACCTTGAGAGCTGTAATAGTAAAAACGCACTAAAAGAGAGAGTAATACTTGACTAATTTCAAATGGAAAGATGTTAGCCAATCACAGCAGTGGGCGTTTACACTGAAGTCTCACAGCAGACACGCCCCTTAAAACAGCGTTCAAATCAGAGGGCTAAAATCAGGATAGCAGAAATGCCTTTTATTTCTAAATTATGACAATTTTTTATGTAAAAATCATACTAACATTATAAGTGCACCCCAGGAAACATTATGAAACAATAAAACAATGCAGTTCATGAAGTTATCTGGTCTTTAATAATGTTATCGAAACGTTTGCAAAAAATCTTTATTTTTGAACCCTTTTTAGTTCAAAACGTTTTAGTTGGACGTTTAGTTGTCTAACATTTTTTAATGTTACTACTTCATATGCTGTCATATGCTACTTTTTGTTTCAGAATGTACAGAGTGAATGTACTTCCATTTAAATAACAGGACTTTCTGAACATTCAGAAATAACCTAATCTATAAAACACTAATAATTTAATAACACTGTTACATGAAATCTTTAGCAAATCTCAAAATAAATATGCATTTTTCATATTGTACATTATAATGCAGCATTTATAATAGCTGGGTTTTTGTTTTATTTATACAAATAAGTATGGAATTTTACCATTAGCCTTAACTTATCTGCATTTAATATTAGATTTGAGATTGAACACAAAAGATAAATGTGGTTGGACCCTTCATATGTCAATCAGAGGGTCTCGAGGGCGGGTTTTGGCCAGCATCATGTGACTGAATGAATGGTCACAGTGGCTCTGAATGCTGCTCACCGTGTGTAGTGATGGACGGAAGCAGCCAGTGCGTTTCCCGAACCTCCGGGCAAGATTCCCAGCGGAGTCTGGATGGCCTTTTCCCAATCCTGCCTATCCATTAGACCGTTCACAACCTAAAACAAACACACTTACATACATGAGCTGGATGGCCAACACACACACGCAGAGACGGACACACAAGCGTTCTCCACGCACCTCAAACAGCAGCCCGTCTCCAGACAGAATCACCAAAGCGTCCCACTGCGTCAGGTCGGCATTCCTCACCAGATCTCGAGCATGATTTGGATGCTCTGTATGGATCACAGATCACAGGATGCGATCACATTTCAATCCCAAGAGTCAGTTAATGCACTTCATGAGCAGATTCTCTCTGGTACATTAAACATGTCTATTAGATCTGACCAAGAAGTCCTGATACACCCGGACATCCAATACCATTCTTCCCAATGCAGTCTTATTCTACTACAATTGAGAAACTGTTGGTTTTTATTCATATTTTCTGTTTTCATTTTAATTTAAGTTAAAGTTTTAGTAATTATGTTGTGTGTTTTAGCCATTTTTATTAGTTTTTTTTTTTGTCTATATAGCTTTCATAAATTCAGTTTCAGTTAACATTTAGGCCTATTTTAAGTAATGAAGATATATTTTTTAAATGGTTTTAGTTGACTATAATAACCCTTTCTCAACAACGCTATGTCACGACCAATTCGTACGTATTTTACGAGGTGGCTACTTCGTAGGAATTTGCATGAATTCATATGATTTGTCTAAACCCCAGTGACGGGTAGGTTTAGGGGCGGGGTTAGGGCTCAGTCATTCGTACGAAGTCATACGAATTGGGCAACTCATAAAATACGAATTATTTAGTAAAAAACTTATAAGTGAGGACATACAAATTAGCCACCTCGTAAAATACACTGTAAAAAAGAAGTGTTGGTTTAACTTAAAAAAGTAAGTTACCTGGTGATTAGTTTTAATCAACAGAAACTCAAAATAGTATGTTATCTGAACTAAATTAATTATCCAAGTTGAATTGACAAAAGAAAAAATGTTATGATAAAGTTTTTTACAGTGTATGTATGAATTGCCGTGAGTTTGGGTTGGTCTTAATGGTAAT
Source organism: Chanodichthys erythropterus (assembly GCF_024489055.1). Classification (NCBI taxonomy): domain Eukaryota; kingdom Metazoa; phylum Chordata; class Actinopteri; order Cypriniformes; family Xenocyprididae; genus Chanodichthys; species Chanodichthys erythropterus. The sequence continues at coordinate 17,141,713 of NC_090223.1, forward strand.
ACTATGGTATTCTTTCATGTAAGCACTATTATTATTATTATTCAGCGCTATATGTATATAAGAATCAGCTCAACTGTCTTCAATAATAATCCGAAATGTTTCTTGAGCATCATATCTGCATATTAGATTGATTTCTGACACTAAAGACTGGAGTAATGATGCTGAAAATTCAGCTTTGATCACAGGAATAAAATATATTTTAACATATAATCACACAGAAAACAGTTATTTTCCCCCTCACTTTATGTATTTTCAATTATTACAAAATATTATGATATATTTTAAAAATACAGTTTAGATACAATTTTTAAATTGTGACAAGGTATAAAGAAAATGGATCCAAATAAAAAATAGTAAAAGTTAAAAATGATCAAAATAAAATATAAAATCAATTATTCCCAAGTAATAAAGCGCAATTAGTTAAAAAAAAGAAAACAAATTCTGTGCTTGTGCCAACTATAGTATGAGAAAATTAAACACTGAAAACAGTGAAATATTTAATAATATTTCAATAAATATATATATATTTTTATTTGTTATGAATATCATTAGCTCTTATGACAAATTGCTTGTGATGTTCCTCATTTGTCAGTTGTTTTGGATTAAAGCATCTACTAAATGAAAAAATGTAAATTATACAGTCAGATACAGCAATTGATTTATGAGCTTAAGAAAATTGCATGAAACTCCTATAAAAGTATCACAGCGCAAGTAAGTCTGAAGTTTTAATCCTGTGTGTGTGTGTGTGTGTGTGTGAGAGAGAGAGCGAGTAACAGCATTGATGGAGTGTGTGTTTGTGTGTGTCAGGCAGAAGTGAAGATTCATAGTGACTGATTCAGCAGAAATGCCTAAAGCTGAGACTGCACTTCACACACACACACACACACACACACACTCATTGGCTCAGTGTGGATGTGGTGTGATGTGTTAATTGAGGGAGACACTTCACATCATAGTGACCCACATTACTGATCACACACATTCATGTTCAAACAGCAAATATATGCTTCATTCCCTCTTAAAAATAAAGGTTCCAGAAGGGGGTTTTCACAATGAAGTCATATAAGGACCATTTTTGGTTCCTCAGAGAACCTTTCAGTCAGCAGTTCTTAAAGGATTAGTTCACTTTCAAATGAAAATTTCCTGATAATTTACTCACCCCCATGTTCATGTCTTTCTTTCTTCAGTCGAAAAGAAATGAAGGTTTTTGATGAAAAAAAAAAACAGGATTTTTCTCCATATAGTGGACTTCAATGGAGCCCAAACGGTTGAAGGTCAAAATTACAGTTTCAGTGCAGCTTCAAAGAGCTTTAAACGATACCAGACGAGGAATAAGGGTCTTATCTAGTGAAACCATCAGTCATTTTCAAAAAAAAAAAAAAAATACAACTGTATATGCTTTATATAAACAGATGTTCACCTTGCACGTTCTTCCGCTTTCCGCATTCTTCAAAAAGCTTACGCTGTATGTCCTATGCCTTCACTATTCTACTTATGGATCGAACACAGCACCAGTTTAGTTTTTTTCCGTAAGTAGAATAGGGAAGGCGTAGGACATACAGCATAAGCTTTTTGAAGAATACGAAAGTGCGGTTTTGGCGGAAGCACTTGGAAGGCCATCATTTGTGTTTATAAAGCATATACAGTTGCATTTATTTATGAAAAAGACAGATGGTTTCTCTAGATAAGACTCTTATTCCTCGTCTGGTATCATTTAAAGCCCTTTGAAGCTGCACTGAAACTGTAATTTTGACCTTCAACCGTTTGGGCTCCATTGAAGTCCACTATAAGGAGAAAAATCCTGGGATGTTTTCATCAAAAACCTTAATTTCTTTATGACGGACGAAAGAAAGACATGAACATCTTGGATGACATGGGGGTGAGTAAATTATCAGGAAATTTTATTTAAAAGTGGACTAATCCTTTAAGAACCATTTTTCTTGGTGTGAAGAACTTAATCTAAAGTATCTTTTTTCAGTTTAGAATCTTGTGGAATGGAAAGATTCTATGGAGGTTAAAGGTTCTTCATGGAACCATTGATATCAATAAAGAACCTTTATTTTTAAGAAAAAGATTTCACTTGTATCTGAACATTTTAGCAGGTCTCTGCTGAATGAATTTATCCTCTTCCAGAGCTGATTAGTGTTACACAGCATGGGTTTATCAGTGACTTGTTTCTGAAATGTGTTTACAGTCTAAAGCACCAGTGATGGTGATGAATATAGACACTGACAGATGGATGAATCTCATGAAGAAACAACCTGCTGTGATTTCACCATAAAATCAAAGAGAGAGAATTAAAAAGTTCGGTATTATTTTCATGGCATTTATTATCACTATATAAGTTGGAACACAAACTGCACAGTGAGAGTGAATCATGCACAACACACACACTGAAAATTTGACTGACTGATGGATGTATAAATAGATCCATCAGCATCAAGACACACACACACACACAATCAGTGGCAGCATCACTCAGACAGCTGTCTTTCTCTCTCTCTCTCTGTCTGTCGGAGGTTATTCTGAGTTCACCGTGTGACAGTGAATCTCTCGTCAGTCCTGCTGCTGTCGAGTGTTTTTCACTCATATGTGACTAATAGCATGTTTTATGTATGAAGCTCCAAACTCTATATAGTGACACAATGATGAAGAAAACAACTTCAGCCCCCAAAACAGATCAATACTGTTATGGTGGAGCCACAGTTTCAGGACAAATATGCTGAAATCTGCTTTAAAGGATTAGTTCACTTTCAAATTAAATTTTCCTGATAATTTACTCGCCTCCATGCCATCCAAGATTTTCATGTCTTGCTTTCTTCAGTCAAAAAGAAATGAAGGTTTTTGATGAAAACATTCCAGGATTATTCTCCTTATAGAGGACTTCAGTGGCCTCCAAACAGTTGAAGGTCAAAATGACAGTTTCAGTGCAGCTTCAAAGAGCTTTAAACAATCCCAGACGAGAAATAAGGGTCTTATCTAGAGAAACCATCGCTCATTTTCTAAAAAAATATTAAAAATCATACATTTTAACCATAAATGCTCATCTTGAACTTCTTCTCTATTTGATTTCCAGCAGTGTAGACACTGCTAAGTGTATTACTGCCCTCCACAGGTCAAAGTTTGAACTAATTGTTATTTAGCATATAGTATATGACAATTTAGTTCAAACTTTGACCTGTGGAGGGCAGTAATACACTTAGTGTGGTATCTGGTATCGTTTAAAGCTCTTTGAAGCTGCACTGAAACTGTAATTTTGACCTTCAACCGTTTGGAGGCCATTGAAGTCCACTATAAGGAGAAAAATCCTGGAATGTTTTCATCAAAAACCTTCATTTCTTTTTGACTGAAGAAAGCAGGACATGAAAATCTTGGATGACATGGGGGTGAGTAAATTATCAGGGAATTTTTATTTGAAAGTGAACTAATCCTGTTTGAGGTTTGATACCGACACCGACAGAACCAGAATTTAGAGACGGTTCACCCAAAAATGATCATTCCCTAATCATTTACTCAAATCATTGACTTTTTTTTTTTTTTTGGATAGTAAAAAAGATGATATTTTGAAGAATTTTGGGAACCAAACAACATTGGACCCCATTGACTTTCATTATATGGACACCCAGTTTTAGGTCAAGTCAGACTGTTTGAAAAACATGAGGATGAGCTGAAACACCCCGTTTGCTGCCGCAGTAGCAGATCATCTAATGAATCCTCAATCTCTTCAGAGCTTCTGAGAAATCCTCTCACACTCATGTGCTTGTGTGTGTGTGTGTATGTGAGACACACCTGTGATGACGAGTTTGTGTGGTATATCAGCCTCAGTGAGCATCCGCTGAACGTGGCCGTTATAGAGAGCCATCGCTTGGCCCCGCCCACTCTGAGGATTGACCAATACCATCACGCCACACGGGCGGCGGACTTCAGAGAACAACACACCTGAGAGAGAGAGAGAGAGAAAGAGAGAGAGAGAGAGAGATGTGAAGGGTCTGACAAACACATTTACATGCAGAATAAAAAATAGAAAAAAATCACTGATCGTTCTTGAATTCAAGAATCACTCCTGAATCAGTGTAAAATAAAAAAAAAAATAAAGTAAATAAAAACTAAATTAAAACATCAAATATTAAATAAAAAACAATTATAAAATAAAATAAAATAATATAAATTATAAAATAAATAAAAAATAATTTTAACCATAGCAAATATTAATAAAATAAAAATACAACACAATGAAATCAAAGCAACCTATGTAATAATAAATAAGAAAAAAAATGTAATCATAGCAAATATAAAATACAACAATAAAATTCAACACAATATAATAAAACCATAGCATTTCACCTTCTCATGGCTGTAAATAACAAATGTGGTGCCAAAAGTTTAACCTGTTTAGTGTTCGCTATTTTAATGGAAACATTACGAAATATTGGTGAACAGACGGATATTAATGGCTCCAGGAAATGACTGAACTGTGTGTGCACAAAATAAACATTTAAAAGACATATTTAACTGCACTTAAACGGTTTTGTTCTTTATATTTGAGTCTGAGATGAATATCCCTCATATTGTCATCATCAGTTTGAACTGTAGAGGAAAAAAAATACAGCCATTTTATGGTAAATTGAATTATTTGATTTAATTACATTTTTAAAATGCATTTATTTATTTATTTATATTACTATTTTATACTAATGCAATAAGCCAAGTATTCAGTTTTCTCTGCTAATCTTCCTCTCGGTCTGGTTCGAGATCAATGTGGCAGGAAGTTTTAATTCAGTGTTGAAAAATGTTATTTTAATTCTCTTTTAATTAAGTTTCATGTTTGACAAACATCATAAAGAAAAAAGCGCTGTGGCCTCCGGCAGGATCGCACCGCTATTAGACGGCAGTGCCAGCTAAAAACTCACAAAAGACACACAAACAGATGCAGGTTTGTATTCAGTGTGAGGCATTACTCTAACAGCTTTTGTTCACGTTACAGGAGCATTCGCTCTGGGTTTCTCCTGAGACCGCCGCACACACCATCCGGTTCAGCTAGACGGACTTGTTTCCCGGGGAGCGGTTTACACGCGGGACAGGCTGACGGGTGACAGGTGAGACCTTCAGTGAATACAGACACACAGACGCTCAGGAGCAACGGTTCGACAGCAGCAGGTTTGATGGAGCTATTTTAGGAGGAAGAAACACAGAGAGACGACCAACCCTCAGAAAGAAAGACATTAACTGCCACAAAAGGGTTCAGTGTCTCAAACAGGTTGTGGCTCTTTAGTTTTACCAGAGCACAAATTATTCATGATCAGGTTTGGTTGCCGCTCATCTACCGGATTAAAGGAATATGTGAGGCATTTATATAATTTTGAGTTGATTTATTCATACTAGCGCTGCCTCTGTAATTCATCCAGTCAGTGACAATAAAGCAATTTCATTTAATTTAAAACCTACATTAATAGAATTAAACTCATTTGTTAATGGAAACAGCTTTGATTCTAATGTTTTTCTTGTCAACTATGAAAAAAGACATCGCATTTGTAAAAAATCATTTAAAAACAAAATAAATTCATTAATTAAATAATAAAATAAATACAAACATTTAATAATATTATATAATGCATATTGTTATTGCCAAAAAGAATGCACTGATGTGAAAATTTTGGCTGATACCGATAATCGATAATTCTTTACATTTACCGATAATCGATATATTGGCCGATAAATCTGAATCCAAATTTTTATATCATTTTTGAGAGCCTGATTACAAAAACAAAAGTCTCACCATTAAAAGCAGTCTCCCAAGCACACAATTATATGTTCTCATTATAATTTTATGTAGATTATATGACAGACTTTCGCTGTAATTAACTGTATTTTCCTTTTTTAAGTGATTTCAGTCATTTTTTAAGCAGTTCAAAACCATCATGGTGAACAGTGCACATCTGAAGCGTCTCAGATGAAGGAAATAATCCGTTATTTATCGGCTTTAATATATCAGACAAATTTTCTTATTGGGCCGATAATGATAACATTAAAACCAACATATATCGGCCGATACCGATATGGTGGCCGATATATTGTGCATCCCTAAAAATAATACTACATTTAATCATCTAAAAAAACAATAAAGACTGTTTTATAAAGACAATGCAAAAAAAAAACAACTATAAAAATAAAATAAATATTATTGTAAGTTGTCATTGGCAATAATAATACATTTAATCGTCTATAAAAATAAGGTCCTCAAAGTCTTCTTAAAAAATAATTTAAAAAAATCCTATAAAAATAAAATAAATATTATTGTAAGTTGTCAGTTGCAATAATAATACCTTTAATTATATATAAAAATAAGATCCTCAAAGTATTCTAAAAAAAAAAACACATCCTGTAAATACTAAAATAAATATTATTCTAAGATGTCATTGGCAATAATAATACATTTAATCATCTATAAAAAGCAGTATAAAAGTTTTAAAAAGACAATAAGAGTGATTTGACCACATTCAAGGCTGTTTTAACACATTAATGGCATTAGTATAAAATGATAAAAAAAAATAAAACAAAAAATAAATAAATATAAAAACTTAAAATAAAATATTTATTATATTGTACAATGGGATTGACAATAATACATTTATTAATCCATTAAAATACTAAAAATCTGATTTTAGAGTGATTTTACCACATAAACACTCTGCTTCATATAACTGTGGTAAAATCACTATAACGCCTGACTTCTTGCATTAGTAAACAATCTCAGCCACTTCCTCTGGACTGAAATCTTGCAGCAGCAGGAGGTTCTTGCATCCGAACTGTAATTCATACGTAACCCAGAATCCTCCGGGGCAAAGGGCTGTAATGAGCTCCTGCGGGTCAAAGCACACACACGGATCAATGCCACCTTTCAGCTTCGTGCCAGCGGGAAGAAACCTGACGAACAACAGCGCTCTGTCACAGGAGACGCAGAAAACACATATGCTGACGCCCATCCATTCAGAGAGCCACGAACACCCGCTGCGCTCGTTCATATCGGTCCGTGATTAAAATTCACTCAGCACCTTCACACACTTAATTAGCACTCGAGTCTCTGACTGAAACCTCAAGGCCTGAAATTAAATAACCTGGAGAGACATTCACCTTTATACAAGAAACATGACGATAACGGCTCCGTTCCGAACGCTAGCGAGATGCCTACATAGTCACATTCTCATCCATAAACATTAATAATGAGACATCACAAGCATGAGCTCATTAACATATAACCATCACTATTTTGGAGGTTAAATGTGATTTATCAGTGGGCTTTGCTACAGATATGAACTGTCTGGAGTCTTGAGTAAAGTTTTAAAGTTTAAACTGAAGTAATGGTTTTTCCGTCCAAAACCAAAGAACAAAAAAAGAACATGTCTCCGATTCTACAAATAGGCTTCTATTTTTACTGCTAGAGAAAGAGAGAGAGAGAGAGAGATGTGTGTGTGTGTGTGTGTGTGTGTGTGTGTTTCATTTCTCATGCTGGTAAAGCTCTCAAAATCACAGCTGCTGAACTGTGAACATATGGTGAGATACGGAAGTGTGTGTGTGTGTGTGTGTGTGTGTGTGTGTGTGTGTTTACACACCTCTGTTGTTGTGATGTGTAAAGTGTGTCAGTAGAAACACCTCAAACTATCCAAACACAAGACCACAAGCATTCAAAAACTTCTCTATGGATTCTCGCTAAACCTGTCAGGAATGTGTCCAGGTCATATTTCACCACAACCCCTATATGGGCCATTCTTCAGAATTGGTGCAAACTGCTGTCCCACAACCAGAAAACACATTTAAAAAGCATACATAAAAAGCATGAGTAAAAAGATCCTTCTATTATCTATTTAATCCCACAATAACATTTAAAATCTTAGTAAATTTAATGTATATAAAATCATAATTTATTGGGTACTTTTAATTGACCCTTCGCCTGGAGTTTGATTGACAAGCGATCTAACCAATCATAACGCCGAATCCGCCATTTTGTCCGACAAAGCAGTCAGGAGTTAGAGGATTAACCTCGGTGGACTTGAACTTGAAAAATGCTGTATATTGACATCTTTCAGCATTTGAAACAACATTTCTTCTGATGTTCATTCATGTTTATTTGATGCTATAAATGGACTCGTAGTAAGAGATGATCGGTTCACGAGCTGAGGCGCTACAGTGATCTGTCACGACACATTAAAGAGCCACAAAACGGCTTTTATTGTTAGAATTTCTTAAAAAAAATACAGTTTGAAAGCTGGGACTTTGTTTAATATCATAAGTAACCTGCTTTGTCTTGTCTGTATTTTTCACTCTGTGTGGCGTGACAGCACCACGGCTTGTCGGACAAAGCAACAGTAACTAAGGGGGGCGGGTCTTTGAGAAGGGTCAAATGGGCGGTGGCTGTCCCGAACCCTAACCCTTAAATTTCAACTTGTGAAAATGATTTTGAAATAATTTTTGCAACTTTTTCCATTGTTGTTTTTAAAATATATATTTTAGATTTTTTTTTTAAAGTGAAGTTATAAAATATATTTTATTTTCATGTCACTACCGAAACAGTGTATGTTTTAGTCCATTGGCTGGGACCAATTGGCCATATTCCTGTCCCTCCCTCTCATAGCCTCTCTTTCAGAGTAGATATAGGTATCTTCATTTTGAGTTAAATATGTTCAAAAGTCTCTCTAAAATCTGTCTGTAACTTTAAGGAATGTCACTACCAAACACCTTTTTCTGCAATTGAGCAAACTTTTTTGGGTGTTATTCATAAAATGTAGTTTTGTGTGTGTACAACTGTTCTGAACTGTGCTAGCTAACCATGTGTTGATTATCATCTTTGAGTTAGGCTTAAATGTCTTTAAAATTGTCACTACCGAAACATGCCATCATTGTTTTGGTAGTGACAAAAGGGAACAATCATTTATTTGGGGGAAATAAACTCAATTTTGGTACAGTTATGCATATTCTTAGTGTTTTAATATGTTTTGTTTTAGTTAATTACAATTCTGTATTGTGATGTTCGCTATCAACACATTACTGTCACTACCGAAAATGTGCAGTCATGACCGAAACATGGGATGTTTTGTCGAAAATAAAGTATATTGAATTATCAACTAAGATGTTATGATAGTGTTTGGTTCAATGTTTATTCAAACTAATGAATCCGTCACTTTGAAATCAGTATGATAAACTTTATACCTTTTACAAAGAAAGATTAGATTCAAAATACAACAAATCTCAGAAATTACACTTGAAATATTGTTAAAATTGTAATTACTGATTTACCTGTGAAAACTTTTTTTTAAAAACAGAAAAAAAAAAAAAAAAAAATATATATATATATATATATATATATATATATATATATATATATATATATAGGTAAGGTAGATGCAAACTAAATCTTCATAGGTCATTGTAATCTTTCTTATTAAATTATTTATCATTGTGTTTCGATAGTGACATATTTGGGGAGAGAAAAAATATTCCAAAACTTTCAGAAAATACAAGGATTAACTGCACAATTACTACCTTGGATATTATACAATTTGCATACAAACAAAATTTGTAAAATTTTTGAAGCAATTCTGTAGAATGGCCCATATATAATCTGTTTTTAGTCATACTGTGAACGCAGCTCCATGTAACATGTTCTTACGTGTCCTTGTGTGATGAATCTCTTTGTGTGTCTGTTTGACCACTGCATGCTGATCATTCATTCATCATTCAATGGCTTAAATTACTTTCTTTAGAGAGAACGAGCACCATAGTTATAGAAAAATTAAGCAAGAAAGCCATTCTTTGTGTTCAAGTCTTGCTGACCTTGTTGTAGGAGTTGGAGTTGGTAAAATATCCATCATCCAGCTACATCTGAAAACTCCTGAAAACACATTCATCATGAAATACTGCCTTCTGAGAACTGCAAAATGCAGGAGAGCTTAAACGCTGCTGAGTGTTAGAAATTTCAGCACATCATTATCACTGTGATGCTTGACTGACACTGATAATTAAAGCCTCAGGACCAGAGACATGGAGACCTGAGCTCATTAATCAAATCAATATTTAAATATTAATTATGTGGGATATAATTAAGCAATCTTGTGGAATAGATGCATGTGATGTTTATGTAAGTTTATGTGTGTTTGTTTAATACATCATTAGAAAACGGATATTTCCGGCCCTTAATTCTGATTGGTTGAGCCGTGTTCGAAGCCGTTGTAAAATTCCTGAAAACATACAGCTGACCGCATTATCACTGCGCCACTAAATGTGTATGTTGCTACGTCTGTCTTAGTCTGTCGAGTGACAGAATGTATTAGCTGCATTCAGATTTAGCATTTTCCTTCAAAAAAGTCTGTTTGAATGTCCGCTGCGATCTTGTCCTTTTAACAGTTAATGGGTTTTCCCGTGCCCTGCTGACACTGACAGCGCTAGTCAAAGCATTTGCGTCTTGTTCCGTGTTCACAACAAGTTTCAATATAAAAGTCTTTGCGACTGAGTGACTCGCTCATAAAGACAATCTTTGCCGCCATCTAATGGCGTAATAATGTAACTTCTGTTGCTGTTCATGGTCAGGGACTATTTTTTTCTGGCGGAAGGAAGGCTTTTAGTGAAAGTTTACTTCATGAATGTTGCATTGATACATATGTTTTGGCTTTAATATTTGTATTGTGTGGTAACTGTTTTATAAAAGCAATAAGCCCTGTGAAGCTGTGGTTTAAGTGAATTTATAACAGCTATGGGGGGTTTAGGCACTCCGCTCCACATTGAGCCTAACAAACGCCCCTTAGCCGTTATAAATTCACTGTACACCATGGCTTCACGGGCCTTATTGCTTTATTATGCTGCATCAAATCAATGTGTCAGCAAAAATAAGCACCATAAAAACACTAAAAAATAGGCCTTATGACTCATTGTACTCTAAAATAAAATAAAAATTAATTAATTAAACAATGTAAATAAAATAAAATAATTTTAAATAGAAAATATAAATAATTTAATAAACACTTTTAAAAAATAAACAAAAAAATAATAATGATTCACTGACAGTGACAATACACACACACAGCAGATCCTTTAAGGCCTGTAAGTTGTGAGGTGGAGCCTCCATGGATCGAACTTGTTTGTTCAGCACATCCCGCAGATGCTCAAATGGATTGAGATCTGGGGAATTTGGAGGCCAAGTCAACACCTCAAACTCATTGTTGTGCTCCTCAAACCATTCCTGAACCATTTTTGCTTTGTGGCAGGAGCATTATCCTGCTGAAAGAGACCACAGCCACCAGCCTTGGTCTCCCATGACCCTGTCGCCGGTTCACCACTGTTCCTTCCTTGGAGCACTTTTGATAGATACTGACCACTGCAGACTGGAAACACCCCACAAGAGCTGCAGTTTTGGAGATGCTCTGACCGTCGTCTAGCCATCACAATTTGGCCCTTGTCAAACTTGCTCAAATCCTTATGCTTGCCCATTTTTCCTGTTTCTAACACATCAACTTTAAGGACAAAATGTTCACTTGCTGCCTAATATATCCACCCACAAACAGGTGCCGTGATAAAGAGATCATCAGTGTTATTCACTTCACCTTACTGTGCTGAATGCCTGATCGGGGTGTGTGTGTGTGTGTGTATATGTATATATATATATGTTCAGTCAAGAGTGATTTCTTCGTCGTTTATCTTTTGATTAAAAACAGAGAGCAGGAATACTGCTGTCCCTTTAAGACATAATTCAAAGATCCAGTACACTGATACTGACACACATGCGCTGTCTCGTTTTTCTCTTAAGACATAACCTACTATATTTGTTAAGATACTCGCTAAGATGGGCATGTTGACATAATTTTTGTGTGAATTCGTCCATTTAGGTGCAAGACTTTGCGCGAGAATATTTGCGCTGTGACGCTTCTCTCCATGAACGCTCTTCGGATGAGTGCACACAAAAATCTCCTCACAGACCGCACGAGTTCCCTTTCGCATCTTACGGATGAATGTTTAAATGGTCAAGGTTTAAATGAGTTTAGTTTCAACACAGATAGCAACGTGAGATGTTCAGGTCTCACCTGCTCTCATGCGCTATCAACACCCGGGTGATGATGGTGTAAATGACTGTTCATAGAGTTTTCGGCACATCATTGAACATTTGTTTACAACGAGTGACTGTTTTGTCCATGTTCTTTTGATCATTGCTGTTGTAACGTATGGGAAACCAGAATGCACATCCATCGACTGAAACATACATTAGCCGAATCCATCTGTCTGTTTTGCACGTTGTTTTCAACAAACCATATTATAGATGCGTCGTCAGATTTGGGATGCAAGCGCGCGCCGAACTGTGAGTGGAGAACCGAACGGTTCTATCCCTAAAAGCAACTTTATCCTGAATGTGTGTGAAAACAATGTGACTGTACTGAAATGTGTCTGTGCATAAATACAATGTGCGATTAGTGCGTCTAGAGCGCGCTCATACATTATTTGTTTGCCTCATTATAATGTCACCACATTCGTCTTTACTTTGATTGCAATCCTCATCCATCAAAACTTTCATAGCAAGAAGCTCGTTAGCTTTATCCAGCCGAGAAACATAGTTTTCATATCATCTGGCCATACAGCGGTGGGATGTTTCGACGTTCCGTTCAGACAGGAACAGCACATGGCGGGAGGGCTTGTGATCTTCTGATACAATGACAGAATATGACAGAGAGTTAGTGTTTTAAAGCGAAACAGACACTGGAATAAATAACTCTGATGACTCTGTCATCTCTGATATAATCGGCATGGACTTTAAGATCATCTAACTGCGTGACATAAATTACATTATGACGCAATTTCACATGCTTCCATAATTTTTTTGCATAAAATATGTGTTAAATTATTTTAACGCGTTAAGGATTTTGAATTAATCGCATGTGTTAACGCGTTAACGTTGACAGCCCTAATATATATATATTTCTTCTGTTAGAGTGATTTTACCACATTTTAACAGGTTTTAAACACTCACTACTGTATATCACATATAAAAATATTCCCCCTGCATTACAGCTGTAGAGTGGTGGAATGTGTTCTGGCCAAGGGGCTCATGGGTATCTGATCAGAAGCGGACTGACAGCATCATGCCAAACAGCCAAAAAGTCAAGGGGTCAAGGGGCACAGAGATGAAACACTAGAGGACACTTCAGGCTTTCACAGAAGATATAGATCCACACACACACAAAGTGCATGTGTGCCAAGGGAATACCATGAGAGTCAGGCTTCAGTATTCAGTATGTCTCTCTCTTTCTTGCTACAGAAACTGCATCTAATTCAGTGTATGTTCAGCGCTAATGAAAACGCTAATGATTTTGACAGAGGAACGGACCTTAACGATATGGCAATTCAGATCCTCCTCCTCTTCCAGGGGGATCGATCCCTCGAGGAGCAGACACAGAGTTTTTTAGATCTTGCTCATTTGGTCCATTACCCCGACAACAGCTTCTGCATATGTTTTTCTGGGCAGGTTTTATTACACAGACAAAAGAGATGGTCCTCAAGGGACATATTTCAATGTAGATCCCCCTTCACCAACGATGAGAGGATGGAGGATCTAAATCCACCAGCATTTGCAGTCCACCCAGCCCTTTGCTGAACCCACCATGGATCAAGAGCCTGAGCCCACCGCAGACACTGAGCCACAGCCTGAAGACATGTCCGTCCTTGAGTCAATGCACACTGCTAAGTCTGACCAGGTGTATGAGCCAGTTCCAGTGTCCTTCCCAGTGGGATTTTTAGTAGAGCTGGATGATGAAGAGTGGTCTCCTACCCATCCTCCAGCCTTGGAAATCTGTATTCCCAACCCTGGATTAATGAACTCAGAGTTCCTCCTGTTCCCAAGCCCTTCCTCCTCCGCTGGTTCTGTTCGGCCTCCAGTTGTCTTGGCCTCCATTGGTCCCACCCAGCTTCCAAATCTCCTTGTCTCCACTGGTCCCGCTCAGCTTTCAGTTCTCCTCATGTCCGCCATCCCACCCAGCTTCCAAGTCTCCTCGTCTCTGTAGGTTCCGTCCAGCATCCAAATCTCCTCATCATCGCTGGTTTTGCCTGGCTACAAGGCTGCATCTGAAAACTGAAAAATGCTGCCTTCAGGGGACAAATTTCAAGGTAGGAAGGCATCAAGGCACATCTGATCGATTTTTGAAGGCAGCATAGATGTATCCTTCGCTGCCTTTGATATCCCACAATCCTGTGCATTCCCTTCTATGACAGTTGAGCTAGAAAAATAAAGATGGTGTCCGGAAGTTGCATTTGCTGCTCAGTTTGTGTGTAAATGTACGTTTTTGACCACAGTTTTCCACTTTTGATGTAATTTCTAGCAAGAAATTACTACTGTAGTACTTACATATTTGTTTAGTTCTCACCAAAGCTCACACTATTTTGCTGTAGATCATTAAACTGTTATGGTGCCTCGGACGTCTGTCAGACAAGTCATTACCTGATTAGGCAGCGAGGCAACAAGTCAGCTGCCTAGGTTTTCGGATGCAGCCAACGTGTCCTTCATCGTCCGTCTCCTTCGTCACCCAACACCAAATAACTTTTATTACTGATGGACCTTCCAGCCTCCCACTCCCTCCTCCTCTATCAACTCCATCCAGTTCCTTGGCCCTATCTTTACTGGCTTCCTTCAGCCCCTCGGCTCTTCATTTAGTGGCTCCGCCCAGCTGCTCAGATCCACCTTTGGCTTCCAGGTCGTCAACTCCAATTGGTGTAAGGATCCCCTGGCTCCGCCTCAGGCCTCAAAGCCCATTACTCCACCATGGCCCATCGACCAGTCAGCTCTTCACTTCCTCTGCTCCATCTGGGACTGTCATCCTTCTGGCTCTACCAGGCTCCCTCGTTCTTCCGGCTCTGCCTTGGTTAGTCATTGCTCTGCCTCCACCCCAGACTTCCGGACCTCTGGTTGTACCTCGTCCCCCACCTCTTTAACTTCTTCTCAGGCCTCATTTCCACTGGCTCCGCCTCAGTCCTCTGGCACCCTGGCTCCACCTTGGCCGCTCATCACCGTGGCTCTGCCTTGGCCTCCTTGTCCTCCGATGTTGCTCTGTCTTTCCTTCCTTTGGACTCTGCCTGGGTCTCCACCTCTCCCAGCTTCACCTTTGTTGGTCAGTTCATGACTCCACCCTGGCTTCTCCCTCCAACGGTTCCGCCGTGAGTCATCCTCCTCCTAGCCTTGATCAGGGTCGTCCCATGGTCTCTTTCTCCACCTACTCCCCCATGGATTCTTCCTCCAGCACCCCCATGGACCTATATTTTTGTATAACCCTCTTTCCCACCCCCGGAGTTTTTGCAACCCTCCCTCCAGTCATTCTTTGTCTGTTCTCGTGGCTCTATAGACCTTATGTGCCAGAGAAACAAGCATGCAGCCAAAGTTATCATGAGCATTGTAACGTTTGAAGCTGATGTCAAGGAAAATTTTAAAACGAGCGGTTCATTCATAAATCCATAAGAATTTACCTTCATACTGTGGGAATACAAACATCCTCAAAGGTGTTCGCTGTATCAATCCAGTACCTCATAAATACAACTGTTTCCACACAGATGGATAAAAAAAAAAAAAATCCAGGAAGTTGCATAAAATCATCCATTCAGATTAGAGATCAGCAGATCATATTTCCAGTTTAGTGTGCAATATGGATCAGACAGTTAGTGAACATACTGTGGGTGGAGGATGGAAAATGGATCACAAAGAACTAAATATTGATTGTTTTTGGTGCAAAAACATAAGTGGACCTAAAATTATTAAATAATGTCCAATATGACCTCTTTGAAATGATCCAATACTCCCATCCACTGAATACTGTAAACTTCTAGTATACCAATACAGAAAACAGCACAACCCAAACCCTCCCTCTATGAAAATAGATCTAAATACTGTTTACACTGTCGTCATCTTTTTTGCTTTAAGCATCAAGAAAGATTCTCATGAGAGTGTCTTGGGGCATCTCAGCTTTCATAAAGAAGAATGAATCACGTTTCACTGTTATTTTCTGGTTCATAATACAGAATTAGACATCTTCACATGTGACAGTTCTGTGCCACACATGAGATATGCTCATTTAAAATACATGTATTCTGATAAATAGTGTATTATCATCTGCTCAGGATCACACATGGTGAAACAAGCTCATCAATTAAACATATGAATGCAGAGTGACTGAGCCAGTGAGTAGTAATGCTATGCTGTGCCCGCAGCAGACATACACTGAACCTGCCACTACCTGAGAGCTTCAAACTGATGAGTGTCCTTAACTCTGGATATTCAGATAGTCTCTAATGTGTCAGCTTAATTTTCAGTCTCTATAATGCTGACAGCAGCCGCCTAGGAAGCATAGATATATCACCAAGGCTGCATTAATAAAATACAGTAAAATAAGTATGTTAAAATGTTTTTTATTCCTGTGATCAAAGCTGTGAGTGTATACATTTAAACCTCACAAACACTGGCAAATCTATCATCCTGAAAAGTAAGAGTTTTGCACAAGCAAGTGATAATAAAAGTAATTTTCCAATACTTTTTTTGAACTCCTCCAAGGCCGTTGCTCTGATTTTCATAAAAATGGAACCAGATCACCTTCAGACCATGTCGACAAAAAGTTGTGGGATTCAAGTCAATTTGTTGAACCATTTTTGAATAACTTGTGAACAAATTTTACATAGAGCTTACGAAAATAGACGTAAGGCTACTTTATCTCCACAAAGTTTCCTCATATTCAGTCCAAACTTGGTCCATGTCGTCACAAGACTGATCTGAGGTAACTGCATTTACTGCAATGCTGCATTTCGGTGCAGCACCCCCTACTCATCCGGAGATGGGGAAAATGGATATTTTTGCCTATAACTTCTGAGCAGTTTGTCTAAAAATCATAAAAGTGGTCTCGTTAGATTCGGAGCATTATGCAGAGTCGAATGATATTTTCCCATATCTTCCATTTTCAATTTGTAGTAAAATGCTGTGTTTTATGAATGCACAAACATGTAATTACGAAACTTGGTATGGGTCATCAGCATAATACCCTGAGTATGTCTGAGAAGTTTCGGACCAGCACCACCTAGTAGTGAAAAACGAATGTGAAAAAAATGGCTTACATGCTTATAACTTTGGATGTGGTTGACTTATTTTCATGGGATAGTGCAATGTTGTGATTTATCATTTAAACAACATTTGTAAATATCTTCAAAACCGTTAGTCCGATCGAGACAACCATAGTAGGAAAATTAGAAACCTAGGTTGTTGACTAAGCGTTAATGGCCAAATGTCAAACTTTTGATAGTAAGTGGCAAAAAAAAAGCATTCAAAGTCAGATGTGGGTATTTTTTTATATGTTCATACATATAAATGTCTATAACTCCTAAACCAAATAAGATATTTTCACTAAATTTGACACACACATATATGGGGACACTATGAGGACACACACAAAAAAGAGGTGGTACTGCGCCACTTGGTGGTGCTATAATAATAAAACAAGTAATCGGCTCTAACTACAGTACCATTGGTCTGATTGAATTCAAAACTGTCATGCAGTGTCTTGGTCTCAGTTGCTATCATAGTCCATTATGACATTGTTGTTCTGCTGCTAGCTTCTTTGTTTACTTCTGTTGTGCTTGCCCCATAATTGCTGCTTGCAGATATATTTTTTGCTTTAATTTGTATAAACCACTGACTTGGGCTGCAGAAATACACAAAAAGTTACACAGAAATCTAGAGATAACAACCATCATAAATATGCACATACATCCATGAATATGCATTGTTTCGAATTCTTTGATGTTAATGGAGGGATGTTTTGCCGCGAGGAGTTATGTGATTTGGCTCATTCTTTTCATTCCTAAGTGCACAATGAGGACAAACAATCCTTTTACCAATGTGTTCACTAGAATTCTGAGTTACCGTGGTAACCTAGAATCTTTATTGGAACGACCTCATCATTCAAAACTTCCAGATTCCAGTTCTAGAAGCCCAGATGTGTCTCGTCCTGATCAGATATCAGCGACTGACTCTCGCGTATGTATTTCAGCCTTTTATAGCAGAAACTGAGAAGCTGTCACGAACAGGATCTGACAAAACTCGCAGGAAGAGTCTGTCCTATATTTTATGTGTTCAAAGATTTAAACATCTGAATTGCTCATGCATGACATACATGCATAAAACAGCTAGATATTGTCTACAGAAAATATAAGTGATATTTGCACGTATGCAAAACTTAATAGCATGATGCTCTAAAAAATGTTTTCACCTATTTCAAACTCAAATTCAAATTCAAAAGCTTTATTGTCTAGCCCCACAGGGGTAGAAAACTGTCTTCAGACAAGGCTCAACAAGGACAGAACATACAAACATTAATTAAAAACTTCACAACAACAACAACAACTCATCTTACAATCCTATTTAAAATAACAATGGCTGTCAGAACAAAGGACTTCCTATACTTAACCTTTTTAATCAAGGTACCGTTGTACCGTCTACCTGATGGAAGTACTGGAAATGAACTATAAAGAGGATGAGGAGTAACCAAAATAGAGGAAGTCTTTCTTTTCACTGCAACAGTTTAAAGACAGAAATGCTTGTTTCTCTCCAATAATTTTACCAGCCATGTTTATAATCCTAAAAGGTTTGTTCTTACATTTAACAGAAAGACAATTAAACCAGGAAACCATATTAAAAGTGAGCACGGACTCGATGAGAGATTTATACACAACTATCAAAATGTCTTTTTCAATGTTAAAACTTCTCAATTTCCTCAGTAGACCTAGACCTTGATAAGCCTTAAAAAGACTATCTGAGTGCTTTCCAAAAGTAAACTGGGAGTCAATCTCTGTACCCAAATATTCTCTCAAAGATCCCACCAACTACCTCACCATTAAGTATCAAGGGTTTAAAAAGTGGGCATTCATTACTATCCCCACAACACATTTCTTTAGTTTTGTTAATATTAAGCTGCAAGGAACTCTCCTCTGTCCAGGTTGTGAAAACATTAACAAAGGTAAAATAACTGTCCAGTGATTGGGTACCCTTCACACGTCCCCCCAGTGCCATGTCATCTGCATATTTTATAAGCATCAAATTTTCATCGTTACAGGTTATCTCATTTGTATAAATAGAGAAGAGAATTGGGGATAAAACACATCCCTGTGGGAGACCAGTTTTTAAAACCATATTTTCAGACTTTCTACCATTCATCAAACCAAATTCATCACCATTTAAAAAAGCTATTTTTTTAAGATTTAAACAATGTTTAAGATCTTTTGTAGCCCAGGGCTTATTGTTAGGGTAACACCTCACACATTTCACAGGAATTACAGTGTCTACACAAAAATCAACATACCCAGATATTAAGGCATTGAGTATATCTAAATCATTTTCACAGTCCTTAAAAAATACATCCCAATTTGTAGCTTCAAAACAACCTTTTAGTGTTTCAGTAGAATCAAAGTCCCATACCTGGATAGTCCTAGTTTGCACTTTTTCAGTTTTTAATTTTTGTCTATAATGAGGTAAAAGCAGAACAGCATTGTGGTCAGATCGACCGAGAGGTGGACGTGCCTTGGAGATGTAGGCGCCTGGTATGTTTCCAAAGCACAAGTCCAATGTTTTATCCAACCTGGTGACAGACGTGACATACCGCTCCAAATTCGACAGAAGTGTAGTAACATCACAACGATTAAAATCACTGAGCAGAAAGACCGGCTGATCTCCAAATCTGTTTACAATATTATTGAAAGTGTCTTCAATACTTTCAGCAGCCAATGTAAAACCAGGACCTAGAACGTATATCATTATATGAATATCACTGTTATTTGGGTAAATTCGCACCATAATTTCATAATGCTTTGAACAATCGGTTTCCCTCAACGTAAAGTTCGTTGCCAATCTGCTATCCCCAGCCATACAAAGACCCCCACCAATAGTTTTCTGAGTTTTAGTAAGAGTAAAACCATTTAAATTAAAATCTGTTGTTTCCTGGGACAGCCATGTCTCCGTAAAACAAAACAGGCTTGTGCGTCGATAATCCTCATCATATTTGATCAACGCAGACAGCCGATATATTGATACCAATAACTGATAATTGTTTATTTTTGAAAGCCGATAACTGATATATTCGCCAATAAATCTGAATCCATATATATATATATATATATATATATATATATATATATATATATATATATATATATATATATATATATATATATATATAATTGCCTGATTACAAAAACAAAAGTTTCACCATTAAAAGCCATGTCCCAAGCACACAATTATAATGTTCTCATTATAATTTTATGTAGTCTATTTGACAGACTTCTGCACGTTGCACTTCAAAATCATCATTGCGAACAGTGCGCATCTCAAGTGTCTCAGCTGAAAGAAATAATCCGTTATTAGTCAGCTTTAATATATCGGACAAATTTTCTTATCAGGCTGATAACGATAACATTAAAGGTTTAGTTCACCCAAAATGAAAATTCTGTCATTTATTACTTACCGTCATGCCGTTCCACACCCGTAAGACCTTTGTTAATCTTCAGAGCACAAATTAAAGGGGATCTATTATGCCCTATTTAACAAGATGTAAAACTAATCTCTGATGTTCCCAGAGTGTGTATGTGAAGTTTTAGCTCAAAATACCCCACAAACGTCAGTGTCTGTCAACATTCGTGGGCGGGGCCTGTGGCTTTTGTGACGTCACACTGCCAGGGATCTGGAAACGGTTTGATCTGAGACACTGCTTATGATTTATGGGGATTAAAAAAAAGGAGTGGGTGGATTTTTTATCACTATAGGGTGGTTGTGTACACACACTGCCAACACGCATTTATGTCCAAACACCAGGCAAAAGTGAATTTTGCATAATAGGTCCCCTTTAAAAATGTTTTTGTTGAAATCTGATAGCTCAGTAAGGCCTCCATAGGGAGCAATGACATTTCCTCTCTCAAGATCCATTAATGTACTAAAAACATATTTAAATCAGTTCATGTGAGCACAGTGGTTCAATATTAATATTATAAAGCCACGAGAATATTTTTTGTGCACCAAAAAAACTAAATAACGATGTTGAATCAGCGGTTCGGAGCGCCAAAGTCACATGATTTCAGCAGTTTGGCGGTTTGACAAGCGATCCGAATCATGATTCGACACGCTGATTCATTTACGCTCCGATGCTTCCTGAAGCAGTGTTTTGAAATCGGCCATCACTAAATAAGTCATTATTTTGTTTTTTGTTTTTGTTTTGGCACACCAAAAATATTCTCGTCGCTTTATAATATTAATATTGAACCACTGTGCTCAAATGAACTGATTTAAATATGTTTTTAGTACATAGTACATCCTTGAGAGAGGAAATGTCATTGCTCCCTATGCGGAGCCATCGGATTTCAACAAAAATATCTTAATTTGTGTTCCAAAGATGAACGAAGGTCTTACGGGTGTAGAACGACATGAGGGTAAGTAATAAATGACATTATTTTCATTTTTGGGTGAACTAACCCTTTAAAATAACATATCGGCCGATACTGATATGGTGGCCGATATATTATGCATCCCTACTTAGTATGAGCAATATGAGCAATAATAGTGAAGCAAACTTTGCAAACACTATTAATAAGAGGTCAAATTTTGATGAACCCTATAAAGCCAACTTTGTGTCAAATTTGATATGCAAGTTTCTAAGGTAAATGATAAACATATCAAAACTTTGCAGAAAAACCTGTGGCACACGATCTTCCACAAGCCTCCTGTTATCTGACTGACAGTTCTTTGGCAAGTAAAAGGCCTTTTTTAGTGCAATCGTAAAAGCATCCACCTTCAGCTTGTGATTCATGTGTTTTTAAATGATTTTTATAAAGTAAACATAAAAATAACTTTTGTATTGTTAGTAATATTTCAAGATGAACACTTACTGCACTGAAGCTACTTTGGTTTACTTGATTATCATAAATAATTTTTTTAGAAAAACCATGTTAATGTATCATCAGGCTTCTGAGGGAAGTTTATTAGTTCATCTCTCAATCATCATTGTATTGCACTGCATTAAATGTTTTAAAAATACATAGCAGTTTGATTATAAAACTAAGCAATATCATCTAACTAAGACGCATTATGACATGCTATATTGTTATATTGTTATCAAGATCTCACTGATTTACTTTTTGTCCATATAAATATCAGCATCTGCATTACTGCAAAAAAAAGCTTTATTTTTTCCTCAAATATGAGCTCCTTATATATTCTAATACTTTAAGAGCCTTAAGATCCCGATGTGTAATACATGATATTCGATTTTTCAAACTGTTATTTGATATGTCAGGCTTTACAGGGTTAAACACCCATCAGCCCCCTCAGTGTTGGACAGATGGAGATGGACATGTCCCAGATGAGACACCTCGTGTCCTCTCAGCATCTCTTCACACACACTTATTCCTGTCCATCCTGAGCAAGCGAAGTGAATCTTACCACAACAACACCATATCTAGCTATATTTTGGCTTAACCATTCCTGATCTAGATGTAGGCACTGATCTAATAACCAGAAAAACTACATCAAGTTGTAGTTCTACAGTAATAACCGTCACCTTGCAAGTCAAACTAGTTCAGTATGTGATCATCTAGCTTTTCACATTTTTCCTCCTGGCAAACTGTCACACCTCGTCACCACACGTTAAACATGTGAAACCAGCTGTGAATGTAAGGAAAGGCATGACACTGTCAAATATTTAATGTTCATGCACTATTTGCATGGTATATGCACAAAACACTGTATTTCTATTGTACTTTTTATTAGTCACGGCTAAAGCAAGTTCTAATAACTAGTATGAAAATTTACCATTGTTTTATAATAGTAAAAACATGGTTTTTGAAGCAAAACCATGGTTAATTTGTGGTTACCATGGAATAACTACAATAACCCTATGTTATTTTGGTTTTATTTGTACTATATGTTTACAAAAAGTACTGTGACAGTACCATACAGTGACTGTAACACAATGTACAACATACTGAACGACCACCATATTTGGTATTATCCAGTTATGTGCAAAAAAACAACAACATTGTATTAGAGTTG
This sequence comes from Chanodichthys erythropterus, assembly GCF_024489055.1. NCBI lineage: Eukaryota > Metazoa > Chordata > Actinopteri > Cypriniformes > Xenocyprididae > Chanodichthys > Chanodichthys erythropterus. The sequence continues at coordinate 17,164,808 of NC_090223.1, forward strand.
TGTAGATAAAGTTTGTTGATGTTATTGTTACAAAGTTTTATCAAACGCCCTCTTTTTTTGAGTGAAAATGAGTTTAAACTTTGTCGTTTCGGTCTTTAATAAGTTAGTTTCTTACCGTGAGTGTTTCCCGGGCGGCGCGCGGTGTTGTTTCTGATGGCGCGCGCCCACCTTTCCGCCTCGCGCAGGTTCGCGTCCTCCTCATCATCATTATTATCATCACTACTGAGCTCGAGCCGAAAGCGACGCTCGTCCCTCTGGCGAACCGGACCCGAAGCCATCCACCGGCGCCGGTACGGGTAGAAATACGCGCACAGATACGCGCTCTGGTCCTCGCGCTCGCCCCGGTGCGCGCGGCTTCCCAGGCAGTCGCGCAGGTCCAGGTGCTCCGATGATGCTGGTGGTGATGAAGGGGAGTTGATCCTCTGGACCGTGAGGCAGCTGTCCGACAGACTCAGCGCGTACGTGAGCCGCCCGGTTTCCGCGTCTGTAAACACCCCGTGCATGCGCGCATCCGCGGCGGGCCCGTTCCGCTGCTGCTGCTGCTGTTGTTGACGCGACGCGTCCGGTTCATCCATCCCGCGACGGGACGGTGCTGCAGTGAGTGCGCGTGCAGTGCCGCGGGACGCTGTTTAAACACGTGTGCGTGTGTGTGTGTGTGTGTGTGCGCGAGAGAGAGAGAGTTCACATATCTCTCCCTAGTGACAGAAAAGCGGCATGACATTAAAATAACTGAGGCAAAAGGGCGTGACCGTGACAATCTGAGGACCGGACACTCCTGAGATGCGATTTACATCATTAAAAAGTGTTGTGATTATTCAGAGAATACCGTGGCCATAAGAAACATTTCACACTTTTAACTACAAGCACAGTACTATACCATATCAAAAGAAAACACATTAGTACAAGCAAATAAAATATATTTTCAAGAAACTCTCCGCTTAACTTCATAGAATGTAATGGGAAGGTTTTTGTAATTTAAACCACTGCTGGAGAAGACAATCATTAGTGTAAATGGACATCTGACTCAAACCTCTAAATAATAGAAGACAACTTCTCCTGATTGTCTCAGATCGGCCATTTACTACATGTTTTGTATGATCACTCCATTATGCTTCAGGCAGGTAACATTTGTCAGCATCACATTGATTATCATTGGAAAGAAATCTGTGCATCAAAATAAGGTGGAACCTTTAGTCAGGCATAACATTATGACCACCTTCCTAATATTGTGTAACTTTTGCCGTCAAAACAGTCCTGACCCATGGAGGCATGGACTCCACTAGACCGCTGAAGGTGTGCTGTGGGATCTGACACCAAGATGTTAGCACTAGCAGCAGATCCTTTAAGTCCTGTAAGTTGTGAGGTGGAGCCTCCATGGATCAGACTTGTTTGTTCAGCACATCCCACAGATGCTCGATTGGATTGAGATCTGGGGAATTTGGAGGCCAAGTCAACACCTCAAACTCATTGCTGTTCTCCTCAAACCATTCCTGAACCAATTTTGCTTTGTGGCAGGAGCATTATCCTGCTGAAAGAGACCACAGCCACCAGGGAATACCGTTTCCATGAAAGGGTGTGCATGATCTGCAGCAATGCTTAGGTAGGTGGTACGTGTCAAAGTAACATCCACATGGATGGCTGGACTCAAGGTTTCCCAGCACAAAATTACCCAAAGCATCACACTGCCTCCGTCGGCTTGCCTTCTTCCCATAGTGCATCCTGGTGTCATGTGTTCCCCAGGTAAGTGACGCACCCGGCCATCCACGTGATGTAAAAGAAAACGTGATTCATCGGATCAGGCCACCTTCTTCCATTGCTCCGTGGTCCAGTTCTGATGCTTCACTGTTGTCTCTTTCAGTGGTGGACAGGGGTCAGCATGGGCACCCTGACTGGTCTGCAGCTCCATACACAACAAACTGATACACTGTGTATTCTGACACCTTTCTATCAGAACCAGCATTAACTTCTTGAGCAATTTGAGCTACAGGAGCTCATCTGTTGCATCGGACCACACGGGCCAGCCTTCGCTCCCCACGTGCATCAGTGAGCCTCGGCCGCCCATGACCCTGTCGCCGGTTCACCACTGTTCCTTCCTTGGACCACTTTTGACAGATACTGACCACTGCAGACCAGGAAACACCCCACAAGAGCTGCAGTTTTGGAGATGCTCTGATCCAGTCGTCTATTCATCACAATTTGGCCCTTGTCAAACTCACTCAAATCCTTACGCTTCCCATTTTTCCTGCTTCTAACATCAACTTTGAGGACAAAATGTTCACTTGCTGCCTAATATATCCCACTAACAGGTGCCGTGATGAAGAGATAATCAGTGTTATTCACTTCACCTGTCAGTAGTATATATATATATAAATATACACTACTCACAAAAAGTTAGGGATATTTCATTTTCGGGTGAAATTTCAGAATGCGTCTAAAATGCACTATAACTTTTAAAGGTGAAATTAATTTGACCTTCCCTAAACTTTTGAATGCACATGTCCAACTGTTCAATGTCTCAGTACTTCTTGCATAACATGTTGTTCTCTTACAAGGTGATTAAACGCAAAAAAAAAACCACAAGTGTCTGATCCATGAATCAACCAATAAATGTTCTGGTTCAATGAAAATTTTTATTTAAACAGTCCTCTTCATCATGCTGTTCACATTTTGAGACCAAGACGACACCTAACAACAGTTCCTGGGCCAAAACGGGATGTTCTCAGAGGGAAGTTGCCACTGAGCTTAGTGTCACAGCAGGTTGCAACAGACACAGAGAGTCACAAAAAGGCATAGAAGTGAATGTGCTTTGGCCGCATCCCATGCTGATGACCGCTTCATTGTGAACAGTGCCCTGCAGAACCAGAGGATGAATGCCACTCAACTACAGGCATGTTTAAAGGATTAGTTCACTTTCAAATAAAATTTCCTGATAATTTACTCACCCCCATGTTATCCAAGATGTTCATGTCTTTCTTTCTTCAGTCGAAAAGAAATTAAGGTTTTTGAGGAAAACATTCCAGGATTTTTCTCCATATAGTGGACTTCAATGGAGCCCAAACAGTTTCAATGCAGCTTCAAAGGGCTTTAAACGATACCAGACGAGGAATAAGAGTCTTATCTAGAGAAACCATCGCTCATTTTCTAAAAAAAAAATTAAAAATGATATACGTTTTAACCAGAAATGCTCATCTTGAACTAGCTCTGTTCTTCTTCTTCTCTATTTGAATTCCAGCAGTGTAGACACTGTTAAGTGTATTACTGCCCTCCACAGGTCAAAGTTTGAACTAATTGTTATATACTTGCACTAGCATATTGTATATGTGAATTTAATTCTAATAGAGAAGAAGAAGAAAGCTAGTTCAAGATGAGCATTTATGGTTAAAAAGTATATCATTTTTAATTTTTTTTTTTTTGAAAATGACTGATGATTTCTCTAGATAAGACCCTTATTTCTCATCTGGTATCGTTTAAAGCCCTTTGAAGCTGCACTAAAACTGTAATTTTGACCTTCAACCGTCTGTGCTCCATTGAAGTCCACTATAAGAAGAATAATCCTGGAATGTTTTCCTCAAAAACCTTAATTTCTTTTCGACTGAAGAAAGAAAGACATGAACATCTTGGATGACATGGGGGTGAGTAAATTATCAGGAAATTTTAATTTGAAAGTGAACTAATCCTTTAAGGGAGGTGAGAGGTAGGAAAAAGTCTACTATGGAAGTCAATGGTGCCCCACTTTTCAGTTTCCCACATTCTTTAAAATATTTTCCTTTGTGTTCAACAGAACAAAGAAATTTATACAGATTTTGAACAACTTGAGGGTGAGTAAATGATGACAGAATTTTTGTTTTTGGGTGAACTATCCCTTTAAATGCCCTACTTTCATGATATAATATTACCGTTTTTTTTCCCTTTTTTATTTTATTTTACAAGACAAATATAAGACATTGTAATACATATCAGAGCATATAAAACAAAGAGCACCAACAATAACTAAAATACAAAAAGAAAATGTATACAAAAAAAAAAAAAAAAGAAAACAGAGAGAAAAAAAGGATACGAAGTACTACATATTATTAGGGCAGTTACATGATATAATATTACCGTAGCATGAACTTTTTACAGTTTCCATAAATTTCACCTGAAAGTCAAATACACTATCTTACGGAAGCCCTAAACGGCCATGGATTACAATTTTTTTTCTATCTTGTTTTCTCGTGATCACGACTTATTTTCTCGTGATCTCGAGATAACAAAAGTTGTTTTCTCGTGGTCACGACTTAATTTTGTCGTGATCTCGAGATAACAAAAGTTGTTTTCTCGTGATCACGACTTATTTTTCTCGTGATCTCGAGATAACAAAAGTTGTTTTCTCGTGATCACGACTTAATTTTGTCGTGATCTCGAGATAACAAAAGTTGTTTTCTCGTGATCACGACTTATTTTTCTCGTGATCTCGAGATAACAAAAGTTGTTTTCTCGTGATCACGACTTAATTTTGTCGTGATCTCGAGATAACAAAAGTTGTTTTCTCGTGATCACGACTTATTTTTCTCGTGATCTCGAGATAACAAAAGTTGTTTTCTCGTGATCACGACTTATTAAAAGTTCTTTTTACAGTGATTGATTATGAAACACACTGTACCCAGATTCTACTGTTGCTATAGTAACGAACACAACTTTGACGCGCATCTGATCGACGGATAAATCATGCGCTCTTCTTGTGGATATTTCAGCTAAATGTTTACTTCACTTAATAATAAAGTTTACAATAAATAAATACATATAGGCTAATCAATCACTGTTCAATAAATGTACGCTTAACATTTTGTTTGTGTAATTAACATAGCTAATATTCAACAGAGCATCTCAAGCGCAGAGTGCCTTCAGAAAGATGCCAGATTATTCTATAATTCTAAAACCTTTTAGATTAAATATATATATATATTAAATGAATATTTTCTATATACTTTTTATATATATATATATATATATATATATATATATATATATATATATATATATATATATATATATTAGGGCTGGGCGATATATCGCATGCGATTGTCACGCGCATTTCTTCAGTAAAGCCGGTTCCCTGATTGCCGCTAAATCGCCATCACCCAGCTAACACACGACGTAACAGTTACGTAATGTATTCGTACTTTTTGGTAATGTCATGACTTACTAACTGACAACGTAACTACGACGTCGCATGCCAGTAATTTCATTACCTTCAGATTACCATCTCACAACGTCGTCAGTACGTTCTCCTAACGTTATAAGATTACCAAGAACGTTCCAGATACGTCCTCTATTCGTAATATATTGGTAATTCCATGACTTACTAGTAACGTAACTACAACGTTGTATGCCCGTAATAATATTACCATCACATTACCATATCACAACGTCGTCAGTACGTTCTCCTAACGTTACAAGATTACCAAGGACGTTCCAGATACGTCCTCTATACGTAATATAATGGTCATTCCATGACTTACTGGCAACGTAACAGCAACGTCATGTGCTCGTAATTTCATTACCATCATTTACACATTCTTATTATTACCAGAATTTGCAATATAAAACGTGTAATTAAATGTCAGACACAAGACTGAAATGTCCCCTTAAGAAAAAAAATGTTTCTTTTCACCAAATCAGAGTATGGATGACTGCTTTTTATATATAGTGACGTGACATACAGCGCGCGCCTCCACAAATGTAGTGCCCACAGTATGTTGATAAGAGTGTAAAGTTAATTTTTCTGAGAGAAGAATTTATTTTTCCGAGGTGACAACGAATAAATGGCTTTTATAAAAATGTATAAAGTTAACTTTGGAAAGACGCAAAACCTTTTTTTATTGTTATGTTTACGTTAGTGCAGGTGGCCGTTAGAGTTGCCATGGCAACCGGGAAAACATTCAAGCGGCTGGAGAGGACAGCGTCGACGTTTCTCCGTGTTTCTCGTCAGTTTTATAGCAATAAAGTTCAACAACTGCGTCAGATTGGTTAAGTAACATTACCCACAGTCTACTTTAAGTACTTTTGTTAATATTTTTACCTCTGTGATTTCCTTGATCGTCTGAAATATATGTTAGCAAAATGTTACGTTAGCATATGTTTTTAATGATACTGAGCGCAAAACGTCTTGAATGCTTTTATTTTATGTTTCGCTGTAGGCTATATGTTTTTATTTATAGTTTGAGTGTATTGTATTATTTTTATTTGGAGTTTTGTTTATGTTCTGTGTGTTTTTCAAAATAAATGAACTGAATTCATTTCGAGTCTGCATTCATCGTTCACAGCTGTTGGAATAGCCTTTACATTAGTTTGGGCAAATGAGGACATAAATTAGGTTAAACTACTGCATGTCCACCCATAGAAAAATAAATAAATATAAGAATTACCAACTGATGACCAACACACAACTATAGATACACAACGTTGCCACGACGTCGCAGTTACTAACTGGCAACGTCACAAAGTTACGTTGTGGCGACGTATAGGCACCTTTCACTTTTCCGGTTGCCACCACGACGAAAGTTTGGTCACCAAATTACGTTGCAGTTACGTAACAGTCACGTATTTTGGTTAGCTGGGCACCTGCTTTCAAATGAAGCGGCATTTAATAGACAGAGCCGTAGATCACTGATAAGCCACGCAATATCGCGTTCATATCGCAGATGTATCGCCTTCGATAATGAACGCGATATTGCGTAACGGCTCTGTCTATTAAATGCCGCTCCATTTGAAAGCAGGTGATGGCGATTTAGCGGCAATCAGGGAACCGGCTTTACTGAAGAAATGCGCGTGACAAAAGCATTCGATATATCGCCCAGCCCTAATATATATATATATATATATATATATATATATATATATATATATATATATATACACACACACACGACGAATAAAAATAACATACACATTATGTAATATATATATTACATAACGTGTATGTTATTTTTATTCGTCATGTAGGCTGTGACGATATGTGCTTTAAACTGTCTTCCTCCTATCTTCCATTAAAAAGGGGTGCAATACTCCAGATTTCCTGTTTGAGAAGCGTGTTTTTGTGTATGTTTTCTACAAAGAAATGTAGAAAATACAATAGGTTACACACTATCACTGAATTAAATTGTGACATATTTAGGTAAACGAACACTGAAACTGCGATGATTAAAATAGCGTCTTAAAGATACACAATGAAGTTCAAACAGAATACTATACAGTGACATCAAAATTAGTTTTAATAAACAATAAGTTTAGTATCACACGAACTATTGCAGTCGTGAAACTGTCATGCAACTAGTCAGAACGATAACAGATACACTAATTATAATCAGTCATTTCACAGTAGTTAATCGCTGAAGGCACACAATACTGCACAAAATAAAGCGATCAGGAAAACTCTCTCTGTCCGAAACTCGTACAATCTGAGCCAATATGAACTAATACAGTAAAGTGGATATTTACAGCGCATCACCAGTTATATTTGGTAATACACTGCCACCTGTTGGCACATTTGTGTAATGTAGAGCAGAGATTAAGTCGTGATCACGAGAAAACAACTTTTGTTATCTCCAGATCACGAGAAAATATTAAGTCGTGATCACGAGAAAACAACTTTTGTTATCTCGAGATCACGAGAAAATAAGTCGTGATCACGAGAAAACAAGATAGAAAAAAAAAAAAAAGTAATCCATGGCCGTTTAGGGCTTCTGTACTATCTGAAAGTAGTGTGTATCTATATATGTATGTATGTGTGAGTGTGTGGGTGTGGGTGTGAGTGAGTGTGGGTATGGGTGTGATTGAGATTAAACACAAGATATTTTGAAGAACATGAACAGTTGACTTAATGTAGGGGGAAAAAATACTATAGTCAATAGTCCATCAACTGTTCGGTTACCCATGTTCTCCAAAACATCTTCTTTTGTGTGCAGCAGAAGAAAGACAATTCATACAGATTTGGAACAACTTGAGGGTGAGTAAATAAAATAATTTTCCCTTTAAAAACAATCCTTGGTTTTTATCAGTTAGGTTACATGTAGCTGCAGTTATAATAATAAAATGTAGCCCTAAATGCAAAACATGTCATACTGTGCAGTGGATTAAAACGCATTTTTAGAATTATACATTTAAATAATATAATTAAAATGTATTTGCAGTAATGTAATTTTGTATAATTATATTATTTCTAGTGACTTTTATTTTGTAAAACGCGTCACTTTCCCAGCGCGCGCATTGTGGGCTCCACATTTCCTGCGTCCCAAACGCAAACATGATCCCTTCGCAGGGTACTTGGAAAGGAAAACAGGATTGTTCCATACAGAACTCTCAGCACACATTTCGTAATCATTCGGAACTCACTTTGTGTTATTTCAGAATTAGAGCCCTACACCTTTTGACCTTCCAGAACTCAAGGTGAAATCTTCGAAGGGAGCAGGGCGCAGGGATGTTCACTGCTGAATGGAACACCCCCCGTCACGTGGGTCGTGACGTTTCAGCGCTATAAAAGCGGACGCTCCTTGTTCCTCGTTCTCTTTCGCCGCGCAACACGTGGACGAGATCTCATCAGACACAAAGAAGATTTTAGCGCGACTAAAACGCGTTTATAATGAATTACACGCGGAGATACGAACACAGCGCCTTCAGACCACCTTGATAAATGTGAGTTTGTCGATTAGAGTGATTTTATTAACCACACTCGTGATGGTGGTCAGTGTTTAACTTTTCATTCGTCTTTCTGCAGGCTGAATTTAATGCATCGAGATGAGGATTGTCTGGTTTACTGTGTGCACAGTTCACTTAAAAGGTGGGTGTTGCATCGTTTTTCCTCCTTTTTAAATGCATTACCTTTTTAAAAGTGACTTTGGTCACTAGAGGTGTCAGGTTGACCGTGTTCTGTGATGAAGATGCTGTATAGGAAAAGCCGTCTGATGCGATAACTGACGATGGCGAAGCAGAATCTGAGACCCAATGTGCAGATCTGAAGTTCATCACTGTGCTGGAAACACTGAATCTGATCACATGCTCTTTCTCTCTCCAGGTGAACGTCTGAATCTGATTCGGTGCTGATCAGGTAAAGATCTCTTTCTGTTCACATGTTTGTCTGGCTCTTCCTCTGATGATAAATGCTGCATTGAAAGCAGGGTCGTGGTTTGTGGCATTTCGGGGACCCATACCCACACCCACCCCCCCCGGGATGCCCGAGCCTCGACTCTGCTGGAAATGCCCTCTGATGCCCATTAATGATGGCTCCAATTATTCTGAGGAAGCCGAAGCCAATGAGAATCTGCACCTGTAATCTGGTGTGAAACCCGTCTGACTCTGGTTTTCTCTTCACAGATGGAGCAGAAACACCACGAGGTCTCCTGCTTCACCTGGATTCACAGCTGTACGTATAAATCACCATATAGATCTGTTTTTTTCATTACAGGATTGAACCTCTAGGACAGGGGTGGCGAACTCTGGTCCTGTTTAGCTCCAACCCTGATTTAAACTCAACTGCCTGTAGCTTTCTAGCACCATTCAGACCTTGACTTGAAACACTTTGTATTAAATGTATTGCTTATTTACAGCTGTTTGGGCATAATTTTATTGCACCAATCTTTTTTTACTTTAAACTCGGCAGCTGAAAGGCTATACATGTAGCCAAATGTCTACTTCTAATTTAACAGTTAAACTAATCAAGAGCTATGTATATTACCTGATGTTTTCTTTTTTGTTTTTTCAGTTTAAAAATTATTTATTTCTAAAATCTGACAGGATCAGTATAATCCTTTTTTTTTTTTTTTTTTTAAGGATTAAAGGTACCCCAATCTTACTAAAGTTTTGAACAAACTGATTTTATCCAAATCAAAACCAAGATTGGATTGTGATCTGAACTAACTTCAGAATCCTTTCTTTTGAACAACCCTTTTTCAAGATTTGATCCAATCCCATAGCTAAGATCACATTATGTTTGAACAACTGGGCACTAAAAGACCCAAGTGAACAACCTTTAAAATGATTTAAGATAATAATTATTATTATTAAATGCATAACGGTGAGGTAGTAATTGGTTCAAATAATTGTATCAAAGCAATTAATCATATGGTTTTATTGAACACTGTTAAAATGCATAGTATAAACTTAAAGGGATAGTTCACCCAAACATTTGTTTATCTGCTTACCCCCAGCGCATCCAAGATGTAGGTGATTTGTTTCTTCAGTAGAACACAAATTATGATTTTTAACTCCAACTGTTGCAGTCTGTCATTCATATAATGTGTCAATGGGAACACAATCTATGAGAGTAAAAAAAAAACATGCACAGACAAATCCAAATTAAACCCTGCGGCTCGTGACGACACATTGATGTCCTAAGACACGAAACAATCAGTTTGTGTGAGAAACCAAATAGTATTTATATAATTTTTTTAACCTCTAAAACCCCACCGTCCGACTGCCTTGCGCATGGCATCTGGTGTGTGAGGTGTGTACGCGCTCTGGCGTGATTTAAAGGATTAGTTCCCCTTTAAGTAAAATTTCTGTTTATTTACTTGCATTCATGTCATCCAAGATGTTCATGTCTTTCTTTGAAAAGAAATGAAGGTTTTTGATAAACATTCCAGGATTATTCTCCTTATAGTGGACTTCAATGGCCTCCAAATGGTTGAAAGTCAAAATTGGTTTCAGTGCAGCTTCAAAGGGCTTTAAACGATACCAGACGAGAAATAAGGGTTTTATCTAGTGAAACCATCGTTTTTTTTAAAATGAATACAACTGTATATGCTTTATAAACACAATCGCCTTGAATGTTCTTCCGCTTTCCGTGTTCTTCAAAAAGCTTGCGCTTTATGTCCTACGCCTTCCCCATTCTACTTGCGGAACAAACGCTGCACCAGTTCAGTTTTTTCCGCAAGTAGAATAGGGAAGGGTTTGTAAAGTAGAATCGTTTGTTTATAAAGCATATAATTCCTCGTCTGGTTGACATTGATGCCTTCTCCTGTTGCCGTAGGTTTATTAGTGACTTTACGTTACAGATCTGGTGAAATGGAGCATGTTGTGTTTCCAGATGAACCTTATGAGCAACCCAAACTCTCGGCATATGTCAAGGCCGTAACCATGTCTTGAACGTTTTTAAAAGTCATCCTAACATCATACGGAGCACTGTGTAATGGAGTGCTATATGCTATATTTTGATTTAATGACGTACAGCCTTAGAAAACGGTCTAATGATGCGGTTCATGGATTCTCGTCCGTTAAATGTGCCACTTCTGTATTTTGTCAGTTAATCGACATGGTAAATTCCAATCGAGGACTTTTAATATAATTACAATATAATTTATTGGAGGAATCGTGATTGCCATAAACAAAACAAGCACTGCAATTTAATATGATTTTGAATCAATTGAACCAATTGCTTTGGTTTCCTAAAGCTTTGTTTCCCACTTCATCTACATAAGTGTTTTATATCAGGTTGACTGTGTTCTGTGATGAAGATGCTGTATAGGAAAAGCCGTCTGATGCGATAACTGACGATGGCGAAGCAGAATCTGAGACACAATGTGCAGATCTGAAGTTCATCACTGTGCTGGAAACACTGAATCTAATCACGTGCTCTTTTTCTCTCCAGGTGAACGTCTGAATCTGATTCAGAGCTGATCAGGTAAAGATCTTTCTGTTCACATGTTTGTCAATCTTCCTGTGATAAATGCTGCAGTTCCACCAGGGCCGTGGCTTGTGGCATTTTGGGGGTCCCACGACCTCCGGGTGTCCGAGCCCCGGCCATGCTGGAAATGCCCTGTGAGAAACTAATGATGGTCCAGTAAAATTCTGAGGAAACCAATGAGAATCTGCCCCTGTAATCTGGTGTGAAACCCGTCTGACTCTGGTTTTCTCTTCACAGATGGAGCAGAAACACCATGAGGTCTCCTGCTTCACCTGGATTCACAGCTGTATGTATAAATCGAAGTACATTTATAGTGGTTTTTTTTTTTTTTTTTTTTTTTTTTGTAATGCTGTTCTTGGGTCAGTATAGTTATGAAGGAACAATCTGACCCAAGATCAGCGTTTAGACATTCAAGCCTGTGATGAGAGAAGTTATCCCTGTCTGAAACTTGTGTTGAGTTATGGTAATCTGAGGCTTCACATTATTATTATTAAAAAAAAAAAAAAAATTAAATGAATTGAAGTGACGTCCCACCCCCTCACACACACTTTTTGCAGAAACTGAGTGTTGGAGAGTGACAGCATAACATGAGAATAACTGAAACCTCTGGAAACACTGAATCTGATCACATGCTCTTTCTCTCTCCAGGTGAACGTCTGAATCTGATTCGGTGCTGATCAGGTAAAGATCTCTTTCTGTTCACATGTTTGTCTGGCTCTTCCTCTGATGATAAATGCTGCATTGAAAGCAGGGTCGTGGTTTGTGGCATTTCGGGGACCCATACCCACACCCACCCCCCCCGGGATGCCCGAGCCTCGACTCTGCTGGAAATGCCCTCTGATGCCCATTAATGATGGCTCCAGTTATTCTGAGGAAGCCAAAGCCAATGAGGGTCTGCACCTGTAATCTGGTGTGAAACCTGTCTGACTCTGGTTTTCTCTTCACAGATGGAGCAGAAACACCACAAGGTCTCCTGCTTCACAGCTGTACGTATAAATCAAAGTACATTTATAGTAGTTTTTTTTTTTTTTTTTTTTGTAGTAATGCTGTTCTTGGGTCAGAATAGTTCTGATGGTTTATTAACATGCTCCTGGGATTATGAAGGAACAATCTGACCCAAGATCAGTGTTTAGACATTCAAGCCTGTGATGAGAGAAGTTATCCCTGTCTGAAACTTGTGTTGAGTTATGGTAATCTGAGGCTTCACATACTATAAAAAAAAATAAAAAAAATTTTTTTATAAATGAATTGTAAATGACTTTTTTTTTTTTTTTTTTTTCCACCTCCCCCATTTTTTGCAGAAGCTGTGTTGGCGAGTGACATCAGAACATGAGAATAACAAATTTTTTTTTTTTTTTTTTTATAAACACAATGTTTATTTCATAATAAAGTGTATCAAAATGTCTCCAGTGTCTATGGTCATGTGTTGAAGACTGAGTTGTACGATGTTTTCTTCAGGGTGTCCAGGAAGAACTGCTCCTCTTGCAGGAAGTCTCTGTCCTGTTAGAGAAATGGGCAGAAAACTTCAGCGTGGGTGGGATGTTGTCCATTTAGGGCAATAATGTCAACTATTTATGCAGTGTTTACATTGAAATAGAATATTCCAATGATTGTACTGGTTTAGTGATTTGTGAACTTGTCTGCAATTACTGTGGATTTAATGAAACATTGAGAGAATGCTACATTTAAGTATTTCATAATCTAATAATTGTCAATTAAGCTCTTAAATGTGATAAAACGAGTTCCCTGTGAAGGCAAGAATTTAACCCACAATGCCCATTCATTGCAATGGCAGATTAAAAGTAATATTCTAGAGGCACATTTCAACCCTTGAATAAAAAGAAATTGCAACTTTACACCTTGCAAATTCTTAGAATTGTGTGGTATAAACTTTCAATTGTCTTTAAAGGTCCCCCCCCTCAGAATTGGACTTTATAATTACCTTTTTAATTGTTCCGTGACAAACAAGCTTCCATACTTTTGAATTCATGTGGTAATGGAATACTAGATCAGTATATAATATGCATTTGTACATTAGCAAATTGTTTCAAATATGCCATGCATACACATCCTCCATGCTGTGGAACTAGTAGGAATTGTGTGGTAGTTTGATACTCTGAACACCGTCTCCAAGAATTCTGGGTAAGGGTCACTTATAATCACTCATGGCCATAGAAATGTTTAAACATCCATCCTGAAATGCTGGCCTGTGTTTATGCCCGCCCCTCACTCACTTGGATGTCCATCATTGCGTTACGTTACAAAAGTGCAGACTCAGAGGAAGACCGTGAGGATTTAGGGTGCCATTTGGGATTCAGCCTTTGTTACACCTGCTCCGATTGACTTCATTTCACGTTGAAGTGGATTGTAAATGGCATGTAATTAGGATTAACTACATCCTTGTCTGATCTGATTTTTTTTTTTTTTTTTTTCCGCCATTGGATTATTGGCTTCAAATATGGTGAAATTTATCTTAGCATATTTTAATTTATTTAATTTTGGCTATGCTTGCTGAACTGAATTGTTGATTTTTCCCTGGAGTAGCTTAAACTGTTTGCTTTGGCATCTATGAGGATATTTTTCTGGTTTGTTAATATGGTTGAATTATTCACTTAATCATTTCATTTATGTATATAATATGCCCTTGAACTTATTTTGTGTTTAATGTATATACTGTGTTTTTTGAAAAATTTACTGGATTATATATAAACTCTTTTTCACTTTATTTTATTTACACCATTAGATTAATGGCTTCAATATCCATGGAAGATTTTCCCTTTTTTATTGAATTATTCTTGCATGTGTTCTTTTATTTCTGCACATTTTCTTTTTATTTTTTTGGCTATTTTTGCTGAACCAAAGTGTTGCTTTATTTCAGTTATTCACTTGAGTCGTTCAGGTGCTGTTGGCTTTACTTTTGCATTTAAATGAGGTTTTTTTTTCTGTTTTGAATTATGTTTGAATTATTCAATTCATCATTGTGTATATATACAATGTATATAAGTGTAATCCATATACCATGTGAAGCCTCTTTAATGGTGGACAGTTGAAAGGTTCTGGTCCTCTCTAGTATCAGAGCGTATCATTACTTGGGCAAACTGGGTATTGAATGACCCTATTGTGATGTTATCAGCTGTGAAGTGAATCGGTGTCGTCGTACCTTCTCAGCGGTGTGTTTGATGAGGGCGAGTCGGGCGTGTAGTTCGGCGGGCACCGGGTTGACAGCAGCGCTCAGGTGTGTGCTGGCCAACGCTGGAGAGAAATCTAACAAACACACACACATGTGACTCACTGTCTGAGACGCTGAACGCCTGCAGTGGGTCTGTGAACGGACACATTACCTGCGATGAGAGGCGCTGACGCCACTGGATTGACAGGAAGAGTGTGTCTCAGTCGCTCCAAGTCTCTGTGATGATCCGTCATCCTCAAGCGCTCCTGAGAGGTCACATGATCAGAGTTACGCAGCGTCGGGTAACTAGATAACTACATTACTGTGACATCAAAAAATAATTAGGTTTATAAATAGGACATTGTGTGTTAGTGTCAGACGGTGGTTAGCAGTGACCTGTTGTAAGTTGTGCTCCTGTTGTCTCAGTCGCTCTATCTGTGTGTGTATGTTTCGTAGTCTGGTCTGATGTTCAGCCTCCACCTGTCTGGCCTCCCGCAGCGCTCGCTCTCCCTCCTCGAAGCGCTCGGACGCCAGCTGCACGTGAGGAGACGGTTCAGTGTCACATGATCGGGTGTCAAACGCAGCGCTGACCATAGTGCTTTACTTAGTCTTTTACCTTACTGAACGCCTCCACTTCCTGTGCGCGTGTTTTGAGTCGCAGCGCCGTGGAGCTCAGCTTCTCTTTCTCTCTCTCCAGCTCCTGTCTCTCTTTCTCCAGGCCGTCTCTCTCTTTCTGCAGCGATTCCTCCTTCTGTTTCAGCTCTCCGGAGCGCAGCTTCAGTTCGGCCTGCTCCTGAATATCACCAAGGAAACAAGGATTTAGATTTGTTCATATTTTAATTTGTATATATATATATGTATATATATATATATATATATATATATATATATATATATATATATATATATATACACAAATTAAAATATGAACAAATCTAAATTATTAAAAATAAATAAAAAACAAACTGAAATAAAATTAGACTAAAACTAAATATAAAATTACAAAAATTTAATCAAATTAAAATGAAAATTGAAAATATGAAAAAAAGTAATCCAAAATATTGAATTAAATATATAAATGTATATAAAAAAATATTAAATTAAAATACATATAAATATATGTATAATCTATATATAATATAAATGTAACTTATATATTTAATTCAATATTTTGGATTACTTTTTTCATATTTTCAATTTTCATTTTAATTTGATTACATTTTTGTAATTTTATATTTAGTTTTAGTCTAATTTTATTTTAGTTTGTTTTTTATATATTTTTATAATTTATATTTGAATTTATATATTTATAAATTCATATATATATATATATATATATATATAATTAAAATTTAATTTTAAAAATGTAATATGTAATAAAAAAATAAAAAATAAAAATGTAATTATTTGATTATTTTACTTTATATATTACATTTTTAATTTATCATTTTTATGTGTACATTAGTTGTTTTTGAGACAGATTATTATATATAATAACATTTTAATTTTAAATTTTTAGTAATTTTGTCATTTTATTCTGTTTTACTCTGTTTTTTTTATGGTTTTTATTATAAGTTAAGTATTATAACTCCAAATAAAACTTTTTTCTGTAAGTATAACAAGCATAAAAGCGTAGAATGGTCTGCTTTGAGAATGAAAAGACTTATTACTGTTTTTGCCACAGATTAACAAATATGTTAATTGCGACTTTACATTTTCACAATTTAGACTCTTTTCAGGGAATTCTGACATTCTATTATTATATATTCCAATTCTAACAACTGTTTCTTTTAATTGCACGTTTTTAACTCAAAAATCAGATTGTTAAGATTTAAATGTTATAATAGAATAATATTAGTAAAGAGAAATACAACTATGACATAAAATGATGCTGTTTGTGTCTGGGATCTAACTCAACTCATTACATAAAATTAATAATTTTTTTTAAAAAATGCATCGGCTTCCGCTTCTAATATTAGCTGTAAAGCATGAATAAATGCATGCAAACACATGCAGTTTTTGTCCTGTACTGTGATCAGCTGATACGGTACAGATAGTGTCTGAACTGCACTGCGTGAGGTTTATATCATCAGTCACACCTGTGCCATGCTGAGGATGGACCCCTCTCTGTTGGCGTCTCTCTCCATGGCGCGGCTGGCCTCTCTCTCGGCCCGCTCCTGACGCAGCTTCTCCTGCGTGTGAAACCTGCTCCACTCGGCCGCCAGCTTCCGCCGCTCTTCAGCACAGTGCTGCATGACGGACTGCTGCTCCTCCAGCAAAGCGCTCTGAGAGAGAGAGAGAGTATATATGTGCATATACACACACACACAATATATATATATATATATATATATATGAGAAAGAGGGAGAGATAGATGTACAGTAGATCTGTAATTGATGTGTAATCTATAATTTAAATCATGTTTAATGAGTGATTTTGGTCTGACCTTTGCTTTTTCCAGCTCCTCTCTCTCCATGCTGAAGTGTTGCATCATGGTCCGTCTCTCCTCCTCTAGTCCTCGTAGAGATGATTCAGCTTTGGCCTGTTCTGATGTCACACGCCAGTGCTCCTAAACACACACACCAGCGTAACTTCATGAGCCGTTTTCACTGACGGTACTAGATGTAAACAGTGACTGCGTTATGGAGGAGGATCAGATTTTTCTTTTATTTTTATTATTAACTTGTGTTTACGTCGTTCAATTAGTGCACTTGGACAGCTACATAGAAACACAGACATGTGACCAATCCTGAGTGGCGGCGTCACTACACGCTTCTACCAGCGCAGTTGTCCAATATAACTGGAACCGTTCCTTATTATCCTTCAAACTATCCAGGAAAGTGTTCTGACTGATAATGTATATGAGTGTTTTATTCATGTTCAGAGCGAGTGTGTGGAGTGCATTCAGAGGGTTTTCTCGACCTTCTCCAGCTGTCTCTGCTGCTCGGCCAGCTGTGTGTCCATCTTGGCGATGACCTCTTTGAGACGTGACCTCTCGTCGCTCATCTCGCGCTGCTGCTGACTCAAACGCTCCTGCAGCACTGAGACACAAAAACACATTCACATCAGCTCAGTTGTTTTGCCAGGGATGGAGCGGACGAGCGCTTCACTCGCATTTATGACTAAAAATAGATGTGTGCGAACTGCAAAATGTGTTCAGCAGCACATGTGCCAATATAAACGAGGTCCTCGCAGGTCTTGTAAAACAACTTAAATTCACTTTTTTTCAAATTTAAGGTCATAGAAAGTAAAATGTTTTAAATGGTATAACACAAGTTTTAATTTTCATTTGAAGTGGTCTTAAATTTGAGGCTGTAAAACAGGAATTGAGATATGGCCTAGTATGATTATTATTTAAATTCATTAAATAATTATGATCACTGCGCATTCAAAGTGAAAACATGGCTCTGTTGTGTGGTTCACAATCACTGAATACTGCAGATTTATGCCAATAGATTGATTATTGATTGAATTATCACAATGTTTACTTTATGGTGTTTATGTTGTAATATGTTGTAGATGGTTTTAAGAGTACATATTTAATCTCCCTTATATGTTTAAATGGGCAGCTGGGAGTAGTACAGCATAGACATTTCAAAATAAGAGTCCGGGTGTGTTTTGGGCTGGTTTATAATTAAAAGTCTAGCGTTAAAGTATTAGTTCACTTTAGAATTAAAATTTTTCATGTCACGTGTGACCTTTCCAACATGATTACACAATGCGTGGAGCATCGCAGAGTAGTACAAGATGAGCATTTGTGGTTAAAAAGTATATAAATTTGTATTTTTTTAATAAAATGGCCAATGGTTTCTCTAGATAAGACCCTTATTTCTCGTCTGGGATCATGTAGAGCTCTTTGAAGCTGCACTGAAACTGTAATTTTGACCTTCAACCGTTTGGGCTCCATTGAAGTCCACTATATGGAGAATAATCCTGGAATGTTTTCCTCAAAAACCTTAATTTCTTTTTGACTGACGAAAGAAAGACATGAACATCTTGGATGACATGGGGGTGAATAAATTATCAGGAAATATTAATTCACAAGTGAACTAATCCTTTAAGAAAATGTTTTCTGGTCATTATTGGTATTTCGGATACAACATAAACTGTTTCTGGCATTTTCATTGCGCTCCTACAGTTCTTTCTGAGCTTCTAAACTGTCCAAACTAGGAGCACATGTGGTCCTAGGGGACGAAGGCACATGTCAAGCCCTGATGTTTGCTGCGGCACCTCTGAGCTGCTGGTCTCTCTGTCTGGCTCCGATCTCCAGTCCCTGCGCCGTGTGCTCATGTGAGCTCTCCACTCGAGACGACAGGTCGCCCAGCCTGCGGGAGAACAGCTCCATCTGCTCGATGACGGTCGTCAGAGACCTGCACACACACACCTCATGAGACGCGTCTGACGGACGAGAGTCTGCTCTCTGTGTGTGATCGGTGAAGGGCAGCACCTGGTCTGTGACGTGGCGCTGGTCACGGCGTCGATCTCCTCGTCCTTCAGCTTCTTCAGGTGCTGGATCTGCTCTTCATGATCTCTCTTCATCTCCAGGATGGACTTCCTGTCACACACGTTGAACAAATGAGCTTGTTTTACACTCAGGTGGGATTATTCGATTATTTCTGAAACATCATCAAACTTTAAAGGACTTTTGAGCCACAGTTTTTTTTTGATGAAATGCTGATAAATAAATAAAAATGAGTAATTAAAAACAGTCAGAATAAAACACTTAAAAAAAGATATAGGTTTTTTTGTTTATCTGCATGTCACATGACCATTAACCAACATCAGAGAACCGACAGCATGCTAAATTACTGAAATAATAAATGAAAATCTCAGTGGGACTATATTTTATATTCTTATATTTTATATTTTTTATATATTTTTATTTTATTATTTTTTTTTATATTTTTATATTTTATACTATATTTATATTTTATATTATATTCTATGATACCCCCCCCCCCCCCCAAATTTCTGTAACCATAATCAACTTTTGAAGAAGGACTTAAACATTAGAGCTAAAGTTATCATCTTTTTCTTTTCATTTTTTTTTTTGATGAAAAGCTAATATTACAATCAAAATTAATACAGTAATTTAATAAATAAATAAATAAATAAAACACTTACTGAAAAAAGATGAAATTTTATTTGTTTATCTGCATGTAACGTGCCCGTTAACCAACATCAGAGAACCAACATAATGAATATGTTGTTAAATTACTAAAATATTAACTTAAAATCTCAGTGGGACTTTTATATTTGATATTCTATAATATTTAAGCTCAGAGGGGTTCGGCTGACAAAAACGTGTTGACAATCCCTGCTTCTCAGAATAATAATTTGGTCAATAATCATCTTATCATTAGTATTATTTATTTAATATCATAATATTTATCAATATTTTGAATTCACTCTTATTTTTAAATTTTACAGGGTTTTTTTGCTACTTGGTTTTATTATTTTTATTAGGGTGTTTTTAAAAAATTATTTTACTTGGCATTATTTTTATTTCAGTTTAAAATTTCAGTTTTTATTTTATTTAGTTTACAAAATTTTCTAATTTTTAAATTTTTAATGTTTTGATTACTGAAATGTGATTGAACAATATTTCGACATCATGGTCATTTATAATTTTATTTGAGGAAATTATTATGTATGAACACATCATTATTATTAATGTCATTTAAATTTTAATAACAATTAAATTAATAATAAACAATTATTTAAATTTGAATAATAATTTGTTGATTTTGTATATTCATTTTTTACTTTAATAAAAAAAAAAATGTATTCATTTTTGTAATTTGGCTACTTCAGCTTATTTTATTTCCATTAGTTAAAATATATTTTGAAAGATTTTTTTTTCATGTAATAAAAAAAAGTTTTATATATGTACTTATATTTATACATTTATATATAAAAAACATTATTAAAAGTTTTAGTAATCAATAACAACACTGCTATAATGATTCCCACTTTTCCAGTGGCCTAGTTTCCGGAAGTATTTTCCCATTCATTTTCTCCTAAGGGATTTCAAAACATTCTTCAATAATCCATGAGCAAAAGCAGTCAGATCCCAGACCAATCACATGACAAACTTTGATCTGAAGTATTTGAAGATCAGGATTTAATGTAGGACTGAATCAACTCTTCATCAGTGTGTGTGTACCTGGTATTCCCTACATTATAGGGACCAAATGTCCCCACAAGGATAGTAATGACAGTTATTTTTGATCTTATGGGGACATTTTTTGGTCCCTGTGAGGAAATGGCTTATAAAATATACTAAAAGTGTTTTGAAGATGTAAAAATGCAAAAAGTTTTCTGTGATGGGTAGGTTTAGAGTTTTAGAGGGACAGAAATTACATTTTGTACAGTATAAAATGTCTATGTGAAGTCCCCATTAAACATGGAAACCTGTGTGTGTGTGTGTGTCACCTCTGCAGGTCTCTGAGTCTCTCCACCTCTCTGTCTCGGTCCTGTTGACTCTGTGCGAGTCTGCGCTGGTGCTGCGCCTGAATCTCTGCCCGCTCCTGCTCCGCCATACGTGTGACGGCAGCCAGTCTCTCCGCCAGGTCCTCGTTCTCCTGCCGCGAGCGCAGCTCTCGCTGGGCGGCCGATTCCTCCAGCAGCTTCACACGAGCTCTGAGTCGAGATGACATGTGTGAGACCAAACCACACTGTTTTAACTCTGTGTGTGTGTGTGTGTGAGTGTGTTACCTGTGCATGTTCTCCATGAGCTCAGTGTCCTGTTTGTGTCTCTGCTGAACGCTCTCTAACAGCATGTGATTCTGATCTCTCTCCAGCTGTAGACTCCTCACCTGAACACACACACACATGAAGACTGAGGTCATTCTTTGTTGCGTTCTGATTGGATGAGATGTGTTCAGTTCAGTTCAATTCTGTATTGATGCATTAGTTTTAGCTTCAGTTATATCAGGGATATTTCACAAATATTTAACTCAGATGAACCCCATCGAGCTAAAATATTTACTTGAGATTTGAAGTTAATATTTTTAATAATTTAACAACACATTCACATGTTTTCTGAAGTCAATTAATTTAATTTTAATTGTTTTTAATGATTTAAGTAGTTGGTAACTTTTCATTCATTCCCAACCCCCTGCATTTCCCACATAAAC
This sequence comes from Chanodichthys erythropterus, assembly GCF_024489055.1. Taxonomy (NCBI): domain Eukaryota; kingdom Metazoa; phylum Chordata; class Actinopteri; order Cypriniformes; family Xenocyprididae; genus Chanodichthys; species Chanodichthys erythropterus. Next base: position 17,186,776 of record NC_090223.1, read on the forward strand.
TCAAGTTTGGAAACGGCTGACGATGATGTTTACCACAGTTAAGGCTGCTTCAGGCTCTGTTAATGCAGAGTAAAGCGTCTGCTGGTGGTGTTTGTACCTGTGCCTCCAGCTGAATGATGCGTTTCTGCAGTGACGTGACGTCTGTGTGCTGATGGTCCGTGTCTGTTCTGTGTCTGTGTGCGTTCACGTCCAGAGAGCTGCTCAAACCCCACAGATGAGACTGAGCCAACTGCACAAACACAATCTCTTCATTAGTTTACTGAAGATGAATCCACATCAGAGCATGTTGTAAACATGTGTGTGTGTGTGTGTGTGTGTGTGTGACCTGTTGCTGTATGAGCAGCTGCTGTAGACTGTCTGCAGGCAGAGGTGTGTGTGTTTGTGTCACAGGTACAGCGCCCTCCGCTGGTGGGAACACTGAAACAACAGCGGTTTAAAAACACAAACACATCAATGTTTTACATTAACATGCATTTTCATGAAAATTAAGAGCAGATCCCTTGATTCTTATTTATGTAATGTGAAAATATGTTTAATATTTCTAATATGTTAATACATCATATAACACAATATTTACATCATGATAATATTTTAATAATACATTATTATTGCTGTTATTTCACTGCATTTGTTTTAATAACACACACATAGGTCATAGTAATATTTAATAATAAATTATTTACATTTTAATGCATGAATTTAAATATTATTTGTTGATTATCATTTAAAAAAATCATTCACTTTTGTATTTTATTTTGTAAATTTGTTTCATTTTTACAGTAATACAGAAGACTATGACAATGGGAATATTTATTAATAATTTTTATATTTTTATTTTTAATTAAATTTTAATTAATTAATATAAAACATTTTAATTAATTAAATTATTCACTTTTGTAATTCATTATGTAATACAGAATATTATTTATATTTTTATTAATAAAGTTTATTGATTTAATAAATATTATTAATACATTTATCAGGGTTCCTACACATTTTCCATTTAAAAATTCCATACTTTTCCATACTCAAATTTCCAGACCTCCTTCCAAACGATTTCTGCCATTGGTGAGCCTCGGTCTCCCTTTCTATGTTTTTTGGCGCACCAAAAATATTCTCAGCGCTTTATAATATTAATATTGAACCACTGTACTCACATGAACTGATTAATGGATCTTGAGAGAGGAAATGTCACTGCTTCATGTTTGTAGTCCGGGTCCTACAGTCTTTTAGTGATTTTTAAATTAGTGTTTGATTGTTGAAATAAAGTTTTGTATTTAGTATTCATGTCTAGGCCCTTCTCTTCTTAAAAACCACGTACCTGTGTAACTTTTGTTGGGGATAAAATCTACAAGTACTAATATATTCCGTTTAACAAGTTGGCATGACTTAGTTTGTTTCCCTTTCCGGCCATACCACTCGCTACATAGGCGTGAATATTTAATTTGTCTATTAATTCGATACATTTCCTTTATAGAGATCCTTCTGTGATTTATACATCTGCTCTGTTCTCGACATTATATGTATCATATATACATATAATATATGAAACATTATAGGTTTCATATATTATATGTATCAAAGTATTTTTATAGAGTAGCCTACGAGTATGAGTAGCACAAGCAGTTTCCGTAATATTTTAGAAATTCGTAACTCTATAAACATATTTGCAAAGTGAAGAGAGGTGAAAAAGGTGACATGTTAGATAGATAGTTGATAGTAGTAGGGGGTTTGGGGCCATCCTCCCCCAGGAGAAGATTTTTGTGATTTTAACATGTAAAGGAAGCATTCTGGTGCACTCTGAAAAGAAAATAAATGGAAAAAACAACATTTGCTTCAAGTAAAAAATAAAAAATAAAACATTTTGGCACCGGGGCTGAGCATTGACAAATTTCACAATCGAATGCGATTTTGATTCAGAAGCTTGCGATTTGATTTTGATTTGATTACCTTTGATTCAGTATTGATTAATTTGGGCCTATCAGGTACAGTACATGGCAAATTTCCTCAAAGAAAAAAATCTCTCAACTAATGCTGTAAACAATACAGGGAACCACAGCTGGTACGTCATTATAATATTAGGTTAAATTGATCGTAAGTTACTTACATATAGGCTAACTTACACATAAGGAAGTTTTTATTATAACGTTATAATAAAAGTGACAATTATTTTTCTACTCTTTTTATGTAGGCCTAAACATTTAAATGGTGACTGTCATAAAACAGATTTATGTATTCAATATAGAAGCACATGTTAAGTACAAATACAATGAATATGTAATAGCCTATAGAGCATATATTTAGCAAAATGCTCCTCTCAAAGTTCATTTTTGTAGCTAAATGATGAGTTATTGGACATTGTAAGGCTTTTCTGAGGTAGGCTAAATGTGACATTTTTACAAGCTGTTTTATTGACGCCTTTCTGCGGTTGAAACGCTGATTAATCGATTGCATGTGACATGACAGATTTTGGTAAGTTGTACTGTATCTTTCAACATACCTTCAGATGTTCAATCATTTTGTGTTGCAACTAGTAAAGTCAAAGAGATGGCTGGTTCACGAGCGCTACAGCGATCTGTCACGCCACAGAGCACAGACACAGATCGTGACTAACTCCAGTCTATGGAAAAATAGTAACCCCATTTGCAATTCTTATGAGAATCTTGTGTCACACAGTCACTCACCCCGAAAAAATAACTCTTCGGATGTAAACGATTCACATAAATTATGTATTTTGATTCAAAACTGCTAATTTCGCCACAAAGTGACTAGTTTGCAGGTATAATAAATTAGAAAACTGAATAGAGGCAATAGTCTGGAAACACAAATTTCTTTTTTCCATACTTTTCCAGACCTGGAAAAAACTCAAATCAAATTCCATACTTTTCCATACTTTTCCAAACCGCGTAGGAACCCTGATTTATTATAAAACTATTTAATTAATATTGAATATTAATTTGTTGGGTTTAATTTATGAAAAAAAAAAATTCACAATAAATGTGAAAATATCACAATGGCATTATGCTTTTTTCCTTCATGCAGAATAAAATTCCCTATTTTATTTAAATCATATTTTTGTATTAATTGTGTTTTCGTGAGGTTTATGTAATAGTGGTCATGATAAACTGCTCTACACTAGCAGCACCTACACCACGCTGCAGGGGGCGCTATAGTGGGCACGGGCCACCCGTGGACGGGGTTGGAGGGGGGTGTCTCTGTCGGGCCGTCCCGTCCTGAGGCCGTTCTGGGGTCCTGAGCGTGTGCGGTGTGTTGTGCGCTGCTGGTTGTGTTTGAGGGCCGTGATGAGAGGGTCTGATCGAGTCCTGAAACGGGACAGAAGCAGTGAAGAGGGGCTGGAGGGGAATCAGGGGTGAAACAGGGCCTGACGTACACTAACTTTCTAAGCAGATGACTGGGTCACTACAGTGAGAACATGTTGAAAGTGAATTGTGTATGGGGTTGTTTTAGGGTGTTTGATGGGTAACAGATGCTAAAATAGTGTGTAATCAGAGGGAACTAACTTTTTATTATGTTGAATTGAATTATTGCCTAAATTTAACCTGTTGAAATTTAGAATCGGGCTTCTCATGTCTTTAAACCAATGATTTTCCATGACTTTTTCACATTTTTTTGTAAGAAAAACTGGCACATTCACAGAAATTTTGTGAACATTAGTGACGGTTCCTCTAGATCAGAGCTTCTCAACCTTTTTGACTCCAAAAGGCGCCATGACTTTTGCAGTCATTTCTGATTTTATTGATAAGGATTTTTTTTACTCAATTTCCACCCAATAAAATATTTTAGAGTTTGACATAAGTAGAAAAATGACTACTAGGTTATATTATTTGATACATTTCCAAGACTTTCATCGGTTCTAGTAATCAATGAGTTTTCCTCATAAATTTAAATTTTTTTAAGGCATCCAGCTTCTTCAAAGACAAAAATGTAATTAAAATAAGAAATATCTTAATTTTTTTGAGTAGTGTTAGCTAATTTTCTTATTTTAAATCATTTAAGTCATCTTTTTGCTCCTGGTTGAGATTTATATTCATGATTTAAAATGATTGTTTAGGCGTGAGTTGTGTTTTCTAGGGTTGTTTTAGGACGTTTGAAGGGTAACAGACTAGAACAGTGTTTACTGAATGGACTTTAGTTAAAGGAACACAACTAACCTTAGAAATCAGAGTCAGCTGAAATCAATTAAAACATTCAAATAATCAGGTAAGAAAATACCACTACATTTGTTGAATCTGCATATTTGCACCAATTTCTTTACCTAATGTTTGTGATAACTGGATAAGGAATTGTATTTTATAGTTTCTTTAATAGATTTTGTTGGATAATCATGTTAAATTTTAAAGTAAAACGAACAATTTCTAGCTAATGAGTTGAGCAAAATTCACTCAATATTCACTCTAAAAATTCCTTTACCTGTCTATATTATGTATTATGCCTCTTTTCACAAGATGTAATATAAGTCTCTGGTGTCTCCAGAATGTGTCTGTGCAGTTTCAGCTCAAAACATCCCGTCTGTGTTCAAACACTTCAGTGAATTTTGCATAATAGTCCCCTTTAACAATGTTTGATAGAGTGCAGTGTTGGACTGTACCAGGTTTATGCGGTGTTTCTGTGCTTGTGTTGTGTTGGATGGAGATGCCAGTGGACTCTCTGCTGGAAAACACACACATACACAGACTACATTTAGAGCAACATAAATCACATGACCACAGCATTACAGCACTATTTGTATTGACTGTACCTGGACTCTGTGTTTGGGACAGGAGGCTCGTCCGGTCGTTTAAGTCGTGGGGCTGAAGAGACATTTGATTTAGAGCTGCAAATCACACATCACACATTAGAGCAAATATCTGTATCCAGATCCAGTCCAACCAACATTCAATCTCAAACCTTCACCTGAGAAACACGTCCACTTCTTCTAGTGGACCTGATGAAACTTCCTGTTTCCTCTCTCTCTCCTCTGATTGGCTCACTAACTGTGTTTTCCTGCGACTGAGCGCTCCAACGAGCCAGTCCTCGTCCTCCTCGTCTCTCTTCACCGGTCTGGAGATGGTTTTAGGAGACGAGGGTGCGGCCGGCGGATCTGCGGGCGTCTCTTTCCGGGCCGTTAAGGAGGGAGACGCTGGAGGCTTCAAGATCTCTGGAGCAGGTTGTTTGGGTTCCTCCTTCATCTTTTCCTCCTCCTCCTGCTTCAGGCCGAGCCAGTCTGATCTGGGCCGGACGGCGCGTGTGGAGGGTTTGGGCTTGTGTTCAGGAGAGTGAACGCTCACGTCTTCAGTCGAGAATCTGACACAAAACACAGAGCAATGAAACTGATTTATACAAAAAAATGAACATACCGGCAACATTATTGATAATATTTGTTTTTTGTATTTGAATATTTTTGTGATTCATATGGAAGCTTGTTTCTGCCACTGAATAAAAATAAAAAAGGTATAATTGCGACTATTTACCTTGCAATTCTGACTTTTTTTCCTCAAAATTGTGGGATATAAAATCGCAATTGTGAGTTTACAACATGAAATTGCGAGTTTAAATCACACAATTCTGAGAAATTGTGTTCTCTTTATTTAGTGGTGGAAACAAGCTTCCATAGTTTTGTTAAAGTCCAAGTATTTTTGTCTTTTTTTTCTAATATCTAAACAAATCATGATGCATTTACAAGAAAAATCCCTTGTCATTGGGTTCAGAAAGACACTTTTTTGATTTTTAACTTCTTGTTAAGCATAATCACCCTTCCTTTTGATCAGTTTCTCAGAAAATAAGACTTCTTATCTTTTGCATCTCTTGATTTAAGAATGTTTAGATAATTGTAATTGTAAAACAAGACAAAAATACTGAGTAACCTCACTTTCTGTAGTCTGTAACATTGATGACCTGCTAGTCAGTAGTCATGTTGTAACATTTGTGAATTGACTCACCTGACAGATTGTCTCCGGGACTGACGGCCCTCTGGAGTCGAAGCCATCGTGGGCTGATAAGAGCCGAACGTGAAGTCCTCCTCGTCCATCAGAGAGGCTACAGACAGCAAGATCAACGGTTAGTGCTCGTTTATTGATTTCAGTGTGTTTTGGATACTCATTTCTTCATTTGGCAGATGCTTTTATGGAAAGTGACTTGTATTGCATTCATGTATACATTAGCTGTGATATCATCTATATGCAATTATTGTGCATCATTAAATCATTGTCTCTCGACTGGCACTTAAGTGAGTGATCTGTGCTGTTTACAGTAATCTGCTCTGGTAAGTTAGCATTAGTTGAGATCATGTCAGTGTTCACCTCTTCCCGCTGAGCTCTTCTCCGGCGGTTTCTCCATCTGTGGTGTCTCTTTCTTCTCTCCCGTGACGGGTCTCTCCAGCAGACGAGGAGACGTCCCTCTGCCCAAGATCTCATCCAGTTTGGTGCGAGCTCTCAGAGGAGGATCACTGATGAGGACAGAGACACAGAAATCACAACCACTTCCTTCTCAATTCATCCAGCCCACAAATATTACAGTTCTCTATGAACAATACCATAGAGTTAGTAAATATTGTATTATCATTAGAAGTAGTAGCAGTATATACTTGTTGGCAGAGGCTATTTACAGTAACTCTGCCCACCAATGTCTGATTGAACCAGACAAAATTACAAAAGAAACCCGTCTGATAACAGCTTTTGACGCGACCGATTCTTTTCCCTTTTCCCATCGCATATCTATGGAAGCCTATTTTTGCCACAAAAGAAAAAAAAATGCTCCATTGAATCATAATGGCATAAAATTATGACATAAGTAGTCATAATTATGAGATAATAAGTCAAAATTATGTCTTTAATGGTCATAATTATGACATACCAATTCGAAATTTAAAGTTGACATACTAAATCAAAATTATGAGATTAAAAAGTTATAATTATGAGATAAAACATCAAAATTATGACATGAAAGGTCAATTACGAGTCAAATTGACATTAAATTGAAATTAAATTATTAAAGTCTTACTTATGAGATAGTGGAAACTGACGTAAGTCAAAATTATGACACTACTTTGAAGTTATGACAGTCGAAATTGATAATTATGTGATAAAAATCAAATAAAAGTCAAACAATAAGTCAAAATTATGAGATTAAAAAGTTATAATTATGATATAAAATGTTGAAATTATGTCATAAAAAGTAAAATACGACATACATATCAGATTTTTCTATGAATAATACCATAGAGTAAGTAAATAATGTCTTATCATTAGAAGTAGTAGCAGTATATACTTTTATATTATATATAATCTAAACAATCAGAAACCATTTCAGGTTCATTCAATAATCACTGCCTTTTTTGTATTTCTTAAGTACATTTTTGTAAGATTGTAAACATTATATAAGACAAACGTTGTCTTTAAATGTTAATGAATTGAATTATGCCATCTCAAGATAAATTAATATATAATGATTTTGCCTTCAAACTGAATATATACACAAATATTCATGACAATCTTTGTCTTATATAAAATCTAACAGATTTGTAAAAATACAAAAAAAAAAATTAAGTAAATAATAATTAATAATATAATGATGATCATAATAATAATGTTTAATTTTCTGATTCTTTGGATTATATATATAACAGAAACATAATTAATAGTGATTAATATTAACAATATTATTATTATTGGTAGTAGTGGTAGTAGTAGTTGTATTATTATTAGTATTAAATACATTTCCTTTATATATAATCTAAACATTTAGGAATTTATTGAAGGAATGGAAAAAGCAGCACTTATTATTAAATGACCCTATTATATACAACAGAAAATTATTTAATATTGATTAATGAATGAATGTTTTATTATTATTTGCTAAATCTAACAGGGTTGATGTTTTAAGATTGTCCCCAGTGTCTTTATTAACTCGCAGGATTCACCTCTCTTTTTTCAGTGTCAGTCCGTTTCCTTGTGTTTTGCTTGTTTCTCCGAAGCCCAGAGCGTCCATCAGATCATCTTCATCATCAAACGTCAGATCGTCCCTCTTCCTCACGGCAGCTGCTGGAGACGCTGAGGAACAGAAAGAGATGTCAGCGGTCACAGTCAGTCATGTGACGCTCCGATGTGCGAGACGTCACCGCTCTCACCTGTCTCAGTTTTCTGAGGAACGGCAGGTGAGGAAGAGCGCGGCCGCTCGGTTTTCTTCGTCGTCTTTGGTTTGTGTTCCAGATCGCCCAACAGATCATCCAGCGAATCGTCCACGTTATCTGTGAAACATGAAGAACAGGTTTCAGTGGTTTATCTCACAGAGGTGTGTGTAAAAGCGTTGTTGTGATACCTTCATCAGGAGGAGGAGGATCAACACCCCCACCTTCATCATCTGAACCACAAGCAGCATGAAAGTGGAGCAAATGGAGAAAATCAAACCCTCATGAAACCTTTTGACGCTGTCAGACAGAAATCATGGTTTTGCTCTTACCCAGAAAGCTGAACTTCTTGTAAGCTCTCGCTGTGGAGGCCGGAGCAGAACTGGGCTTTTTCTCTTCTGTGAAAACACATTAAACACTTTATAAATGGTGCTTTAAGAGTCAAAGTTAAAATCTCACAGTAGAGAAATGCACCTGTGGTTTTGCTCTGATCTCCTGCTTTAGACGCTCCTCCTTTAGCTTCTTTCCTCTGAACTGGAGCTGAACTCGGCTTCCTCTTCGAGCCGAACAGATCCGCATCCATGTCATCTATGTCCTGGAATGAACAAAACCGGAATGATGCCATACGTTTGATGACGTCACAGCTCATATTTCAGCCAATCAGGAAGCAGCAGCTTGGTTTACCTTCATGCTGTCCAGCAGAGCGGCAGGATCGGCCTCAGAAACATCAGAGCCCTGAGACACAAATTTACACATAAACGTCAAGTAGAAGTAATCAAGAGTCTTTATAGATGAGACGGTAGAGTTTAGGTGCTCTGACGCAGGGTTATTAACTAATGCTAAAACCTTAAAAAAATCACTTCAACTGAAATAATTTAACAAACTTATTTTTTTTTAGTTTCCAAAGCAACATTTCTCATTATTGTTTAGTTTAACTTAAAAGTACAAAAATAACTAAAACAAATCAAAATAAATAAAATGATAGACATATAAAAAAACATTTTATTAGATTCTGACAATAACACACAACAAAATCACTAAATCTTTAAAATGAAAATGGAAAATATTTAAATTTTTAATTACAATGTTGACTTTAATATTAAAACCATAAAAAACGTTCATTGCTTGAAATAAAATAAACTGTATTTTTTATTTAGTATTTCTTTTTTTTATTATTTTATTTTAGTTTCCAGAGCAATATTTCTTATTAAACTATTAGTTAAACTTGTAGTACTCATATAACTAAAACTAAAATAAAAAAAAATAAAACTAACAATATAGACATATAAAAACATAATCTAATGCAATGACAAAAACACAACAAAATCACTAAAACTTTAAATTGAAAATGGAAAGTACTTTGATATAAACCATAAAAAAACATTAAAAAAATTGTTCATACATTACCTAAATATTAATAAATATTAATTAAATATTTGTAACAAATTTATTTTATTTTAGTTTCCGAGGCAAAATTTCTCATTTTCGTTTAGTTTAATTTGAAGTACTAAAATAAAAATTAATAGAAATAGTTATGCATTACTTTCCATAAAAAGAAACTAAGTAACGTAATTAGTTACTCTTTTTAGGGAGCAACGGGATATTGTAAGAAACGCATTACTTTATAAATGTAACTTTTACCCGACACTAGACATATTAAAAACCAAATCTAATAAAAATGCCAAAAAAAACAACAACAAAATCACTAAAACTTTAAAATGGAAAATACTTTAACATTTAATACTTTAACTTTAATATTGAAACTATATAAAAACATTTATTAACATATAAAAAAAATCTGATAAAAATGACAAAAACACACAACAGAATCACTAAAAATTGAAACTAAAAGTTTAGATTTAATACTAAAACCAAAAAAAAAAAATGTTTGTTACCCTTAATCTTAAATATTTTTAACAAACTTATTTTATTCTTGTTTCCAAGGCAAAATTTCTAATTTTCGTTTAGTTAAACTTGAAGTACTAAAATAACCCAAACCGAAATAAAAATTAAACAATATTGTTTACGCATTCATTTCTATTAAAAGTAACTAAGAATAGCACAATATCGTAACTATGGGTGTAGCAGTACACATATTCGTACCAAACCATTTTGGTCATCTCTTCCTCGTGAATACTAGTTACAGAATAAACATGAATGAACATTCAAAGGTATGTTGAATGACACAGTACAACTTCCTGAAATGTATAATATCTCGTGTAATCAAAGGCGTGTTTCAGAAACTAACATAATAAGTTACTGTTTTAGGAAATAACACAATATTACAGCACATTACTTTTAAAAGTAACTTTCCCCGACTCTAGAAATGACCAAAAAACAAAAACACGAAAATGGAAAATACACAAACAAAAACTAATTCAACATTGTAATAAACACTTTAAAAATAAAACACTGAGCAGATGTTTATTGCAGGTAATCTGGACTTTCATCTTAATGATTTATCTAGAAATGAGCTGCCTGTATTATTTCTTTATATTGCATGTATTAACACGTTGAATAATGAATTCTGCACTAAATAAATTTGGTTACACTGTATTTTAAGTTGTCTGTGTTAATGTAATAATACATTTAAGTACAGAGTAATAATAATTAACTACACACACTTACTATAGGGTTATGAATAGGGTATGGTTTAGGGTTATTTTCATGTAATTATGCATAACTTATAGTTATTACTACATGTGACGTGTAACAAGGACACTAAAATAAAGCGTTACCTAATTTTTAAGCCTGTTTTATCTCAGTTTCTTTTAATTGTACCGCATTTTAGTTTACTCTGTAGTTTTTAAAGTGCTTTATTGAGTTGAATATATAATTAAAGGTGTTTGATCAGCAGCTCGTGCCTCACCTCCTCATCTCTCTCAGCCTCTTCTGCCAGTTTACTGAAGAAATCATCGTCCAGCAGTGATCTGAACACAAAGAGAGACGCTTTATGAGACATTTAGACAGCTGACGTACTCTATCTGTGTCTCAGTTCATCAGTCAGACTGTTTTTCAACCATTATCAGACAGACCTCTTCCCGCTGCGTGACGTGAGGACGGCCGCGGGTCTGCTGGACACGACTGCAGGCGAGCGCACCTTCACCGGACCTGTGGACCGAACACACTCGCCTTTAAAACAGGTAAAACCATGAAAATACTGTGACTAGATCAGTGAATGATACCTTCATCATCATCATCGCCCAGCAGATCTCCTAACACGTCATCTATAGAGCCTGAGAGAAAGATGAAAATTCATTACAGCTCATACAATAATCAAACACAAGAGAGAAACACAAACTGAACTCACCTCTGAGACCCTTCTTCTGCTTTGAGGTCTGAAAAAGATGAAGATGAGGGATATTATTAAACTACTACTATCATTTTATTATTATACTGTATTAAACCACAGAATAGTATCACATGGTCCAGGCTTGTATAAATTGTTTTACAACACTGATTTGCAATACAATTTATTATACACATATTTTGCATATTATTATTTTTTTTTAAATACCATAGCATTAAATGTTTATTTACAAGCTGCCCAAAATAATTATATTAAGTACTATTAATTTACACACTTTTTTTTTTTTTTAAATTTATTACTGGTTCAGTAATTAGATGAACGCCAGGCTTGAACCTTCAATCTCTGTCACGAGCCCAGATTTGTAACCACTACGCCACCGTCGTCACGTGTTTGTTTCGTTTTGCTGTAGTAGTATTATATTGCATTTATTACTTTTGTGTATACTGTGTTTTATATAAGTAAGAAAGCTGATGTTTACCATATCTGCTTCCCAGCAGGAGAAACGGAGTGTTTATGGTGAAATCTGTGCGCGTGCCCGTTACCAATGGAAACCGGGACAGCCTCAACAAAAGCATGAGCGCTGAGACGCAGATCAGCTGATCATCGTTCAAATCCTGCTCTGGACCCGCTGGAGAACCGCTTTTGCTGCTGGTTCTGGTTCTGTTTGGATGATTATTAGGACCCAGATCTGAGGAGATTTAGGTGTAAAATAAAATCCTGTCTGTGTTCCGGACGGGAAGAGCTTTATGTTGTTGAATCAGTTCCTCTGAGTCAAAGATCGAGAATATCTGCTACCAGAAACGACACATAAAGTAGCGCTTTAATTCTAGAGAAAGATTTATGAACAAAACAGTATTATTTATGTAATTCTGAAACACTGATCATTCAGTATTAGTTCTACGGGTTTGAAATTCCGTGACGCACTTCCTGTTTACAATAGGTCATTGTGGGTAGTGTAGTCTAGTCTGTGCGAACCAGAAAATGGGTAGGCCTACAACTCTTCTTCTTCTTTTTATTTTTATTGGCGGATGGCAAACCAACTTAAGGTGCATTTACCGCCACCTACTGGACTGGAGTGTGGGCAGCAGCTTGACAAAAAAGGAAGCACTTAAAACTAATGAAAAAAGAAAGAAAAGAAAAAAGAGAGAGAGAACCCCCCCCCCCCCATTAAAGGACTGAATATTTTCCCAGGCATTGTTTTCCCTAGAAGATTTTCTAATGTCATGTTTTGTTTTCCAACTTGTATTTCTAATTCCCTTCTTTCTTCTTCATATCTTTTACAATCCATTAAAATGTGTTTTACTGTCTCTTGTGAGTTGCAGTGATTGCAAAGACCAGTGGGGTGTTTTCCTATTCTATGTAATGTAAAATTTAGACCAGCATGACCTATTCTAAGATGTGTAATTATCGTTTCTTCTTTTGGATTCCTGCTCTGCCTATACCTACTTGTTTTTGTATACTATACAGATGTCGTCCAGTATCAGCTATGTCCCAATATTCTTGCCATATTTTGTTTACATGTCCCTTAATAATGGTTTTAATTTCTGCTCTACATAATGGTACTTGTACATCAACTATTTCATGTTTTATTGATCCTTTTGTCAGAGTATCTACAATCTCATTTCCTTCCACCCCTACATGAGCAGGAACCCAAAGGAAAAAGACATCCAGCCCTCTATCATACAGTATTAATAGCAAGTGATATATCTGATATATGATATCTTTTCTGCATGAAGTTTCCACAGATTGAATACTAGAAAGGGCAGATAAGCTGTCAGAAGCTATAGGCCTACAACTCAATGCATGAAAACAAAATTAAACTACAAACAGACAAAATAATATAGATCTTCTACAGTTATACCTGAACACTTGTAACACAGCTAGTCATTCTTTCAAAACTTGATCTCATGATTTCATTCTAGCTGTACAAGTTTCATTTTACATAATCACTGTTTCAAACACAAGATCATTGCAATATAATGAGAACATTTGGTTTAATCACAGAAACAGTATGATCTTCTTTCAGTTTAGTACTTTTAACAATCAGTTAATTCAATAGCAAACAATGCAAGATACATGTTTCAAATCGCCCTTGTTGCTGAAATATTTACACAGGTTACAGATGCCACAATTAGAAAATACACTTAAATTACTTAAATTACATAACTGACAGAAAATCCTTAATGTTTGTAATAGTATCTATTCAGTGTGTCATCAAAAGGTGTAAAGTATGACAGTAATGAGGTTTTGTGTAGAGCAGTGTTTGCTGCCAATACAGTAAGTGTTCTCACTGTATCATATGACTGAATCTATAACTGATCTTATAGACATTACATTGGTATATGTGGTTTACGGGGACTTTCCATAGGCGTAATGGTTTTTATACTGTACAAACTGTATTCTCTCCCCTACACTAACCACCCCTAAACGTACCCGTCACAGAAAACTTTCTGCATTTTTACATTTTATAAAATATAATTTCATTTGATTTATAAGCTATTCATATAAGATGAAGGGTGAATTACAGTAATGAGGCAGTCTCTCTATACCATGGTAATACCTCTAATAAGTCTGAAGTTATACAGTCAGTCCTTACAGTCAGTTATACAGTCACTCTATCCTGCTCTGTTCACAAATTTCAACACGCACCCCCCCCCTCATAACTAGGCCTATATATTATATCCCCTAACTCTAAACCTACCATCACAGAAAACATTCTGCATTTTTACATTTTATAAAAATATAATTTTGTATGATTTATAAGCCATTTTCCTCATGGGGACCAAAAAAAAAAAAAAAGTCATGGTACACCCTGCATTGTGAACCAAATGTTCTAACCAAAAGCATGGTAATACCAGTAAATTTAGAACCAGTGGGGACATTTGGTTCACAACGCAGGGTTTACCATGACCCCACACACTCACTCTGACAATTGTGGTCATCGTCTAATATAAATTGCATATAATGTAAAAAGAATTCATTACATTTAGTTATCCAAATCGGAAAATGCAAACAAGTTCTATAGCAACTATATGCATACAGAATCAATGTCTATAGAAATCTATAGGTGTACCAAATGTTTCATTGATTAACCATTAAGTCCAGTTGGATTAAATAATATATAAATGTATTAAACTGAATGAGAAGAGATGCAAATCAAAAGTTTGATAGTAATAGCATTATGAAAGGCAGTTACTGTGAATGAAACATTTGTATAGATGAAACAGTTATTTTGAGAAGTGAAAACGATACTTTCTGATTTTGTGCATTATACTAACACAATTGAAAATATGCTGAAATGTTTGAAAAAAGTGCACTTTTGATGATCTGTTGTGATATTAGTACTAAGAGTTTTGAAAATGTACACCTTACTTGTGAAAATAGTACCAAAGCGAATAAAAAAAAAAAAGGAATTGTAGCCTATAGGCTATGTTCATGAGTAAAGGCGTGCTATACGCTACACTTTGATGACCCAAAAGATTTCTAAAAATAGGTTTGCCTTTATTCAGGTTTTGTGGCATTCAAAACATGTGCAAACAAAATACGTAGGCTGCCTTTTGCCTGCATGTTGATATCAAAGGCCTACTTAGTTCCATGAAGTCTTGTGCACATGTAGCCTTAACAACTGGTTTTTCAACATTTTCATGAATGAGTCAATGTCATGATCAAAGTTGAATCACTAAGTTTAGTTTTGATTTCGCAAATCAAATAAATGTTATCAAGACGTTTTCTTGTTGAAACAATAATTGATATTTCAAACACAGTTCAATCTTGAGCATCGGTGACGTAACGTGTCGGCTATAGTAGCTTCTCAGGTTTCGACCAGTCATTGATCTTTTGGACAAGAAATTTAGCCTACCAACAGACATGTACGCCAGATTGGTCAATTCAAGAAAAAAAAATTCCAAGAGGAAAGTTCTATTGGAGATCTTTGGTAGAAGATATAGATTGGAAAAAGGCATAGCTTTTACCAGGAAAATACTGCATATCCAATAAATACAGCTAAAGAAATACATTTCAAAATTTTACATAAAATAGCTATATCCTGTCAACTCTAATATTTCTAAATATTTGGACATTGACAGCTCATGTGCTTTTTTATTATATTGATGATAAAAATAGACCGCTGCAGTACAGTGTTAATTTCTTTATTTTATATGGCAAATTCTTTATTCATAAACAAAAGTTTGCAAATAATATTCCATTTTATCCCCTTTTAAAAACTGAATTAATATCACTTCTCAAATCTTTGTTATATAAATAACAAAAATATCCTTAAGATTTGTAATATATATTATTAAGAAATGTTTAAAGAAAATACATGTAGCCTATTTAAAAGCTTTCCCTATATATATCAATGTCTCTGTGTTATTGATAGTGCAGGCTATGCATTCTTGTGTCTTTGTCTTCTCATCTTTTGTTTTTCATTGTTTATTGTATAATCTTTTTTTTTTTTTTTTTTTTTTTAATTTTTTTTAAACGTATTTGTATGCAATTCCTTGACAATGTTCTTATGTTTGCCTACTGCATAAAAAAAAAAAGGTCGACCAGTCAAATGCATTTTCAAATTCCTCTTTCGAACAATGAAGGCGGATCGTTATTGCGTCTTCAAATGCGATATGATCTTACATGTTTTGGCTACCTGCATGTTGTTTCAATGATTGGTTGGATGAAAAACTCTTTGGACCCGTCTACCTGTATTTATCGCTGACGACTGTGATCGTGCACCCGAGACGAATCTACCAGATATTGGAGCATGATGCACCAGTTTTATTAAAAAATGAGATTACTTGCGTTAATGTTCGTGGCGGTCACTCGGATGGTGTCTGACGGTAGGCTATGTAACCAATATTATTCTTTTTTCCGTGTAAGGGATAGTGTAAAACATATTGGTTTTATGGCAAATTTACTAGAGCGGCTTTTAACATTTTATGGGAAGATGGGAATTTTAGTCTCAGCTTGCCCCCCCCCCCCCCCACACACATTGACGTTATTTCTGTTTTGGCTGTATTATCTCATATATTTAGCTACTGCCTGCTGAACTTTTCGGAGAGTTCTATCCCTTAGATCTTTGCAATCACCTTTTTTAATCTCCATTTTTGCATAGTTTCAGACCGAGTTTATAGTTTCAAGTTAACGTTACAGAATAAAATTAACACAGTTTAACACAGTATGCCTACTCGACTAGTTGTTGTTTTGAATTCCTCTTCTTTACCGTGCGACGTTTACACATTAAAACGCAAGTGAAAGAAGATCTGCAACTACTTTTGGGTCATTCTACAGAAACGTCCACTTTTCTGTCCCTAGACTTTACAGAAATATTACACTTGAAATACACTTTAGGATTACAATTTTTTTTTTTATATTTTAATATGAAACAATATGATATTTTGAACAATTAAACCTTCTTGAGCCATCAATGTGGCAATATTTGTTTTTTAATTAATTATAAAAATTCCAAGCGCCACAGAAGTGCTCGTCCCCACAGTCATGTACAGAAGGAAAGTGCTTTATTTTGAGGTCAGAAACAGGTTTTTCTACCATTTCAACTACAATAATGTATGCATAACTATCAAATGTATAATGTAAATGACATAAAACAAAAAACAAATGCCAAATAAATATTATAAAATATATAATGAATGTAGTTGTCCCCTAGTGTTGTGTCACTGGTGTTACCTTTAACAAAAATCTCTTATTTTGAAATAATCACACCGATGACATCACTTGACTTCCTTCTTTCTATTTCCTGAAGATCAATGAAGAAAGGCCAATGAAAAGTCCACTATCTCTTTTCAATTTTCAGAAATTTTAAGTAGAAAATCGTAATTTTAATATGACGCTTTTAGTTGAAGTCACTGGTGTGACCTACTTTATTGCTAGGGAAGTTTGAAAAACTATAATACAAATGGATTAAATTACTTAATTTAGTGAATATATCATGATTGACAACATGTGGATTGATACCTTGCAGCAGCCATTTTGTAAAATGCATTTTTCATGAAAAATGTCACTGGTGTTACCGTCACTGGTGTTACCTTTTTATGAAATTGTCACTGGTGTTACTGTCACTGGTGTTACCTGTTTATAGATAAACTTTATTTAAAGATATTCATTAAGTTATTTTGCATAAAATATCAGTAACATTATGTGATTATAACTTTTCTTTCTCATTGTTAATCCTCCTTTGGGCAGATATGGCTAAATTAAGGGTATATGGCTAAATTCAGTGCAGCGACTTTACAGACAGCGTATTTTACAGACAGTTTTAAAATGTTGTTTATGATCTTTTACTGACTGCTTTCACTAAGTGTCAGTGATAAGTCTTGTATTGTACTCCAAATGTAAAAATAGTCCCATAGTCTTAATTTTAGTTAGAATAACGAAGAATAAGGATCTTCGGTCTTGTGTATACATCACTGGAGATTCATTTTGTCACTGGTGTTACTGTTTTTTGTCTGTCACATTAAATAAAATGTGTCATTTGTGACATGATAATAATTTTACATCCATTGAATTCTGCTACACTCAAGAATTAAGATTTAAAGGATTGCATCATTACTTGTTTATAGCTGTTTTTCAAATATTTTCATTGTTATAGCAAATACATGGTTGTGCAATTGAATTAACATCATTCAATCACACTTTTAACTAACCTGAGTAAAATTAAAAAACACATAAAATCCTTATTTTTGCATTATCATTATTATTTTGTAACTCTGACTGCATGTGCTGAAAAAACTGCAAAAAATATTTCATAAAAATGTTTAAAAATGCCAGAGAAGTAAGGTAACACCAGTGACAAAAAAGGGGACACGCAGTCTTTAAATAAATGTACAAAAAAAATTAAAAATCATTAAGCTTTCATTTATGTGTATTCATAAAGTCAAAGTGTAATATAATAATGTGGTCTAAGTGTAAATGTTAGAAAAATAAATACATTTTAAGACATTTTGTCATGAAAAAACAAAAAAATGAATCCCGCACACTATCAACTTGCAAAACAATAAGAAAGACACTTTTTTTTTGTTTTTTCACATTATGACTTTATTAGTCTTCTTTCCTATGCACCTATCTATCACCTACAGGTGTGCGACGCTAATCATTCAAAGACATTTTGTCATACCAAAAGTGGACGTTTCTGTAGAATGACCCAGTTACAGTACATGTAAATGTCATGTTTGCAATGGAAATAACTGAAAAGGGACTGCCTGCTTTTGCTCAGTGCAAGTTGACCGGGAGAGATGCAGACCATTCAGCTGTACAATTTAAAGGGAACCTGCCCCTTTCACAAGATCTGTAATATCTCTGGTGTCCCCAGAATGTGTCTGTGAAGTTTCAGCTCAAAATAGCCCATAGATAATTTATTATAGCTTGTAAAATTTGCCCTTATTTAGGTGTGAGCAAAAACACTGAGTTTTTGTGTGTGTCCCAAAATGAAAACAAGCATTTCCAGAAGAGGCTTTAACAGGTCTTGCGTTGGTTGCTCAACAACAAAGCTGGAGAATCTCACGCAGCCAAAATGAGGATTGTCAGTAACGGTGTACAGCCTTACGTTGTTCAAACCGGAGTCGACACTGATGGAGAGACTCAGGAAGAAGTTACAACCTTTTAGAATGAATCTGGACGTTTCTGAACGGTTAGTGGATAAATTTATGTAGTTGCTGTGGAGTTGATTCAATTCATCGACTAGCATGTGCCGTCATGTTAATCTTTTGTGAAGCAGTCTGGTGTAAAATTATGGCATGGTAACAACACTCTACTACTAGAGAGACTGTGGCCCAGCCATCATGACCGCCAAGCCAGATACTCCAGTTGTCATGGCCGCCACGCCTAAGCCCTCAACCAATTGGCCACCACACCTGAGCCTGTTCCTGTGATAGAGAATTTCCTGGGCCTTTTCCTGTGAGAGAAGTTTCTGAGCCCATTCCCATAAGAGAGATCCAAGATCCTGTCCCAGCTCTTGAGTCAGCACCAGAGAATGCAGCACTAACCATTATGGCTATTTTCATCTTGTGTATGTGGGCTGCACACACGACAGCTCCAGCCCTTGACCAGAGTCCAGTAATGGCTCCAGTCCCCGTCCAGAGTCCAGAGGGGACTCCAGCTCCTGACCAGAGTCCAGAAAGGACTACAGCTCCTGACCAGAATCCAGAGAGGTCTCCAACCCAAAGGCTCATTCCAGATTCTCCTCCAGTCCAAGAGCCCATTCCAGTCCAGCTCCTCCCAAGAAAAGTTTGCTATACGTCTGTGGCCATAATGGCCAAGCAAAGCCCCCGGGTCAAGGCCACGGAGGCTGATCCTCCCTGGGCAGC
Organism: Chanodichthys erythropterus; assembly: GCF_024489055.1. Lineage (NCBI taxonomy): Eukaryota > Metazoa > Chordata > Actinopteri > Cypriniformes > Xenocyprididae > Chanodichthys > Chanodichthys erythropterus. The sequence continues at coordinate 17,206,526 of NC_090223.1, forward strand.
TGAACTGCCGGCACCGCCATGGTCCCCTGAACTGCCCGCGCCGCCCTGGTGACCTCCTGTTTGCCCTAAGCCACCTCTTGTCAGCCTCCAGGGCACCTACCCAACCCACCCCTTGGATGTTTTATAGCGGGAGGGCGGGGTACTGTAACAGTTTGAGTTCTGTCTATGGGTGCTTCTCATTTCTTATTTGTGCATCCTTGTTTCCTTGCCTTGCTTCCTTTCCTCATGTCTCAGCTCCACCCCCGTAGGATGTGAGGGGAGGATGCAAGGAAAGAAAACAAGGATGGAGGAATCAACAGAAATTTATTTGTATATTGGAATGTTCTTGATCACTCTAGCATCACTTCAAACCATCATCTGCTGCGCTTGAGGGATCTGCCCTCATGTTGCTGAAGTTTGGTTATTTAAAAAAAAGAATCATAATAAATATTAATAATGCAATTTGTCCTGTTGAAATATGTGAGATGCTAAGTTTATTTAAACTGCAAAAGTAAAGAATACATTTAAATTATTGTTGACAGATGTGACTAAGGAAGAGAATGTATACGTGCATCAGGTTTCTCGGCAAGAAGGACTTCCGCAAAGGATACACCTGTGTATCCTTGCTCATAGGGCCTCAGGAAGCTTCCTCACTCCTCGTTCCTCACTTCCTCATGGTGCAATTTGAGAATTGAGATATTCTACAAGATGGCTGAGCTCAATCGGTTTCCGGGTCATAGGATGGCGGACGGAGGAGCGAGGAAACGAGGAGGGACATTAAGAAGCACCCTGTGTCTCTAGATTAGTTTCCCCTGTTCAGTTCATGTTTCCCTGTGTGTCTGTATTCCCCTCACCTGTTAATTCATTATCTTGTTAGTCAAGTCAGTATTGATTAATTCGGTAAAAATCAGTAATTAGTTAATTTATCTATATATCAGCACGGGAGAAAACAGTGATGTCATCGTCCAGCTCAGTTCTGTTCGTATACAATGTTGTCAATGCAGGCAGATCAAAAACATTGTTGAATATCAAGTGTCCCCAACTAAGCAAGCCAAAGGCGACAATGGCAAGGAACCCAAACTCCATCAGATGAGATCAAATGACAAACAGTGATAAGAATTTAGAAAAAAAAAAAAACCTTGGGAGAAACCAGGCTCAGTTGGGGAGTCGGTTCTCCTCTGGCCAATAGCTAAAAGTGCATGATTATGATTCAGGCAACATTACAGGTCATAAGTCCGATAGGGATTGCAACAGTCAAAAATATTTGGTCCAGTTCCATCTAGTTGAAGACTGTATTCATCACGTCAGTATGGGACGGTTTGTTGGGATCTGTGCCACTGGCTGTTGTGTTGGTGCCTTCACTGGGGATGACCTAGTTGACTCAATCTCTGCTGACACTTCAGGGCTGTGTTGTCATCGTGTCTAGGCACAGGTTCTCCATCTGATCTGGATATGGCCTGGATCCGACTGACTACGGTAAACCTCGGGATAAACAGAGAGACTAATATTAGCGTAGATGCCATTCTTCTTCTGATGTAATGAGTAGGGCTGGGCGATATATTGCATGAGATTGTCACGCGCATTTCGTCAGTAAAGCCGGTTCCCTGATTACCGCTAAATCGCCATCACCTGCTTTCAAATGGAGCGGCATTTAATAGACAGAGCCGTAGATCACTGACAAGCCACGCAATATCACGCTCATTATCGAAGGCGATTCATCTGCGATATTGCGTGGCTTGTCAGTAATTCTTCCTCTCCTAAAGCAGCGAATAAATTGAATTTTTCCTCAGGGACACTACAGTGCACTGTCTGACGTGATACTGTAGTAGACGGTTGCATGGATATAATTTTCTTTTTGATATTATCAATCTTGCAAGCAAAGAAGTTCATAAAGTCATTACTGCTGTGCTGTTTGGAAACATCAGATGTTGAAGCTTTATTTTTTGTTAATTTAGCCACTGTATTAAATAAATACCTAGGGTTGTGTTTATTTTCTTCTAAAAAATTTGAGAAATAAGCAGATCTAGCAGTTTTTAAGGCCTTTCTGTACACAATCATTCTCTCTCTCTCCACGAAAAACAAAAAACTTCTAGTTTGTCTTCTTCCAGCTGCACTCCATTTATCTAGCTGCTTTCCTAAGGGGAAGTGTGCTCGTTGTACCATGGTGTTGGACTAATTACCTTAAACTTCTTTAAGCGCAAAGGAGCAACTGAGTCTAATGTGCTGGAAAAGAGATTTATTTCTTTACCTACATCAAAGATGTGGCTTTGTGTTTGGTTTAAACCACAGACTGTATAAAGCCTAATCACTAGGGGGCGGTTTCCTGGACAGGGTTTAAATTAAGCCAGGAGAGGCCTTAATCTAGAATAGTTAATCGTGTCTTAAAAAAATCGCTTTCTGAAACACAGATTAAGTACAGATTACTAAAACCTGGTCTATGGAGTCCTGAATTAAAATAAAATAGATTATTTTAAAACCAACTGTTCTAATCTGAATTAGCAGGATATATATATATATATATATATATATATATATATATATATATATATATATATATATATATATATATATATATGAAGAGTTCAGATGCAAAACCCTCTAAATCCATCAGACTTCTTTTCTTTAAAATGAGCATTTTTTACCAGGCTTTTACAATCAAGTTCAGGAGTTTCATTTTAAAGGTAATGATAAGGTTATTAGCTAGTGAATAAAATACCTTTTTTCAAAAATGTCACTCTAGACAATTTATTGGTTTTTAACAAGTTCGATTTTCTTTTGCGTCAAAACCAGCTAAATCCACTTGTGCTTTTATGGAAAAAAACTCTAAATCCACCTATTTGGGACAAGACATGGTAAATAGTTGAAAAATCACTAAATATGCAACTAAAAACCCTGAAAAAGATGAGAGCACTTATCACTTAAAAACTAAACAGTAGACAAACCTCTTTACACAGGGATCTAACACGTCTCTTCTATTCAGCTTCCACTTTTTGGCTTTTCTCCACTTTTATATGGCACAGCTTTCATATGAGACAGAAGAATAGCATCTTGTTTGACTTTGTCTTTGGAGAAATAGAGCTGTTGTTTGATGTATAATAAATCCGATTCCTTCAATGTAATGGCACTGCATGAAGAACTGTTATGAGTGCATGATACAATTGCGACCAAGCCATTTCCACTGTAGGCTATTTTGCCTTATGACAGGCGGAGTTTTGAGGTAAATAACGTTTTCTTCTGCCATTCAATATTAGTAGGACAGGCTGATCTATTTCATCGTACTCCATCTTTTATTTTAAAAATCTCAATCTGAATCTGACTCTAAAAAAATCTCAGCGTGCCGCTATATTGAAACCGCTCGGAATCATATGATTCGATTCGCGCCTTCTGATTGGTTCTCGGAATATAGCGGCTTTTGCTGCCAAAGGGAAGTGGCGTCTAGAGGCTTTTGCCAACAAACCGATATTTCTGAATGGGCTGACTGTAACGAAGCGGGACTGAGCCAGAGATCCATTTGCAAGCTTTATAAAGAATGTCGTACAGGCAGGGTCAATCAGGAGCAGACGAGAACAGTAAGGGACAGGCAGAATCGTAATCAGGAAACAGGCAATGGTCAGGACAGGCGGATATCATTCACAGAACAGTATAACAGGCAAGGGTCAGGACAGGCAGCAACGGGTCGAGAAACAGGAACAGGCAGTAACGAGGAGCGAGGAGCGAGATTTGTTGAACGTGTACTACGTGCCGTAAGCATTCGTTCAATGTCATTATCTCATTTTTGACAGAGATGGCGTTTAGCGGCTTTTGCATCTGAACTCTTCATATATATACAGGGGCTGGTCATAGTTGATTTCACTAATTCCATTCAAAAAGTGAAACTTGTATATTATATTCATTCATTTCACACAGACTGATATATTTCAAATGTTTATTTCTTTAAATTTTGATGATTATATCTGACAACTAAGGAAAATCCCAAATTCAGTATCTCAGAAAATTAGAATATTGTGAAAAGGTTCAATATTGAAGACACCTGGTGCCACAATCTAATAATTTAATTAACTCAAAACACCTGCAAAGGCCTTTAAATGTTCTCTTAGTCTAGTTCTGTAGGCTACACAATAATGGGGAAGACTGCTGACAGTTGTCCAAAAGACAACCACTGACACCTTGCACAAGGAGGGCAAGACACAAAAGGTCATTGCAAAGAGGCTGGCTGTTCACATAGCTCTGTGTCCAAGCACATTAATAGGGAGGCAAAGGGAAGGAAAAGATGTGGTAGAAAAAAGTGTACAAGCAATAGGGATAACCGCACCCTGGAGAGGATTGAGAAACAAAACCCATTCAAAAATGTGGGGGAGATTCACAAAGAGTAGACTGCAGCTGGAGTCAGTGCTTCAAGAACCACTACGCACAGACATATGCAAGACATGGGTTTCAGCTGTCCTTGTGTCAAGCCACTCTTGAACAACAGACTGCATCAGAAGCGTCTCACCTGGGCTAAAGACAAAAAAGACTGGACTGCTGCTGAGTGGTCTCTGAGTGGTCTCTATGTTCTCTGATGAAAGTAAATTTTGCATTTCCTTTGGAAATCAGGGTCCCAGAGTCAGGAGGAAGAGAGGAGAAGCACACAATCCACGTTGCTTGAGGTCCAGTGTAAAGTTTCCACAGTCAGTGATGGTTTGGGGTGCCATGGTGTTGGTCCACTGTGTATTTTCTGAGGTCCAAGGTCAACGCAGCCGTATACCAGGAAGTTTTAGAGCACTTCATGCTTCCTGCTGCTAACCAACTTTATGGAGATGCAGATTTCATTTTCCAACAGGACTTGGCACCTGCACACAGTGCCAAAGCTACCAGTACCTGGTTTACGGACCATGGTATCCCTGTTCCTAATTGGCCAGCAAACTCGCCTGACCTTAACTCCATAGAAAATCTATGGGGTATTGTGAAGAGGAAGATGCGATATGCCAGACCCAACAATACAGAAGAGCTGAAGGCCACTATCAGAGCAACCTGGGCTCTCATAACACCTGAGCAGTGTCACAGACTGATCGACTCCATGCCACGCCGCATTGCTGCAGTAATTCAGGCAAAAGGAGCCCCAACTAAGTATTGAGTGCTGTACATGCTCATACTTTTTATGTTCTTTCTTTTTCAGTTGGCCAAGATTTCTAAAAATCCTTTCTTTGTATTGGTCTTAAGTAATATTCTAATTTTCTGAGATACTGAATTTGGGATTTTCCTTAGTTGTCAGTTATAATCATCAAAATTAAAAGAAATAAACTTTTGAAATATATGAGTCTGTGTGTAATGAATGAATATAATATACATATAATATACTGGTAGGTTTAAAGGTGTCCTAGAACCAGTTTTTACAAGATGTAATATAAGTCTAAGGTGTCCCCTGATTGTGACTGTGAAGTTTCAGCTCAAAATACCCCATAGATTTTTTTAAATTAATTTGTTTAACTGCCTATTTTGGGGCATCATTAACTATGCACCGACTCAGCACGCGGCCCCTTTAAATCGCGCACTCCCTGCCCCCCGAGCTCTCGACTCTAATACAGTGCATTTACAAAGTTCACACAGCTAATATAACCCTCAAATGTATCTTTACAAGATGTTCGTCATGCATGCTGCATGCTGCATGTCTCCAGTTCTCCTCGTGTGAATTCCTTCTGTGTGTGAGTGTTCCCTGTCTCCTTCGTCCAGTTTCTCCAGCGACATCCAAGAGCTTCATTCAAAAAACAGTAATAACTCTCTGCATTCCATTCATCATCTATTCATAACATTATATTCACCTGCACTGCTGTCTCATCTCTGTTGGTATCAATAAACATCCTTGTTTGTGTATTCCTGTCTCCGGGCATTCTGTACTGTAACAGAAGACCGGACCCCAACAGCCTGATACCAACATGAGTCAACCGGATCCCTTTCAAGAGCTTGTGGATGCCTTGCGCCGAGCACTCACTCCTCAACCACCGTCACCAACACCAGCAGTTGCTTCCGTCAACACCATCCACCATCCTTCACCTGCCGTTCACGGCAGTCCCATGGCCAGACCAGCGTCCTACTCAGGATTGGTGGAGGATTGCAGCGGTTTCCTCCTGCAATGTGCGCTGGTCCTGGAGATGCAACCGCACCTCTATCCCAACGACACCTCAAAAATAGCGTTCATCATTTCTCAACTCCAGAGCAAAGCTTTGCAGTGGGCAGACTCCCTTTGGTCACAGAAAGGACCTGCAGTTCAATCCTACGACTCCTTCGTCTACCACTTCCGGGAAGTTTTCGGCAAACCTCTCACAGACTCCTCCATTGGTGAGAAACTTTATAAATTAAAGCAAGGTTCCATGTCTGTCAATGAATATGCTTTGAAATTCAGAACGCTCTTGGCGTCTAGCGGATGGACTGAACAAGCGCTCATCACCTCCTACCGGCAAGGTCTGGATCCTAGGGTGCGGTTGCATCTCGCTGCATACGAGGATATCATGGGCCTCGAATGCTTCATTCAACTATCCATCCGCTTCGGCTCTCGTATGCAGTCGTGTATCAAAGAACACCCTCCTCTGTCGGTCCGAACCCGTCAGTCCTCCAGAACCTGCCAGCGAACCCATGCAAATAGAACATTCAAGACTTTGTTCTACTGAACGTCAACGAAGGCTGACCCTGAATCTGTGTCTCTATTGTGGTGCTCCTGGGCATGTCATATCTGCATGCCCAATCCGTCCTCCTCGTCCAATGGTGAGTGCCATCATTCCCTCCATTAAAAAGATGAAACCACTCACTACTGTTGTAAACCTTACTGCTGCTGATGTATCTATTCCAGGGGTGGCGCTCCTCGATTCAGGGTCAGCAGGAAACTTCATCTTTGGCACCCTCTGTCGACAACTCAAGCTCAAAACCTAGCCCTCTCCGGCCATCTACCAGATCCACTCCATCACGGGCAAACCCCTAAGTCGAAGAAGTGTTAGTCGCTGTGTGGGCCCCCTCCAACTGCAGATTGGTGTATTACATCTCGAGGAAATACATCTGCTGGTTCTGGAGGAGTCCACCTTTGACGTGGTTCTAGGGCGCCCGTGGTTGGAGCAGCACAACCCCACCATCTCATGGACTACGGGTGAGTGGACTACTGGCCATTATGAATATCTTGTTATGCCTTATGGCCTGGTCATTGCCCCCTCCGTATTCCAGGATTACATCCATGAGGTGGATGTACACTTCCTGGGTTACATCATCCATCACAGTGGCATCCGGATGGACGAGGGGAAGGTGGAAGCTATCAAGTCCTGGCCCACTCCATCTACCATCAAAGAACTCCAACGCTTCCTAGGCTTCGCAAACGTCTACCCCCGTTTTATCAAGAATTAAAGCTCCATCGTTCACCCACTCACCAACCTACTCCGAAACCAGCTCAAGTCTCTGTTCTGGACTTTCCCTTCATCGTGGAAGTGGATGCCTCCACCACCGGAGTGGGAGCGGTCCTATCTCAGCAGCAGGTGACACCAAGTAGATTCCATCCATGCGCCTTCTTCTCCCGCAAGATCAACTACGACATCGGTGACCGTGAGCTTCTAGCAGTAAAGTTGGCCCTAGAAGAATGGAGACATTGGTTGGAGGGAGCCAAACATCCATTCCTGGTTCTTACCAATCATAAGAACTTGGAATACCTACGAGCTGCTAAAAGACTGAATCCTCGACAAGCACGCTGGGCTATGTTCTTCTCCAGCTTTGACTTCTCTATCTCCTACCGTCCTGGCTCCAAAAATGACAAGGCTGATTCCCTATCTCGTCTCCATGCTCCAGAGGAAAGTAATGAAGAACCAGAAACTATTCTCCCTGAATCTATCTTCGAGAGCCCTATCTCCTCGTCAGAAGAGACCTTAGAAGAGAATCTCCTCCAGTGCCTCGACCAACGCTCCGCCGGGTTGTCCAGCAGGCTTGCAGTACATCACCAGGACACGACGCACTCCACTAATCCACTCTGCCCACACGTTACTTGGCACTGGCCACCTGGGGGTCAATGAGACCCTCTTGTTGCTGAAGGAGTGCTTCTGGTGGCCAAACATGGCAACGGATGTCAGAAGGTACGTGCAGGGCTGCAGGGAGTGCACCATCTTCCAGTCGGCAAGCTCAATCCTCTGCCCGTTCCTGATCGACCCTGGTCACACCTGGGAGTGGACTTCATCACTGACCTGCCTGCCTCCGATGGTCACACCTGCATCCTGGTAGTCGTAGACCGTTTCTCCAAATCATGCCGTCTGATTCCCCTGAGAGGTCTACCTACCACCATGGAAACTGCTGAACTCATGTTTAATCACATATTCCGATGCTATGATATTCCCGAAGACATTGTCTCAGACAGAGGACCCCAATTCATCTCTCGAGTATGGAAGGCCTTCCTATCCCTCATGGGTGTGACCGTCAGTCTCTCCTCCGGCTACCATCCTCAGTCGAACGGGCAGACGGAGAGGAAGATCCAGGAGATCGGCCGCTTCCTCCATACCATCTGTCATGGCCACCAGGACTCTTGGAACCAGTACCTGGGTTGGGCCGAGTCCGCACAAAACTCCCTACATCAACGATCTCCATTCCAGTGGACTCACTCCATTCCAGTGCGTACTCAGTTACCATCCCCCACTGTTCCCCTGGGACAGGGAACCAACCAACATTCCAGCGGTTGACTACTGGTTCTGAGAGAGCAAGAGGGTCTGGGACTCAGCACACCACCAGCTGCAGAGAGCCCTGCGCAGACGCAGGATGACAGCCAACCTTCGTCGCTCCCATGCTCCCTCCTACCAACCGGGACAGAAGGTCTGGCTGTCTACCCGGGACATCAGACTGCGTCTGCCCTGCAAGAAGCTGAGTCCCAGGTTCATTGGCCCATTCACCATCCTGGAGCAGATCAACCCGGTCACCTACAAACTTCAGCTACCCCCTGAGTATCCCATTTACCCCACATTCCATGTGTCACTCTTAAAACCTCACCACCCTTCTGTATCTGTTTCCACAGAACCTGACGTGGCAGCCGCCGAGCCCCCCCTTCCACTCATCCTGAACGATGGTGCAGCCAACGAGGTTCGTGAGATATTGGACTCCCGGCGCCGTGGTGGTCTACTGGAATATCTGGTGGACTGGGACGGCTACGGCCCGAGGAGCGCTCTTGGGTCCCCAGAAATGACATCCTCGATCCCAATCTTCTTCAAGAATTCCACGCCATCCATCCCGACAGACCTGCCCCACGTGGAAGAGGATGACCACCACGATGCCAGGGTCCTTGGCCCTCAGGAGCGGGCCGTGGGAGGGGGGGTACTGTCACAGACACGTCAGGTTCCACTATCCACCAATCACAGCGCACTCAATCACCCGAGTACTGATCACCACCACCTGCACCTCATCATCACTGCAATCACCAGCACTACAAAGGACCCACACTCACACACACTCTTCATCCAGTCTCGTTTGCACTTAACTGAATGCTTATCCCAAGGACTCCCAGCTATATACCTACCTGTCTCCAGCGTCTCCAGTTCTCCTCGTGTGAATTCCTTCTGTGTGTGAGTGTTACCTGTCTCCTTCGTCCAGTTTCTCCAGCGACATCCAAGAGCTTCATTCCTGTAACCATCAAAGGACAGTATTACCTCTCTGCATTCCATTCATCATCTATTCATCACGTTATATTCGCCTGCACTGCTGTCTCATCTCTGTTGGTATCAATAAACATCCTTGTTTGTGTATTCCTGTCTCCGGGCATTCTGTACTGTAACAGGATCATGTGAGTATAGTATTTATTTGGATGTTTACATTTGATTCTGAATGAGTTTGATAGTGCTCCGTGGCTAAAGCTAACATTACACACTGTTGGAGAGATTTATAAAGAATGAAGTTGTGTTTATGAATTATACAGACTGCAAGTGTTTAAAAATGAAAATAGCGACGGCTCTATTGTCTCTGTGAATACAGTAAGAAACAATGGTAACTTTAACCACATTTAACAGTACATTAGCAACATGCTAACGAAACATTTATAAAGACAATTTACAAATATCACTAAAAATATCATGATATCATGGATCATGTCAGTTATCGCTCCATCTGCCATTTTTTCGCTATTGTACTTGCTTGATTACCTAGTCTGATGATTCAGCTGTGCACAGATCCAGACGTTAATACTGCCTGCTCTTGTGTGATGCCTTGAACATGAGCTGGCATATGCAAATATTGGGGGCATGCATATTAATGATCCTGACTGTTATGTAACAGTCGGTGTTATGTTGAGATTCGTTCTTCGGAGGTCTTTTAAACAAATGAGATTTATATAAGAAGGAGGAAACAATGGTGTTTGAGACTCACTGTATGTCATTTCCATGTACTGAACTCTTGTTATTTAACTATGCCAAGGTAAATTAAATTTTTGATTCTAGGGCACCTTTAATTTAAGCCTCAGGCTCAGTTTAGTCCTAGTACCGTCCGGCCTGCGGCCCCCCCCCCCCATTTCAGGAGAGGAAATCGACCACAGCCATTCGAACACCCGGCCTGTGGACCACCTTGAACTTAAAAGGCTGTAAAGCCAGATACCAACGAGTGATCCGCGCATTGGTATCCTTCATGCGGTGGAGCCACTGCAGGGGAGCGTGGTCCGAACAGAGAGTGAATTCCCGTCCCAGGAGATAATAGCGGAGGGTGAGGACGGCCCACCTGATTGCCAAACACTCTTTTTCTATGGTACTGTACTTAGCCTCTCTCTTCGAGAGCTTACGGCTAATGTACAGTACCGGCCGCTCCTCACCCTCTATCTCCTGGGACAGGACAGCACCCAGCCCCCTGTCCGACGCGTCAGTCTGCAACAGAAAAGGGAGAGAAAAGTCAGGAGAGTGAAGCAATGGCCCGCCACATAGAGCAGCTTTTACCTGGGTGAAAGCCTGCTGGCACAGCTCCGTCCACTGGACCGTATCTGGAGCATCCTTTTTAGTTAGATCAGTCAACGAGCTGGTGAGGGCCGAATAATTAGGTACAAACCTTCTATAATATCCCGCCAGCCAGAGGAACTGTCTAACCTCCTTTTTGGTCTTGGGGCGCGGACAGGTCGCAATCGCTGTCTTGTCAATTTGGGGACGCACCTGCCCATGCCCCAAGTGGAAGCCCAGATACCTTACTTCCATGCGCCCAATTGCACACTTCTTCGGGTTGGCCGTGAGCCCAGCCGCTCTCAGCGATCTCAGGACGGCTCTCACATGCTGCATATGCCACTGCCAATCATTACTATAGATAATAATATCATCTAGATAGGCAGCCGCATATGCAGCATGGGGCCGGAGAATTTTATCCATGAGTCGCTGAAAGGTGGCCGGTGCCCCGAACAGCCCGAACGGAAGCGTAACAAATTGGTGTAATCCGAACGGCATCGTGAAAGCTGTCTTTTCTTTGGATAAAGGCGACAAGGGGATCTGCCAGTACCCTTTCGTTAAGTCCAGTGTCGAATAAAATCGAGCCGCACCTAGCCGGTCAAGCAATTCGTCCTCCCGCGGCATTGGATACGCGTCGAATTTCGACACTGCATTCACCCTGCGATAGTCCACGCAGAAACGAACCGAGCCGTCGGTCTTAGGAACCAAAACTATCGGGCTCGCCCAGTTACTGCTGGACTCTTCTATTACTCCCATTTTCAGCATTGCCTCTAATTCGTCCTGAAATACCTTTTTTTGTGTTCAGGTAACCTATACGGCCGGCTGCGAACAACCACGCCCGGCTCCGTCTCGACATGGTGCTGAATGAGGTTGGTACGTCCCGGCAGGGGAGAGAACACGTCTGCAAATTCCTTTTGCAATTTGGACAAATCAGTGAGCTGGGAGGGCGAGAGGTGATCTCCCCCCGGGACCAGAGCGAGAGATTGAGTTTTTACATTCGCCTCTGGTCCGAGATCATCCTCCCCACTAATCACCGTCGCCAGCATCACTGATTCTGCCTCATTCAATTTTTTTAGCAGGTTGAGGTGATAGATTTGACGTGCCCCCCTCCTGTCGGACCGTACCACCTCGTAATCGAGCTCGCCGACTTGCCGTGTGACCTCAAAGGGTCCTTGCCACTTTGCAAGTAATTTCGAACTGGAAGTAGGGAGCAATACAAAGACTTTTTCCCCCGGTGCGAATTTACGTAGGTTAGACCGTCTGTTATACAGTTGGCTCTGTCTGTGCTGGGCCTGCAACAAATTCTCCATTGATAGCCGCCCCAAAGTGTGGAGTTTTGATCGCAAGTCCAGCACATACTGAATTTCATTTTTGGCCTGAGATGGTCCATCCTCCCAAGTTTCCCTGAGGACATCCAGCACCCCACGGGGCTGGCGCCCAAAGAGAAGCTCGAAGGGGGAAAACCCCGTGGAGGCTTGCGGGACCTCTCGCACTGCGAATAACAGAGGTTCTAACCACTTATCCCAATTTTTGGCGTCCTCTTGCACGAACTTACGAATCATGGATTTAAGCGTGCGATTAAAACGTTCGACCAGCCCGTCCGTTTGTGGTTGAAAGACGCTGGTACGAACCGATTTAACGCCCAATAATTCGTACAGTTTGCGTAACGTGCGTGACATAAACGCCGTGCCTTGATCAGTGAGGATTTCTTTTGGAATCCCCACCCGGGAGATTAAGCGAAACAGTGCATCCGCAACACTTTTAGCAGAAATGTTGTGGAGAGCCACTGCTTCAGGATATCGTGTTGCATAATCAACAATGACGAATGCAAAGCGATGTCCCCTTGCTGATCGTTCTAATGGCCCGATGAGGTCCATACCAATTCTCTCGAAGGGGACCTGCATTAAAGGAAGTGGGCGCAATGGCGCTTTTGGGGTGGCCGGTGGGTTCACCAACTGGCATTCACGACAAGACGCGCACCACCTGCGTACATTCTCGTGAATGCCCGGCCAGAAAAACCGGGTCATGAGACGATTTAGTGTCGCTGCCTGTCCCAAATGCCCCGCCATTGGATTAGAATGAGCCGCGTGGAAAAGCATTTCCCTGCGGCTCTTTGGCACTAATAACTGGGTTGTATCTTCTTTTGTCTGAGTGTCTTGGGTCACTCGATACAACCTATCTTTTATAATCGCGAAATATGGGTAAGCAAGCGGACGTCCAGGCTGGAGAGGCTGACCATCAATCATCGAGACCCTGTCAAATGCATTTTTTAATGTCTCATCCTGAGACTGCTCCAGGGGAAAATCATCGCGTTCCGGAAGAATTAGTCTTCCGGCTTCACTCAGATCCCCTGCAGCAGAACTCTCCGGTCTCTGATCAGTCTCTCCCACCTGTACTCGCGCTTGCTCACCCCGCGTTCTTTTCCCCCAAGAGGCATCCGAGCATAGACATCCCAATAATTGTTTAAACGCGGGCCAATCCGTCCCCAAAATTATCGGATGCCGGAGGTGCGGGTTAACTGCCACCTCAACACTATGCTTTTGTCCCCTAAATTTAATTATGACGGACATTACGGGATATCTTATCACATCCCCGTGCACGCACCGAACCCCAACCATGCGGCCTGTATCCAATGCCCCAGACGAAATCAGGCTTTGATGGAGAGAGGTTTGGTTACAGCCCGAGTTCACCAAAGCCTGATAGGTACCCCCCTTGATACTCACAGGTATTTGGTACCCGCCAGCCTGACCAGGGGCGGCCTGAGGATCGTCGGGGACCCGGATCACCGTCCCGACCTCCATAACTGGACATTTATCCACAAAATGATCCGGATCCCCGCACCGCCAACAGGCCGGCTCAGACCTGCCCGCCGCTCCAGTGGCAGAGAGTGGGCTGAATACATGGCGCGGAGAGAGGGGAGAAGCAGGAGCGGGGTCCGTCCCGGCAGCAGGGAGTCCCGCCCCCCTCGGGGCGGAACACGAGGTGGGCCGGGCGGACGAGACCTAGGGAGAGGGACAGGTCTAGAGAGAGAGGGGGACAAAAGAGAGGGAGAGAGAGAGGCAGCTGGAAGGGGTTCGCCGCCCCCTTGGCACGCCACCAGATGATCCTCCGCCAGTTGGATGGCTGAGTCCAGCGACGTGGGGCGGTGGCACTGGACCCACTCGGCCGTCTTCTTCGGGAGCCGAGTGATGAATTGCTCCAGCACCACGCGATCGACGACCAAGTCCACGTCGCTTCCCTCAGCCAGCAACCATTTGCGGCACGAGTCCCGGAGCTGCTGGGCAAACGTGAAGGGCCGGCCGGACTCACCCAGGTCGAGGGAGCGGAAGCACTGTCGGTGCTGCTCCGGGGTCCGACCGACCCGCTGGACGATGGCCCGCCGTAGGTCTTCATAGACCAGGAGGTTCGGGACGGGGAGCTGCTGTGCTGCCACCTGTGCTTCTCCTGAGAGGAGCGGGACCAGCCTCATCGACCACTGGTCCCGCGGCCATTTACACGCCTCCGTGGATCTCTCGAAGAGGTCTAAGAACACCTCTGGATCATCCAGTGGGCCCATCTTATTTACGATGGGTCTGTAGAATGGCTTGGAAACACCGCTCCTGGTCGCCTCTTAACTCCAGCAGGGCCTGTTGTTGTTCGCGGTGCAGGACCGCGAGGGACGCGATGATGTCTGCAAATGTGGCGGAGGACGACGATTGCATGGCGACGTGCTCACCGACTTCCTTCCTGGGTTTCGGCACCAGTGTAGTAGACTTAAGTTCGTAGTGGGGAAGGAAGTGGTCAGGGACGACGAACAACTGCTGACTGAGTCTTTATTGAATATCAACAGAAGGACTGTGCAACGCACAACAACGAAAATAAACAATCCACAAAGGGCTTCACTCCAGGTTCGGCATACGCTATCCACAAGGGCTTCACTCCAAGTTTGGTTTACACCATCCACAAGGGCTTCACTCCACGAACCTTGACTCGACTCAGTCAACAGTTCCCCTCTCTCTCACACGCTCCTGCTTCTCACGGCGTTTTAACCTGTCTCCGCGCCAATCACTGGAATGAGAAACAGGTGTTCGTGATTTGTATCCAACTCACTCACTTACCAAGCGTCTCCCGCTATTCTCTCCGGTTGCAGACCTCGCTGAACCACGCCCCCCTCGCCACAAGGTCATTTTATTGTTATAATAATGATTTTATAATGTCTATATAAATCTAGGCCTAAATGAAAAAAAAATTAAATATTCCCTTGTAGCCATGTAGTAAGTGTAGTTTAAAAATTCATGTTATTTTAATTTTAAAAGTTTGTTTTCCAGTTCTGTTTTTTTTTTCATGCGTGCGCGCACTGTGCCGCTCCAGACCATTGCCCATGCCGCCCATGCCTAAAGGCCTTTGCACACTGAGTCCGAAATTTTCGCATGCGTTTTTCGTATTCGCAATCCTAAAAATTCGTCACGCACAGAGACCTTGCACACTGAGTCCGATGCGTAATAATGAATGCATTGCGAAAAAATCGCAAAACAATACAAAATGAAGTCTTCAAGCAGTGAGCACGATTAGTTGTCTCCTCTCTTCTTAAAAAGAGAAAAATAAAGAGGAAATATTGGGTCCATTCAATCCCGAGATTGCATAGAGAGAAAGGAGAATTCACCTCATCAACGAGCTGCGGGATTATCCGAGCGTTTCAAAGATTACTTCAGGATGTCAGTGCCTCAGTTTGATGCTTTACTACTGGCACAATCTGTCTTTATATTCTGTCTCTTTGTATTCCTCAAGTTGTCTGTCATTCAGTGCCGCTGTTTTGTGCTGTAGACGACGTGGATCAACTTGTCAGATGGCATTCTGGATTTTTGCGTTCGCGTACGGTGGCTCTGAATTGTCAAAACGTCTCTCAAAATGCGTGCCACGGATGCGAAAAACGCCGAAAATCGAACGTGATCCGAATATTTTTTTGACTGATGAAAATTTCGGACTCAGTGTGCAATGACCTTTAATCCGCCACTGCTGCTATACATATATTTGAATTGGGCTATATCTGATTTAGAAATGTAGACTTTGTGTCATCTCCCTCTGCTTTTTTTGAATGATTGTTTCAGGGTTCATTGTGAAAGGTCCCTCTGGTCCGCTGGTTGTTCCTCTAGGATCTTCAGTGGTTTTGCCCTGTTATGTTGATGAACTCTTACTAAAGGAGGATCTGGAGGTGGAATGGAGAAGAACAGACTCAGACACTCTGGTTCATCTGTTTATGTATGGTAACAGTCGACCAGAGGCCCAGCAGCAGGATTATCATGATAGAGCTCATTTCTTCACTGATCAAATTAAACATGGAAACTTCTCCCTCCATCTGGACAATGTGAAAGCTGAAGATAAGGGTGTTTACAGATGTAAAGTTTACAGTCAGCTGAAAGCTAGTGAAACATTTGTTGAAATTAAAGAAGTTGGTAAGAATTTTTCACTGGAAGGTATTATAAATATACTTTATAATTATTTTCTGTTGTGATATTGTTGATGTTTGTTCTTTTAGAGTATTTAAGGGTATCAGGATCAGACGAGTCCATATCTGCATCTGTGGGTGAAGACGTCACTCTGAAATGCTCTTTGGAATCTAACATCCCACCTGAACACATTCAACAGGTTTCCTGGAGGAAAATGGATGAAAATGTAAACATCCAGGTTCTACGCTTACAGAGAAATAAAATTCAGCCAGATTCATCAGATAAGCGATACAGAGACAGAGTTGAATTCTTCACGGATGAAATCTCCAAAGGAAACTTCTCTCTCAGACTGAATAGAGTCAGACATGGGGACAAAGGAGTTTACATGTGTCATGTGAAGACTGGACATTTGTCAGCAAATACAACTGCTCAACTGGAGCTACTCGGTAGGTCGACAAGAGGACAGCTTTAAAAATGTTTTAACCCATATCACTGTCTGTGTGAACACATCTCAACTCCAATTAGTTTGTGTAGCCTAATCGAATTTCCATCTGCATTATTCTCAATGGGCGGTCGCCAATTTTAAATAATTAAAATAACTTGAAT
This sequence comes from Chanodichthys erythropterus, assembly GCF_024489055.1. Taxonomy (NCBI): domain Eukaryota; kingdom Metazoa; phylum Chordata; class Actinopteri; order Cypriniformes; family Xenocyprididae; genus Chanodichthys; species Chanodichthys erythropterus. The sequence continues at coordinate 17,223,438 of NC_090223.1, forward strand.
TTGTTGAATTTGTCAAAAACATCAATATTTCAAAAGATTTATTTAGCCTTACATAATATCCTACCATATGTGCAATTTCCAAGTCAAGTCACCTTTATTTATATAGTGCTTAATACAATACAGATTTTTTTTTTAAAGCAGCGATAGCAGGAAAATAATGCATTCTAGCTGTTGTTCAGCTAAAGTCAGTTCAGTGTTAAAGGGTTAGTTCACCCAAAAATGAAAATTCTGTCATTTATTACTCACCCTCATGTCGTTCCACACCTGTAAGACCTTCGTTCATCTTCAGAACACAAATTAAGATATTTTAGTTGAAATCCGATGGCTCTGTGAGGCCTGCATAGCCAGCAATGACATTTCCTCTCTCAAGATCCATAAATGTTCTAAAAAAATATTTAAATCAGTTCATGTGAGTTCAGTGGTTCAATATTAATATTATAAAGTGACAAGAATAGTGCACCAAAATAATAATAATAATAATAATAATAATAATGACTTATTTAGTGATGGCCGATTTCAAAACAGTGCTTCAGGAAGCTTCGGAGCGTTATGAATCGGCGTGTCGAATCATGTATTGGATCAGTAAAGTCAAGTCTTTACATTTTTGTCCAATGCGATAACATTAACTACCATTTTATATATATGGGTTCATTTAAGCACAAAATTATTTATTATTACAATGTTATGAAGTTGATCATTGAGATATTACATGGTATAATACATAGTACCAAGTATTGCTTCTGTAACAGTCAGTCTGGTGTTCAGTATAACTGATGCATGTTTTACAGGTTTCTCTGGTTTACACATAATGATCTTGGCTCTCTGTATTACTGCATCTGGATCTGCACTGCTTCTGTGGTGTCTCATTTACTGCAGATTAAAAAATGACTGGATAGGTAATGACTGGAGAATATTATTTGCTGTAATGAGTTTATGGTTTATCAGTACATGGCAGTTGTAGTTATATCATACTTTAGATCTGAATGTAATGCATTTTGTTTTTTTCTCTCTAGCCCCATATATCTACATTTGTCTCAACTTTCTTCCAAACATTATGATGTGTGTGGCTCTCATTCTCAGGGGTATTTCTAAGGGTGAGTATTTATTTCTTTTCTTTTTCTTTTCTTTCTTTTTTTTTAATTTCAGTTTGTTTGATCTATTGACTTAATCAGAATCAGAATTAGATTTATAGAATCAGAGTTCAATTTATTGCCAAGTATGCTTACACTGAAATTGTTTCCAGAGCATGAAAAAACACCACTGACAAAATAAAGATAATAAAAATAAAATAAAGATAAATTAATTAAGACTATTCATACTATGTTGCTGTTAAATGCTTGAATCTGATTGGTTGACGAACATTCTCAAGGTGTGCGGTTATTTTCAGGGAAACGCAGAGCTAAAGTAGGTCCAGGCAGGTCTTGACCACATTACAGTTCAATATCACTTTGCCCAATGATTTCAGTTATTTCTAAAGGTCCTTACAGCTTACAACAGCAAAAGAACCAAAACCCGCAACGACACTGACAAAGAAAATGAATAAAACAAACCATAAGATACAGATAAAACGTACTCGGTTACTAACGTAACCTCGGTTCCCTGAGATACGGAACGAGTACTGCGTATGGGGAAAGGTCTCCCTTTTTCCCCGCTGCTGAAGCCTTTTTCAATAACGCAGTGTAACTGCACCGTCATTGGTTCACTCATAGACAAGTTGTTGAACCAATGGCGGCGCGGCATAGCTGCGCGGCCTATGGCGACAAAGCGCGCGAATATTCCCGCCGAAATGGGCGGGGTATAGGGCTATATAAGCAGGCGTTTCGCCATAGGATTTCAGTGTCAATCGACTGAAGCGACGACCCTGAGCCGCAGCCTCGTGGCACGGCAAGTGACGCAGTACTCGTTCCGTATCTCAGGGAACCGAGGTTACGTTAGTAACCGAGTACGTTCCCTTTCGATACTTCACTCGTACTGCGTATGGGGAACGAATTCAACCACGCCGTGCCACGGCTGGGAACGATATAGCTTGCATTTGGCCACCCAGAGGGGGGCAAAAAGGACAAGCGGAGGCAAAGCCTAACCGAACCCATGGTTACACTGAAGGAAGATACTTCCTATGGTGGCGTGAAGCGGGACCTGTTGGAAGCCGCTAATCACACCGACAGGACCCGAGCTTGTAAGGTCGGGACATCGAGGTGATAGAACCTGACAAAGGTGGACGGCGAAGACCAGCCGGCCGCCTCACAGATGTCTTGGATGGAAACTCCGTTGGACCAAGCCCACGAGGAAGCCATTCCTCTAGTGGAGTGGGCCCTGACTCCTATGGGGCAATTAGTGCCCAGTGAGGAGTAGCACAGGTTAATAGCATCCACTATCCAACGGGAAATGCGTTGTTTCGAGACCGGAGACCCTTTGGTGCGGCCGCCAAAACAAACAAAGAGCTGATCCGACAGTCTGAAAGACTGTGATCGGTCTATGTAGGTCCTCAATGCCCTGACTGGGCAGAGTAGCTGCAGCTCTGGTTCGTCCGCCGAGGGAGGAAGAGCAGAGAGCGAGATGACCTGAGCTCTAAACGGAGTTGAGAGCACTTTAGGGACGTAGCCATGCCTAGGTTTCAGAACGACCTTAGAGTCACCAGGCCCGAATTCGAGGCATGCAGGGTTCACAGAGAGGGCCTGCAAATCGCCAACACGCTTTACCGATGCTAGTGCTAGTAGCAGAGCGGTTTTTAGTGTTAGGGGCCTGAGGTCGGCTGAACCCATTGGTTCAAATGGGGCTCCTTTCAAGGCCCTGAGGACCAACGAGAGGTCCCAGGAGGGAATAGTGAGAGGGCGAGGAGGATTCAAACGCCTAGCACCTCTCAAAAAACGGATCACGAGCCCGTTTCGTCCCACCGATTGGCCAGCAATAGGAGCGTGGAACGCTGCAATGGCTGCTACGTAAACCTTAAGCGTGGAAGGGGAGCGCCCCATTTCCAAGCGTTCTTGGAGGAAAGACAGTATGGAAGATACGTCACTCTCCACAGGGTCTATGTTGCGTGTTGAACACCAATCAACAAAGACTGACCACTTCTGGTCGTAGAGGCGCCTCGTAGATGGGGCTCTAGCCTGAGAAATGGTATTTAGGACGTCCTCGGGGAGGCTAGTCGGCTCCCATCGAGGGACCAGAGGTGCAGAGCCCAGAGCTGCGGCTGTGGGTGCCAGATTGTTCTGTTTGCCTGAGAGAGGAGGTCCCGTCTCAGGGGAATCGGCCACGGGGCTCTTAGAGAGAGCCTGAATAGCTCTGAGGACCAAACCTGGTTCCTCCAGAGCGGGGCCACCAGAAGGACTCTGTGCTGGTCTTCTCTGATACGCCTGATGACCTGGGGGATCAGTGCGATCGGAGGGAAAGCATAAAGGAGCGTGCTGGGCCATGTGTGGGCCAGAGCATCTACTTCCTTCGAGAAAAATGTTGGGCAATGAGAGTTGTCTTCTGAGGCGAAGAGGTCTACCTCTGCCTTCCCGAAGAACTCCCAGATCGTGAGGACCACTTGGGGGTGGAGCATCCACTCGTCGGAGGGGATGTTGCTCCGTGACAACATGTCCGCACCCAGATTGTTCCTGCCAGGAACATGAGTCGCTCTGAGCGACTGAAGCCTCGGAAGAGCCCATTCCAGCAGTCGTTTCGCCAGAGCGCATAAGCGGCTGGACGAAAGACCGCCTTGGTGGTTCAGGTATGACACCACCGTCATACTGTCTGACCGAACTAGAACATGACGTCCCGTCAAGTAAGCCTGAAAGAACTGAAGGGCTTTCATCACTGCTAGCATCTCTAGACAGTTGATGTGTAGATGGCTTTCCTCGTGGCTCCACGAGCCGAAGGCCGGTCTGCCCTCGCACACAGCGCCCCAGCCCAAGTTGGAGGCGTCTGTTGAGAGCACCGTCCTCCGTGAGACCGCCTGTAAGGGGACTCCGCGTTGGAACCATACTGGATCCATCCAAGGTTTCAGGGCTAGAAGACAGGCCCGATTGACCTTGAGACATAGGCGGCCGTGCCGCCATGCGCTGGGAGGAACCCGGAACTTCAACCAGTACTGAAGAGGCCGCATCCGAAGAAGGCCTAGCTGCAGCACCGGGGAGGCGGAAGCCATCAGCCCTAGCAGCCTCTGGAAAAACTTCAGAGGGAGATAGGCTTTGTTCGTGACAGATGCCGTGAGCTGCTGAATTGCCAGGGCGCGCTCTGGCGAGACTACTGCCGTCATACGGACCGAGTCGAAAACTGCTCCCAGAAACGAAATTCGTTGAGTGGGGCATAGCGAGCTCTTGGCTAAGTTGACCCTGAGACCCAGGCATTGTAGATGGCTGAGGAGCACGGATCTGTGGCGTTCCAGCTCGTCTCGCGAACGGGCTAAGATGAGCCAGTCGTCGAGGTAATTCAGAACCCGGATTCCCATCTGTCTCAGAGGGGAAAGCGCCGCGTCCATGCACTTGGTGAAAGTGCGGGGAGCCAGAGACAGCCCGAAGGGCAGGACCGTATATTGGTATGCCACCCCTTCGTATGCGAATCTCAAGAATCGTCTGTGACGGGGGGCTATCTGGATGTGAAAATACGCATCCTTCAGGTCCAGCGAGCAGAACCAGTCCTCGGGGCAAATGTGCGCGAGGATCTGCTTCAGCGTCAGCATTTTGAACTTCCGTCTCATGAGGGAGTGATTCAAAAGCCTGAGGTCTAGGATGGGTCTGAGACCGCCATCCTTTTTGGGGACCAGAAAGTAGCGGCTGTAAAAGCCTGTCTCGCTCTCTGACGGAGGAACCATTTCCACAGCTCCTTTTTCCAGCAACGACATGACTTCGGCCCGGAGGACATGAGCGTCGTCCGGATTGACCGATGTTTGAAGCACCCCGGCGAAGCGGGGGGCCGTCGTGCAAACTGGAGCGAGTAGCCCTGGTTTACGATCCCCATGACCCATTCTGACACATCGGGGATGGCCTGCCAGGCCTCGGCCCGAGTGGCTAGGGGTTGAATAATGTTGGGTGACAGACCGCCGTTGAGAGGGTCGTACACCGCGAGGGGTGGAAGAGGAAATTTGCTCTTTTTGTGATGAGGTAAAAATTTGTCCGCCGTGAAAACGGCGTTTGGAGTGGGCGCAACAGGTGTGGGCCCAGCTGTCACTTGGAGTATGTTTCCCACGCCCGGAAATAAACGAGGCGGAGGGGAAATTACCCGTGGGAGCTTTTGGGGTGGTCCGGTCGTAACGGGACGGTCCCCCATCCTCTTCCTGTCCGACGAATCAGGACGACTTCGGAGGCACCGGGTCCAGCACAATCCTGGGCCGGGGTCCCTGGCGCCTCGGGAAGGGAGGGCGCTTCGCAGGGCGCGAGCGCTGGCGATGCTCCTGGGGCGGCGCTGCCTGTGTTGCAGGTGGGGCTGGTTTGTTCTGCTGAGCCGGCGCAGTCCTGGGGCGGCTAGACGCAGAAGCGGAGCTGGAGCGCTTAGGCAAGAAATGCCTCATAGCCTGAGACGATTTCTGCGCGGCAGTAAAGCGCTCAGTGAAGCCATCCACTGCAGGCCCGAAGAGACCAGAAGGCGAGACCGGGGCGTCTAAGAAGGCCGTCTTGTCTAGGTCTTTGATCTCCGTTAGGTTGAGCCACAGGTGGCGCTCCAACACGACCAGGCTGGCCATGGAACGACCGATGGCCTGGGCCGTAGCCTTCGTAGCTCGCAGGGCAAGATCCGTGGCGCTGCGGAGATCTTTGAAGGCTGGCGCGACGATTCCAGACTCATCCAGAGAGCGGAGGAGTTTGGCCTGGAATGCTTGAAATATGGCCATGGTGTGGAGCGCAGAGGCAGCTTGGCCCGCCGAGGTGTAAGCCCGTCCAGCCAGAGTAGAGGTGGTCCGACAGGGCTTGGAAGGAAGGGCCCTCTTCGTCTTCCAACCCACAGCCGCGGGAGGACAGAGGTGAGCAGCCACCGCTTCATCTAGGGGTGGCAAGCGCTCGTATCCCTTCTCCTCGGCGCCGTCGACGGCGGTGAGGGCGGAGCGGTGCGTAGTGTGGAGGCGGGCAGAGTAAGGAGCGCGCCACGACTTCGTCAGCTCTTCGTGGACCTCAGGAAAGAAGGGCGCTGAACGCTGGCGAGGTGCTTGGCGGCGGCCTGGCAGAAACCATTCGTCCAGGCGGCTGCGAGACGGCTCCTCTGGAGGGGCCCACTCGAGGTCCAGCTCTTCAACGGCTCTAGACAGGATGCGGAAGAGCTCGGCATCCATGCCCTGGCCATGCTCGATGGGTTCCAAGGGAGGCGGTGGAGCGGGGTCTTCCGGCTCGCCAGCCCATCCTTCCGCTTCGGAAGCCGCAAGAGACATGGAGTCGTCTTGTTCGTCGTCTGTTCCCCCGAATGAGACGAGGTCACTCGCTTCTGCGGAGGGACGCTGCTCAGGGCGAGAGAACAGAACTGGAGAGAGTTCCCTGGGAGGAGAGGGCGAGGCACGCGGGGGCTGGGCCGGCGTGAGCTCGCTCAACTCCTGGCGCTGAGTCGCTCTACCCCGCTGTCTTTTCCTCGCCGGACCGCGGGAGGAAGGAGACGGGAGGGCGCGAGCGGCGAGATCGCCCTCAGTGAAGAAGGCGACCCGCGAGCGCAGGGAAGCGAGACTCATACACTCGCAGTGCGGGCATGAGTCTCCAGCGAGCGCGCCGTCTGCGTGGGGCTTGCCCAGGCAAGCGACACACTCGCTGTGTCCATCGTCGTCGTGCAGGGGGGCCCTGCAAGTACCACATGAGTGGCGGGGCATCGTGAGACGCCGCTGCCGTGAAAACGGCAATTGGGTGGCTCTTTTAGAGCGGCGAGGGCCGCGGAAGCTCTTAAAGCGGTGAAAACCGCTGGAAATCGCTCTTTTAGAGCGGCGTTTAAGCCGCGGATGAAGCTCTCAGGCGGCGCGCCGGATGGCGGCAGGGGACGCACAGGAAGCGGCCGGAAGCGGGAAGCGGGAGGCGGCGGCTCGGCGACGGCGCTAGAAGCTGCAGTCCGCGAGGGCGCCGGCGCTTTCTTCCACCGGCGAGTCCAGGCGAGTCCGCTGCGGGAGCCTCTTCAGACGGCGGCGAGAGCAGAAGGCGGCGAGCTTCTTCGGCTTCAGGCGGAGATCAGCGAAGAGAAGTAGATGTCGTCGCTGAAGGAGAAAACACTGAAATCCTATGGCGAAACGCCTGCTTATATAGCCCTATACCCCGCCCATTTCGGCGGGAATATTCGCGCGCTTTGTCGCCATAGGCCGCGCAGCTATGCCGCGCCGCCATTGGTTCAACAACTTGTCTATGAGTGAACCAATGACGGTGCAGTTACACTGCGTTATTGAAAAAGGCTTCAGCAGCGGGGAAAAAGGGAGACCTTTCCCCATACGCAGTACGAGTGAAGTATCGAAAGGGAACTCTTTCCATGTTGTTTTAACTAAATTGTCTTTTATTATCCATGGAAAACTCTGTCTTCTGCTCTCTTTGCACACTCAAAAACATTCATCAAGTCAAGTCAAATTTATTTATATAGCGCTTTTACAATTGGTAATTGTTTCAAAGCAGCTTTACATATTAGAAGCACAGAAAAAAGGGAAGTGGTTAAAAATAAGCTGTACAAACAAGCGTGGTAATATGTAACATATACAAGATGGTGTTACATTAAGCCAATGTCGGCTGACTCCCAGGGGTGGAAAAAAACCCCTAGGAGAAAAACCCAGCGTGCTAGCACTGGGAAAAAAGTCTTAGGAGGGAAAAAACCCCTTGGAAGATATATATAATATATGTAAATGGATATGGAGATCAAAATCTGAATTATACATTTTTATTATAGAGATTAAAAATAGATTATATATAAATATATGTAAGCGGATACGGGGATTAAAAATCTGAACGATAGATGCAGCCAGAACTGGATCTGTAGGCCCATTGTCTCCTGGGCTACGTTGTAGTCAGGTCCAGACACAGGTTCTCCATCTGATCTGGATACGGCCTGGATCCAGCACCCGGCAAACCTCAGGATAAGCAGAGAGACAGTTCCCATTCAGTCGGTCACGTTCGACGTACGTCGGACAGACCGACGAATAGGAATCTCGCTAGAGAGGCCAATCTACTTCGAGTGTAACTAAACGAGCCAATGCACATTGGCATGCAATCATATGCATCAGCTGCTTGCCTCGCAGCGCGGGTATATAATGAGCAGCAGGTGCGTTGCATCTTCAGCTTTTCGCTTCGGAGCCAAACCTTCTCAACACTGAAGAAGATAGCTTCTGAAACCACGAGTGTGAACGAGTCTGCTCTTCGAGACGTCTCTTGGTTGCGGTGCAGGCGGACAGCGCAGCAGCGGGGCCGATTTCTCCTTTGTTTTTCTTTGCCTTTTTTATTTGAGCAAAAGCTGTAATCAGCGTGAAGGCCGTTCTCACGGCTGGTGAAACGGTGCGCCTAGAGCGCTAAAAAGCTGTTATTACAGCTGGTAAGAGAGCGCCTTCAAGGAGAGTGCACACGACAGGTTGCACATTTCCCTGTCTGTGCTGCAGCGGCTTTTCCCCTGCGTGCTTCAGCACCTAAAAGAGTCAGTCCTTGAAAGAGCTTACACGAGTAGTTCGCGTCTTTTTAAAGATGTCGTTCTACTTGTGTGTTTCTGGATGCGGTCGTTACCTGGCGCCTCGGGATGGTCACCAGCGCTGTATTGCGTGCTTGGGCTTAAGGCACGCTGAGGCGGCGTTTGTGGACGAGTCATGTACCCATTGTGGGAAGATGACCGTCGCGGAGCTGCGGTCGAGACTCCACTTTCTGCAAAGGGGTGGAGTCCCGGTCCCGACGCCTCGTTCCAATCCTCCTCAGAGGGTTGCTTCGGGCGGCGGGGCTGGTGACTTGAGGATCACGGTGAGCGCGTTTCCTTCGGGGAACCAACCCCCTAGGAACCCTCACCCCTCTTGCGCTCCGCAGCCAGTAGAGCTGCCGGGGGAACGCGGTGGACCACCCCAGAGGTGTGTACCATCCGTATCCTTCGGAGCTCCCCAAGACGACCGGATGTCGATCGCTGCATCGGAGGGTGAGCCTGACGCTTCTGGGGATGACGATTCGGCGCAGCTGCCTCCCTCGGGAGTGACGACTGTGCCCGATTCAGACCCGGAAATGATGGCTATGCTTTCCCGGGCCGCCAACAGGGTCGGGCTCGTGTGGAACCCTCCACCGTGTCCCGAGCCCTCGAGGTTGGATGATTGGTATCTCGGGGTGGCAAGGGCTGGTTCTCAGCCCCCACCCCAGTGCCTTTCTTCCCGGAGGTGCATGAAGAGCTCACTGGCACGTGGACGGCACCTTTTACTGCCCGAAGCCGTGTCGGTGGGTCCTCCTCCCTCACCACCCTTGATGGTGGAGCGGCTAAGGGTTATACGCGCATACCCCCTGTGGAACGGGCCGTTGCTATGCAACTGTGCCCTAACTCCACCTGGCGGGGGGAGCCGTCTCTCCCTTCCCGGGCCTGTAAGTACTCGTCGGATCTTACCGGCAAGGCTTATCAGGCCTGTGGGGAAGCCGCTTCCGCCTTACACGCTATGGCGTTGTTGCAGGTCCATCAGGCCAAGGCACTGAAGGACCTGCACGAGGGTGGTCACGATCCACAAGTTCTACAAGAACTTCGTGCCGCGACGGACCTCGCGCTCCGAGCGACGAAGGTTACGGCGCGGTCAGTGGGTCGTGCGATGTCCACCATGGTGGTCCAGGAACGCCATCTCTGGCTGTGTCTTGCGGACATGAGGGATACCGACAAAGTCAGGTTTCTTAATTCCCCCGTGTCCCAGACCGGCCTCTTCGGCGACGCGGTCGAGAACTTTGCCCAACAGTTCTCGGCTGTACAAAAGCAGTCAGAGGCGATCAGTCACATCCTGCCGAGGCGGTCAGCTGCTGCACCTCCACCGCCGGCGGCACCTCAGACTGCCCGTCGCCGAGGGCGCCCCCCTGCAGCCGCCCCCGCTCCGACGCCCCAGCAGCAGCAGCCTCCATCCAAGCGGCGTCGTGGAGCCGGTCGCGGGCGGGGTGCCCAGCCCGTCCAGCCACCCCCTAAGAAGAAGGGTGGCAAGGCCAAGTCCAAGCGGCCCTAGGACGGGCGACCCGGAGATGGACGGGACTGCTCTTCAGGAGGTGGTGACCGCACCGCTCCTTCCCCCAGAGGAGGGCCGGGTGGAGAATCTTTTGTTTCCCCTTTTTGTTCCGCCGCTGGCTCAACGGCCAGCGGTACCCAAATTTTCAATAAAAGAGCAGTTTCCTCTATCTCCGGGTCCGAAGAGGGCTCGGAGAGCAGTGGGAGGGCTAGAACCTCACCACTCTCATCCACCTCTTCTGTCGCCAGCGGACAGCAGCGAGCAGCAGGTAGGCAAAACCTCGACTGCTCCCTCTGTCCACCCGTGGAAGCAGGTAAGTGTTGCACAGCACACTGTGACCCCGCTTCGGGCCGCCTCACACAGAGAGCCTCCCGGGCCGCGTCCCTGCGTTCCACCTCGCTGCCCCGCGGCGGGTACGCCGGTGGTCCCCTTGGTGCCGCTTGCGCGGTCTCTGGGAGCCTGGCTAGCGCTCCCCAGTCCGTCTCGCTGGCTCCTTCGGACCATCAGGCTCGGCTATGCGATTCAGTTCGCCCGGCGCCCCCCAAGTTCAGGGGCATCCTCTTCACTACAGTGAAAGATGCCGATGCCCCTGTTCTGCGTGCGGAGATCGCAGTCCTACTGGCGAAGGACGCGATAGAGCCGGTCCCTCCAGCCGATTTGAGGTCGGGGTTCTACAGCCCCTACTTCATTGTACCCAAGAAAAGCGGCGGGTTACGACCGATCTTGGACCTGCGAGTTTTGAATCGGAGCCTTCACAAGCTACCGTTCAAAATGCTCACGCAGAAACGCATTTTCGAGTGCATCCGTCCCCGAGATTGGTTTGCAGCGATCGACCTGAAGGACGCGTACTTCCATGTTTCGATTCTTCCGCGACACAGGCCATTCCTGAGATTCGCGTTCGAAGGTCGAGCATATCAGTACAGAGTCCTACCCTTCGGGCTGGCCCTGTCTCCCCGCGTCTTCACGAAAGTCGTGGAGGGAGCCCTTGTTCCCATGAGAGAACAGGGTGTTCGCATTCTCAACTATCTAGACGACTGGCTTATCCTAGCACAGTCTCGGGATCAGTTGTGCGAACACAGGGATTTGGTGCTCAGTCACCTCAGCCAGTTGGGGCTTCGGGTCAACTGGGAAAAGAGCAAACTCGCCCCAGTGCAGAGGATCTCTTTTCTCGGTATGGAGTTGGATTCGGTCGAACAGATAGCACGCCTCACAGAGGAACGTGCTCGGTCGGTGTTGAACTGCCTGAATACGTTCAATGGCAGGACAGCGGTCCCACTGAAGTTCTTTCAGAGGCTCCTGGGGCATATGGCGGCTGCAGCTGCTGTAACACCGCTCGGTCTGCTTCATATGAGACCGCTTCAGCACTGGCTTCACGGCCGAGTCCCGAGATGGGCGTGGCAACGCGGCACGTTCCGGGTGCCAATCACTCAGGAGTGCCGCCGAACCTTCAGTCCGTGGTCGGACCCTTTGTTTCTTCGGGCAGGAGTGCCCCTAGAACAAGTGTCCCGGCATGCTGTGGTTTTCACAGATGCTTCTGCCACCGGCTGGGGTGCCACGTACAACGGGCATGCAGTCTCAGGGGTTTGGACGGGACCCCATCTGCATTGGCACATCAATTGCCTCGAGTTGCTGGCAGTACGCCTTGCTCTGAGCCGCCTCAAAGGCCTGCTTCAGGGCAAGCATGTACTGGTCCGTACGGACAACACTGCGACCGTTGCGTACATCAACCGTCAAGGTGGTCTACGCTCCCGTCGCATGTCGCAACTCGCCCGCCATCTCCTCCTGTGGAGTCGGAAGCATCTGAGGTCGCTTCGCGCCATTCATGTCCCCGGTGTGCTCAACCGTGTGGCCGACGAGCTATCACGAGCTGCGCTGCCCGGAGAGTGGCGACTCCACCCCCAGGTGGTTCAGCTGATCTGGAGAGAGTTCGGAGAGGCTCAGGTAGACCTGTTTGCCTCACCAGAAACCTCCCACTGCCAGTTGTTTTACTCTCTGACCGAGGGAACACTCGGGACAGATGCACTGGCTCACAGCTGGCCCCGGGGCCTGCGCAAATATGCGTTTCCCCCAGTGAGCCTACTTGCACAGACCCTGTGCAAAGTCAGGGAGGACGAGGAGCAGGTCTTGTTAGTTGCGCCTTACTGGCCCAACCGGACCTGGTTCCCAGAACTCTCACTCCTCGTGACAGCCCCTCCCTGGCCCATCCCTCTGAGGAAGGACCTCCTCTCTCAGAGACGGGGCACTCTTTGGCACCCGCGTCCAGACCTCTGGAAACTCCATGTCTGGTCCCTGGACGGGACGCGGAGGTTCTAGGTGACTTACCCCCTGAGGTACTTAACACCATCACTTCGGCACGTGCACTGTCTACGAGACGTGCTTACGCCTCGAAGTGGAACCTGTTCGTCGAGTGGTGTTCTTCTCGTCGAGAAGACCCCCGAAGATGCTCGATCGGAGTCGTGCTTTCCTTCTTGCAGCAAGGGTTGGAGCGTAGGCTGTCCCCCTCCACCCTCAAAGTCCATGCTGCTGCCATATCCGCTTACCACGACCACATAGATGGCAAATCTGTTGGTCAGCACGACCTGGTCATCAGGTTCCTTAGGGGGGCGAGACGGTTAAATCCTCCTCGTCCCCCCTCCATACCCTCTTGGGACCTTACTCTGGTGCTTAGAGCACTCCAGATTGTTCCCTTTGAGCCTTTGCTGTCAGCAGACTTAAAGATTCTCTCTATGAAGACTTTGCTGCTGGTGGCATTGGCCTCCATCAAGAGGGTAGGGGACCTGCAGTCATTTTCGGTCGACGAATCGTGCCTAGAGTTCGGGCCGGGTGACAGCCACGTGGTACTGAGACCCCGGCCTGGCTACGTGCCCAAGGTTCCTACCACTCCCTTCAGGGACCAGGTAGTGAGCCTGCAAGCGCTGCCCTCGGAGGAGGCAGACCCAGCCCTGGCTTTGCTCTGTCCAGTTCGCGCCTTGCGACTGTACTTAGACAGAACTCGAAGCTTCAGGACCTCAGACCAGCTCTTTGTCTGTTACGGAGGCCAGCAGAAGGGAAAGGCTGTCTCCAAGCAGAGGATGGCCCACTGGATAGTGGATGCCATCGCCCTGGCTTACCAAGCTCAGGGCGTGCCCTGCCCGCTCAGGTTGCATGCCCACTCCACGAGAGGTGTGGCATCCTCCTGGGCGCTGGCTCGTGGCGCCTCGCTAACAGACATTTGTAGAGCTGCGGGCTGGGCGACACCTAACACGTTCGCTAGATACTATAGCCTTCGTGTCGAGCCAGTCTCCTCCCGTGTTCTCGCCTCAGGTCAGAGGCACGGAGAGGCCCCGGCTTAGTGTCGGCTTGCTGCGCTACATGCGCATTCTATTCTCCAGAGAGTCCCTACGGGCAGACCCTGTTGAGTCCTCCGGTTACCCTTCGGCAGCCGACGTGGCGGAGCGTCTGGCGCCAGGCCTATACTCCGTTGTATCCTTGAGAACCGGATTTAGGCTGGGTTCCATATGTGTGACCCTACGGGGATCCCATATGGCTTTTTCCACGGCTGCTCCTAAACGAAGCCCGTGTCTTTCCCTCTGGGAGAACCCATCTCTCATCGAGTGGAGTCACCCTAGTTCTTCCATATGTTGTACAACCTACAAGGTTAGTCCATATGTACTTATCCATATAACTCCTTCGGGGAAGGATATGGCTTCCGCAGCGTTCCTTATCGCATGTAAGGCTACGCTTTCCCAGCGTTATCCAATTGTCGCACTGAGTGGGTTTTGGGAACAACAGTGATCGACCCTCTCTGCGTGAGCCTGGTCCCACCGTCCTTAGGCAAGGGGGTTCAGGTGGCTCACGTCAGAGCGCTGGAAGAGGGCAGCTCCTGTGGCGCTTTGGAAGGGATTCCTATTCGTCGGTCTGTCCGACGTACGTCGAACGTGACCGACTGAATGGGAACGTCTCGGTTACATAGGTAACCCTCGTTCCCTGAAGGAGGGAACGGAGACGTACGTCCCGTCGCCACAGGCGTTGTCCTGCTGATGCTGCCGCCTGCTCGGTTCGGCTCCTCAGCGAAAAACCTGAAGATGCAACGCACCTGCTGCTCATTATATACCCGCGCTGCGAGGCAAGCAGCTGATGCATATGATTGCATGCCAATGTGCATTGGCTCGTTTAGTTACACTCGAAGTAGATTGGCCTCTCTAGCGAGATTCCTATTCGTCGGTCTGTCCGACGTACGTCTCCGTTCCCTCCTTCAGGGAACGAGGGTTACCTATGTAACCGAGACGATATTAGCGTAGATGCCATTCTTATTCAGATGTACAGGTATATCTAGTGTTATAGGAAATGTTCTCGGTTCCGGCCGACCTAATTATTGCAGCGTAACAATCCTTTAACGGATTTGAAAAAATGTTAATGTATTGATAGTGTGTTATGTGTATGCAAGAGCAAAGAGATGTGTTTTTAGTCTAGATTTAAACTGACAGAGTGTGTCTGCTTCCCGAACAATGCTAGGAAGATTGTTCCAGAGTTTAGGTGCTAAATAGGAAAAGGATCTGCCGCCTTCAGTTGATTTTGTTATTCTGGGTATTATCAACTGGCCTGAATTCTGAGATCGCAATAAACGTGAAGGACTATAATGCATTAAGAGCTCACTTAGGTACTGGGGAGCTAAACCATTTAGAGCTTTATAAGTAAGTAGCAAGATTTTAAAATCTATACGATGTTTAATAGGGAGCCAATGTAATTTTGACAGAACTGGGCTAATATGGTCATACTTTCTGGTTCTAGTAAGAACTCTAGCTGCCGCATTTTGGACCAACTGTAGTCTGTTTAAAAGCCGAGCAGAACAACCACCCAGTAGAGCGTTACAATAATCTAGTCTTGAGGTCATGAATGCATGAACCAACTGTTTTGCATTTGTCATTGAGAGCATATGTCATAATTTAGATATATTTTTTTTTTAGATGGAAGAAGGCGGTTTTACAGATACTAGAAACATGACTTTCAAATGAAAGATTGGTATCAAAGAGCACACCCAAGTTCCTAACTGAGGACGAAGATTTAATGGAGAACCCGTCAAGTGTTAGAGAGTATTCAAGGTTTTTTCGTGAGGAAGTTTTTGGTCCAAAGATTTGGATATCAGTTTTTTCTGAATTTAATAATAAGAAATTTCTTGTCATCCATTTTTTAATGTCAGCTATGCATTCTGTTAGTTTTGTGAATTTGTAGGTTTCGTCAGGGCGCGAGGAAATATAGAGCTGAGTATCGTCAGCGTAGCAGTGAAAACTAACAACATGCTTCCTAATTATCTCTCCTAAGGGCAGCATGTACAGAGTGAAAAGCAACGGTCCTAGTACTGAGCCTTGTGGTACTCCATATTGAACTTGTGATCGATACGACATCTCTTCATTAACTACTACAGACTGATAACGGTCAGATAGGTACGATTTGAACCATGCCAAAGCAATTCCACTAATGCCAATATAGTTTTCAAGTCTTTTTAAAAGAATGGTATGATCGATAGTGTCAAAAGCAGCACTGAGATCTAATAACACTAATAGAGAAATACAGCCACGATCGGATGATAGGAGTAGATCGTTTGTAACTCTAACGAGAGCAGTCTCAGTACTATGGTATGGTCTAAATCTTGACTGGAAATCCTCACAGATTCCATTTCTTTCTAAAAAGGAGCACAGTTGTGTTGAAACTGCCTTTTCTAGTATCTTTGACAGAAAAGGTAGATTCGAGATTGGCCTGTAATTTACTAAATCTCTCAGATCTAGTTGAGGTTTTTTAATAAGAGGTTTAATAATAGCCTGCTTAAAGGTTTTTGGCACGTATCCTAGTGTTAAGGATTAATTAATTATATCAAGAAGTGGACCTACGACCTCTGGAAGCATTTCTTTCAGTAGTTTAGTCGGCATTGGGTCTAGCATACATGTCGTTGATTTTGATGATTTGATAAGTTTAGATAATTCTTCCTCTCCTATAGCGGCGAATGATTCTAGTTTTACCTCAGGGACACTACAGTGCACTGTCTGAAGCGAAACTGTAGACGGTTGCATGTTTTTAATTTTCTCTCTAATATTATCAATCTTGCAAGTAAAGAAGTTCATAAAGTCATTACTGCTGTGCTCTATGGAAACGTCAGCAGTTGAATCTCTGTTTCTAGTTAATTTAGCCACAGTGTCAAATAAATACCTAGGATTATGTTTGTTTTCTATTAAGAGATTTGAAAAATAAGTAGATCTAGCATTTCTTATAGCCGTTCTGTACTCAATCATTTTTTCTTTCCACGAAAGGCGAAAAACTTCTAGTTTTGTTTTCTTCCAACTACGTTCAGCTTTTCTAACAGCTCGTTTTAGAGTGTGCTCATCATACCACAGCGTTGGATTAGTTTCCTTAATCTTCTTTAGACGTAAAGGAGCAACTGCATCTAATGTGCTGGAGAAGAGAGAGCCAATAGTTTCTGTTGCAGCATCGAGTTCTTCTAAGTTGTCAGGTATACTAAGGCGATGAAACTGCTCGGGGAGATTATTTATAAAGCAGTCTTTAGTGGTAGACGTGATGGTTCTACAATATTTATGGCTGGGTGGTGGTTTTGTAGCCTTGGCTAATTGTATTATACACAAGACTAAATAATGATCTGATATATCATCGCTCTGCTGTAGAATTTCAACAGCATCAATATCAATTCCATGCGACAGTATTAGATCTAGGGTATGATTACGACAATGAGTGGGTCCTGACACGTGTTGTCTAAGTCCAATAGAGTTTAAAATGTCTGCAAATGCCAATCCAAATGCGTCTTTATTATTATCTACATGGATATTAAAATCACCAACAACAAGGACTTTATCCGCAGCCAGTACTATATCTGATAGTAAATCAGCAAATTCTTTGATAAAGTCAGTATGGTGCCCTGGTGGCCTGTATACAGTAGCCAGCACAAATGTCAACTTACATAATGTTACATAAAGCACCATCACTTCAAAGGAATTATATTTGAAATTCTTTTGAATTGTTCTGAATATATTACTATAAATTACAGCAACACCTCCCCCTTTGCCTTTCTGTCGAGGATTGTGTCGATAATCATAACCTTGAGGACTAGATTCATTTAAAGTAATGTAATCGTCTGGTTTTAGCCAGGTTTCTGTCAAACACAGCAAGTCTAGTTTATTGTCTGTGATAATTTCATTTACAATAAGTGCTTTTGAAGAAATAGATCTAATATTCAGTAACCCAAGCTTTATCATTTGTTTATCTGATTTATCTATGATTTTCATTTTTTGAACATCAATTAAATTTTTACCCTTAAAAGGTTTCGGAAGTTTTTTGTATTTACTAGTTTGAGGTACAGACACAGTCTCTATGTGATAATATCTAGGTGAAAGAGTTTCTATGTGCTGTGAATTATTTGATTTCTTTGAAGTGAGGCGGCTAGCAGACGGTCGGTTTAGCCAGTTTGTCTGCGTCCTGATCTGGGCCCTGGTTTGTCATGTTTCAGCTCTAAGACTATTTGCCAAATTTCTAGATAGAAGAGCAGCACCATCCCGGGAGGGATGAATACCATCTCTTTTCAACAGATCAGGTCTGCCCCAAAAGCTTTTCCAATTGTCTATGAAACCTATATTATTCTGCGGACACCACTTAGACAGCCAGCCATTGAGTGATGATAACCTGCTAACTATCTCATCACTCCGACGAACAGGAAGAGGGCCAGAACAAATTACTTCTGCTGACATTGAATTTGCGAGTTCACACACCTCTTTAATGATTAATTTTAGTGATCTCCGACTGGCGAAGTCGAACATCATTTGTGCCGACGTGGATAATGATTTTAGAATATTTACGTTTAGCATTAGCCAGCACTTTTAAATTTGCTTTGATGTCAGGTGCTCTGGCCCCCGGCAAACATGTGACTATGGTGGCTGGTGTCTCTATTTTCACGTTCCGTGTAATAGAATCGCCAATAACTAGGGCACTTTCAACAGGATTCTCAGTGGGTGCGTCACTGAGTGGGGAGAACCTGTTTGATGTTCTAATCGGAACGGAAGAGTGGTGTTTGTTTTTGCCATTATGCCGCCTCACAGTCACCCAGTTAGCCTGCTGCATGGCTTCTACAACCGGAACCGAATGTGCAGTGTTTACTAGGCTAGTCGCATCCAAAGCAGTATCTAAGGCCCTTTCATTCTCACTATCCTCAATTAAAGTTTGGATGCGTGTCTCTAATTCTGAGATTCTCTCTGTCAGCCTGACAATATCCCTGCATTTATCACATGTGTAAGTCTCACTGCTGACAGAAAGAGCTAAGCTGTACATGTTGCATTTAATACACATGATAATCGTCGGATATGACTGACCGTGTGTTTGATGAACGCCGTCCGAAAAACTGCAACGCACACGGGACTCGCTGGCTGGATGTCTCGGTCGCTTCCCGGTGCCTGGGGCAAGGGTGATGTGCGGGACGCTGTACCTAGCGGTGGATCGATGAATGCCGGACAGCAACGTCTCCACAGCTTCCCGATCTGGCGAGGACAGATCAGAATAACATACATCGGATAAATCCGCCATTAAATCGACAAGGTTAAGTAATCTAGTGAAAAATAAGAAAGTTATATTATGTGAATAGGAATAAAGAGAAGGATTTAGGATAAACTCCACGAAGCTCCGAGCGTAAGTCAGACAGCAGGCAGCCGATTTGTCGATGGGAAAGATGTGTTTGCCGTCCTCATGCATGCAGAAGCTTGTTGTTACCTCTGCACAGTGACATCATCAATAAAATAGTTTCACACTTCACATTTACTTCACATCTACTTCACATTTCGCAGTAATGAGGAAGTAACGTCGCCCACTGTGACTATTAGTAGAGACACTGCTGCTGGACACCACTGTCCACATAGCAATTGTTCACACAGGTCACACAATCAGTTTCTCTCCGTATTTTGTTCCCTGCTGCAAGTAGGTTGCACCTCGACAGATAACCAGGATGAGTTTTGAAGAAAAAGTTGAAACCAAAGGAGTTATTTTTTGATGTTTTACTTTGAAATGTTCAGTCCCACAACATAATTTTTGTAAGACTTCAATACAAACACAAAGCATTAAGTATTAAGTATGAATAAAAGTAAATTTACAGTAAGAAAACCATCTAACGTTAATATACAAAAGAAAGATATAGATAATCTTCATCTGTAAATGTACAGCATATATTTTAAATGCCATGAAGTACTCCTTAAACTTACAGACGATGGCTTCTTTGGCATGAAATAACAGAAGAATAACTTTAATCAGACAGAGAGAGAGAGCTGTTGTGAAGTGAAAACTAAGATGGCCACCACAACCTAACCTAAGTCACATGATGCATCCTAACCAATGAAATAAAAACAATGAATTGATTAGTTAAATAGTCAGAACACTCAGCCCATATACAGCAAAGAATGACAGCCCTGGGATGGTCTAGATCTAAAAACGTTCTGTAGATTTCATCCTAAAAATGTGCACAAGCACAAAAGCTAGATTTTGCGTAGAACCTGCACAAAATTCCATTTATAAAACCCATTCAGCTACCGAAAATTGTGCGTATGCATCTCCACCCTCCCTGAAATAACCATTTATGGAGCTTAACACCTAGTTTTACTATACGCACAATGTCATCTGCATATCATTTCCATGCATATTCTTATCCATGCTACCACGTTATGAAAATATGAGATATGGACTTTGTGCTGTCACATTACATAACTAAAAATCATTCAGTGTCCTTGTCTTGTTTTAGAATAAATAAATGAAAATTGTATGAAATACTGTTCAGAGAAGAGTTATTCTCAATCTTTTCCTGGCCAGACAGTTATTTATTTGCTTTAAACAAATCAAATTTATGCAGTTATCCAAATAAACATATATTTTAGGATGTTTAAATACTTTTAAAGGAAATGGATAGGCCCCCTTTTTTTTTTTTTTGCAGTGTAAATAATGCTGACTAAGCGCATGACTGACAAAACTTATCTGTTTCCTTGAAATTCTCTCCTTCAAATACAATAGTATTTTTTCATAATAGCCAGCAGGGGGTGCTCACCCTGTGGTCTGTGTGGGTCCTAACACCCCAGTATAGTGATGGGGACACTATACTGTCAAAAAGCACCATCCTTCGGATGAGACATTCAACCGAGGTCCTGACTCTCTGTGGTCATTAAAAATCCCAGGATGTCCTTTGAAAAGAGTAGGGGTGTAACCCCGACATCCTGGCAAAATTTGCCCATTGGCCTCTGTCGATCACTGCCTCCTAATCATCCCCATACTCTGATTGGCTTCATCACTCTGTCTCCTCTCCACCAATAAGCTGGTGTCTGGTGGGTGTTCTGGCGCAATATGGCTGCAGTCGCACCATCCAGGTGGATGCTGCACATTGGTGGTGGTTGAGGAGATACCCCCTTCAATATGTGAAAGTGCTACTCAAAGCGCTATATAATAACTATTATTATAATAACCCATAACCAGCCCTGAACTTGTCTGAACTTGTCTGAACATGTTTAGTGTTACCCAATCTCAGCCTTTAAGAACCAGGTCAACACCAGCTGAGGCTCTATAGCAATCTTTCACGTCACATTAAAGAGCCACAAAATTTTTGTTCAAATTTCTTTAAAAAATACACAGTTTGAAAGCTGGGACTTTGTTTAATATCACAAGTAACCTGCTCTGTCTTGTCTGTTGACGTGTGGTCAGTATCCTCTTTGTTCCGTGATGTATTTTTCACTGTGTGTGGTGTGACAGCACCACGGTTTGTCGGACAAAGCAACAGTAACTAAGCGGGGCGGGTCTTTGTGAAGGGTCAATTGACTAAAGTGTATGATATGTGTGATCTCAGTTTTTTTTTTAAATCGCAGTAAAATTCGATTTCATACTCCACTTTCCTTTCATACATTTGCTGTAACATTAAAATCTCATTTTGTTCCAGGTTTTCTGCATGAGACTGTTGCTTGCTCTGCTCTACATTTACTGAGGCCTACCATGCTGTTCAGAGCTGGACCACATATAACAATACCTTGGGGTATGTTTAATTATTTAATTGTCAACCTCTCAATACAAATCATCTGTGACATATTACATATTCTGTTTCATGTTGACCCTCTGTAGTTTAGTCTGTAGTTTTTCTGACAGTATATAATTAGGGCCTTAGCACCAATGGTGTGAGAACCCTCTTGGAATTGCTCAGTTTCTTCTTCTCCAAAATGAATGCTAAGCACTTATTTAATGCAATGAAACTGGAAGTTTCTGTAACCCAGGTATACAATGTCCAATCTGCCCAAAACTTCACATGTTTGCCCTGACCTGAAGACATCTACATGCCAAAATGTAGTTATAGTCATAGCACCACTAGCTGACTGGCAGCAGGAAGTGTGACCAGTACCAATACAAATGACAAATGACATATTTCTCTTATATTTACCTATTTAAAAGGATATTGCTCTATTTTCCTAAAGCCACTGGAGGCACAGGTGCAAGGGCCCTTTCATCGCTGCTTGCAGCTTTAATTTCACTCATGTATTTTATCAAATGATGATCAAATTTGTTTGATTTATCAAGTCCTTTTCTGTACTTAATGTATACTTACCCTGAATTATATTTTGTCAATTGAATTTAAATTGATTGAATTATTGATGTTTAATTTTTACAGTGATTTGTAATAAATGGATGAATTATGGATTATGGAGTTTTATTGAATACAGTGTTTTTACGGCTGTTGTTTATCCAGGTAAGCACATCTATATTATATTTCATATATACTGTATATTCCATCAGTGCATAAAGTGCTTCTTTACTGTTGCACCTCCTGTATGTCATGATTCATGATAGTGAGACAGTGTTCAGTGATGAAAATCTGTATGTTTATAGGACTCAACACATTCAGAACACTTAAACATTTCTTTTATATCTGTGATCTCTTAGCAACATTGTTAATTATAATAATATAATTTAAGCATTAACAACATTTGTATATCGCAGTGCTGCTCAGTGTCAGCACTTGTCTAAAAAACTCTGAAGTGAGGTTTCTTGTGTGATATAATTGTAAAATTGTATAATGTTGCAGACTTTAACTTTGTATTCATTGTTTTTATTTGCGTTCTTTTTTCCTCTTCATAGTTATTTCACCATATATTCTGGATAGAAGTTGGCATATTAAAATTTCATTTACAGGCTTGATATCAAGTACTGCCTCTTTAATGCTGTTACTGTTGTGTCTGTTTTTGTGCTGTAAGTATCACTAAATTATTTCTTTTTTGTAAGTTATGTAATGTTGAAAAAAGTTGTCTAATACATAATACACTAATACAAAAAAGTAATACATAAAAAAAGTAATCATAATACATGTTCCTGGTCTTATTGCAAATGATTCATGCCAGTATTTCACTGACATTATCTAGACTAATTCGAAAATACCAATAGTCAGAAGTTTAAACTGTCTAAACCTATTGTTTTGGCTTTTTCTCCAAGACCGCAGACGCATGGTATAGGGTTCGTGTTTGGTTATGCACTTCATTTCACCAGGCGTTGTTGATTTTTTTTTCCTATTTATTTAAATCCAGAGTATTTGATTAACAAAACATTGAATGAAACCAAGAAATAAATGATATAAAATGAAATACTACAAACTTATGAAGTGGTCAAAAGTCATCTCTGACCCACTCCATATCTCCCAACATATTGAATTCAATCCATCTCTACACCCTTGACGTATCCAATTAACGTTATTTTCTTTCTTCATTAACATAAATTAAATTAAACCAAAACATAAACAAACAATATTGTAATACTGAAACAAAAATATAAAACTAAATATGTTTTTTTTAAATGGCTACGACACCTGTCATCTTGCTTCAGCTGGCTCCACCTGGTATTTAATTTATTATGTGATTGTTTCCTGAGCATATAATTGAATCTCACAATTAGCCTTGTAACGAAATGTGTAGCGGTTATGAATCAATTTATGGATGAAATATGAATATAATAATTCATAAGATTATGAATAAATTATGATTCATATATTGACCCAACGGGGAATTAAACATATATTGTGAATCAATTACAACGAATTATAATCAATTACATATATGTTTAGTTCTGGTTTAATAATTATTTAGAGAAACTGTTCGTTTGTCCAGCAAACTAAGTCCCTCACAGAATATTATAAACAGAGTTATTCTCTGGCCGTGAAATTAACTTGCTATTATAACATCAAAGCATAAAGCGATCGAAAAACGTTAAAGTGACTTGGTTTTCAGCTGAAAGAACAAACAGAACAATCGAGCGTGAACAACGTTTTAATATATGCAAACTACGAATACAGAGGTTATACATCTAAATATATATACAAGAAAATACACACCTATGTACAAGAATAGAAGTAGAGAAGGAAAGAGAGAAGGCAAGTAGCAAACTCACAACCAGTCCTAAGCCAGCACGGAAATCAGTTTCATCATCTAAGATTGAGAAACGGCAGTATACTTGCATTGGTTGCGTGTGTCGAATTTCAGGTTAGCGCTGGTGCAGTTCGTTGGCTTCCTCCGTTCACCGGGAAGGTTTGAACTGAGGACGAGAGTGAGTTTCGCTGGAAGATGGCGATCCCGAAGCTGAGCGCGATGGCAGCGCGTGGTTACCGGAGGGGTCCGGGAAAAACGTGCACGAGATGCTCGTGAGACAATCGGGAGAGAACACTGGAGAATCTTGGTGTTCCTTTTTATGACAGATAAGCCGACACACCTCCTTGAGGTGGAATGGCCAATGACATTGATGCAAAGTTGGCGGGCAAGCTCTTTCTTTGTTTGGTCTCACGACTTAATCTGCATGATTTATGACTATCAGATCAGATCTCCAAATGGAGTGTGTTCTTCACAGTATCATTAAACACATAGAAAAATGCATTTGTCAGCTGTGTGACATGTTTCAGTGAATAGCTCGTGTCTGGGGCTTTAAGGAGAGACCAAACTCGATAGGTCAGAAAGGCATAGGATAGAAGTTATGGTTTACAGACAAAATTATATTGTTAAAATGCACACTAGCACAAATACACTCATTTACACTAGGAAACATGCATAGGCCTTAAAATACTACGTGATGGATATATTTGTATATAATATATACATAGTTTTTGCATAGATACAACATTTGCATAGTTGTATCTTACATATACAGTCAAAAATGTATGATTGTGTGTTTCTATATGTGTCTGTGTGTGTGTTTTTGTGTGTCCCTGTGTGTGTGGGGTGTTGGAATGTGGATCTGGTCAGTCTCTGGGGGGGGGGTCGGGGGGGGTGCTCCTTTTGAAGTCACCAAAGTGAGGAAGTTGCCATTTTCTGTTTACCCTCGCAGGTCCACAAAAGTGTCAAGTGGGCTCATCTTTAGCAGACTGTTCGGAGCCAATTTAGTGATTAAGAACACAGTTCATCAGGTTAAAAGCGTTCTGAAAACTCCAAAGTTTATTGACTCTGAACGGATCCATCCAGACGTTACAGCCTAATTTCCCATTTAATTTGGTCATTTGGAAATATGTCCTATTTCGGAAGTACAAATTGTTTGCAAATATTAACTTTAACCATCTGTGTTATGATTACCCACAGACAAATTATAATTCCTGGTTTTCATTAAAGGGTCTACATGTAGAATTCAGAAGCCCTTGTTGTTAATTAAACTGGTAGCCGTTAAGTGAACTACAGCCAGCGACTTATTGCTCGTGCTTGCGCACACACTCTGCAGAGTGACGAAAGCGAGCCTTGTCCAAAACAGCTTTTCCACTGTCGGGACAGTGCGAGCCACGGCTAACATTGTGCTGAGTGAGGCCAATAGCTTTGGACCTCAAGCACTGAGGCCAAAATAGCTGTTTTTCAACTGTTGGGCCAAAAGCGGGCGTGCTAGTGCGTGCCAGGACCAGTCGTATTTCTGTTGTCACTTCCAGGGCTTGATTGCGCCATTTTCATTGCGTGAGTTATAAACACCCACAAATTCAGAAATGCCACTTTTGTTTCACAGATACCCCATACTGCAGGAGACGGTCAAAACCACTACTCATTTCCCAGGCTACCAGCTAACTATAATATTTAAGACATTTTAAACAGTTTTCAGCTCAAAACTCATTTTCAGACAAGAGCGTTTGAAATAACTTCCATGCGATCCGATGGGGATTCTGATCACTGTATAAGGCAGAACCAATGCGATAATAATGCTGGTTTTTGAGCTCATAAAGGAGGGCATACACTGCGATTTTCATCTGATTTAGAGCCGAATTCCAACTCGTGCAACTCTTTTTTTGAGATGGCCGATTTTCATCTTTGTCGCACGTTGTTTGTCATGCAGTGTTCGTGCAGTGTACATGGGGAAAAGAGAGGCAATAAACTTCTCCCAACCGGCAATCAGAAGGATATCGCACAGTTGAAGCAGAGCTACGAACCGATTGCCCTAAACTCTGTGTTTATTACCTCACTTCGCCTGCGCGAAAATAGAAATTAAACCATTTAATCTGCTGATAACAGTAGGCTATATGTCTTAATTTATTTTCTTACTATTTCTCTTGTGGCCCATATACTGTATGTAGTGGAAAAATAAATGAGAAGTATTTTGTGTTAAACAAGTTGTTATTGAAGTGAAGTTGCAGTCTGGTTGTTGCAGTCTGATTAGTAGTGGGAAAAAATGAGAAGTATTTTGTGTTAAACAAGTTGTTTTTGAAGTCTGATTATTGCAGTCTTCAGACACATAAGCCTACTGTAAATAATTGTAATTATTTATTGTATAAATTTCTTTAAATTATTTTCAGTGAGGAGTAAGCTAATCTATCAAATCTTTTATTATCCTATTATTATACTACTTATAATAATAAATAATAATAAATTAATAATAATAAATAATAATAATTTAATATATGCATTGGAAATGATAAATCCTCTTGATATCCATAGCTGATGCTTTTGACGATATCTGGTAACCTTGCTGAAATCGCACAGAAATCGCACGGTGTATGCCTGCTTTACGTCACGATTTCAAACCACGACTCACAACTTTGTATAGCGTTCCAGGCAAGTCACGCCAAACTGTCTGAGTGCAAGGAATTGTGGTAGCTAGATGTATTATATTATTATTAATGTGACTGCAATGTTATATTGTCCTAAAGTCTATTTCTCACCATGCACCACTTGCATAAACACAGCATTCATAGGGGCTGCCATTGTTGTTTCGCGGGCTATGTGATGTCAGAGCGCGGAACTGGGAGTACATCGATCTAGTACAAGTTCACAGGTGGGAAGTCACGAATTTGACTGCCGTTCCAGTGCACTTTCATCATGGGTAGAAGGTTGGAAAAACACAGGTTACGGGTTGCCTGGAATGCGGCATAAATACACACGTTTAGACTGCTTGGAGATCGTAGACAACTCATATATGATTATAATCCTGTATTTATTTGGTTTTATGCTTCATCTGTCTCTTCGGACGAATGCATCCATTTATCTGTCACACACTCCGGTTAACTCGTATCATAACTCCTGTTTTCTTCTCATGAGCTCCTTCTTTTGCTCTGACTGAAACGATAACAGTATAGAGAGAGACGGAGAGATTGCGCAAACCTTGGATTGCCAAAATTACTATAATAAATTACTGTCTCTAACATTTTTTTATCATAAAACATTGGTAAAACACAAAAGAAAAAATAAAAGAATCTTTAGTCTTTAAATGTAGATCAATTTACATTCGATTTAAATAGGTTTTTAGTACTTTTATGGATCTTGAGAGAGGAAATGTCATTGCTCCCTATGAAGGCCTCACAGAGCCAATGGATTTCAACTATGAAATCCGACATGAGAGTAATAAATTACAGAATTGTACTTTTGGTATGCCTTTTAAGGCGTTTTAGGCCAATTTTACAAGAATGCTAAGGGGTTAATTATTCACAAATAAAAATGCATACCTTTTTCTACAAATAAATAGACTTCCAGCACTTCATGCTTAGACCCCTAATAATAATCATAATTTTTGCAACTAGACTGGGTTATGATCACTAAATAGATATTGTTTGAGTGTATGTTGGATGGTCATGTGCTCATTGTCCTTTCTTTTCTGATATAGTGAAGTTTTGTGTTGGATGGAAAAAAAATAAAACTATGTCAGACATACTGGGGGCAGCTTGTTGGACATTACTGGGTATCGTGGTTTTTTTAGTTTATATATTTGTGGCTTCTGCAGGCTTTCTGACAACAGGTAACATTTATTTACTATTTGGATTAAATTATTAGGAGTATGGAGACAAATGTTTTAAGTTTGAGTTGAAGATAGTATAAAATGCATCAATTGTTTAGAACATATACACAGGTTTATGTTTATAAATCAAGATCAGTTAATTGTGTACATCCAATTTAGCCTGTAACGTGTTTGAATTTTCCAGTGTATTTTCACTATACAGTATATGGTACTATTTTTATAACCTTGATGTTCTTCTGAAGAAAATCAATTTAACTCTCACTTTTCTGACTTTTGAATAATGTGTCTGACATTATTATTATTATTGACATTATTATTTTTTCCATATTTAGTGATTTTTACTACTGGATTTATACCACTGTTAGCAAGTATGGCTTTTCATGTGGAAGATACAGACAGACAAAATGGTAAGTTGCACAGTAGTTTATAATAATTTCTCTTCTGGTTGTTGGGATAAATGAAGTCAGATACAGTGTCACATGGGCCATGTTAGAGAACGTAGTCTTAAGTTAGAATACAAAAAAAATTAACACCAAGTCAGACAGATACATTTTAATATATTTTCAAAATGTCATCATCAA
Source organism: Chanodichthys erythropterus (assembly GCF_024489055.1). Taxonomy (NCBI): domain Eukaryota; kingdom Metazoa; phylum Chordata; class Actinopteri; order Cypriniformes; family Xenocyprididae; genus Chanodichthys; species Chanodichthys erythropterus. The sequence goes on from NC_090223.1 coordinate 17,251,329, forward strand.
TGTTGTTAAATTGTAAATGCATCTGAAAATGTTGATCACATAGTTGACTTCATAAACTTATTATTCCCTAAAATGTTTTGGTTTAAGTCAACATTTGTGTTCCCTATGGTTAGGCACTTGGAACGTCTTTTACTTTACTATAATTCTCTTTATCAGTGAAAGAGATGGTGTTATAAGAAATCACATGTATTTGCGCGTTCAGAGGAAGAGAAGTTATATAAATTGGTTTGTTTTAATGGGGCAATGTAATGGGTAACACTTTAGATTACAGCCTGGAAAGTACTGCGTAATTACAATGTATTTACAGTGTAACTTATGGTAATTACCTATAAAGTTAATATGTGTAAGTATAGGGGAACAATATGTAAAGTCTTGGGAATAAAGGGGTAACAACCAGGAAAATAACAAATTATTTTTATTGTAAGCATTTTAGAACTAAGGGGTACTTATACTATTAAAATATGCAACAATCTTACGTTTGGGAGTAATTTAGCGAGAATATACACTGCACACCTTTTTGTAATAATAGTGTTCAAATATATAAAGGCTTTTTTTAAAACTTACCGGGTAGGCCACATTTCAGTGCATTTTTACAGTAATTTGTTTTTATTGCAAAAGTGCACTGACTGTGTTGTTTCAAGGCAAGTAAAACTACAATATTGCATTTTTTTAATACTGGGGAAATTTACTCTTGTTTCACGTAGTTACAGAGCAAGTACAATAAATTCACATACACAATCTGATTGTTACGGTACACAGGAGGCAGACACAGATGTAAACAGGTAACTTGACGTTTATTGACACCAGTAGAGCAAGGAGCATGAAACAGGTAAGTAGAGATGAATCAATGGATGTTTAGATGATAGATATGGAGATAGTTACTATCCTTATACTTTCAGATGCGGAGATCTGTTGACACGCTGGAGCTTGGAGATCGCTGGGGATTACCGGAGCTGACTGGAGCACTCACATACAGTAGACGAGGTACACAAGGGAAGGTGGCACGCTGGAGACAGGTAAGAATGTAGCGGGGAGTCCTTGAGGTAAGCATAAATATGAGTAGATGCGAACGAGACCGGACATGGAGTGCTGTGTGTGTGTGCTCTTTATGGTGCTGCTGATGAGTGCGGTGATGAGGTGCAGGTGGCGGTGCTCAGTACTCAGGAGATGGTGTGCGCTGTGATTGGTGGATGTTGGAACCTGACGTGTCTGTCACAGTACCCCCCCCTCCACGACCCACTCCTGAGGGCCGAGGACCCCGACGCCGTGGTGGTCGTCCTCTTCCCCGCGGTACCGATCTATCAGGGTGGCTGTCGTGGAAAGTTTGGAGTAAGTTAGGATCAAGGATGTCGTTTCTTGGGACCCATGAGCGTTCCTCGGGGCCGTATCCTTCCCAGTCGACTAAGTATTCCAGCTGACCACCACGACGCCGGGAGTCCAAGATCTCATGAACCTCGTATGCTGCGCCGTCTTCCAGGATGAGTGGAAGGGGGGGCTCGGCGGGATTCACGTCAGGTCCTGTGGAGAGAGCAGAAGGGTGGTAAGGTTCGAGGAGTGATACGTGGAATGTGGAGTGAATACGATACCCTTGTGGTAGCTGAAGTTGGTCAGTGACTGGGTTGACCTGCTTGATGATGGGAAATGGGCCAATGAACCTGGGACTCAGCATTTTGCAGGGCAGATGCAGTCTGATGTCCCGAGTAGACAGCCATACCTTCTGTCTGGGCTGGAAGACAGGAGTGTTGGAACGCCGAAGGTCCGCTGTCATTCTGCGTCTGCGCAGGGCTCACTGCAGCTGGTGGTGAGCTGAGTCCCAGACCCTCTCGCTCTCTCGGAACCAGTAATCCACTGCCGGAACGTTGGAGGGTTCCCCAGTCCAGGGGAACAGTGGGGGTTGGTAGCCGAGTACGCACTGGAATGGTGTGAGTCCTGTAGTCGACTGCCGGAGAGAGTTCTGGGCGTCCTCGGCCCAACCCAGGAACTGGTTCCAAGAGTCCTGGTGGTCATGACAGAAGGTACGGAGGAAGCAGCCGATCTCCTGGACCTTCCTTTCCGTCTGCCTGTTCGACTGCGGATGGTATCCCGAAGTTAGGCTGACGGCCACACCTAGGAGGGAGTGAAATGCTTTCCATACTCTGGAGATGAACTGGGGTCCTCTGTCTGATACAATGTCCTCTGGTATTCCGAAATACCTGAACACGTGGTTGAAGAGCATCTCCGCGGTTTCCATGGCAGTGGGCAATCCTCGTAGTGGAATGAGACGACAAGATTTGGAGAAACGGTCTATGATGATTAGGATGCAGGTATTTCCATCAGAGACGGGGAGGTCAGTTATGAAGTCCACTCCTAGGTGTGACCATGGTCGGTTGGGAACGGACAGAGGAAGGAGTTTCCCAGCTGGCAGATGACGAGGACTCTTGGAGATGGCGCACTCCCTACAGCCCTGCACGTACCTTCTGACATCAGCTGCCATCCCTGGCCACCAGAAGCGTTCTTTCAGCAATGAAAGGGTTTCATTGACCCCCGGGTGACCAGTGCCTAGTGACGTGTGAGCGGAGTGGATGGTTGGAGTGCGTCGTGTCCGGGTGATGTAGAGCAAGCCAGGTGGACAGCCCGGCGGAGGGTTTGTGGAGGCATTGGAGGAGGGAATGGTCTCTTCTGACCAAGTGATGGGGCTTACAATGAGTGAGCTCGGGATGATTGGCTCGGGTTCTTCAGTCTTTTCTTCGGGAGCATGGAGACGGGAGAGAGCGTCAGCTTTAATGTTTTTCGAGCCTGGTCGGTAGGAGATGGTGTAGTTGAATTGGGAGAAGAACATGGCCCATCGGGCTTGTCTTGGGTTTAACCTTTTGTCGGAACGAAGATACTCCAGGTTTTTGTGGTCTGTTAGAACCAGGAACGCATGTTTGGCTCCCTCCAACCAATGCCTCCAATCTTCCAAGGCAAGCTTCACAGCGAGTAGATGGAGTAGTTGACTTCCGCCGGGCTGAGCTTGCGGGAGAAAAAGGCGCATGGGTGGAGTCTACTTGGCGTCCCCTGCTGCTGCGACAACACCGCTCCCACTCCAGTGGTAGAGGCGTCCACCTCTACGATGAAGGGCTGTTCTGGATCGGGGTGAACGAGTAAGGGAGCAGTGGTGAAGGCTTCCTTGAGGCGATTCCTCTCCTCCATCCGGATGCCACTGTGATCAATGATGTATCCAAGGAAAGAGATGGTAGGTTGATGGAATGAACACTTTTCTGCTTTGAGGAATAGGTGGAACTGGCGAAGACGGGTGAGGACCTCCGCAACGTGTCGGCGATGTTCGGCCTGGCTCCGGGAGTAGATGAGTATGTCGTCAATGTAGACTAGGACGAAGCGATGGAGAAACTCCCGGAGCACCTCGTGTATGAAGTCCTGGAATACGGAGGGGGCGTTGACCAGGCCATACGGCATAACAAGGTACTCGTAGTGTCCAGTAGGTGTAATGAAGGCGGTCTTCCACTCGTTCCCCTCACGTATCCGGATGAGGTTGTACGCGCTGCGGAGGTCCAGCTTCATGAACACAGTGGCACCACGGAGATGTTCCAGGGCCGCTGGGACAAGAGGAAGGGATATCTGAACTTGACAGTGATCTCATTGAGAGAGCAATAGTCTATACATGGCCGCAAGCCTCCGTCCTTTTTAGCCACAAAGAAGAAACTGGAAGCAGCAGGGGAAGTAGACGGCCGGATGTATCCTTGAGCCAGGGCCTCCTTGATGTAATCCTCCATGGCTTTCTCCTCCGGGATGAATAGTGGGTATATCTTACCCTTCGGCACTGGTTCACCCAGAAGCAGGTCGATGGCACAGTCCCATGGCCGGTGCGGAGGCAGCTTGGAATCCCTCTGCGGGCAGAAGACATCACTGAAGGGGGCGTAACACTTAGGGATGTCGAAGAATCGTTGTTCAACTGGACTCTCGATGGATGTTGCGCAGAGGGAGAGATCAGAAGATGGAGAAGATGGCACAGGAAGTTCAGTCAGACAGCGAGAGAAACAGGTGTCACCCCACTTCAGGATTTCGCCCGTCTTCCAGGAGATGGTCGGGTTGTGGTGCTCCAACCAGGGGCGCCCCAGAACCACGTCAGTGGTGGTATCCTCCAGAACCAGCAGATGTAATTCCTCTTGATGTAATAAGCCAACTTGTAGCTTGAGGGGTCCTGCGACGGTACGGACGTGCTTACGGCTGAGAGGCTTGCCTGTTATTGAGTTGATCTGGTAGATCGTCGGAGACGGAGAGGTCTTGAGACGTAACTGCCGGCAGAGGGCGCCGGAGACGAAGTTGCCGGCTGACCCTGAGTCGAGGAGCGCGACCACTGTAAGGGAAATATCAGCGGCAGTACGATTGACGACAGTGGTGAGTGGTTTCATTTTCTGAATAGAAGGGAAGATGGCACTCACCATGGGTCGAGGTGGTCGTGTGGGGCACGCCTCAATCGCATGCCCAGGAGCGCCACAATATAAACATAGGTTCAGGGTCAGCCGACGATGGCGCTCAGCAGGAGATAAACGTGAGTTTTCAACATCCATAGGCTCGTTGGCTGGTTCTGGGGAGCTGACGGGTTCGGACCGGCAGAGGAGCATGTTGGAGAGTGACTGGTCCTGGTGCTCTTGGAGGCACGCCTGCATACGAGTGGCACAGCGGATTGATAGCTGGATGAACTTCTCAAGGCCGATGGAATCCTCGTATGCAGCGAGATGCAGCCGTACCCGAGGTTCCAATCCTTGACGAAATGTGGTAATTAGAGCTTGTTCGTTCCATCCGCTAACTGCAGCAAGTGTCCTGAATTGCAAAGCATAGTCGTAAATAGACATTGATCCCTGTTTCAAATTATAGAGTTTCTCACCAGCTGATGAATCTGTGATCGGTTTCCCGAACACCTCCCGGAAGTGGGAAATAAACGCAGGATAGGACTGCGTCACTGCACCATGTTGTGACCAGATGGAATTGGCCCACTTCAATGGTTTGCCATTTAACTGAGAAATGAGAAAGGCGATCTTGGAAGTATCGTTCGAGTACAGGTGCTGCTGCATCTCCAGGACCAGTTCGCATTGCAGCAGGAATCCGCTGCAATCCTCCGCCGATCCTGAGTAGGGCGCCGGTTTGGCCATGGAACTGGCGTACAGCGGCAGTGAAGGAGATCCAGTGGTGCTGGCTGCAGTGCTCGCTGGTGCAGGTGAGGGAGAAGTGACAGGAGATGATGGCGGTGGATTGGTGATGAGGGTTCGCCGAAGCGCATCCACCAGGGCCTGAAAGGGATCCGGTTGGCTCATACTGGTTGTGCGGTGTTGGTCCGGTCTTCTGTTACGGTACACAGGAGGCAGACACAGATGTAAACAGGTAACTTGACGTTTATTGACACCAGTAGAGCATGAAACAGGTAAGTAGAGATGAAGCAATGGATGTTTAGATGATAGATATGGAGATAGTTACTGTCCTTATACTTTCAGATGTGGAGATCTGTTGACACGCTGGAGCTTGGAGTTCACTGGGGATTACTGGAGCTGACTGGAGCACTCACACACAGTAGAAGAGGTACACAAGGGAAGGAGGCACGCTGGAGACAGGTAAGTATGTAGCGTGAAGTCCTTGAGGTAAGCATAAACATGAGTAGATGCGAACGAGATCGGACATGGAGTGCTGTGTGTGTGTGCTCTTTATGGTGCTGCTGATGAGTGCGGTGATGAGGTGCAGGTGGCGGTGATCAGTACTCAGGAGATGGTGTGCACTGTGATTGGTGGATGTTGGAACCTGACGTGTCTGTGACCACTTGGAAACCTTTATTTGAAAAACAACTTAATTTCTCTTGCTTCCTCCTCCTCCTGTTCCTCTTCTTCTTTTCTTTATTTAAATTCTGTTTGTATAATACACTGCGTTCCAAATTATTATGCAAGTGACATATCAGTAAGATTTCAGTACAATAAACATTCAGATTTTAGTTTTTCTAAGAAAATGTTTGTTTGTTTATTTATCCATGTCTTTTTAGATAACTGGTATCAATCTCAGACAAAATAATTTGCCAGATCTATGGAAACCCTACTTAGAGGTTGTTCCACATTATTAAGCAAGTCACAGTTCTCATGCAATATGGGGAGGAAGAAAAATCTTTCTGAAAATGAAAATGAAATGGTGCAATGTTATGCAAAAGGCATAAAAACAACTAATATTGTGTGAAAACTGAATGGAAGTTATCAAACTATCATACGATTTGTGAGTGATTTAGAACACAGCAGAACTCGGTCAGATAAAGGCTTATTAATGAAATTTCCTCTTAAAAAAAACTTAATTGTATTAAAAGGGCAGCTATAAAAAAAGCCAATGTTGAGCAGTACGGGTATTTGAAGCTGCTGGTGTCTCTGGAGTCTCAAGAAGCTCTCCATGCAGGCTGGCAGTTGTGTGTAAAGATGCATTTCAGCCACTTCAAGCCAAAGCTCACATAGAGAAACATTTGCTTATATGAAACCACTCCCTCCAAAATACCCAATGTGCTCAGATTGGTTAGCTGGCTCAGTGTTGCGTTTCCTAGTTGTCCGGAAATGCAACGCCCATTACGGGCAAAAGTTGCATGTGCTTTGGAGAAAATGTAAATAATAGCATCAATATTGCCGTATCAAATTGAGCCCGAATTAGATAGCAGTAATGATGAAGAGGGTCAAGCATGTTTATGAATGTAAAGTATTTTCGTTCGTATTTGTGTCAAAGTGTTTATATATGCTATCACTTGTAAATGTTACTGTTATTTGTGCTTCGCTAGTCAGTTAGCTAAATTCTATTGCATACTTCTCCAACAAACACCAACAAACTATAAATAAACACTACCTTCACAAAAATGCTACTACTCAGTCATGTATTCGGCTACATTAAAGCTAACCTCGTTGGTCTTAGTTTATGTCCTTGATGCAGCCAAAAAATGGCAACAGAACTGTACGTTTAAAGGACATGTACAAACAATATAATGCACTTACAGTTTGAAGCCAATAAACTGCAGCTTCTGCTTTTAAAGTGGGAACTGCTTCATCTTTCAGTAATAGCCTTTGTGTAAATCCAGATTCTGAAAGCTGTCTTCCATGAAATGTGCAGCACATACAGCTAAATTAGGATTATAATTGTCAGGAACAGAATTAAACATAAATACACTGATTAAATACATTATCAAATCTTTTTCAGGTTCATGTTTGGCACAGAAAGGGAAATGGTTTGGCGTGATTATACCAGTAAATATTTTTATGATCAGTTTTTACATTGAGCTACTGGAAAATCATAAAGGTATGAATTTTTTATTAAAACAAATAAAAATATATATTGTATTTATGCAAAAACATCATGTACATCTTGCTTGTTTATTAAACTTATACATTAATAAAATATGGCACCTAGGTGCTATCTTGTCCTTTCCACAGACAGATCATATTGGGTGGGCCTGTTTGATTGGGTTTCTGCAGATACAATGGACACTTATGGATTTAACATGGACATATAATAAATCAGGTACAAAACTGATAATCTTCTCGATGATGTTTTTTTTTTTTTTTTGATGTTTTCCTATCTGTAGAATTGTTTGTTCTGTCCCATTTGAATTGCATGCACTTATTAAGAATTTAACAACTACGTTGTTTTTATTCTTGAGTGTGCATTTGAATAGAATTCAAACTTACAACCTTTCAATCACCAGCCAAGGTCTTTAACCACTAAGTTACACTGACCTTAAGTCAGTAACCCCATGAGGATTTACTGCCAAATATTACATTTTTTCACCAACAGTATAATTACTGGGGAAATGTATTTATCACCTAAAACATTTTTATTGCACAGTATAAACATATAATGCTGAAAAATCACACAAAGCTTATAGTTCACCTTGTCATCACTAACTCAGATGACCATGATTGGTTATGCATTTTCCCTGATGTCAGTTCTTTTGCTTTTTAAGAATAATTGTGTGTCTGTTTCTCTCCTTTATGACTGGAGAGGAAGTTTTGAGTTTCAGTATGTTTTCATTGTACAATGAACTCTTGTCTCAAAAGGTCAAGGAAAAGTTTATTTTTCATGATATGTGCCCTATTAAAAGTAGGAGATCAAGCAAATAAAATGTTAATTTGTTCATATTATTATTATTATTATTATGGCAAATTGTGTTGTTTTCATGCATTATTAAAAAATGAATATCGAACAATTTAACATTTTTAGACTCCCAAACTATTTGATTATTTTAAAATGTATTGCAGATTGTCGTCAAAATACATTTGTTTATTGGTTTGGATCAGTTGGTGTTGTTTTACTGAGCTCTTCTACACTGATGACAGAACTGGTGCTAAAGATATGTAAGTTTAAATCTGTTTTAAAGAGTCTTTGCAGATATAAATTTACAAACACGATTCCAAATAAGTTGGGACACTGTACAAATTGTGAATAAAAATAGAATGCAATGATGTGGAAGTTTCAGCCATTTGCTAAAATCATTTAAGTTCATTTTTTCCCCTCATTAATGTACACACAGCACCCCATGTTGACAGAAAAACACAGAATTGTTGACATTTTTGCAGATTTATTAAAAAAGAAAAAATGAAATATCACATGGTCCTAAGTATTCAGACCCTTTTCTGTGACACTCATATATTTAACTCAGGTGCTGTCCATTTCTTCTGATCATCCTTGGTCTGTCTGTCTGTCTATCTATCTATCAATCTATCTGTCATTCTGTCGTTCTATCGTATAGATAAACAAAATGATAGGTAGAAAGATAGATAGATAGATAGATAGATAGATAGATAGATAGATAGATAGATAGATAGATAGATAGATAGATAGATAGATAGATAGATAGATAGATAGATAGATAGAACGACAGAACAATAGACAATTCATGTGTCAGTGCAGACACATGAAAGCCCGCATGGAGTTTGCCAAGATGGTGAGAAATAAGATTCTCTGGTCTGATGAGACCAAGATAGAACTTTTTGGCCTCAATTCTAAGCGGTATGTGTGGAGAAAACCAGGCACTGCTCATCACCTGTCCAATACAGTCCCAACAGTGAAGCATGGTGGTGGCAGCATCATGCTGTGGGGGTGTTTTTCAGCTGCAGGGACAGGACGACTGGTTGTAATCGAGGGAAAGATGAATGCGGCCAAGTACAGGGATATCCTGGACGAAAACCTTCTCCAGAGTGCTCAGGACCTCAGACTGGGCTGAAGGTTTACCTTCCAACAAGACAATGACCCTAAGCACACAGCTAAAATAACGAAGGAGTGGCTTCACAACAACTCTGTGACTGCTCTTGAATGGCCCAGCCAGAGCCCTGACTTAAACCCAATTGAGCATCTCTGGAGAGATGGAGGAGGAATGGCAGAGGATCCAAATCCAGGTGTGAAAAACTTGTTTCATCTTTCCCAAAAAGACTCATGGCTGTATTAGATCAAAAGGGTGCTTCTACTAAATACTGAGCAAAGGGTCTGAATACTTAGCACCATGTGATATTTCAGTTTTTCTTTTTTAATAAATCTGCAAAAATGTCAACAATTCTGTGTTTTTCTGTCAATATGGGGTGCTGTGTGTACATTGATGAGGAAAAAACTGAACTTAAATAATTTTAGCAAATGGCTGCAATATAACAAAGAGTGAAAAATTTAAGGGGGTCCGAATACTTTCTGTACCCACTGTAGATGACATATAAAATGTTTAAAATGAGAAAATGTATAATTTTAATGGAAAAATAAGTTGATTTTAAATTTCATGGCATCAACAGATCTCAAAAAAGTTGGGACAAAGCCATGTTTACCATTGGGTGGCATCCCCTCTTCTTTTTATAACAGTCTGCAAATGTCTGGGGACTGAAGAGACAAGTTGCTCAAGTTTAGGAATAGGAATGTTGTCCCATTCTTGTCTAATACAGGCTTCTAGTTGCTCAACTGTCTTAGATCTTCTTTGTCGCATCTTCCTCTTTATGATGTGCCAAATGTTTTCTATGGGTGAAAGATCTGGACTGCAGGCTGGCCATTTCAGTACCCGGATCCTTCCTCTACGCAGCCATGATGTTGTAATTGATGCAGTATGCGGTCTGGCATTGTCATGTTGGAAAATGCAAGGTCTTCCCTGGAAGAGACGACGTCTGGATGGGAGCTGTAATAAGTTCAAGTTCGTAGGGAAGGAAGAGGACAGGGTCAACTTTGACTGCTGACTGAGTTTTTTATTTCAATAACAAGATGTCCAAACAAAAGTCTGTGCAACGCACAATAAAAAATCCACATCCACAGACGGGCTTCACTCCAGTAGTGCTCTCCAGCTCAGTCCCAGTGTCTCTCAGTCAGCAGTACCTCTCTCTCTCACACACTCCTGTTTCTCCTGGCGTTTTATCCTGTCTCCATGCCAATTACTGGAATAAGAAACAGGTGTTCATGATTTACATTTAACCCACTCACTCACCACGCGTCTTCTGATGCTCTCTCCTGCTGCAGACTTTGCTGAACCACGCCCCCTCTGCCACAGGAGCATATGTTGTTCTAGAACTTGGATATACCTTTCAGCATTGATGGTGCCTTTCCAGATGTGTAAGCTGCCCATGCCACATGCACTCGTGCAACCCCATACCATCAGAGATGCAGGCTTCTGAACTGAGTGCTGATAACAACTTAGGTTGTCCTTGTGCTCTTTAGTCCGGATGACATGGCGTCCCAGTTTTCCTAAAAAAACGTCAAATTTTGATTCGTCTGACCACAGAACAGTTTTCCACTTTGCCACAGTCCATTTTAAATGAGCCTTGGTCCAGAGAAAACGTCTGCGCTTCTGGATCATGTTTAGATATGGCTTCTTTTTTGACCTATAGAGTTTTAGCTGGCAACGGCGAATGGCACGGTGGATTGTGTTCACCGACAATGTTTTCTGGAAGTATTCCTGAGCCCATGTTGTGATTTCCATTACAGTAGCATTCCCGAAGATCACGGGCATCTAGTATGGTTTTCCGGCCTTGACCCTTACGCACAGAGATTGTTCCAGATTATCTGAATCTTTGGATGATATTATGCACTGTAGATGATGATAACTTCAAACTATTTGCAATTTTTCTCTGAGACACTCCTTTCTATTATTGCTCCACTATTTTTTGCCGCAGCATTGGGGGAATTGGTGATCCTCTGCCCATTTTGACTTCTGAGAGACACTGCCACTCTGACAGGCTCTTTTTATACCCAATCATGTTGCCAATTGACCTATAAGTGGCAAATTGGTCCTCCAGCTGTTCCTTATATGTACATTTAACTTTTCCGGCCTCTTATTGCTACCTGTCCCAACTTTTTTGGAATGTGTAGCTCTCATGAAATATAAAATGATCCAATATTTGGCATGACATTTCAAAATGTCTCAATTTTTAACATTTGATATGTTATCTATATTCTATTGTGAATAAAATATAAGTTTATGAGATTTGTAAATTATTGCATTCCTTTTTTATTCACAATTTGTACAGTGTCCCAACTTTTTGGGAAACGGGTTTGTAGATTACATAGTATTAGTTGTAATAATATACTATAAATGTAAATATTGTCTCTGATATCTTTATTTTGATTCCTCAGTGAATGGTGAGCGTACAATAGATCTGAGAATCGTTCTCTTTCCAGTTGAAAGCCTCTTTGCTTTGTTTCTGCTCATTTTACAAGTATTATCACCTGGTGAGTATAAATAGATGGTGCTTTTCTTACAAAAACAAGACAAGTTTTATTTAGTGTCAGTGACTAATCTTCAATATTTTTCTGTATATTACGATGACATAAAAAGTCCTTGATTGGAGAATATGGCCACGTTTTACAGGGTCAGGGCTGCACTTAAAATTAAAAATTTCTGTCATTACGTATTCACCCTCAAACCCGCCCAGTCATATGCTGATATTTTTTCTACAGAATTTAAAAGGAAAGTTTTTAAGAATATGTATGCTTTTCTTTTCCATACAACAACATTAATGTCAAGTAGCATTAAAAGCATCCTATAGTCCATATGATATATGCACTATTAATACTTATGATAGCATTGTGTGATAAACAGACTGAAATTACTCATAGAATAATGCTCACCTCCACAGAAGGTCTGCAATATCATTAATGCCGGCATTATGTTTAAGAAGGACCAGGGGCCTGATGTATATAACTAATGATGTTTTGGGTCATGTTTTTGCAGAAATATAGAAAATTTGAAAGGGTTCAAAGACATTTAAGCAGCACTGTATATTGTAGGATGTTTATATATTTTTAATAGAAACAGACAGGTCTTTTTTTTGTATAAAGTATATATTTTTGTCTCTTTTGTTTGATTGGGTTCTCTTTGTCTACTTTTAGGACTTTTGTGAACATCTGATGGTGTTTTGGGTCATATTTTTGCAGAAATATAGAAAATTCTTAAGGTTTCATAAACATTCAAGCAGTGTTGTATGTTTACCTTATAGGCAAAACTGCATACATTTTATTTGTTTAAAGCAATTAAAATTACTACTTGGCCAGTGGAAAATATTTAGAATAACTCTTTCCTTAAAACTTTATCTGAAATGTATTTTATAAATTTTTGATTTATTTATTCTAAATAAAGGCAAGGATAGTGAATGATTTTAGCAATGTAATTTGATGGCACATCCGTATCTCATATTTTCCTGTCTTTTACCGTTAAACATCACATGGATGGGAATATGTGGAAAACTTTTATGCATATGCACACTTTTAGGATGGAACCTATGGAAAATTTTATACATGAGGCCCCTGCAGATTTGATATCATTGATGGTAAACACTAGTGGTTCTCATATGTTGTAGGCAAATGTGACATGCCATTTTGAATATGTCTTACTTTAAGACTTTTGAGTGAAGGTGAACATTTTCCATAAATAATGGCTTAGATTTAGATCTGTTTTTCACAAGCTATCAGGGAAAAAGCTATCTGAAAATTCTCTTTTTGTATTCAGTGAAAGACAATCGCAGCATACAAGGTGAATGTGAAGAAAGAAGTTATTTTTGATCATTTTTGTTACTCTTTAGAAAAAACAATACATTTGTTACCATTTAAGATCTATAACTAATTTACTATGATTTACACAACATACACTTATACACACATATTACATTTACAAAAATGTAGCATTTATAAATAACAGATTACTGAATTCAGTAAATAATCTAAACATCAAGTCTAATGTATTGCACATCTTTGTTTTAGGTGAGGCTCATGCGTTTAAGGGATGTGACGCATTTGTGCTGATGATTTCATTCTTTATGATCCTTGTGGCATATCTTTTGTTCATTAATTATCTACAGTAGATGGTACAGGTAGTCCTAATTTAGGGCATGGACCGCTCTAGGCCCCCTCTGGCACCCCTAAATTTGTAATTGTATCGTAACAACCAGTTTTCTGAAACTGTGTACAATGTATCATTTGTGGTGGTAGTGATGTCAATAGCAATTTATTTTGCCATCTTTTTAACTCTGCATAGAAGAAATTACTCAATAAGCAATACAGAAAATGGGTTGTAGATTAATAATTAAATATTAAAAATAAATAGTTTTTTTGCTGTGTATATATGTCTCTAGAAAATTACTTATTTTAAATGTGTAAGGCTTGATTTTCCTGCTAAACAAAAACTGAGATCAAGCGTCCTGCAATAAAGTAATAAAACTTTAATCTGGAAAGAAGATCTCAAAGAAGTAGCAATGGACAACGCCTCGCCCTAACCCCAAAAGGACAGCGCCTCCCCCCACCACACACACAAACTCTCCTTCCCCCTGCCTCAAGTCACTGAAAGTTATTCAAAACATATAATGTAACTTGTTTATCTATTTTCCCTTTTCATGTTTGATATCATTTAATTTGTCTCAGTGCGATTGGTAAACTGGTCTCAATTTCACAGCAGTCACTAGTATCATGAAGAAGATTGAAAACTAAGGAAAATTCTGTCCTCTTTTGGGTGGTGCCTTTTGTTGAAAACCCACTCCTCTCTCCCCCAAAACAGGTGTTGGTGTAGTAAATATTTACAACCCTTTTGTTCTGGTCTGGTATAAAAGGTAAAGAGCAAAGCAGTCATGCGGGATCATCTGTAGGAGAGGCCCCCCAGAGATGGGTGAATGTCTGAGGACATTCACCCATCACTGTGTATATATGCATTTCTTTGAGTAATCGATGTTATGCATTTATCATTTCTGAATTGGCTTAAATTGGTTATGTGTGTAATTGACACGATACACTGTTACCTGACAAATAAAATGTTATATTTGATTTACTCTGGATTCTCCTGATATCATTATTACCAGTAAATTATGGGAGGCTAATGCTACCGTAAATCTGTGTCCAGGGTAAAACAAACTGAAGGCGCATGAATGAAGGAGCAGTAGGCACTTCATCTGAAGACCTTTTGATTTCTGTTTACCACTGATTTAGCAAGTTGTATGGAAGTGGCTAAATTAAAATACACTTTTGTTCGAGTGAGCAGTAGGCAACCGACTAAAGGTATTAGCCAACTTATTACACCCTCTGACGAAGATCAGACTGGCGAGTTTATGTCCGTGAGTTTACCGCGAAATCCCGGGGCGAGTATCTCTGTGTGGCATCGGGTCCCTAATGACTGAACAATTGACATATGGAATATCCAGAATCATCAAATATCTAAACTAATGCATAACTAATGATGAATTTCTAATTGGAAACACAACCTAAGTGTAAGAATCGTTTGAAATTGGAGTCAGATTAAACGAGTGAAATTAAGTGAACTTCATAGAGACGCTGAAAAGACATACACGCTTAAACCTTCCCTGTCCTGTGGGAAACCGTCATTGGACCCATTAGGCGGGCCTTACAAAGTGGTGACGTTCCCTCCGTGATCTCCCATATCTTGTTGGCGAGTGTCTTTTCAGTGGAAAATTGGGATTTGCAACAAGTAAGAGGCTTGATCATCTTCTCTTTCTTCAGCTGTGGTAAGTCCATTCTTATTTGCCTTTTAGAAGTGTTGAGGGAAAGATAGCTGCATGTTATTGACACATTTGTAGAATGGGTCGGCATACCCATAGATTTAAGACCGGAGACCGAAATCCGGTGGGGCTGGAGAATTAGACAACCACGTTATCAGGGACATGATAGCAGCAGCGTAGATGAGAAATGATATCCCTTGCTTTAACTTTAAAGATCTCCTTGTTTGCCTACGCAACAAGAGATTAACCTTAAATTGGAATAACATCATCCAAATTTTATTCTGGTATTCAACAGAGGGCTGTAAATTGAAACCTAAATTCTGAAGTAAAGAATGCCCAGCTACATGTTTATTTGCCTTGCTGCAACAACGTTGCAAATAAGCAAATGGTCATGTTGTGAAAAAAATCTTGTGATTGGATAAGCCAAAAGATAACAAGGGAGAAAATCTCACTGAAATCCTTTGTGTGTGGAATGTAAAGCTGGACAAAACAATGTTGTAAAACTAAAAAGTTTTCAAAATATAAGATTTGGACATAATTCTGTCTCAGTCCTGGAGAACTGCTGCCATGCAGAAGTCCTAGAGACTGCAACTGGGAAAATACACTAAATGTTAAAATTGATGTGTATAATGATAATTATGATGTCACTGAGAGATTTGTAACCAAGCTTGAGGGTTTCACCCAATCAGAGGACATGCCCAGCTTGTCTTTGTTTCATAAAAGAAATTTCAAGAGGTGCTAAGAAAGTTTACAACTGATGTCACAAATGGTGTAAACAGCACTGGTTAAGGCTCAGTCTTATAAAACATATATTTTACCTTGGTCTTATCAGACCTTAAAATTACTGCACTCTTGTATGTTGTTCAGTGTCTCAAAAAGAAACTGAAAAAACAAACAGACCAACAATTAATCTTTGTGCTCTCAATCAAACCTGTGTTTGTCCAACCTTTCTTTTCATATCCAAATAGATTCACAGAGGAGTGTAATTGATAACATCTTAGCCCAAAAATAAGAAAATTGTGTCCAATTCTATATTGTTGTCACAAAAATCTTAAAATGGAGCAAATGATTTGACCCAATATTCACAGCATCAAAGTCTATAACCGTTTCCAGTTTAGCCTGTTGCTGTGAACACAATGTAATGCCATCACAGCTGTAGCTGCAGGGCCAGATGCCTTCTAAAAGATCAGTGAGGTGACAAGTCACTCTTCACAAATTACTCAGCCAAGACCCTCTTGATACCAGCAAATAAAATTATTTTTAATTTATACTATTTTAATATAATATAATTTATATTATGATCACATCATGATATATTATATTATGATGGCCAGGGATGGCCTTTAATCTCATGATGATTCAAGCAATGGTTTGGAAGAAGAAAGGATTTTGGAGAGGAGCAGAAGGAATTAGCATGTAGTAAGATGGAACCAGAATGTAGACAGAAGTTGGAAGCACTATCAGTGCTGAGAGAATTATGAGGAATCAATGGAAGGATTCAAATTTGTAATTGTGTTAGACACATTGTTCTCACAGAACACACATTCTAGTTGTTTGTGCTACTACATGTGCACCTAGACTAGTTGAGTTTATTCTTTAAAACACATGACTGCCTTACTGTAAGTGATGCGTTGACACACTTAGGTTTGAGGTTAGATGCTATGCATTCTAGACCATGTGTCTTGTGTAAGTTGGAATAACTAGTACTGAAATTGTACAACATGTGTGTCTGTGTTAAATTTGTTTGTCTCCTAAATGGAACACTCAGCTATCTTCCATATAGCTGCAGTTAAACCATGCACAGGAGCATAGAATTGCCATAAGGCTACAATGTGCTTCACAATTGCATTAAGTAAGTTGTTAAGAAAAATGGAAGGAAGGAATAAAATTAATGGGGAAGAACTTCTTTATCTTCTATCTGTGCAAGAATCTTTAATGAGAAAAATTACAATGACCAGTATTTAACAACTAAAACAATCAACCCGATTGTCATATCTTGAATAGGCTAAATCCATTCAAGATCAAAACATGAATTAAAAAAATTCAATTCTATTGATCTGTAACCCAGTGACAAGAGGAAGTATAAATTTTGATTTTCCTTTGCAACAAAACCACAAACAAAGTGGACAAGTGTTAGCAAACTCCTCTCTGAGGGCACTGGATCATATGGGATCTGATCAGGGAAGTTATTTTACTGGACATGTAATTAAAGTTGTGTGAAATGTTAATATCAGGCAGAGACTCTTCTGTTTTTACAGACCACAGAGGTCCAAATGGTCAAGTATTTGAATGACACCATAAAAGCCAATTGCTAAACAAACAGCACAGCACCACAAAAGGTGATCTGGTGTCCTAATCACAGATCTGATAAGTGTGAGATTCCCCCAGGAAACCCGGGTGTGATAAAACTCACAACACAACAGTGTGTGTAAGCACGGCTGCAATAGCAACTCAAGGTGTAAGATTCTCTGACACGCTTAACACCAGCAGTCAGATCTGACCACTAACATTCAGTTTATCTGGCCTTTTCTTTGCAGAAACAAAATCATAATAATGATCTATGTCTCTGTAATCTAAAACACATTTTCTTCTAATGGCATACAATCTTAACAGATTAAAGCCATTTGCAACAACTGTCTGGATAAGACCATTTAAGAACAATTAAGATAGCACCATCTATCTTAACATAATTTGTTTGAAGGTTCAAGATAAACTGTTTTCCTGTGTGTCTGTTTCCTTTTCAGGATTAACAGCTGCCATGTTAAGGGCCAGATTCCACAAGGTTCTGGTCCCACCTGTACTGAGCCATGACATACAACTTCACACGCAGGAGATGGGGGTGAAACTTCAAGAGGCCATCTCATGACACTAATAGATACATGGCCTCCCAGTGTAAAACTGGAACTAAATTATGCAACACAATTATGGTAATATAGACACCACCCATCTTCTACACAAACATACAGAACACACACTATACAAACTCACAACATCTCTACCTGGAATAGATCATAAGACTATCCAGAAAAAAAAATTCACATAATGCAAATCTAACATACATAATTTACCTTCATACATATAGGACAAGGGAAATTATTGCCATAATTTCTTTTCTTTTTAATTGTGTCAAGTTTGAGGTATAATGGAAACACTGTAATATGCAGGACATGTGCATGGCTTTAGTCACACATCAATTAATAGAATTTCTGATCATTCAAATTCCAAATTCCAAATTTAAATGAGACCTATTCAGTGATGTAACTGGTCTCTTTGGACAAAACGTTTTGGCATTGTTGCAAACTAGGAGGGCCCCCTAGTTTCCAACATATGGCTAATGACAAATTGAACTAAACAGTTAGAACTGAAATGCAGGCATTTCTGTAAATCAGTTACTCAATTCCCAGACCTCTATTCTTGAGTGTGACCTAGCCTGTACATCAAATGCACAGATGATGGTTGTAAAAGCTAAACAAGAGATTTTAAATCTCTGTTTCTGTAAATTCCATTCTCTAATTGACTTGATTGAAGCCTAAGTTCTGCATTAAGGATGTGCAGTTAAAACAACTATTATAGACAGTTTTATAATTGTAATTATGAAATTGTGTATTTCTATGTTTAAGTATGTGATATATTTAATTATTTATACCACTGGTAATATACTGGTTATTTAGACTCTTTGCTAATTGCCTTTAATGCATCCAGACCAAGTCTAAATTCCACTATAGTGAAGAATCTGGTGATTAAATGAGACCTGCTCACTAAAGATAGTACTCTGAAAGGGAGACCTTCTTTACCACTCGCACTTCTGACATGTTCATCATGTGTTATTTTGTGTTATTATGTTTTTCCAACAACCCTTTTCCTCATCTTATGATAACACGTATCATCATTGTTCAAGTATTGAATGGTCACTCAGAGGTTGTTCAGGTGTCCTGCACGCAATGGAGCATCATCAGATAAATGAATCCTTCACCCATGGAGATTTGACCTGCCCGGCAAACTAGACCTTCTACTTGAAGGTAACCGAGGATTTCTCACAGGATCAATTAAACCTGGGGCGGACACAGGTGTTTCCGAAAAGTGCAATGAGACTTTCCTGACACGTTCTGCTCGTGCTGACCAACACAACAGACTTGGTACAACCAGTCATTCTACAGTCAGAATACCACCACAGCCAAGTGCAGGTGGAAGCAAACCTGACCAAGAGGATCACAGACATGTCCAGCTGCTGCAGCATCCAGTCAGCACAGTACACACCTAAAGGGACTGTGAGCCACAGAGATGCATCCTGCAGTACTTTCATCTTAATGTTCAACCTGCCTTAATGTTGCTTATTTCAGGTAACGACTTGACTCATTCACCCATCAGCTGACGCTGCTAGGTGACAGCCTATGGACACTCTGGAAGCAGGAAATGTTCAAAAGTGTTCAAAAGTGGCCCCTCAGGGACTCATTGAATTTGCCCCAAGGGGCCAGGGGCCATCTGTAAGGCTTGATTTTCCTGCTAAACAAAAACTGAGATCAAGCGTCCTGCAATAAAGTAATAAAACTTTAATCTGGAAAGAAGATCTCAAAGAAGTAGCAATGGACAACGCCTCGCCCTAACCCCAAAAGGACAGCGCCTCCCCCCACCACACACACAAACTCTCCTTCCCCCTGCCTCAAGTCACTGAAAGTTATTCAAAACATATAATGTAACTTGTTTATCTATTTTCCCTTTTCATGTTTGATATCATTTAATTTGTCTCAGTGCGATTGGTAAACTGGTCTCAATTTCACAGCAGTCACTAGTATCATGAAGAAGATTGAAAACTAAGGAAAATTCTGTCCTCTTTTGGGTGGTGCCTTTTGTTGAAAACCCACTCCTCTCTCCCCCAAAACAGGTGTTGGTGTAGTAAATATTTACAACCCTTTTGTTCTGGTCTGGTATAAAAGGTAAAGAGCAAAGCAGTCATGCGGGATCATCTGTAGGAGAGGCCCCCCAGAGATGGGTGAATGTCTGAGGACATTCACCCATCACTGTGTATATATGCATTTCTTTGAGTAATCGATGTTATGCATTTATCATTTCTGAATTGGCTTAAATTGGTTATGTGTGTAATTGACACGATACACTGTTACCTGACAAATAAAATGTTATATTTGATTTACTCTGGATTCTCCTGATATCATTATTACCAGTAAATTATGGGAGGCTAATGCTACCGTAAATCTGTGTCCAGGGTAAAACAAACTGAAGGCGCATGAATGAAGGAGCAGTAGGCACTTCATCTGAAGACCTTTTGATTTCTGTTTACCACTGATTTAGCAAGTTGTATGGAAGTGGCTAAATTAAAATACACTTTTGTTCGAGTGAGCAGTAGGCAACCGACTAAAGGTATTAGCCAACTTATTACACCCTCTGACGAAGATCAGACTGGCGAGTTTATGTCCGTGAGTTTACCGCGAAATCCCGGGGCGAGTATCTCTGTGTGGCATCGGGTCCCTAATGACTGAACAATTGACATATGGAATATCCAGAATCATCAAATATCTAAACTAATGCATAACTAATGATGAATTTCTAATTGGAAACACAACCTAAGTGTAAGAATCGTTTGAAATTGGAGTCAGATTAAACGAGTGAAATTAAGTGAACTTCATAGAGACGCTGAAAAGACATACACGCTTAAACCTTCCCTGTCCTGTGGGAAACCGTCATTGGACCCATTAGGCGGGCCTTACAAATGTAATATCAGCAAAATATGTTGTCTCGTATTTATGAATATCATGATCCAGTTTTCAGGGGATTGTAAGACTGAATGACAATACAATACAATACAACTGTATGGGTCTGTCATATGATTCTTATGATTGAAATTATTTACTAATCAAATCAAATTCAGGTTACATATTTCATTTTAAATACACAACTACCAGCCTAGTATATAATGACTCTTTAATGACAAAAATTGTATCAAACATTGTAATGTACAACAGCACTACCGTCTTGCTTTCATAAAACCATTACATTATAAGAAAACATATTAAGAACACACATTCTCAATAAAAAGGTTGTTTATAGGCTAATTCATAAAGTGCCATCCTTCTGTTAGAATATATAATCCCTAACATAATGCAGTGAAAATAATCACATGACTGGATTACTGCACTGACCAATAAGCATTCAGGTTAATATATTAATATATTAGTTAATATATTCTGTTATTCTATTTTATTCTAATGTGGTTGAGTTCTATGAACTGTTGTTACCTTCCTTCTTGCTAGAAAATGTTTATACCCAGCTAACAAATTTTTGTTCCAAGAAGGTTTCCAAAAGGTTAGTATGATGTTCCTGAAACAATTGATGTTAACAAACACCGAAGAAAAAAGAAACAACAGGAGGGTCATTCCACAAAATCAGTGCCTTTTGTGTCCCTAAGATATAACCAGACATTGAAGTACTATAACAGCAATTAAATTTGTGATTTAAAAACATATCAATACTGTGCATTGTATCAATATTACACCAAAGTAAAATCAATTAAATATTATTTTAAATAATTAAAATTGCAATTATTTTCATAAGGGTAAGGTTTTTGGCCTGTCCCGTGCTATGATTGTTTTTTTTCAGCAGGACTTTTAATTTGCAAATTGAATGCAAAATTATACAAAAATCACTTTTGCATATTGTTCTAAGTATAGTCTTATTGTCAAGCAATGTTTTAGCATAAGTATACATTATTTTTTATAAAATATAAATCATTTTATCGGTGTCCCCTATTTCATGTCAGCCCTGTTACCCTCAATAAAGAACCCAAATAATGGTATATTCCAGTGACATCACTTCCAGGAAGTTACATCATCTCTAAACTCTCTGCCTACAGTTCAAATAAAAATCAGTTTCTCTCTCTCTTCTTTAATTTTCTATTTTTGATGATTTATGAGGTTTGACTGAGGGGGGATGTCATGCAGTGTCAAACCTGTTACCATTTTTGAAGTATACATTTAAACAATTATTTATTTAATGTAACATAATTATTATCTACAAGTAATATCCATTTAAAGTGTACAAAATGTGCTTTTGTGATCTGGTCTGTTAGCTAGCAAATAGCAAATTAGCTTGAAATTGTCAAACCTGTTACTGTCAACCCTGTTACTTTTTAGGGTAACAGGTCATGACATTTGGGTAACATGGATGACAATCACCTTATCCTCTCTGTATTTAACATTTATCTGTGTCAAATGCAAACATTTTAAAAGGTCATCCCAGGTGTATTATTGATGTCTATATCATTCAGTGTGGGTGGCATATGAGCATCAGTTACATTGTTAGTTAGTATTTGTAGTATTGGTAGTATTACTACTGTTGGTACAGGAATCTCATAATTCAAGTATGAGCTATTTAAATGTATTATATAAACTTAATATATAATATATTTGAATCCTAACAGAGTGTGCAGCTTTTTAAACAACCATGTTGGAATATGTATCATGGCCATATTCCAGGATGACAATCCCAATATTCATCAGGGTTAAAGAATGGTTCAGAGATCACAAAGAATCATTTTCACACATGAATAAGCACTTCTGAGTCCTGACTTTAACCTCAATGTAAGACTAACCTCTTGATGGAAATAAATGTTCTGATGTCATTTCCATCAGGAGGTTCATACATTTTTGGTTAAGTACTTGTATTTACAATGCAAGAGGTGAGCACTCTGTAAAGTCTCCTCCAGCACATCCCAAAGACTTACACTGAGGTTAAAGTCAGGACTCAGAAGTGTCCATTCATGTGTAAAAATGATTTTTTGTGCTCTGTGAACCATTCATTCACAGCTTTAACCCTGTTGAATATTGGCATTGTCATCCTGGAATATGGCCATGACACATCCTTCAACACCTTTGTTTAGGAAACCTTTGTTTATAAGAAGACCTGTCTTCCTGCTCATGCTACCCTCTACGCTGAATTTATATCACAATATAAAATAGCCCTTAACACTGCACGTGCTACTTACTTATCTAATATTATAAACAGAGCAAAGTGTAAACCCAGGACCCTTTTTTCTGAGATCAGCAAACTTGTTAAACCACCTTCTCCACTGCTTAATGGTTCTTCTGACCTTTGTGAAAATTTTCTGACATTCTTTACACACAAAATTGACAATATCTATCAATCTTTCTCTTTTTCAACTCCCTCAGAAACTTCTACTTTCCAGATACCCTACCCAATCTTGAACTTTACTCTCACCAATACATCTGTGGTTGAACAGCTGATTATGTGCTCTAACTCCTCTACCTGCCAGTTAGATCCTTTACCAACACATCTACTCAAAAACCTTCTCCCTTCCCTCATTATACCTATCACCCACATGATAAATAGTTCCCTGATGACCGGTTATGTACCACCTGGACTGAAAATAGCCATGATCACCCCTATACTTAAAAAACCTGGCCTTGATGACACAGTACTGAGTAACTTCAGACCAATTTCCAATCTTCCTTTTCTGTCTAAAGTCTTAGAAAAAGTGGTTGCTACACAACTGCAGACCCACTTGGACAAAAATAATCTGCAGGAACCCTTTCAGTCTGGTTTTCGCCCCCTCCACAGTACAGAGACTGCTCTTCTCAAAGTAGTAAATGATCTCCTCCTCGCCTCTGATTCTGGTGTCCTCAGCATTCTGGTCCTTTTGGACCTGACTTCCGCTTTTGATACTGTCTGTCACTCTGCAATCGGCATTTCAGAAACGGCTCTACAATGGCTAAAATCATATCTCACAGACAGGCAACAGTTCATTAGCATTGACAAATTCAACTCTCATTCTGTCACCTTCTCCCGTGGAATGCCTCAAGGATCTGTCCTTGGTCCACTTTTATTCTTAATCTACACACTTCCCCTAGGTCAGATCATCCGGCGCCATGGCTTTAATTTTCACAGTTATGCTGACGACACACAAATTTATTTCACTGTACAACCTAACTCTGTTTTTCCTCCCCCTTCCTTAACATCTTGCTTACACGATCTCAAAATATGGATGGCTCAAAGCTACTTAATGTTGAATATGGAAAAAACTGAAATTCTGCTAGTAGCTCCTAAATCCCTTGATCTCACCCAACACGATTTTTCTGTTAATATTGACGGTGTCCTGGTTCAACCCTCTCCCACTATTCGAAACCTCGGTGTGTTGTTCAATTCTAGGCTAAGCTTTGAACCCCACATCAATCAGCTTGTCAAGTCCTGTTTCTTCCATCTTCGCAACATTGTCCGTTTAAGACCCTCACTAAATCTCAAAGATGCAGAAACTGTTGTTCACGCTTTTATACGCTTTTATACACGCTTCACGTCTTGATTATTGTAACTCTTTGCTTTATGGTCTACCCAAAAAAGTCATAAATCGCTTACAGTTCATTCAGAATTCAGCTGCCAGGGTCCTCACTTTTACCAAAAAATCAGCTCACATCACCCCTGTCTTACAGCAACTACACTGGCTCCCTGTTAATTACCTCATCAAGTTTAAGATTTTTCTTCTAGTTTTTAAGGCTCGTCATGGTTTAGCACCTTCCTACCTTTGCAAAATGATTATCCCCTATGTCCCTGCCCGTACTCTGAGATCGAGCACTGAAAACTTGCTTGCAGTACCCAAGTTCCGTCTATCCAGTGTGGGTGGTAGGGCTTTCAGCATATCAGCTCCTAAGCTCTGGAACAATGTACCACAAAACCTTCGAGATATCTCCTCTCTTCAGACCTTTAAAACTGCCCTCAAAACACACTTATTCACTTTATGTTATGTTATTTGATTGTCTGCCTCAACTTTCCAGCACTGTGCTTGTTTTTTGTAAGTCTAATGTTGATTAACCTTCTTTGTCTGTTCCATCTGGATGATTGATACTGACTGTATACTTATATGTATTCATATTATATTGCAACTTTCTGTAAAGCGTCCTTGGGTTCCTGAAAGGCGCTAAATAAATAAAACATAATATTATTATTATTATTATTATTAAAAGCTACACACTACATCTCTTAGGATTAAAAGAACCATTGCCAAACATATAACATGCTAGACACATAATAATTACTATAATAATGATCCATTCATAGGTTCTTAAGTGTTTACCTATTAAAATCCAACAACAACCTTTTTTTTGGCTGGGCACGGCAGGCAGTGAATATTTTAAGCTCTGTGCGGGGACACACTGACACAGACAAAATGTATGGACGCATTGGTCTAATTACAGTAGCCTTAAAACATTTTGTAAAGTGTGCATATGCACAGATTTGGTCTTAGAGTGTTAAATCCACGCCAGCGCTCATATTTATAAAAACGTGGAAAAGTGCTTAGCGCCACATCAAGAGTCTGAACAGACATACAGTACACACTTTTCCTTGCCAGATTACTGCAATTTTTTTGGGAAATCTAAGCTATTCATACGATTTAGAAGATGAAGAACTAAAACCATTCAGCTGTGCTCAAGTTCAAGATTATTTGTGATTTAGGCTATATATTTCACATCTGAAAGAGAGACATAGGCTCGTTTTCTGTGTGTACGTTCATTCTAAGAATCTCACATATGGACATCTGAGAAATGATCGTAAGATCAAATTTAGGATGGTTTCTGTGCAACATTTTATAAATAAAGCTCTTGATCTCTTAGAAATTGAATGTTTCACTAAAACAGCCATGAAAAAGTGAATGCAAAACAATATAATGTAAATTAAAAAGTAAGAAAATATGTAGATTGTATGCTGAAGAATGTGTGTCCCGTCATTCCTGTTACTCTGGTCAGTCCTGTTACCATTATGTCAATCCTGTTACTGTCATTAATTTCATATATAATATATAAATAATAATTGAAATGGCCTTCCAAGTTTTTCAGTTGTAACAATCACATTATTTTGTCTTGGACAAAGCCCTTCTTTTAATATCTCTCTTAAATATATATATATATATTTTTTTTTATCTGTGTCTGTGGGTGAAGACGTCACGCTGAACTGCTCTGTGGACTCTCACATCCCACCTGAACACATTCAACAGGTTTCCTGGAGGAAAATGGATGGAAACATCATGATTCTGTTTTTTGAGAAGAATAAAACTCTACCAGCTGATGAGCGATACAGAGACAGAGTTGAGTTCTTCACCGATGAAATCCCTAAAGGAAACTTCTCTCTCAGACTGAAGAGTGTCAGAACTGAGGACCAGGGGGTTTACATCTGTCACGCGAATGCTGGAAATTTTTCAGCCAATGCAACTGCAGAAGTGGAGCAACTGGGTGAGCAAAAAACAGCCTTCACTGATACATGAGCTTTATCAAATTTAGTTGCATTTTAATAGCTTGTCTCAAAAAATAATAGGCTTTGTACAGTCTGAAAAACTGTCGTTTTACTCAAAGTCAACAGATTTTACTAACAGACCTATATATCTATCTGCGGAAATAAAATAGTGCCATCTTTCGACATCTGTAATTTGGCTCCAAATCTCAGGTGAAAACTGTATGACCCGACAGTAATTTTTTTTTTAAATTCTGTTTCACAGGTTACTCTGCTTTACACAGTATTGTGTTCATTCTCTGTGTCATTGCATCTGCATCTGCACTTCTGCTGACAACTCTATGGTATAAAATGCACAGACTGCAAAAGACAAGTATGTTTGCACAAAAATTATTCTTAATTGTTAGTAGGTTTATGGCTTTATGTGAAAGTATAGCATTTGTTAAATAGGGTATATGTTGAACGTCACATGGTTAAGGTAATCATTGAATCTACCTAGTGCACATTTTTATAGGCGTTCCATTAAATATCTAAACGGCAGTGTGAAGAAAAATGTAAAAGTCTTTTAAATATCAATCTGTATATGCAGGGGACATCCGTTATGCCCATCTTGGCTCGCTCCTTTTAAGTTATCTTGAATACAACAGCTAATTTTTCATGAAGCCCATACAAAAGATGTAAACCGGATGCGATCTAATCTGTTTTACAGAAAACAGAAGTTAGATTGCGCATTACCCCTATTGCACTAATACAGTATATGCTAAATAATTATTTAAATAATTAAGCACTTCTGACTGAAGTACTTCTCTCTAGATGCAGCCCTTCTCCTTCAGATCTCTTCAGTCTTTGTACCGAACCTCATTATGTTTTTTGCCTTCTGGTTCTGGGGTGTTATTGAAGGTCAGTATTCCACTGAAATGATGAGGAAACTGGCATTGCCTAGTCACTTTTTGTTTTAAATTGTAAAATGGGTCCATTCAGAGTTTTGTAGAAGAGAATAAATAATTAGTGTATCCTCTGTTTGTTTTTTTCTTCTTTCCCTAGGTTTTCTCAGTGAGACTGTTGCTTGCTGCGCTCATTATATTCTGAGGCCCCTTCTGTTGTTATGGGTGTCTCCTCATTCAGAACATTTCCCAGGTTTGTCATTTTAAATCATTTGGAGTTCAGAGTGTCTGTTTATACCAAGTGCAAATAGCCTGGCTTGTTGGCAGAGGCTATTTAAACAAACTCCGCCCACCAACGTCTGATTGATCCAGACAAAATTACAAAAGAAACCCGTCTGATAACAGGATCAGTGGCGTGGAGTACAAGTTAGAATCCGCCTTTTACCAAACTTTTTTCCTTTTTCACATTGCGTATTTATGGAAGCCTATTTTTCCATATGTTAAATGCTCAACATGCTCTGGTGAATCATAATGACATAAAAAAATAAAATTATGATATAAGTAGTCATAATTATGAGATAAAAGTCAAAATGATGTCTTTAAAAGTCAAAACTGACATACCAATTAAAAATTCGAAGTAGTGATAATCAAAATTATAAGATTTAAAAAGTCATAATTATGAGATAATAAAACACTGAAATTATGAAATGTAAAGTCACGAGATTATGAGATTAACAGTCAAAATTGACAGTAAATCAAAATTATGAGATTAAAAATCGTAATTATGAGATTGAACACTGAATTGACATGAAAAAACAATTACGAGATCAAAATTGACTAAAGTGAAATTAAGATTTAAAAAGTCATACTTAGGAGATAGAGGAAACTACAACATAAATCAAAATTATGACACTTATTTGAAGTCATGACAGTCAAAATAATGAAATAAAGTCAAAATTGACTTAAAAAGTCATAATTATGAGACAAAAATCTAAATAATATCTTTAAAATCTTAATTGTGAAATACTAATTCGAAATCGACTGAGTTGAAGTTGACATACTAAGTTGACATACTTATGAGATTAAAAAGTCATAATCATGAGAGAAAATGTCGAAAGTATATTAAAAGTCAATTATGAGATGTCCAAAATGTCATACTATATCAAAATTATGAGATTAGAAAGTCATAATTATGAGATAAAACGTTGAAATTGACATGGTCAATCACAAGTTATCATATCACAAAATTGACATACTAAGACAAAGTTATACCTTAAAAAGTCAAAATTATTACATTCTAAATTGAAATTAAGACTTAAAAAGTTAAGACATACTAATTTGAAGTTATGACAAAGTCGAAATGACTTTATAATTATGAGATAATAGTCATAGCTATGACTTTTTGTCATAATTTCGACGTTGTATATAATATGGTATTGCATATTGTTTTATAATATACTACAATACACCGAGGTGCAAATTGTATCTGCCACTAAAGTATAAATAGCATCTAACAACTATTTATTCTCCGTTCAAAGAAATACTGCTATTTTTATTTAGTGTAAATCTGCATTTTAGTTTATCAGCGAGTTGCTCAAATGAGTTGATTTGATGATTTTCAGAATTTCCAGAGCAGATCTTTTTCAGTAAATGGGCAAAAGAACAGAAAATAAATGTTTCTATCTCTGTTTCAAGTGTTTGTTTGCTTGTTTGTTTAGTTACATACATGAATCATGATATGTTTTGTAGTTAAGACTTTTTTTGTTTACAGGCAATCGTAAAACAGCCATTCACTGCATTGTTCATCTACAATATTCCCTCTTTACAAATGTTGTTTATTCAGGTAAGCAAATTTGAATATCGACCACACATATTATCATAAGTGATATTAACACTCTCATTAAAGAAACTTGAAATGGTTTCAGCTCAAGTTAAGCTCCATCAACAGCGTCTCTTTCTTTGTTCTAGTTCTTTTTCAGTCTTTCTGGAAAAAAAGTCTGAGTTATGAACAATCTGACAGAGTCCTGATAACAATCCTCTTTGCGATTATGATTCTGATATGCATCACGAACATCGTTTTCTGTAAGTATCACTTCATTCAAACATTCATTAGAGAAATCTAAACGTTATATGTCCTACATTGTCCACTTGATTTTTTTTTTTTGAGTGCTGGAGACTATTAGCTAGAGAAAAGCATGTAAATCATTAATACTTCAACAACAGAATAAGCACATTTTTGTTAATAATTTATGTCAGGATTTTATTCATTGCTGGGCTATTCTATACTCAAATTGTTCAGCCCAGTGAATTTCTCACTTCCTCTTGTTCTACTGTTTATTGCACTTTCGTGAAACGATGTTAATTAAATTTCTATTTGTTTGACACAGTATTGGCTGAACTGATTAGAAATAAAGATGGCCGCATGCGTGCTGTATTAGACCTCGTGTCTGATATCGGCCATGATGTTCTGCCTCCGTTACAACTCATCTTCCTCTTCTACGCTTTTGGAGCTGCCAGTGGAGGTGAGACGTTTTTATAAACATTTGGATTCATTTATGTGAATTAAAAAATTTTAGACTAACTGCATTCTGTAAAATAAATGAATTATTTAATATAAAAAATACTGTAGCGTATTTCAGAGAAGATTCAGGAGTTTTGCATCAACTACTTGAAGAAACTATAATCCACCCTTGAAGACAAAGAAGACCATAAATCAGCAGAGAATGATTACACAAGAAAAAGAGCATTACCAGCTTCACTTATTACTAACCAGATTGACTTTATTTCTGTCATTCGTCTTCAGTTCTTGTTGAAAATTAACAGAGGTTTAGATGTTTTTCTTTTATGTTTGGTCATCATTATGGTGATCAGTGTTTTAGTTGGGCAGTTTGACTCTTGGATTTTTATGTTGAGTTTATGGTCTTTGTAACAGTGTTTACCAAAACACATAATTAGTTGCAAATAAAGCCAGAAACAATGATGATCAGGTGATTTAGTTTTCATCACCATGAAGAACAATAATTTACTAATCTTATTCCTGACCAAAAGTGGTTATTTGTTATTAATAGATTATATTTACCAACAAAAATTTCTTGCAACAGATCAGACTGAATTTAGATTTTTACATACATTGTGGATTTTTTTTCTTTGTTTTTCCACACACAGACATCAAGAATCAGCATATGAATCTCAGCAATGATGACATGCATGCTGGGAGCCACAATAGTATAAAACTCTCAGCATGATCTTTTTTCCCCATAATGTATTAAAAATCTAAATTCAGAATGTCTGATCTGTGGTGAGAAAGAATTGTTGGTGAATAACAAATAACCACTTTTGTTCAGACAATAGATTAGCAAATTCTTCTACTTTATAATGTTGAAAACTAACTAACTTTGCAGCAAATTATGCATTTAGGTAAACATGGTTACAAAGACCATAAACTCCAAGAGTCAAACTGCCCAACTAAAGGAAACACTGATCACAATAACAGTGATCAATCATTTTCAATAAAACATCAACATCTAATCCAACATATAAGAACTTCTGTAGATGAACGACAGAAATAAAGTCAATCTGGTTAATAATAAGTGAAGCTGGTAATGTTGTTTAATCATCCTCTGCTGAGATCTTCAGAGATGTCTTGTCTTCTTTTATCTTCAATTGATTTCAGGCTGTGTGGCTTTGTCACTTGAAATTGTTTCATTTTCTGAGAGTTAAAGCATGATGTTGAACCAACATAACATTGTAACATTGATTCAATGCCATTAACATTGATTTCTTTTTGATAAAATTGCTTGCTATCTTGGTAACTTGATTTAGTTCAGATAAAAGCCTCCGTCATATAAACATTTAACTTTTGTCTACATACTTTAAAATTTAAAAGTAAATGCATAATCTAATTCCATTTTCTAACATTTGTTAGTTTTTATATCTTAACACTGTAAGTAAATAAATGTTTTTCCTTAATTTAAGGAAAATATGTTTATCAGTGATAATGAACACCTAAGATCAAACTGGCCTACTAAACGACTGATCTGTAAATCTGCATAAAATCACAAAATCAGGGAAAATGAATAAAAGGCAAAACAGCTGAATTTCGTTTAATTTTCTGAAGGATAAGCAACTCACTAGTAAATAATTTCATGTTGACTGTTTGTTTCTAAAGCCTGTTGTTTTTCTCCATATGCAGCGCTTTTTGTTGTTGGAGTTTTTCCACTGTTCCTAACTTTGACCAGATATAATTGGAAAGATGCATGTGTGGAAAAACTGAAATGTAAGTATTAAATGAATTGTGTTTCAACTGCATCAATAACTGATCATAGATAATTTAATGACAACCCATTTATCTTAAACTGTCATGAATAGCACTACCTTTGATGGTTTTAAATGACTCACTGTTGAATGAATGTCAGATCTTCAGGAAAAGCTAAATCTGCCAATTCATGAGTTGTTTAATGAACATTTTGATCCAAAATTATCTGAAGTTTTTTCACATTTTTTGCATTTCGCAGGTTTGCGCTCAGTCAGGAGAGTAGCGTGGATAAGTTTCATGATAGTGGTGAACACAATAATGGTCTATTCATACCTGATAGCACTGAAAAAAGAAAAAGGTACAATAATGGCTACAATTACATAAAAATGTCCAATTAAAGTTGATACTGTGAAATGTAAATGGTTTTCTGCTTTTCTCCAATTGTAGATTGTGAAGGATGGGTGTGTGTAGCTGCATTTCTTCAAGTTCTCTGGGGAATTGTGGTCCTGAAACACTCATTTGGTGACCTGGGTACAGTATCAATTAGTCTTTAATAACTTCTGCATATTCTGTATTTACATTTATTAAACATGGCTGCAACCTTTTTATTTCATACCAGTTTTATGTTATATATAATATAATATAATATATATTTTTATTTTTTTAATCTCTTTAACAGATCTTCCTTTTAGACACATTGTGCACCTTATCGGATCAGTTGTTGTTGTTCTAGTCAACTCTATTGCATTGATGACCGAGCTGTTCTTGAAAATGGGTGAGTTTTTATAAACATTTAACGTTGTACTGAAAACTGAAAGGAAAGCAAAACTGTAATGTGAATCAAAAGTTCAGTCTGCAATAACAAAAGTATAAATAAACAATGCAGCTATTCAAGGCTACATCTTTTAAATGTTTGATCCCACGGCAAGGTTTTATTTAATTCTTTGCTTTGGGTTAAAAAGAAGTTAGAAATACGTGATCAGTGATATACTGTTAGAAAATGTCCTGATGCCGTCCATGTGTCTGAGAGCAACGTTTAGATGAATATTTAAATATGTGCTGCATGCTTTCCTTTCAATAACAAAAAAAACCAAAAACACACAACTAAAATAACAACGGTGAGAAAACAGCATATAAGAAAGCATCTGATCACGCTGCTTTAAAGCAGCAGCTTTACTGTATTAAGCATGAAAAACAGTGTCAGTGTCTCTTAAAAAAATTATAATTACAACTTCATTTTTTTACTATAATGTGGCTCTCCAGTCTGTTCATGTTTTTACTCACGAACGTCCGACCTCAACAGATCATAGACTGTAAAAAATGATGGGCGAGGCGACGCCTTCCATTGTAATGAACTGAATGTAAAACGTACGACGATGGACGTTGACATGTTACACAAAAACGTCAGTTTGGAGCCTGGGCATGCGCAGAAGGAATCGT
Source organism: Chanodichthys erythropterus (assembly GCF_024489055.1). NCBI lineage: Eukaryota > Metazoa > Chordata > Actinopteri > Cypriniformes > Xenocyprididae > Chanodichthys > Chanodichthys erythropterus. The sequence continues at coordinate 17,284,106 of NC_090223.1, forward strand.
CAGTATTCTGTTTCTAGAGCAATAATATTTTTGAAACAGCAAATTCAGTAGATAAACTTAATATAATCTGCCAATAGAAACAACTCTAAAATGTCAGAAACGGTCCTGCCATTTTAAATAAAGTTGAACTAACATTACAGGAGATTGATTGCTGTAATTAGAGTAGGCTATAATTAATTTTGTCCTGCTAATTTTTATTTTATAGCTATAAAAATAATTAGTAACTGCCAGATAACCATTACCTGCTTTTTCCTGTCATGGCTAACATTAGGTGTGTTATCTTAACTAGTAACATTTATTAAATAGCTTAAAGCCCACATTTAACGTTACCGAGTTAGTACAGTTTACTGATGAACAACTAATTTTATCGATGTGAAATAACACAGAAATTGAAAATTAATAGTTATATCTCTTCAGTCTCCCCTGGAAGCTCCGACAGTCCTCAGAGAAGCTGTCAATCACAACTGTGAATCACGACGACACGCCCTGTTTCTATAGCATCACATTGCTAGCTAAAATCAAACTTATCACAAAAAAAACTATTGAATATATATCAGCATGATAACAACTACCTTAAATGACCAAAATCATCTTTCGGAAAATTTTATTTGATTCATTCCTGTTTGTTTAAATGGAGAGGGTGGGATCTATGACCTATGCTGCATCCAGCCACCAGGGGGCGATCAAAGAGTCCGCGGCCTCACTTTCAGGATGTATGAGGCACACCCGCAGCAGACTAAATAGAAGAAATTAACCAGAGAAGATTTCCATGTAAAAGAAGGCGGAGCCTTGGGGCCACGCCCACTTATTACAACATCACCATGGACCTATGGTAGTTCGAAGCTGTTTTTTCCAGAAAGTTGGCTTCAAACTCCTGAAACAAACACAAAATGAACTTCGTTTTGGCGTGAATTGGTTCAAAATGACATCACACCAGTTAGTTCTCTGATGCTTGAAGTATATTGAGTGATCAAACTTTGTATTTACTGTAACGTTTTAATTTCACAGTTAATGGTGAGCGTGCGATGAAGGATCTGAGAAAAGTTGTCTTTTCCTCTGAATGCATCTTTGCATCATTTGTGCTGCTGTTAATCATTTTCGAACCTTGTGAGTATAAACTATAAATATGTATAAACCACTAGTTTAAATAACATTGACATCATCTAACAGGCTGATCTTTAGTTTCTCTGTGAGTTTCTTTATTTGCTATAAATCAGGTGTTTAAAAAGGCACTGGGTCTGTTTATTTTATTTTTTCTGTACAACCAATAGCGGTTTGAGAAACCTGTTTGAAAACACTCATTATTTTTGGTGACACTGGTGCTGCAGGTCATTTTTGAAGGTGTAGGTGAAATAATAGCTCTTTGTTTTCTAAATCCATGAATCAGCCATTAGACAGTCTGATGTGTGTATAGCAGTGGTGCTTTAGTTGAGAATGATCAAGTTCACTGTGATTCACTAAATATATTTCCCCCTTTTTTCAGTCATTAAAAAAGTTCAGCAGCATTTTCAGGTTAGTAATATACAGTATATATTTAAAGATTTAATATTTATTTGATATTGATTGATATGAGATTTACTTCATGTATTTAACATCTTTTCACAAACACAGAATCCAGCCAGAAGATCACAGCAGAATCACTCCTCTCAGGTGAACATCTCATATAACGTTATATTTATTTGAGATTTGTCACTAACCTGCATTATAGATGAAATTATGATGATGCAGCTGCATTTTTAGGTTCTTCAGACAAGTAGCTTTAAGTTTAAGTTTCAGTGTTTATACTGCAAAAATGATTTTCTCACTTAGTATTTTTGTCTTGTTTTCCTTTACAAATATCTAAACTTTATTAAATCAAGATACATTTTCTTAAGATGCAAAACGACTGTTTAAGTGAGTAAAATCAAAGGGTTAGTTCACCCAAAAAATGGAATTTCTGCCATTTATTACTCACCCTCATGTCGTTCCACACCCGTTCATCTTCAGGACACAAATTAAGATATTTTTGATAAAATCCAATGGCTCAGTGAGGCCTCCATAGACAGCAAGATAATTAACACTTTCAATGCCCAGAAAGCTACTAAAGACATATTTAAAACCTCAGTGTTATGAAGTGACGAGAATACTTTATGTGCGCCAAAAAAACAAATTAGCGACTTTGTTCAACAATATCTAGTGATGAGCGATTTCAAAACACTGCTTCATGAAGCTTCGAAGCTTTACAAATCATTTGTTTCGATTCAGTGGTTCGGAGTGTGTATTAAACTGCCAAGGTGTAAAGTCACTTAATTTAATCAGATTTTCAGAAATCAGCACTTGTTTTCTTTTGTGATTTTTTTGCTTCTCAAGTTTATCATTTGTGTTAGACTGACTTTATCTCGACGGAAAAGCCCAGCATGCTGTTGGAAACGGGGTGTTTCAGCCTCACACAGTACTTTTAGTTACCTTTTATCAATTCATTTTAATGAACTGGAAATATAAAACCGCTTTTTTTTTTCTGAGTGCCAGAAGAACTGAAAAGTGTCACAGTCAAGTGTTTGTAATTTCATCTTTCAAGCAACTTTCCTTATATTAAAGCAGATATATAATAGCATCGATGATGGTTAAATCGTGTGTCTCCTTCTGAACACAGAATGAGGCCGTCCCTGATGAAACTCCACATAACCAGAACCAGAATGCAGCACAATCATTTGAGTTGAGACCGATGTTAGAGACTGAAGAACAGGAGGCTGGGAGAGATAGAGACGGAGGAGACGCAGCCTAATTCAGTCCAACAATCATTGCATTGAGTCAATCTACCAGATTCATCCACTGTTTACTCAAACATTCACAAGTCCGTTCAGTGTTCTGCTTAAAAATTTTGTGTAATACTTAGGTATTGTGTTTGTTTGATGGTCATGTTGATAGTGAATGCGAATAGCTGCAAATGAATCGGAAGTCTCGCACATTCACAGACAATAGCCTTGCAAAATAAGGTGCATACATGCAGTTTTACTAATGTGGTGCATAGACTGCCTGTGTAGACTCGAGCTTTGTGCTTCAGATCTGCATCTCCTCATTGGACACCCTACAACATCTTCAGATAAGCAGCTGGTGGTGTCAGATGCTTCTCTTGCTTATATGAACACTATCAGATACACTACATCAGTCAGTGCTGAAACACTGTACCACAAGTACAGCCTTATGACTCTCTTTGGTGCTTTAAAGCAAAACCTGTGTAAATAGTTTACCTTTTATATTTCATTTATATACAATATTGGGCTCATATGGTGTGTTTTATTGATGCCATGGACTGTGAATATGTCTCATGGTTCAGTATTTCCTCATGTCGCTCTTCTTAACAATTCTCTTTATTTTAATATGTTACTCATTGTTACTCTTGCAGACTGTGTTTCTGAGCATGCTTAGAAAGGCTTGGTTATAATATGGAAATATGGGCACTTGTGTGTTATTACGTCAAGTTTCTGATGTCAGAAATCCAAGAATGAGCCGTTGTAGTAAATGCTCTTTTTTTAGATTGGATCAAAAGTTTTGAGTTGTGACAGATTGTTTTTATAATACAGTGAATTCAAAGAGATCTCTACTTTGTATATAGAGAGAGAGAGATGATCCAGTATTTATTTATTTTTTTTACATGATAATAAATTGTATTTTTTAAATTTGTTGCAAATGTTAATGGTGCAAACCTTGTTGAGTGTTTTTCCCCAAATAAATGACAGCAACAGTTTGATTGTTTTTACCTGCATTAGTTCATCCTCACTCACGGTGTCATTGTGTGTTTGTTTGGATCTGTTGGACTTTTACACTGATGACAGAACTGATGCTAAAGACGAGTGAGTTCATTTCTTTTATAAAGTCTATTTGCAAAGTCATTATGGTTCATAATACATGTGCTCTAATATTTCTATTTTAAGTCCACAGAGCGTATAGTGGCCGATATGAGAATCGTTCTCTTATTTTATCTGAAAGCCTCGTCATTTGGTCTTCACTGAGTTGCACCTGGTGAGTGTAAAAACGTGTTTTTAGTACAATGCAATGTTTCAGTATCATTGATATACTATTATAGTTTTTGTTGAAATGTATTTTTTTTACATTCTCCGTTTTCATTTTAATTATTTGTGTCTATATTTTATATTTAAATTTTAGTTTATTTGGTTTTAGTTAATTTGGTACTTCAATTTCATAAATGTTGTAGTTGCCTTGGCAACTAACTGAAATGAAATGATGTTTTAATAGTTTTGTTAATAACCCTGGAACAATGTCAGTAGCTGATCAGTCTTTTCCCTCCATGTTTTATGACAGAAACAGTAGACAGTTGAAACTGTCACTGTTTATGAAAACTATAAAAATAATAAAACTTTTTGTCATGCTAATACATAACTGATTTACTAGTCAAAGCAGTTAAAGGGATAGTTCACCCAAAAATGAAAATTTGATGTTTATCTGCTTACCCCCAGGGCATCCAAGATGTAGAACACTTTTTTTCTTCAGTCGAACACAAATTATGATTTTTAACTGCAACCGTTGCCGTCTGTCAGTCAAATAATAGCAGTGATTGGGAACTTGAACAATAAGAGTCGAAAAAACTTCCATAGACAAATCAAAATTAAAACCTGCGGCTCGTGACGACACATTGATGTCCTAAGACACGAAACAATCGGTTTGTGCGAGAAAACGAACAGTATTTATATAATTTTTTTAAGTATTTATATTTATTTTTGAGAAAACTGCAATTTTAACCAAGACTGTCAATTTTAACCTGTCAATTACGCCATACCCGCGTTACCCTCGGTTTTCAGTTTTATGTTGTAGAAACCATGGAAACACCAAATATATTACACATTTTAAAAGACAAGGGAACGACTGTTTTGATATATTTATTGACAGAAAACTAATTATTGTTATATAGCTCAACATGTTTAGTCTTACTGTTTAAATCATTTTTTTTTATTTTTTTGCGAGTACCATGCTTTACTATGCCTCAGAGAAAAACACTACTTTGTGAAGTAGCTAACATAGCATAATCAGATGCAGTTTTATTTTTAGTAACAGCATTTTCTCCATCATACAATACGTTTTTAAATTAATTGCATGTCATTTATCAACACAAGCCATCCAGCATTTAATATGATATTCTAAAATCGATCTATCTTACCGCAGTGTGCAACAGTGTCTCACAGCAGCCACCGAGTGAATGCACAGAGTAACGTTATAACATCATTTTCAACACGCTCAAATGTATCTAATATGATAAACAGAGCTGCGTTACCTCAAACTCATGACCGGAAAAGCGGAAGCAGCGCCGGCGACTTTGTCATAATAAAAGTCCCGCTGCTCGTGAGGCGTGTGTTGATCAATCGCTCCAACTCCTCGTTCAGCTCCCACAACACTCGGTCCTGCTCTGCTTCATACTACAGTGACGTTAATAATCGCATCCATGAACATGATTTCTTCCTGAGTCCTATCCCAATTCTTTTCCACCGGCCATTGAGGTGAAGACCACATGTCCCAAGATTCTGTGCTCAAACTTGGCATCATCAAACTCTAGCGGACATAATTCTTACATACTGCACCTTTAAGTGAACATAACATCATAATTATAGTTTAATATTTATATATTATTTTTGCACTTTAAGTATACTACTATGTTCCAGGTATATATTTTTTAATACTTGAAATGTACTTTAACTAATTAAATAAACATTTTATTCTAACTACATGCATCAGTTTTTATCAACGCTTGAATGTGGGTAAGTTTCATAAAGAAAGACAACATTTTAAACAAAAAGTTGAGAAAATTGCATTTTTGTCAAAGACCACGATCAAAATACAGATGGAGTAGATCGAGTCCATCAACACATCCAAAGCTTCACAGTTGCTTCCTCTTCATCGGTTCAAAATTCAGTAACATTAGGCAGTTTTGATTTATATGCTGTTTAATATTTGATGATTGCATTATTTACATTTGCGAGTATAAAATATTTTTTCTCTCATTTTTGGACCAATGAAATGTATTTCTGCTTCACTGTACTAGAGGGCAGCATCGCGTCTTATTGTGATCCCCTAAGGCCTAAGCAAAGTTATGTCCAGAAGACATCTTTTCAACGTCTTCTTGTGTTAGCTTTCCTTTGGCTGCTGTAAATGTGTGTTCATAAAATATATTTGTTGTGACAAAGAAAGCCAAGATAAAACAGGATCAGGTGTTATCAGCTCACAAAACAAGCAGCTAATGATCTGTTTTTAATTTTGTGTTTATATTCAGTGTTTATAGCACCAGCCTTGTGTAACTGCAGTATTGGCACCAATAGCATTAAAATGTTTTGCACATGGACACAAATGTTCTTTGTGTCATTAATGTCATGAATGTGATGGTTTTCACTTCAAAGTAAGCAGATTTCAGTATTGTCAAGCAAGTTACTGTTCCTACTAAAAAAAATACTTATTAAATGGTTTAATATGGGATCTTCTTCGAAGAGTGCATGTTTTTTCAGAATTGTTCTACTTTTTTGATGATAGTCATTTCTGATAGCACATATTCTACAGTTGTAACAATCACTAAAAAGTAAGACTCCATTTATCATTTTTTATTTTTATTTTTTGAGTTTGCTCAAACTAAACTAAAACCTGGATAAACACTTAAACCTGTTTTGTGAGACAGGCCACAGGAGATACTTCTGCATAAATAATTTTATGCTGTTTTAGATTATTTAGAAGAGAAAATGTTTAACAATTTACAGCTAAAGGAATGGCTGACCGTTATTAGCAGCAAACCTCCTCCTGTGCTGCAGAAAGGCTTTTAAGTCAGGTGGGAGTTTTCTCCAGTAAGGACACATGGGATTTCCATTTTCCCTGTCAACCTCCAACCTTTTTTTCCTTCCCTCATTGAATGTCCTCATGAAATATTTTGCTTCATTGCAAACAAGTCTGCCTTAAGTTGACAATTACCAACAAACTGTCCAATAAGAGATGCTCCACACCTATATATTACCTGTATAGCACTGAAATAACCAACCATAGCATAAACACAACAATCATTTCCATTCCAGGAGTCAAACAAGAGACTTTGATATATTTAGAAAATGCTAAGATAATAATAAGTCATAATGTTCGACAAAAAGGTATAGCCATATGTGAACTGCTTTTACATGGTTTACCCTCCACTACATCCCTGCTTATATTCAGTTTGGTCTTCTTGAGATTTAAGAGAATCAGACACATGTTTAATGCTATAGAGAAGTTTATTGAGGGTCTCAGCACAGAAAGCACAACATTCACTTTATTCTTCACTCATCTTCATCTTTCTTCCCTTGTTTGTTTTTGTACATTCACTACTCTCTAAAATGAAGAAACTTTTCTTTACTCATCAAGTGTTAACAACTTCCACACTTTTTGCCACACTGGCTGACACCAACACCCAAAGTAATAGTACCAGGCACTGAAGCACTTTTAACTTTTAACACTTTTTTTCTTTTTCTTTTTTTTTGCTGCTTATAAATTATACTGTAATCAATCATGTGAAAAGTGAAAAAAGACAAACAATCTGGAAAAGAAACACAGAAAAGAAGAAATACATGAAGGGAAATAAACTGAAGCTATGTGATGCCACATTCAGCCGGCTAATATGCTTTACCATAATGTACTGGGAGACCCTTTTCACATGTCAAAGTGATGGGAATTTTTTTTGGTTTCGCATCCTTATATTTACAAGTGTTCTTCTCTTTTTTGTCAAAAGTACAATCAATCACATCAAATTCAGTATTGCTTATGAAGGTCTTTCCATCCTCTTGCTTTTTTCCATTCTCACAAACAGCTTTAATTTCATCTTCAGTTGCTAGTATGAAGGTGTTTATTTGTTTGCAACCGCCGCCTTTTTTGATTTGTCTATTATCGATCACAGCGGTACAATCCCGTCCAGTCATCTTGTTTGGAGCCACATGTTTGTTTTTGAAAGCCTCATAACTCTGGCTGTAAGTGGACAATGGTGCACATATAACCAGCAGCAGAATCACGGTAGACTGATGGATCTTCATGACCTGCTGAACAAAACATATCAAAGCACCGTCTGATATTTGACCTAATAAAGCAGTTTGTGCGCATTCAGTTACACAAATATTACGTGAAAATAAATTAAAGTTGACATACCTCAGCGTTCTTCTTTTGTCTGTAGGCTGTGAAACAATTAAAAGGCAAAGTCAAACCCCAGAAAATACAGCAGATTTTCTCCAGGAAAATACATATTATCAAAGTATTGCTTTTTTTTATACTTATTACTCAATGCTTTGAAGATTATTGATAGACACCTTTTTACAAAAGTTTTTCACTTACAAAAAAATAAAAAAAACAGCACTGTACATGTTACACAAATATAAAATGAGCTTTGTGTAAACTGATACTCACAGGTTGTAGTCTATAGTCTGGGGAAGTGAACCCGTGGTCTGTATTGAGATACACAATGTTGAAGTCGAAGAAAAAATTCAGTTTTAATCTTGGTATCACAGCACTGGCTTTAAATTCTTGAGCGCTTGCAAATAAAAATGTGACGTTTGCAGGGAGCAGCCAATCGTGTGATGCATGAAGAGTTTCAGAGTGATATACACTTCTCTGCTGAAGATTAAGAGATAAGAACCAAACGATAGAAATAATTTAAACACATTTTCTCAGCAACAGGCAACACTATTGCTGCAGTGAAATCTTCAGGAAGAAACTGGAAGAAAATAACAGAATGAATTAATATTGGCCCATAACAAGGTAAAAGAGAGTAAATCTGATGAATTACAGTTTTTTCCAATTGCTAACACACAATTTTTCAAACTAGTCTGGTTTTATCAAAACACTTAACACAATTCACAAAACCACACACCCAAACTGCAAAATACCTCATATATCCTGCAAAATGAAGCACTGCAACCGAAACTACACAGAGCATTATCAAAATCAAACTTTTGCATGAAATGGCACACACTTCATTCATATTACCAGATTTTTGCCTAACCACCTACACACTGTTGGGCATAATGAAAAGCACCCCCATCTTTAGTATGCTTTGCCATAATACTAAAATATGTATCAGATTGTTCACATGCACAGAAATATTTGCAGATACACACACATGCTGTTGCAACATTTTTATTTTTTTTCCTTCACTACAGTAAACAAGTCAGTACAACATAAGCACAGCAGATATATTTACATGGGACTGAACAAAAATATTCTTACAAAAAAAGTAAACTGAAAAAGAAAATTTCTGAAAAAAAATATATTACAGTAAAAAAAACAAAACAAAAAAAAAGGCAAGAAAAATAATTAGGCAGCATCTTGCCGCACAGCCGGGTCTGGCCACAACGCCTCGTCAACATCACAGGCAATATCTTCCCTTGCCAGACATCGAGGGAAGAAACGCCTTGAGTGCCTTATCCATCCCTGAATTGCACCCACATCAATCTCATCACATGCCTCTTCCATGGCCTGCACAAGAGGCATGCGCACAAAGGGCTGCCGGTCGTATACCTTCCACCGCCATGCCGAAAAGAATTCTTCTATGGGGTTCAGAAATGGTGAGTATGGTGGGAGGTATTGCACGAGAAATGTTGGGTGGTCAGCAAACCAGTTTTGGACTGGGGCTGCACGATGAAAGCTCACATTGTCCCATACTACAACGTACCGGTTTCTTTGATGGTCTGCATCATTCATACGCTCTGGTGGTATGAGAATGTTGTGAAGTCTGTCCAGAAATGTGAGAATATGGGCTGTGTTGTATGGTCCAAGTTTGGCATGACGGTGGAGGACACCATGCATATTGGAGATGGCAGCGCACATTGTGATGTTCCCACCACGTTGGCCAGGAACATCTATAATGGCTCTGTGGCCAATGAGGTTTCTCCCTCTTCTTCTGGTCTTTGCTAGGTTGAACCCAGCCTCATCTATAAAGATGAACTCATGTGGGATTGCATGAGCATCCATTTCCAGTACTCCCTGAAAACAAAGAACAAAAATCACTCAATATGGTGTTATCCAGTACACTGGGAAACAATGTTGTGTGTAGTGTACTGCAGTCAATATAGTACTTACATCCACATATGCTCGTCTGAACTCTTTGTTTCTTTGAGAGTTTCTCTCAAACGGCACCTTATAAAGTTGTTTCATTCTGATTTGGTTTCGCTTGAGAATGCGAGCCAATGTGGACAGACTAACTCGTTGAATGTTGTTGAATAAGGTGTTGTCTTGGATGATGTGGCTTTGAATTTCTCGTAATCGGATTTCATTATTTTCCAAAACCAAGTTTACAATGGCAGCTTCCTGTACCCCGGTGAACATTTGGCCCCTTCCTCCACCATGGTGTCGTCTCTCAGTCCTTTAGAAAAAATAAAATAAAAATATATATAGGGCTTGGACAATGCAGCCTAAATATTTTCCCCCACAGTAGAGTACATTGTACAGGAAACTTGTACAGTTCATGAATGGCTGATGTTATACACTAAGTAAACAGGTGTCACCCAACTGATACACTATGACATGGGGTATACTACATGTGTACTACATGAAATTTTGGTTACATACCTGTTCTCCAGTCTAAAGGTCCGGATGACAGAGGCGACAGTAAAACGGCTCAAGTTTGGCTGCACTCTCTGTCCAGCCTCACGCATTGTCAACCCATGGTTGATGACATGATCTACTAAGGTTGCTCTGATTTCATTTGAAAGTGTTTGTCTTCTTTGGCCATGAACTCCTCTACCTGCTCTACCCCTACCTCTCACTCTTCCTCCCCCTCTTATTCTCAACCTCCCTCTTCCTCTTCCTCTTCCTCTCTCTGCAATGTCTTCCATTGTTGTTGTAAAAAAAAAAGGTTCTCACCTGTGGTCTTTTTCATAGTGCTTACATCCTGATTGAAGTGTTAACAATTAACCACTGAGGTGTTTGGCCAGGTGGCACATGTAATTGGTCAATTAGCTCATGTAGTGTCATTTTGAATGGCAGTGTTTTGAAATGGCAAACATGTGACTTTATGTCAGATTGTTGTGTCTTATGCAGAGAACTGTATTTAGTGAATTTAAAAAGTGCTATTTTGAAATGCAAAATGTGTGTAAAACAGAAAAGGTGTTTAGACTTTTGGAGACTTGAGAAGAAGTTTTGCTCTCTGTGTGTCCGTTTAAATAATTGTGCTGTGCATGTCATTTTAGTGTGTTAGCAATTGGAAAAAACTGTAAAACTACAAATGACTATAATAGACTCTCATATAAGCATCTGTGACAGCTGGGTTTTTTGACTATCTCTCAAACTGTTTTGACTGTGAGGTGTTACTCTTATAGTTCGAAGATACCAGGAATACTAGAGCAGTTGAATTTGATTGTGTCACTTTACTCACGGCTGATATGTCCATTATCTCCATACAACTTGTTATTCTCAACATAATCTTCCCTTGAGCAAGTTTTGGGTGAAGCCTTTGATTATGAATATCCACCATATAATCACTAAATCATGCTGTTTAACACGGGCCACTGTCGCCTAAAAATGCTTTGGCTTGTTGCAGTATTTGTGAATTTCTTTTAGTCTTTTTATGGCACTATTGAAAAGTCACATTATATCTTGAGTATTGTTTGATCATTTGTTATTCCTGTAGTTTCTAATATATTCGGACTTCCCCTCACAACATAAAGCATTTTACAGTTAAGAAATCGCATAAAAGAAAAGCAATTTAGTCTGCTTTCCTTAGTTCTGTTTAACCCGGTTACCCACACCTTATAAATAATACTTCTACAGTATTTATTAATCATACTTAGTGTTAATTTCAGATGAATGTTTTGAAATCATACAGGTTTGTTATTTTATAATCCAACAGTGTACTAAACAAAAAGAAAATGGCAGCAGCTGCATTTGCATGAAATGAGAGAGCAAGTCCATGGTACTGATGATATAAATAACTGTCCACAAAATATTGATTTGACTGAGTTTAAATATTGTATTAACTCACCAAACGCAAAACTTCAACGAAGAAAAAGCATTCCTTGTATGCGTATAGCGTTGCTGTCATCAGGGAATAACAAACAGCTGGATGGCACGATTGACCAATCAGAATCAAGTTAGTTAATGCACTGTGAACTAACGTGAACAAGCTATGAACAGTATTTTTATTAGCTAAAATTAACAAAGATAAATACTCTATTGCTCATTGTTAGTTCATAGTTAATATATTACCTAATGTTAAAAAAAAATCAACCTTATTGTAAAGTGTTACCTATCTAACAAAAAAGCAAAAAACAAACAAAACAAAAAAAATCTATACATTAACAGTAAAATGTTTAAAATGTACATTTATTTTATAGACTTTAAAGTTAAATAAAGTGGATGTGTCTCAATTGAGAATGTAGTGGTATAAATGGTGGTTTTCTTTAAGTATTTTAACATTTCTTGGATGTGTGAGTTGTCCAATAAATTACTTTCATGGGTATATAAAAGGGGACTTTTAAGGCACCGTTGTGTGTCACTGTCCAAGGTCCACCCATTCCGTTTTTTCTCCTTTCCGTCTCACAGGTATGTGTTGTTTTGCTAACTAGCAGCATCGAGATGTGTGGCTTGAGGTAGACAGTTTTATTTGGATTGTAGTTTTATTACTGATGATCACTGTTGGTTGGCAGCTGCCTTCCTCCATATTTTTCTAAATATAAATTTTTCTATGTGCAACGTTTGGAGCAAAACTATCATTCAAATTCAATAATATAATTTACGTTTGCTATTTCTTACACTACTTTTAACATTTCATTTAAACATATCGCCCCCTTGGAATTCTAAGGTTCTATTTGACATTTTTGTCAAAATTGAATTATTCACATATTCTTATTCTGTGACAACTTACAACCCGAATTCCGGAAAAAGTTGGGACGTTTTTTAAATTTGAATAAAATGAGAACTAAAAGACTTTAAATTCACATGAGCCATTATTTTATTCACAATAGAACATAGATAACATGTTTAAACTGAGATTTTTTTTTACAATTTATACACAAATTGAGCTAATTTCAAATTTGATGCCTGCTATGGGTCTCAAAATAGTTGGGATGGCGGCGTGTTTACCATGGTGTAGCATCTCCTTTTTTCAAAACAGTTTGAAGATGTCTGGGCATCGAGGTTTCTGGTGTTTTGGTGTTGGAATTTGGTCCAATACTTGCCTGATGTAGTTTTCCAGCTGCTGAAGTGTTTGTGGTTGTCTTTGACATATTTTTCATTTAATGTTGCCCTAAAACCTTTATATACATTTCATCATTCATAGTGCCTTCCAAAACATGCAAGCTGCCCATACCGTATGCACTTATGCACCCCCATACCATCAGAGATGCTGGCTTTTGAATTGAATGCTGATAACAAGCTGGAAGGTCTCCCTTCTCTTTAGCCCGGAGGACAAGGCATCTGTGATTTCAAACAAGAATGTAAAATTTGGACTTGTCTGACCATAGAACACTTTTCCACTTTGAAACAGTCCATTTTAAATGATCCTTGGCCTACAGGACACGACGGCACTTCTGGACCATGTTCACATATGACTTCCTTTTTGCATGATAGAGCTTTAGTTGGCATCTGCAGATGGCACGGCAGATTGTGTTTACCGACAGTGTTTTCTGGAAGTATTCCTGGGCCCATTTAGTAATGTTATTGACACAATCATGCCGATGAGTGATGCAATGTCGTCTGAGGGCCTGAAGACCACGGGCATCCAGTAAAGTTCTCCGGCCTTGTCCCTTACGAACAGAGATTTCTCCAGTTTCTCTGAATCTTTTGATTATGTTATGCACTGATGATGATGAGATTTGCAAAGCCTTTACAATTTGACGTTGAGGAACATTGTTTTTAAAGTATTCCACAATCTTTTTATGCACTCTTTCACAGCTCTGCCCATCTTTACTTCTGAGAGACTGATATCAATTAACTTAATTAGTTGTTAGATGTTCTCCAAGCTAAATCTTTTCAAAATCTTTTCAAAATGTATTGCTTTTTCAGCCATTTGCTGCCCCCATCCCAACTATTTTGAGACCCATAGCAGCCATCAAATTTGAAATGAGTTCATTTTGTGCATAAAATTGTAAAATTTCTTAGTTTAAACATTTGTTATGTTATCTGTGTTCTATTGTGAATAAAATATTGGCTCTTGTGAAAGTCTTTTAGTTTCCATTTTATTCAAATACTTTTTTGGGTTCGGGCAGACGGCTTGGCAGGCGCCGACAGGGCAGACGGCTCGGGTGGCGCCGGCAGGGCAAGGCGGTTGGGCGGCACAAGAATGGCCTCTGGGGTTGGAGCGGACTCACGGGCTGGAGCGGGCTCTGGGAAGGCCTCCGGGCCTACAGCGGGCTCTGGAAAGGCCTCCGGGCCTGAAGCGGGCTCTGGGAAGGCCTCCGGGCCTACAGTGGGCTCTGGGAAGGCCTCCGGGCCTACAGCGGGCTCTGGGAAGGCCTCAGGGCCTACAGCAGGCTCTCTAAAGGCCTCCGGGCCTACAGCGGGCTCTGGGAAGGCCTCCGGGCCTACAGCGGGCTCTGGGAAGGCCTCCGGGCCTTGAAGGTTAGAGGAAGGCTTCTTCCTCTTCCTCCGTTTACGTGGGCGAGGAGGTGGCACTGTGCCTACCTCCTCTGTGTGACCTCAGCGGTCACAGCAACCACTGGAGGGGCAGCAGTGGGTTCTGCCACCTCTGGGCAGGTGGCAGATGAGGCTAACCTGTTCTTCCTCCTCCGTCTCCCCGAAGAGGTCATCGGAGGACTGGGGACTTGGCAGCTTGTGAGGGGTATGGGAGGTGGACCAAGAGGGGGAAGGCCACCCTCCTCTCCGCGGTTGTAAACAAACCCCACAAACTGCCAGAAAGACAAAATCCCCAGCATTCCCATCTCCCAGGCGCTGACGGGCTCATTAAGGCTGCTGTTAAAAATGTCCTTGAGCGCTGTGTCGCTGATGTTGAGCCCCTCCACTGTGAGCACGAGTGCCGGGATCCGAACGCCACGCTCCCAACATGAAACAAGGCACGCAGACAAGAGAGCGCATGGCTCGAGAACACTCGAGACCGTACGCTCACACAAAAACAGGACAAGAACGGGAGTGTCAGAGCTCTGTCACAAAACCAAGAAATAAACTAGACCGAAGTGACAGAACCCTGACAAGTACAGTCTTAGAATGTTTCAGGTAGTCGTTAAGTGTGTCCCCAACTTTAGAAAACAAAAAGATTCTATCTACAAAGTCAAACTCTAACTAACTGCACACACAAGGACCAATCAGGATCAGCTATATTTTGTCATGTCACTGCCTGCTAGCATCGATCCATCCTGTGTACTTGTATTGAGCTGTGCTTCCATAGTTAGCGAGTGCACATGATTAAATTTATGACAACAACGATAATTTGAAGGTATGTAGAACTATTGCTACCTTTATATACTAGTGGTGAACAATTTTATATTATTATTTTTTTTTATTATTAATTTGACTTTGGGACCCATTGCATTTGGGGAGAACTGCGGGGCAACATTCGTTGATGCAGCTGCTTTGTCTGCGTTGTCTTTCTCCCAATAAACTTGCTCGTCGATGCGTTGTTTACTTGGCTTCTTTGTTATATCTGCTCTTCAGCACATATTTGTTCTATTGTTTTGTTTATTTTGTTTTGTTAAACTTGTTTATTTATTTGTTCGTATTTGTAATGGTTGCTTTTCTTTTGTTTTCTTTTGTATAAAGTGCTTGAGCTAGTTCTTTAGAGCATTAACCCTCTATAGTGTTGCCATTTGGCAACATACTAATTTCCTTGCAACTGTCTCTTTAAGAGAACATTCTCATTTTTTGGTGGTAAGAGAAGACCTTAGTTTAGCCAATTATGTGCTTTGGTTAAGTCACATGACATGCAAATTTTTTCTGTGGCGCGATTTCTGACAGACTGCCGTCTCTTGTCAGTAGTTGCTGAAAGCAAACTAAAACGTCACAAAAAAATTAACATCTCAGGTAAGTTATGAATTCAAAGAATATAAAGCATTATTCAGCAAAAGAGAATAGAATAACAAGATGTTGGAAAATAAGTATAAGGTGTTGTTTATATTTACTTCTAAAGCTTATAATAGCACCAATTGATTCAATACAAACAACATTTCTGAGGAAAAATATTAACTATATTACACTTATTCTAAGTTATTTCCACTATTGTACATTGTTGCCATATGGCAACATATCATAAATTACAGTAAAGTTTTTACAGCACTTCAAGTTAATCCATTCTAAGTAAAGAAAAAGAGTCAAATATTTTTTCTATAGATTTATCATAATGTGTGCAGTAGAGGGTTAAGAAATTTACTACTATTTGCTACAATGTTCAGTGATATCTTATTTCTGAATTTTTGCACAATTTTTGTTTATCTATACAGTGTTGGCAACTAATAAATACTCTAAGTTTCATCATTCTAGCATGTGTGAAAGTATTTAAACCATGTGCATTAATCTAACCCTGCTAGTTTGTACCCCACACTCCCCTAGAATATGGTAATGCGGAATAGGGCATTTATATGTACTTCATAAATACTTACAAACAGCCAAAATGCTAGTATATGCAAGCTAACAAGCATGGTTAAAAGTGAGAATTGAACCCCACACATGAGTGTTAGCCATTTCTTTACATTATTAACTTTGTATAACCATTCACTTTTTAAAAGTAAATCAAGCAGCACTCTTTGTGCTGTGATAATGGTAACAATGTATTTCTAGGAATGTATTACACTGTATTTCTACATTTTTAGAATCTGTAATTCAAATACTTGTTGTTTCTGAACTCCTTTGGGATCCCCCCTCAGAATGTGAGCATTAAGAAGAGAAAAGACTGTATATTTCTTTTTCTTTTCTTCTTTTAACCAGACAGAACATCTGTTACACATTGTATTTGCAGCTCATTATATGCACTGCACAATTCAGGTCACTTATTTTCCTACAGGTGTCAGATAAGAGAGGAGGATACAAATGAACCTTGATAATCTTGTACAACTGTTGAACCACAATCATTTCATTTACATTTACAGAGTCTTTAATCTTCGTTAATTACACTGACCATATCTGAAAGAATGTAAATCATTGAGGACCAAAAGAGTCTTAACCCATTTTAGAAGTGTATGGTTGTCATTTTTCTTTTGTAAGTTTTTTTCTAGATGTTTTCCATGTTTTATTTCTCAATGACATGCAAGGAAACATCCAAATAAAGGATTTCAAGAACAAAAATAAAAGGTATTCACTTCCTTCCTGTGACATGAGGCTGTCAACTTCCTACCCCTACGTTCAGGAAGAATATTGAAGGCAAACCCTCCCAAAGAAAAGTAATTTTCATGTTAATATTAGGATTTTTTTGTTGACATATATATATCTACGTAATCCTGAGGGTCTCTAGAATCATCCAAACAAAACAAATCTTACAAGAGATCGTACTCGGTTACTAACGTAACCTCGGTTCCCTGAGATACGGAACGAGTATGGGAAAAGTCTCCTTTTTTCCCCGTCACTGAAGCCTTTTTCAATAACGCAGTGTAACTGCACCGTCATTGGTTCACTCATAGACAAGTTGTTGAACCAATGGCGGCGCGGCATAGCTGTACGGCCTATGGCGAGAAAGCGCACAAACTTTCCCGCCGAAATGGGCGGGGTTAAGGGCTATATAAGCAGGTGTTTCGCCATAGGATTTCAGTGCCAATCGACTGAAGCGAGGACTCTGAAGCCGCGGCCTCGTGGCACGGCAAGTAACGCAGTACTCGTTCCGTATCTCAGGGAACCGAGGTTACGTTAGTAACCGAGTACGTTCCCTTTCGATACTTCACTCATACTGCGTATGGGGAACGAATTCAACTGCGCCGCGCCACGGCAGGGAACGACATAACTTGTTTCGGACGCCAAGAGAGGACCAAGGAAACAAGCTAGAAGGCAAAGCCGCCGTATCCCTTGTTACACTACAAGGAAATGAATCCTGTAACGGCGTGAGACGGAACTCATAAGGGGCCGCCAATCACACTGAAAGAACCCGAGCTTGTAAGGTCGAGACATCAAGATGGAAGAACCTGACAAAAGTAGACGGCGAAGACCAGCCGGCCGCCTCACAGATGTCTTTTATGGAAACTCCGTTGGACAGAGCCCATAATGAAGCCATTCCCCTAGTGGAATGAGCTCTAACTCCTATGGGGCATTCAGCACCCAGGGAGGAGTAACACAGATTAATGGTGTCGACTATCCAACATGAGAGACGTTGTTTTGAGACCGGAGACCCCTTGGTGTGGCCACCAAAACAAACAAAAGGGCTGATCCGACTGCCTGAAAGGCTGAGATGGCTCCACATAGGTCTTCAATGCCCTGACAGGGCAGAGTAATTTTCAGTTCTCGTTCATCTGTAGAGGAAGGAAGAGCGGAAAGAGAGATGACCTGAGCTTTAAACGGGGTTGAGAGCACTTTGGGATTGTAGCCATGCTTGGGTTTCAGAATGAACTTAGAATCATGAGGTCCGAATTCGAGGCATGCAGGGCTCACAGAGAGGGCCTGCAAATCGCCAACGAGCTTGACCGATGCTAGTGCAAGTAGCAGAGCGGTTTTTAGCATCAGGGCCCTGAGGTCAGTTGAATGCAGCGGCTCAAAGGGGTTGCCTTTTAGGGCCCTGAGGACCAAAGAAAGGTCCCAAGTGGGCACA
The DNA here is from genome assembly GCF_024489055.1 of Chanodichthys erythropterus. Lineage (NCBI taxonomy): Eukaryota > Metazoa > Chordata > Actinopteri > Cypriniformes > Xenocyprididae > Chanodichthys > Chanodichthys erythropterus. The sequence goes on from NC_090223.1 coordinate 17,302,770, forward strand.
GTAAGGGGACGAGGTGGATATAATTGCCTAGAACCTATTAAGAAACGGACCACAAGGCCGTTTCGCCCCACTGATTGGCCGGCAATAGGAGCATGGAATGCTGCGATGGCTGCCACGTATACTTTAAGCGTTGAAGGGGCGCGCCCCATATCCAAACGCTTTTGGAGGAAAGACAGTATGAAGGATACGTCACTCTCCACAGGGTCTATGTTGCATGAGGAACACCAATCAACAAAGACCGACCATTTTTGAGCGTAGAGGCGTCTCGTGGACGGGGCTTTTCGTGGTATTTAGAACGTCCCCTGGGAGGTTAGTCGGCTCCCATCGAGGGACCAGAGGTGTAGAGCTCAGAGCTCTGGCTGTGGGTGCCAGATCGTTCTGTTTGCCTGAGAGAGGAGATCCCGTTTCAGGGGAATCGGCCAGGGGGCTCTCGTGGAGAGCTTGAACAGCTCCGAGGACCAGACTTGGCTCCTCCAGAGCGGGGCCACCAGAAGGACTCTGTGTTGGTCTTCTCTGATGCGCCTGATGACCTGAGGGATCAGTGCGATCGGAGGAAAGGCATAAAGGCATAAACACTCTGAGCGACTGAAGTCTCGGCAGAGCCCATATCAGAAGACGTTTCGCCAGAGCGCACAAGCGGCTGGATGAGAGACCTCCCTGATGGTTTATGTACGACACCACTGTCATGTTGTCCGATTGGACTAAGACATGGCGTCCTGTCAAGTGAGCCTGAAAAGATTGAAGGGCTTTCATCACTGCTAACATCTCTAGACAGTTGATGTGTAGACGGCTTTCCTCGTGACTCCACGAGCCGAAGGCCGGTCTGCCCCCGCACACAGCGTCCCAACCCGAATTGGAGGCGTCCGTTGAGAGCACCGTCCTTCGTGAGACCGCCTGCAGGGGTACTCCAAGACTGAACCAGGCAGGGTTCAACCAAGGTTTCAGGGCTAGAAGACAGGCCCGATTGACCTTGAGACACAGGCGGCTGTGCCGCCAGGCGTTTGGAGGAACCCGGAACTTCAACCAGTACTGCAGAGGCCGCATTCGAAGAAGGCCGAGCTGTAGCACCGGGGAGGCGGAAGCCATCAACCCTAGCAACCTCTGGAAAAGCTTCAGAGGGAGATAGGCTTTGTTCTTGACTGAGGTCGCCAGAGCGACAGAGCGACAGAGGTCGCTGCTGAATCGCCAGAGCGTGTCCTGACAAGACTACTGCCGTCATATGGACTGAGTCTAAGACTGCCCCCAGGAACAAAATTTGCTGGCTGGGGCACAGCGAGCTCTTGGCTAAGTTGACCCTGAGACCCAGGCATTGCAGATGGCTGAAGAGCACGGATCTGTGGTGATCCAGCTCAGCTCGCGAACGGGCTAGGATGAGCCAGTCGTCGAGATAATTCAGAACCCGGATTCCCATTTGTCTCAGAGGGGAAAGCGCCGCATTCATGCACTTGGTGAAAGTGCGAGGAGGCAGAGACAGCCCGAAAGGCAGGACCGTATATTGGTACGCTACCCCCTCGAATGCGAATCTCAAAAATCGCTTGTGATGGGGGGCTATCTGGATGTGAAAATACACATCCTTCAGGTCCAGCGAACAGAACCAGTCCTCGGGGCAAATGTGCGCGAGGATCTGCTTCAGCGTCAGCATTTTGAACTTCCGTCTCATGAGGGAGCGATTCAAAAGTCTGAGATCTAGGATGGGTCTGAGACCGCCATCCTTCTTGGGGACCAGAAAGTAGCGGCTGTAAAAGCCTGACTCGCGCTCCGCAGGGGGAACTATTTCCACAGCCCCCTTTCTTAGCATCGTAATAACCTCGGCATGGAGGACGTGAGCGTCGTCCGGGTTCACCGAGGTTTGAAGCACCCCGCTGAAGCGAGGGGGCTGTTGTGCAAATGGGAGTGAGTAGCCCTGAGTTACGATCCCCAGGGTCCATTCTGACACATCGGGGATGGCTTGCCAAGCCTCGGCCCGAGTGACAAGGGGTTGAATGACATCGTATGGCAAGCCGCCGGGAAGGGGGCCGCACACCGAGAGAGGTGGAAGAGGAAATTTGCTCTCTTTTTGATGAAGTAAAATAGTGTCAGCCGTGAAAACGGCGTTTTGAGTGGGCGCAACAGGTGTTGGCCCAGCTACAGCATGAAGCATGTTTCCCACGCCCGGAATTAAACGAGGCGGAGGGGAAACTGCACGTAGGAGCTTTAGGGGTGGTCTGGTCGCAACGAGACAATCCCCCATTCTCTTCCTTTTTGAGAAATCAGGACGTCTTCGGAGTCACCGGGTCCAGCACAATCTTGGGCCGGGGTCCCTGGCGTCGCAGGAAGGGAGGGCGCTTCGCAGGGCGTGAGCGCTGGCGGTGCTCCTTAAGTGGCGCTGCCTGGGCGGCGGGTGGTGTTGGCTTTTTCTGCTGAGCCGGCGCAGTCCTGGGGCGGCTGGAAGCAGAAGCAGAGCTGAAGCGCTTGGGCAGAAAGTGTCTCATAGCCTGAGACGACTTCTGCGCCGCGGTGAAGCGCTTGGTGAAGCCATCCACTGCTGGCCCAAAGAGACCGGAGGGTGAGACCGGAGCGTCCAGGAAGGCCGTCTTGTCCAGGTCCTTTATCTCCGTCAAGTTGAGCCACAGGTGGCGCTCCAACACTACCAGGCTGGCCATTGAGCAGCCAATGGCCTGGGCCGTAGCCTTCGTGGCTCGCAGGGCTAGATCGGTGGCGCTGCGGAGGTCCTTGAAGGCCAGTGTATCTATCCCAGACTCATCCAGCGAGCGGAGGAGTTTGGCCTGGAAGACCTGGAATATGGCCATAGTATGGAGCGCAGAGGCAGCCTGGCCCGCCGAGGTGTAAGCCCATCCAGCCAGAGTGGATGTGGTCCGGCAGGGCTTGGAATGAAGGGCCCTCTTCGTCTTCCATCCCACAGCCGCGGGAGGGCAGAGGTGAGCAGCCACCGCTTCATCCAGGGGTGGCAGATGCTCCTATCCCTTCTGCTCGGCGCCGTCGACGGCAATGAGGGCAGAGCGATGCGTCGTGCCACGATTTAGTGAGCTCCTCGTGGACCTCGGGGAAGAAAGGAGCGGGATCTTCCGGCTCACCAGCCCATCCTTCTGCTTCGGAGGCAGCGAGGGACATGGAGTCATCATGCTCGTCGTCCGATCCTCCAAACGAGATGAGGTCACTTGCATCGGCAGAGGGAAGCTGCTCGGGTCGGGAGAACAAGACGGGAGAATGCATGCGGGGGCTAGGCCGGCATGAGCTCGCCAAACTCCTGGCGCTGGGTCGCTCTACCTCGCTGTCTCTTCCTTGCGCAGGGAACCGAGACTCATGCTCTCGCAGTGCGGGCATGAGGCTCCAGCGAGCGCGCCATCAGCGTGGGTTTTTTTTTTACTTGCCCAGGCAAGCAACGCATTCGCTGTGACCATCGTCGCCGTGCAGAGGGGCTCTGCACGTGCCACATGAGTGGCGCGGCATTTGGACCGCCGTGATAACGGCGATTGGGGGGCTCTTTTTAGAGTGGCAAGGGCCACAGCTCAAGTGAAGCGGTGAAAAACGCTGTTTATGCTCTTTTAGAGCGGCAACAAGCCGCGGAGAAGCTCTCAAGAAGGCGCGCCGGATGGCGGCAGGAGACACGCTGGGAAGCGGACGGAAGCGGGAGCGGAAGGTGGCGACTCGAGGACGGCACTGCGGGCTGCAGTCAGCGAGGGCGCCGGCGCTGTCTCCGACCGGCGAGTCCAGCTGAGTCCGCTGCAGGAGCCTCTTCAGACGGCGGCGAGAGCTTCTAGAAGGTGGCGAGCTTCTTCGGCTTCAGGCGGAGATCAGCGAGGAGAAGTAGAAGTCGTCGCTGAAGGAGAAAACACTGAAATCCTTTGGCGAAACGCCTGCTTATATAGCCCTTATAAGTTCACGTGCTTTCTCGCCATATGCCGCATGGCTATGCCGCGCCGCCATTGGTTCAACAACTTGTCTATGAGTGAACCAATGACGGTGCAGTTACACTGCGTTATTGAAAAAGGCTTCAGTGATGGGGAAGAAGGTAGACTTTTCCCATACGCAGTACGAGTGAAGTATCGAAAGGGAACTATAGTTTTTTGTATTCTTAGTCAAAAGTCCAAGCGGCAACTATAGTTGCAGGTGGACAAATGACTTGTAAGTACATATATCATTGGGAAATGGGGTATACTGTGTTTAATGGGTTAATAAATCAAGGTTATAGGTGTTGTTTAGTGCTTTCTGCTTCAATAATATTTTATATTGATATATATTATATATTGTTATTTGTTAATTAATATATTTTTAAATTAATTTATTTTTTGTTTGTTTGTTATATGTGACCCTGGACTACAAAACCAGACATAAAGGTAATTTTTATTTAAATTGAGATTTAAATATCATCTAAAAGCTGAATATATATAAGCTTTCCATTGATGTATGGTTTGTTAGGATAGGACATTTGGCCAAGACTCAACTATTTGAAAATCTGGAATCTGAAGGTGCAAAAAAAAAAAAAAAAAAAAAGATAAATATTGAGAAAATTGCCTTAAAGTTGACCAAATGAAGTCCTTAACAATGTATATCCATTCACAAAAAGTTTTTATTTATATATATATTTACAGTAGAAAGTTTACAAAATATCTTAACTGAACATGATCTTTTCTCAATATCCTAATGATTTTAGAGAAGAAAAAAAAAAGCAATAATTTTGACCCATACAATGTATTGTTTGCTATTGCTACAAATATTACCGTGCAACTTATGACTGGTTTTGTGGTCCAGGGTCACATATAGATGTAATTTTTTCTAATGAACAATGTGATTTAACATTTTAATTCACAATGTTGAAATTCTGTTGGAGCAACTTAATGGCTGCACTTTGTTCTGCACTATGTTCCACCACTTTAAGTCTAATGGATTTGTTGTTTGATGTGTTTTCATATTCAAGAGATCATAAGCTAAATGTAACTTTTTTGTGTTCACATCGAATGTTCTTCAACTTTGATTGATCTGTTGAAAGCAGTTATTTTGTGTTAGGTGCATAAATGTTATCCTCCTATTCAAATTTTACATTGAGGGGTGGATACAACATATTTGCACACCGGCAACCATAGCGGCCACACATTCAAACATGTTTTTTAAGAAGAAAAAAAAAGAAAAACCTGGGGAACATAAATGCAGAACACGTTGATATAGGACATTGGTGGGATTAAAAATATTTCCAGTGAAGATCAGGAGCAATCATCCACTTTTGTTTTACACACATGCAACAGGGTCATATTTACTACATGAGTTCTGGGGTTTCTTTTTAAAATGATTCTGGTTAGAATTAAATAAAAGAAAGAAAGAAATAAAATGGTCATTAACCTTATTTTTTATAATTATAGTACATTTCACTAATTTCTGAAAATAACAATAACATCAAATTAATTTCTGGTTGTAACCTAAATATTTTGTGTATATAATTTTGTCTACATCATCTGAGCCCGTCAGCAAAAAGTGAGGATGCTGCATTTATAACTATAGCTCCCAGATTCAAACCATAAAATTTTGTTACTAATAAATTGTATATATAAATTTATTTTATTTAGAAAAGTGTCATGTTTGTGATTTTATTCCTATGTTTAGCCTCTGATGATTAAACCATGACTAATAAATAAAGCTATGACATCATTGCTCTATTAATTCAGAATCTGTAAGACTCCTCTTGCAGTGACTCTCCAAGCCACTAGGGAGCGCTGTCCGCTCCCTCATGCAATGACTCTCCAAGCCATTGGTGGGCACCACCTGCCCTTTACTGTGAGGACACTCCGAGCCACTAGGTGGCACCACCTGCTGTGAACTCTCTAATTAAGTTTGCTCATCAAGTTAATTTGATCCACCTGTATTTTGTCCTATTTAAGTTTGGTAGTTTCATTGAGCTGTGTTCAGTCTTGGAATCAACCCAGTATGTATTACCTGAGTTCTAGAAAGAGTTAAGCTATGTTTCTCTGTTGCCATTTGACCTTATTTATGTTTTGTTTTGTAAAGCTGTGATAGCTCTTTTGTTGTATTTAAAAACTGACTTCAAGTAAAGACAGCTTGCTTTTGAGTTATCTGAGCCTCCTAGTTTGCCTTTCCTTCTGCACATGGGTCTTCTGAAAAACTATCATCTCCAGTAGACCAGAGGTAAAGAAGTAGCTTTCCCTGACTGGGAGACCTGGGTTTGAGACCTACCTCAGACACTTTGGTTATTGTGACCGCAAGACTGAACCATGGAAGTAGACCCAGCAGAGGAACAGACTTCTCCCTCCAATGTGGAACACATTTTATCTGAGCTCTCTAGCCAAGCTGCAGCCATTCACAAGCATGAACAGATTCTAACTGAGATTCTCCAGCGTCTAAGACATCAAGCCTCTCCAGAACCACCAATCCAGTCCATTTCTCAAGTTGCTCTAGTTCCACCAGCACAGTCTCAATGTATCCCTCAGCCAGGTCCACCAGCTGGTCTCCTGCTTGAGCCTAGGCTTCCAGCCCCTGAGAGGTATGACGGGAACCCAGAGAGGTGTCGTGGATTTATTACACAGTGTACTCTTGCCTTCCAATTGCAACCTAACAGTTTCCCTACAGAATGCAGCAGAGTGGCATACATGACAACCCTTCTTGTAGGAAAAGCATTGGACTGGGCTACAGCTCTCTGGGAGCGGCGGTCTCCTCTCATATCCAGCAGTGACCTCTTCATAGCAGAGATGAGAAAGGTCTTCCACCACCCTGTTAGTGGAGCAGAGGTTGATCATCGTCTGCTTCAACTCACACAAGGAACACGCAGTGTTGCAGAGTTTGCTATCGAGTTCCGCACCCTGGCTGCAGAAAGTGAGTGGGATCAGCGAGCCCTGAAAGCTGCATTCCATCGTGCACTTTCACATGAGTTAAAAGATGAGCTGACCTACAGAGACCTGGCTCCTGATTTGGAGTCTCTGATTGATGTTGCCATCAGACTGGACAACTGCATTTGAGATCGTCAGGGTGAACATTGTCGTGAGACCTCCACTGGTTCTATGGAACCTTCCTCACTGATCGGGTGTTCTGAGGAGCCAATGCAACTAGGGAGAACCCGGTTATCACAGGCCGAGAGGGAGAGACGTGTTGTGGCAAAAAATCAACTCCGACTCTACTGCATAAGAGACAAACACGTCCAATTGTCTTTAAAGCTTTTATTTCTTGCAAGAAAGATCAGACAGGTGATACAGAAACACAAGTAGCTGCAGAGTGTAAAAGGCCGAAGCCTCTGTCCTTTAACCATATTAGGAACATCTCTTAGTGGCTGTAACTTTCCACACATTGTTAGCACAGACATGTTTTTAACATACATCTTGCATGTCCCCATACCATATCTTGCTCTTTCTATTTTTAACATCCATGTAAACACTATGTTAAACATTACCAATGAAGCCAACATCATACCATGTTCCATAAGCATCATATTTCACAAGAATACAGGTAAAAAGCATATGAAAAATAAAAATTTCCACAACAGACGCATGAGAGAAAAATGTTGCCTGTACTGTGGTGAGTCAGGTCACTTTTGAGCCAAAAAGTTAATCTGAAAAAAAAAACTGCTTTGAACTGGTGGGAAAAGGCAGCACTCGCCCAAGTAGAGGGGGGCCTGGGACAAGAGTAATCACTTACACCCGACCACCAGCTTCTGGCCTTATGATTGATGTCTCAATCTCCTGGGGCAATAAACTTCATAAGCTCAAGGCTTTCATAGACTCTGGTGCTGCAGGGAATTTCAGGGACTTTACATTGGCCACACAGTTGAAGATCCAGCCCATCACACTCCATAATCCTCTGACTGTTAATGCATTGGATGGAAGGCCCCTAGGTTCTGGCCAGGTAAGCCAGTGCACCACATTCCTGCATTTTCAAGTAGGTTCTCTTAGAGAAGTGGTACAGTTTTTTTTAAGTTTTTTTTATTAATTCTAATTAGTTCCCTTTAATCCTTAGGTATCCCTGGTCAGCTCTGCATAATCCACAAATTGATTGGTCTTCCAACCAGATAAGTGAGTGGGGGCCTAACTGTTGTGTATCTGGCTTGTCTCTCTGTCATTCTCTTGAGCCACAGGCAACCTTCCCTAAACTACTTGAGTCACCAGTCCCATCCACAGAGATGCTGGCTATATCTGGTCTGAGACAAGTGCCTTCCACTAATCCTGCTGCCTCTCCCGAGTTATCCCGTGTCCCCCAAGAGTATGCAGACCTTTATGAAGTGTTCAGCAAGGAACATGCTGCCTCTCTTCCACCCCATAGACCTTATGATTGTGCCATTGAACTGCAACCTGGCACTTGTCCTCCTCAAGGGAGGTTATTCTCTCTGTCTGCCCCAGAAAGAGCCTCTATGGAGGATTATATCAACAAGGCTGTTGACAGTGGATTCATCCGCCCTTCAACCTCACCGGCAGGAGCTGGATTTTTCTTTGTGGGGAAGAAGGATGGAAGTCTCCGACCATGTATTGACTAACGTGGTCTAAATCGTATCACTGTAAAAAATCGGTACCCGCTGCCATTGATGACTACAGCCTTTGAACTCCTACAAGGTGCAACTATATTCACCAAACGGGATCTTCGGAATGCCTACCACCTGGTTTGGATCCGTGCCGGGGATGAGTGGAAGACGGTTTTCAACACCCCAACTGGTCATTATGAATATCAGGTAATGACCTTTGGGCTAGTCAATGCCCCAGCTGTCTTCCAGGCATTCATTAATGATGTTCTATGAGAGATGCTAAACCAGTTTGTGTTTGTTTATCTTGACGACATCTTAATCTTCTCCCATTGTTACCAAGATCATGTCCAGCATGTCCGGCAGGTTTTGTCTCAACTGTTAAGGAACAACCTCTTTGTTAAGCTGGAGAAAAGTGAGTTTCATGTACCAACTGTCTCCTTCCTTGGGTTCATTGTCTCCAATGGCAGCATTCAGATGGATCCTGGCAAGACCGATGCAGTTCTGAACTGGCCTCAGCCTGGCTCTGTCAGAAAGGTACAGCGTTTTCTTGGTTTTGCAAATTTTTAAAGAAGATTTATAAGAGATTTCAGCTCCATTACAGAGCCCCTTACAGCCCTTAACAAAAAGACCTCAAGGCCATTCCAATGGATAGAGAAGGCTAATCATGCATTTGAGCTGCTCAAGCACAAATTCACCTCGGCACCCATCCTGACCCTCCCCGATCCCGAGTTGACTTTTGTAGTAGAAGTGGATGCGTCAGATGTTGGGGTGGAAGCTGTTTTGTCTCAAAAGGCCAAAAGGGACAAACTTCATCCTTGTGCCCTTTTTTCACGTCGACTCACCCAAGCCGAAAAGAACTATGATATTGATAATCAGGAGTTGCTGGCAGTGAAGCTGGCACTCCAGGAATGGAGACACTGGCTAGAGGGGGCCAAACACCCATTTGTTATTTGGACAGACCACAAGGCTCAACGACAACAGCCCAACCCAGGTAATGGCCCCCCAGGCCACCTTTTTGTTCGTAATGTTTTACGATCTGATGTGTTACACTGGGGACATGCATCTCTTCTTTCAGGTCACCCTGGAGTTACAAGAACTTTGAAGCATATCCAGACACGGTTCCGGTGGCCGAGTATGCAGGTGGATGTCTGCAAATTTGTGCCTGGCTGTTTTGTATGCGCCCAAAATAAAGAACCTAAAGCCCACTCTCAAGGTCTACTTCGTCCTCAACCTATCCCGAGACATCCATGGTCTCACATCTCATTGGACTTTGTTACTGGGCTTCCTAAATCACAAGGTAACACAGTCATCTTGGTGGTGGTAGACAGATTCTCAAAAGCATGTCATCTGATACCTCTGCCTAAGTTCCCCACAGCTTATCAGATGGCAGACCTCATGATGCAGCATGTCTTCAGGATCCATGGATTTCCTCAGGACATGGTCTCTGATCGGGGGTCGCAATTCACTTCTCGGTTTTGGAAGGCTTTTGGCCGTCTCATTGGAGCTTCCATTTCAATTTGGGTTTCCTCCATCTTTGTTTCCTGAGCAGGAACTAGAGGTCCAGGTACCAGCCACAACCCAATTAGTCAAGAGGTGCCGTCAGGCCTGGCAGAAAGCTTGGACAGCCTTAGTTAAAGCATCGCAACGACAGCAGAAACAGGTCAACCAGCGCAGTAGATTCGGGCTATCGCTACGTCAAGGTCAGAGGGTGTGGTTGTCAACTAAGGATCCTCCTCTTCATATAGAGTCTCAGAAACTGGCACCCCGATTCATCGGACCTTTTAAGATCCTTAGGAAGATCAACCCTGTGTCCTACTGGCTACTCCTACCCAGGTCTATGCACATCCACCCCACTGTTCACATTTCACGTTTGAAGCCTGTTATCTGCTCTCCTCTGTCCACAGCCAAGAAGCCCCCCCTATTACCCCAGATCATTGGTGGGCAGCAAGTGTACACTGTCCGTCGACTGCTGGATTCACGTAGAGTTCGTGGAAGGGTCCAGTACCTAGTGAACTGGGAGGGTTATGGCCCAGAGGAGCGGTCCTGGGTGCTAGCTGGGGACATCTTAGATCCAGACCTTATCAGAGAGTCCCACTGTCTGGATTCCAACAGTAGCCAGAGGAACGTCAGGAGCTGTTCCTGAGAGAGGGCCTCCTTTAAGACTCCTCTTGCAGTGACTTTCCAAGACACTTGGGAGTGCTGTCTGCTCCCTCATGCAATGACACTCCGAGCCACTAGGTTGCACAACCTGCTGTGAACGCTCTAATTAAGATTGCTCATCAGGTTAATTTGATCCACCTGTATTTTGTCCTATTTTAGTTTGGTAGTTTCATTGAGCTGTGTTCAGTCTTGGGATCAACCCAGTACGGATTACCTGAGTTCTACAAAGAGTTAAGCTATGTTTCTCTGTTGCCATTTGGCCTTATTTATTTCTTGTTTTGTAAAGCTGTGATAGCTATTTTGTTTGTATTTACTTGAAAACTGACTTTGAGTTATCTGAGCCTCCTAGTTTGCCTTTCCTTCTGCACATGGGTCTTCTGAAAAAACTATCATCTCCAATAGACCAGAGGTAAAGAAGTAGCTTACCCTGACTGGGAGACCTGGGTTCGAGACCCACCTCAGACACTTGTTACACTGGTTATTGTGACAGAATCGTAAGTAACGAGTTATTTGTCCATTTTACTTCTTGAAATAGGGGTTGTTTACACAACACTGTTTTCTACTAAAAACAGAAACTTTTATGCATTTTGGCTGGTCATTTACACAAGTGTTTTTGGGTCCTGAAAACCCTTATGAAATAGAAATATACTTCAAGTTCATTTTATTAAGTATACTTAAGTAATGTTTCAAGTTTATATTTTTAAGTATATTTTATGTAGTAAGTATAGTAGTAGTAGTAGTAGTAGTAAACTTGTTAGTGTACTATTTTAATACCGCTTGGTAATAAATTGGCCCAATTGAAGTATACGTTTAAGTGTACTATAAGTGTAACAATAATAAACTTTAAGTACACAACTAGTTCAAAGCTATGTTTCGCATTTGTACTGCATGTGTACTATATATTCTCTAATTCTCTACACGGTGTGCAGAATTATTAGGCAAGTTGATTTTCTGATCATATTTTTTTTCCAAGCACATTTTACCAATTCCAATTCACATCAATCTTAAGAACTACTATTAATATTGTTTTTAATCATTTATAAGTGATATATAATTGTTCATGTCCTACCTGGAGTGTTCAGAAGTGTGAGGTGTCAGGATCTCAGAGACTTAAGTTAGGTGAAGAATCATAAAAATGACCCGCTCTTAATAAGAATCACAAGCTGAAGTGTTATAAAATACATGAAGACTGGGTTTTTATAGGCCTTATAGACAGACAGCTTGAGAGTGACTCCTGAAGGACCAGCACCAAATCCTCTTGTACCACTGTTTGAAGAATTTATCTTCCAGAATCTGGCAGTAAGTTTTGGAAGATCATTTAGTCCATCTCTGCAAGATGGACATTTCAGGATAAGAGAAATGTGAACTCCCACACCTTACTGCCAGATTCTGGAAGATAAATTAAAAAAAAAAAAAAAAAAAAAAAAAAAAAGTTAAGAAAATTGCATTTGTCAAAGACAGTAGCTGTGTCCCAATTCAGGGGCTGCGCACTTCAATGTGCATGAAATGGGTGAGACCTTCGAAGTTGAGGAAGGTCTAACTGAGGTCCAGTGGTTGCCAGGTCTGCACAACAAAACCGGCAACAGTGTAAAAGTAGCCCAATTTCAGACTTGGCAACAATGAGCCGAGGGGCATTACATGGCCTAGCAGCTATGTGACAGCGGGCATATGTCAGTGGATTTTAAAAAGGGAAATGGATGCAGAGAAGTTTTATGACTTTCTATTGGGTTTTGACATGCACCAATGCTTCAATGCCGCCGCTGAGAGGACACCAGACTGTATGGTAAAATATGTATGGTTAAACTGTATGTCACTTTTATATCTTTAGCAACTAGTTAACCTTGTTTATTTCTTTTTTTTTTCAATTTACTGTGAAAATATATTTTCACATTTATAGATTCACTCTGTATTTAAGTCTAAATTTAAAGTACAGTACGTTAAGATTTTATTCAACTGCACTCCATCTCAGAGACAAATATTGCATTTATGAAAAACCGATGTTTTGGACATCATGGATATTGCAGTTTGATTTAGATATTACATATTGGTGAAAAAATATGAACACTTCATAACAGAAACACTAAAAATGTTATACCCTCTAGTAGATGGGTAGTTCGATACCCAGTGTCGACACACGTCTCGAGTTTGACACACTAGTGCTTCGAAAAAGTGTTTGCTTGCATTGCTTGAAATGAGGCTGTCACGTGACCTGTGGAAATGAAGCTTCATTATCTCACTGACAAATCACGGCGGTGTCACAGATATGTAGCTGCAGCAGGGATGAGGCAGAATCAGACTTCTACGAAACAAGGTATTTATCAAACAAAGGATCAGAACATCTAACAGATAAAACAATAGAACGGACGATAACAATAGAAGAAGTGTGTCACTTTCAAAATGCATTGAGTTTACTCTGTTATTTTTACCTGATTTGTTTCAAACTTCATCAGTGTAATGTCCATACACAGCAGATGTAGACCTGTGACAGGATTCACAGGTCTCGACACACATATCCATATTTTCAACCAGTAGACATGAACACAGCCATAGATATGGGCGTGGTGGAGGGGCTCAGTAGTGCCACCTTTTGACATCAAGCTGGACAATTTTCAATTTTTGCCCTGAAGCCACCGGGGTGGCGGTGCCACTGGGCTTGGGCCCGCCAACGCTGCTCGCAGCTATATTTTTGTATTTGGTGTTCTTGTTTTAGCCCTTCTCTTATTGAAACCATGTACATGTGTGTTTTTGTTGGGAATTAATCAATAAGTACTAATATTTCCCTGTTTATCAGGGTGGCATCAGCTACAGCTTAGTTTGTTTCCCTTTCCGAACATACCACTCTCAACAACAAACAAGAGGTATTAAACTGTGGACTTTCACTTATATAAAACACTCCACATGATTATATACCGGTATTACAGTTTCATCCTTTGAGGTTTTGTGTGATTAGCATATTCAGTCAACCTGAAAATCTCAGTTAGACGTAGTTCAAAATGTGGTTTGATAACAAAGCTGGATTAAGAGAATTTTGCATTGCTAACAGAAGATACTCAAAGAAGATGATAAGAAACACAATATACAGTCTTATTTCATCATATAAGAAACACTCACACAGGAAACTGTTCAGGCTGACAGCACTAATATCACATAACCTTGATACTTAATTTCATTTAGTTTTAGAAAGACTATGATCTTTTGATAGTACATGCTTTTGTATCTTTTCCACAATTATTTTTGAAGTAGTTGTGTTTCACCTGTTCAACCTACGCAGGGGGAAATGTTATTGTCCAGAGGTTGCTCTCTCATAGGAAAGCTGATGAAGTTCTCAGTTATGTGTCATGCTTCTGATTTGACAGGGTTAATGGGTATTTATCTTAAAATTAATATTGTCTGTTGAGATGCAAGACAATGAATTAAGGCTAGTAGATTTTTATTGAGTTTCTTGGCACAGACGTTAACATTTGTTTTATTTTTCCCTCACACTCACCCCTTTACAAAATAAGAATACTTCAAAAAGTTAATTTTATTAAGTATACTAAAGTACTGTAAATACTCATAATTCACTTAACTTTTTGAGTTATCTTTTTTTGCACTGACTTAAGTTGTATTTACGTGAAATATTAATTATGTTGACAAATTTAATGTTTGAACTTTTAGCCCCGGTTTCACAGACAAGGCTTAAGCTAGTCTAAAACGCATGTTTGAGCTGTTTTAACTGAAAGCAAATTGCACTGACAGATCTCAACACGTCTCAAGATGCACACCAATGTTTTTTTCTAAGACACATTTATAAAAGCTTACTTAAATATCCTAATTGAACTAAGGCCGAAACCAGGCCATAATGTCTAGTTGGATTAAAATTTTTAAAGGTGAACTTACTTTTTTTTAAGTTTTCAGTACAAACATTACCTGTAAAATATGTTTTTGTTCACTCAACTTAACTTTTTGAGGTACTACAATATTGAGTATTTTCAATTTGATAAATTTAGTTATTTAAACTTAAAGTTCAATATTTTCCATAGCAAAGTTCATATTCATGTAACCTTATTTTATTAATTTAACCAAATATATATATATATATATATACACACACATTTAGTTATTCTTCCTTGTCAATTGTAAATAATTACTTTATTTCAAGTGTTTCAGCCATGTTTTGGTTAAGAACTTTATTCCCATTAAAATTAATTTTTTACTGCAAATGATAATTGATCTGATTTCAGCCACTGAAACATCAACTGTAAATTAAATCAATTACATTTCTCAAGATCTGAACAGAGCCTCTTTCTTCTAAGATAACAACTGGCTGGATGTAGATGATACCTTACTTAACAAATACATCTTTTGATTTTAATAATGTATGATTAAATGTTGAAATTTATTAAGTATGATTAATAAATACTGTAGAAGTATTGTTCATAAAGTGTGTGTTACCGGGTTAAATGACAAACTTAATTGCTTTTCTTTTATGCGATTTCTTAACTGTAAAATGCTTTATGTTGTGAGGGGAAGTCAGAATATATTAGAAACTACAGGAATAACAAATGATCAAACAATACTCAAGATATAATGTGACTTTTCAATAGTGCCATAAAAAGACTAAAAGAAATTCACAAATACTGCAACAAGCCAAAGCATTTTTAGGCGACAGTGGCCCGTGTTAAACAGCATGATTTAGTGATTATATGGTGGATATTCATAATCAAAGGCTTCACCCAAAACTTGCTCAAGGGAAGATTATGTTGAGAATAACAAGTTGTATGGAGATAATGGACATATCAGCCGTGAGTAAAGTGACACAATCAAATTCAACTGCTCTAGTATTCCTGGTATCTTCGAACTATAAGAGTAACACCTCACAGTCAAAACAGTTTTGAGAGATAGTCAAAAAACCCAGCTGTCACAGATGCTTATATGAGAGTCTATTATAGTCATTTGTAGTTTTAATTCATCAGATTTACTCTCTTTTACCCTTGTTGGGCCAATATTAATTCACTCTGTTATTTTCTTCCAGCAGTTCTCTGAAGCATTCACTGCAGCAATAGTGTTGCCTGTTGCTGAGAAAATGTGTTTACATTATTTCTATCATTTGGTTATTATCTCTTAATCTTCAGCAGAGAAGTGTATATCACTCTGAAACTCTTCACATGATTGGCTGCTCACTGCAAACGTCACATTTTTATTTGCAAGCGCTCAAGAATTTAAAGCCAGTGCTGTGATACCAAGATTAAAACTGAATTTTTTCTTCGACTTCAACATCTCAATACAGACCACGGGTTCACTTCCCCAGACTATAGACTACAACCTGTGAGTATCAGTTTACACAAAGCTCATTTTATATTTGTGTAACATGTACAGTGCTGTTTTTTTTATTTTTTTGTAAGTGAAAAACTTTTGTAAAAAGGTGGTCTATCAATAATCTTCAAAGCATTGAGTAATAAGTATAAAAAAAAGCAATACTTTGATAATATGTATTTTCCTGGAGAAAATCTGCGGTATTTTCTGGGGTTTGACTTTGCCTTTTAATTGTTTCACAGCCTACAGACAAAAGAAGAACGCTGAGGTATGTCAACTTTAATTTATTTTCACGTAATATTTGTGTAACTGAATGCGCACAAACTGCTTTATTAGGTCAAATATCAGACGGTGCTTTGATATGTTTTGTTCAGCAGGTCATGAAGATCCATCAGTCTACCGTGATTCTGCTGCTGGTTATATGTGCACCATTGTCCACTTACAGCCAGAGTTATGAGGCTTTCAAAAACAAACATGTGGCTCCAAACAAGATGACTGGACGGGATTGTACCGCTGTGATCGATAATAGACAAATCAAAAAAGGCGGCGGTTGCAAACCAATAAACACCTTCATAATGGCAACTGAGGATGAAATTAAAGCTGTTTGTGAGAATGGAAAAAAGCAAGAGGATGGAAAGACCTTCATAAGCAATACTAAATTTGATGTGATTGATTGTACTTTTGACAAAAAAGAGAAGAACACTTGTAAATATAAGGATGATGTTAAACCAAAAAAAAACACAATTACTTTGACATGTGAAAATGGTCTCCCAGTACATTATGGTAAAGCAAAATAGCCGTCTGAATGTAGCACCACATAGCTTCAGTTTATTTCCCTTCATGTATTTCTTCTTTTCTGTGTTTCTTTTCCAGATTGTTTGTCTTTTTTCACTTTTCACATGATTGATTACAGTATAATTTATAAGCAGCAAAAAAAAAGAAAAAGAAAAAAAGTGTTAAAAGTTAAAAGTGCTTCAGTGCCTGGTACTATTACTTTGGGTGTTGGTGTCAGCCAGTGTGGCAAAAAGTGTGGAAGTTGTTAACACCTGATGAGTAAAGAAAAGTTTCTTCATTTTAGAGAGTAGTGAATGTACAAAAACAAACAAGGGAAGAAAGATGAAGATGAGTGAAGAATAAAGTGAATGTTGTGCTTTCTGTGCTGAGACCCTCAATAAACTTCTCTATAGCATTAAACATGTGTCTGATTCTCTTAAATCTCAAGAAGACCAAACTGAATATAAGCAGGGATGTAGTGGAAAACCATGTAAAAGCAGTTCACATATAGGCTATACCTTTTTGTAGAACATTATGTCTTATTTATTATTATCTTAGCATTTTCTAAATATAGCAAAGTCTCTTGTTTGACTCCTGGAATGGAAATGATTGTTGTGTTTATGCTATGGTTGGTTATTTCAGTGCTATACAGGTAATATATAGGTGTGGAGCATCTCTTATTGGACAGTTTGTTGGTAATTGTCAACTTAAGGCAGACTTGTTTGCAATGAAGCAAAATATTTCATGAGGACATTCAATGAGGGAAGGAAAAAAAGGTTGGAGGTTGACAGGGAAAATGGAAATCCCATGTGTCCTTACTGGAGAAAACTCCCACCTGACTTAAAAGCCTTTCTGCAGCACAGGAGGAGGTTTGCTGCTAATAACGGTCAGCCATTCCTTTAGCTGTAAATTGTTAAACATTTTCTCTTCTAAATAATCCAAAACAGCATAAAATTATTTATGCAGAGGCCTGTCTCACAAATTACTATCATCAAAAAAGTAGAACAATTCTGAAAAAAAAAAAAAAAAAAAAAAAAAACATGTACTCTTCGAATAAATCCCAAATTAAAATATTTTATAAATATCTTAAAAATGTGTTTAGGAACAATAACTTGTTTGACACTGCATTCTGCTTACTTGGTTTTCACTTCAAAATACATCACATTCATGGCATTAATGACACAAAGATTGGACTCATATAAACACTGAGCAGGGTTCACTGAGGTTTTTCATAGTTTATGTTTCAAAATTGAAAAGTTTATATTTTTTTTGTTAATTAAGAACAACTGGTACTTTCATCTATTTGTGTAAAAAAGTGTATTTGTTATTTTTACTCCACATAGGCTTATTACAAAATTAATCTTACTTTTAAAATGTAGCTGTTAATATTCTTGTTTATCATATGATGACTGTTAATTTTCTAAACAGATGTGTAATATTTTTCTTAATATATATATATATATATATATATATATATATATATATATATATATATATATTTTTTTTTTTTTTTTTTAAGTAGTCAGTACATCTCTTTCTCTGTCTTGTAATCTAATTGACTACCAGCAGATGGAGACTGCAGCTCGCTTTGTCTTTTTACAGCAAGAACAAAAGCATTTTTCGTTATTTTGTTTCAAAAGCCACTTAAAGAATGTTTTAATGCACATTCTGACCATTGTATTAGTGTGTAAACTCTTTAAGGCACTCTTTTTAGACATTAGTTATATGTTATTGCCATAAGATGTATTTTTGAGAAGATAGAGAAATACACATCGTATTTCTTTTAATTGCCTTCTTATAGCTTCTTCTATAGTATTCAAAAACACTAATTATTACAAGACATTATTTGGTGAGACTCTATTAAAGACAGTTTTTGTTACACATGAGAGAAAAGGGAAAGGCGCTGGGTGTTTTAGAGATGTTGTTGTGTTTGGTAGACTGTATTACAGACTGAATGAATATAAACACACGTAAAGGAAGTCTGTATGAGTTAGTGTGACATGTACGGACTGATTTCAAACACCAGACCCAGTGTCACATTTCACTGGTTTCTTCACTAGAGAGTTAAGTGACACACACACACACACACTGATTTTTAGATAATCCAAAAAATGATTCAGCAGTTTTATTTCAAAATCTATAGTTGTGGGAAAGCACAATATTTCTACACAATGGTCTGTGTGAGAAAGACTAACGTTTGTGATGATTTGAGGTGTATCATATTGTGAATTTGCATTAATTACATGGCAATCACAGAACACTTGAGGACTCTGTTCATGAATTATGCATGTTTTTCCTGTTATGATCTGGGTTTAATTATTTTATTTATTTTTTTAATGAAAGCAAACTATTTGATATTTTAAGCCCCATTCACACCAAGAACGATAACTATAAAGATGTTGTTTCTCGTCATCGGTATAGCTGTGGTGTGAACTTAATATTGAGAAGTATTTTTAGAACTGTATCGTTATATTTATCTTTATAGTTATCTTTCTTGGTGTGAACAAGCCTTTATGGCTCTTTTCCACTGAGCGGTACGGTTCAGTTCAGTACAGTATGTACGATTCGGGACCCTGATCCGGTGTTGTGCCAAATTTTAACTCTCTGCCAAATTATTACCCACCCCTCTTGTTGAAGTCGCTATCTGATAATCCTAACCCCACCCCTAATCCTAACCTTTCCCCTAATCCTAAACCACCAATACTAGGGGGGTAATAATTTGGCAGGGGTAGGAATTCAGCACCACACCGGCTTGTGTTTCCACTGCCAACAGTACCATTACTTGATAGGCGTGGTGTATGCCAGAAAGCAGTGATCGACGTCATTCAAAAAAAAAAAAAAAAAAAAAAAAGGAGGACATACAGTAGCTTTGTTCGAGCAAAGACTGAAGGCTGCAAAGTAAACTCATATTTATAAATTAGTCTTTATAAATTCAAAAAGAATATTTGTTTGATCACTTACAAAAACATTGGGAACAGGGTAAAATGGTTGAGCTTGACTGTTTACAGAAATGTAATGTTTATAACAAGCTTTTTGTGCTCAATCACACTTTAAAAAAAATGATGTAGGATTTACTTTAAAAACATTTTCAGCCAGAAGTTGCTAGTAAGTTTAATAAATAATTACAGAGTTACATAATGGATTAAACAAGACATTGTGAAGCAGAAAGACTGAAATAGTATTTTCTTGTAAAATCAGTGTTTATTAGGATTTGTGTTAGTAAATATATCTAATAGTGCTTCTATGTCTGTAGGTAACAGGACACCCTGATGGAGGAAGGAGGTCATCTCCTGCAGGACCTCCATCTGTGTGTTTGGACTCTAGAGATGTTTCTGTGTTTGAGATCACAAACACACACCGAATAAAACTTGATCTGCCTCTCGTGTGAGTCGGTGGAATCCGAGCTTTCCCAGCTCTTGTGAGACACCTGGGATTGAATGCAGGAACGTATATAGAGCAGATGCTTGGAGTGGGATGATGAGGTTCGGGTTTCCTTCTCCAGTGCAGCTGTGTTTTCTGATTTTCTCTCAGGAGACTTTGAGTCGGTCAGAACTTCAATGACAAATAATCAGGATGAACTCAGGAATAAACCTCCTGTCCTGTTGTTATCCGAAAACTCATCATCTGTAAATAGTGTTTTTAAAACATCCGGTTTTCACAGTCCATGTCGTTCAGAGTCTACAGTGGGCAAATATAATGGAGATATACCTTCAGTGTGAACATTTTTATTGCAGATATTGTCTTATCATATTTCACTTCTCAGTTGTTTAGTTTAAGTATCAACTTAGCCTCAGATATTTCTTCTAAAATTCCTTAAGAAAAAATGTAAACAGACTCAACATATAGAGAAAATCAACATATAGAGCTGGAAAATAAATGTGGAGCAGAGAAATGTTTGAGATCATACTGAGACTTTTGACTGCAGACTTGAGCAAACCTGAGCTCAGTTTGAGATCTCTTCTGAAACTCTAGAGGAGAAACATGTGAGTACGGAAGCCCATTTTTGGCATTATTCAAAATCGTGAGATAAAAAAGTCATAATTGACCCTTCACCAGGAGTTTGATTGACAGGCGATCTAACCAATCACAATGCCGAATCCGCCATTTTGTCAGACAAAGCAGTCAGGAGTTAAAAGATTAACCTCGGTGGACTTAAACTTGAAAAATGGTGTGTCTTGACGTCTTTCCGCGATTGAAACAACATTCCTTCTGATGTTCATTCATGTTTATTTGATGCTATAAATTAAGAAGAGATGATCGCTTTACGAGCCGCTTGAACTGAGACACTACAGCGATCTGTCGTTACACATTAAAGAGCCACAAAACGGTTTACATGCTTGTTTACATTTTTTAAAAATGACAAAATTTGAGACTGTTTCATATCAAAAGTAACTCTGTCTTGTCTGTCGACGCGTTGTCAGTGTCCTCTTTGCTTCGCGATGTATTTCTCACTGTGTGAGAACATGAAGTGTGGCGAGAGATCGGCATGGTTTGTCGGACATAGCAACAGTAACTAAAGGGGGCGAATGGTCAATTATGACATGAACATAATAATGACATGAAAAGTCTAAATTAATACAAAAAGAAAAAATTGAGATAAAAGTCATAATTATGTCAAACATTCAGAATTTTTGTCATAACTTTTTATGTCATAGTTATGACTTTAATACATTTTTGACTGTCATTGACTTTTTCAAATTTCAATTTTTTTGCATAATTGACTTATCTCATAATTTTGAGACATAATTTCATTTTTTTATCTCATAATTTTGAGACATAATTTCATTTTTTTATCTCATAATTATGACTTTTGCCATAATTGACTTATTTCATTAATTTCAACTTTCTATCTCATAATTGTCTTAGTATCTCAAAATTGAATTTCCCCCCTCATAATTATGACGTATCTCAACATTTTGCCTGTCATAATTTTGACTTTTTATCTCATAATTATGACTTTGCTTAGAATTATGGCTTAGTATCTCAAAAATTATTTTTTCCCCCCTCTTAATTATGACTTATCTCATAATTTCAACTTTTTATCTCAGAACTATAATTTATTTTGTCCCATAATTACAACTAATAATTTTGACTGTCATAATCTCACATTTTTATCTCATAATTATGTTTTTTTTTTTTTTTGCATAATTGACTTATCCATAATTTTGATCATTTCAACTTTCTATCTCATAATTAAGACCTTTTTTGACATAATTGACTTTATCTCATAATTATGACTTTGCTTAGAATTATGGCTTAATATCTCAAAATGTATTTTTTTCCCCTCTTAATTATGACTTATCTCATTCATATATAATGATTTAATTATGACTTATATCATTCAACTTTTTATCTCAGAATTATAATTTATTTTATCCCATAATTATGACTAATAATTTTCACTGTCATAATCTCACATTTTATCTCATAATTATGATTTTTTTTTGGCATAATTGACATCCATAAATGTGATAATTTCAACTTTCTATCTCATAATAAAGACTCTTTTTTTACATAATTGAGTTTATCTCATACTTATGACTCTCATAATTATGGTTAATATCTCAATTAAATTTCCCCCTCATAATTTTGTCATAATTTCAATGTTTTATCTTAGAATTATGACTTATTTTGCCTGTCATAATTTTGAATTTTTTCCTTATGTGGCAGGAATGGGCTTCCACAGATTACAGAGCGGCTCTGGAGACAAATAAGGAGATGTAACCAAAACTCTCAGTTTGATCTCCATTACTAAGTAACACAGTAATTTTGTGTTTGCATTAATTAAACACTCTCTAGATTCAGCATTAGCCCTTGATTGATTGAGCATTGCTTGAAATTACATGTGCTGAGCTGAAGAGCTGACTGATGTGAAGCAAGCGTGTGTGTGTATGTGAGATCACTGAGGCGAGGTAAATATACAGTCACATCCACAGAAAGAGCCTACATGTGAAGGCATCAATGTTTCAAACTGCCTCCTCCAGTGTCGAGCTTCATTAAAACTCTTTCAATAACAAACTCTTTCCTTGTCTTAGTGAATAACAGCGGTCAGGAAGGTCCTGATGATGATTGTGATGAAGATGATGGTCTCTGCTGGGCCAGTCCTGCATGCAGCTGATGGACGCTTGTTGTGTATGAATGATTTACAGAACACTGCATCTGTGTTCGGCCGCTCGCAGCACTTACAGCTCTAAAAAGGAGCAGGCAAGTTCATGGCACCCTGTCCTGAAGCTCTTGAAAGCACTTTTTCACAGTCCTCTGATGAAAATGTTGTTTTCTCTTTTTTTTTTTTTCTTGTGTCCAGCTCAAACCCATTTCACCTCTCTGAATTCTCTCTCTGCTGTATGCTTGTCGTCTTGTATTCAATCTGACAATGCTCTTAAATATTTCAGGGTGACCATTTACTTTGTGAAAAAGTGCCTGAGAAGATCCTCACAGGCTGAATTGAGTTCCTTCCAAAACTCTCTGACGGTTAAGTCACATTTCTCAGCGTTATTTTTTTGAAGCCGTTGCTTCGTTCTCATATGGCTTTTCCTGCATCCCGTTCACATCTGGCTGTCTGGAGATATTGAAAGAAAAATAAACCTGTGATAAGCTGTTTCAAGCATCTTACCTAGACAGCATTTTAAGGGATCAGGACAGTATGCTCTAAAAAAGTATGTTGCTCTATATATATTTTTTTTCTTGTAGACAAATTCTAAAGCACAATCACATGCGTTCTCCATAGTGAAAGCCATTCCAGAATGCATTGCAGTGAGCTTGGTGCAAAAAAGAAAAAGGCATCCAAAATGGTGGACGATTTAAGTCACCTAATGTATATTTGTGTGTTAGGTTCATTTTTATTTTTTTGAGCAGCACATTGTTAGATTTAGAACATGCTAATGTTGGAATTACATGTGGATATAATATTTTTTGCTTCACATGAGGAGCATGATTTGTGTTGACATGTTGCCTATGTAGTGTGTTTTGAATCAGTCACTTATTAGAGTCCATGTGGGTTAGGATGCTTCCTTTAGTACATTTCTGTCTGTATAGTTATTTCTATATATCTTAAGCTATTTTAATATATGAACATATGATTTTTTTATAATTATATTACAATATATTTTTAATATTAATATAGTTTATATATATAATTCATAATTTCAACTTTGTATCTCATAATTATGACTTATGACACAATTTTATGCCATAATTGACTTTATCTCATAGTAATGACTGTCTTAGAATTATGGTTTAGTATCTAAAAATTAAAATTTTCCTTTATAATTATGACATTTCATATTTTTGACCGTCATCATTTAAATGTTTTTTTCTCATAATTGTTTTGTTTTTTTACATAATTGACTTACATGATAATTTTCATATCATTTTACCTGTCATACTGTAGACTTTTTATATCATAATTATGATTTTGTCTTAGAATTATGGTTTAGTATCTGAAAATTTACATTTTTTCTTGTAATTATGACTTATCTCATAATTTTGAGAAGCCCATGTGGGTTAGGAAGCTACCTTTAGTAAGTTTCTGTCTATACACACACACATATATATATAATTTAGTATTAATATATTATAATATAATTTAAACTAAATATATTACAATTATTACCTTTTTAATGTGTATCTCCTGCACTAAATGCATTGTTGTTTTTAGGATCTCTTTTTATGGCCCCTATTTTGCAAGATTTGAACATTTGGATCATATTTCTCTTTTATTTTACAATATTGAGTGATGTTATTGGGAAATGGAGATTGTTACATGAAAATAACTGTTTAACTGAAGACAAATATGCAGTTTGACAATATAACTGAATCACCCTGACTATATTAGGTTACCTCAATCACAGTAGTTTTTAAGGGTCAGATAAGGTAGACATGGCTCAGTTTACATAACAGCACATTTCAACATCATCACCTATGCTATATTTTGTTCTGATCTCACAGAGAATGATGTGGACTCACGGTTTGACGCGGTTGACGAACATCCGTCGCAGCAGGAGAGCGATGGTGCTCAGGACCATGATGGTGGTGCACATGACTGCTGCAGTACAATGAAACACAGCAAACACAACAACAACCCTCAGTTCATTCTCACCGGGCGGAGGAAGTGAACAAGGGTCACACACATGCACTTTCACCATGCCCTGCGCGTGAGTGAGATTATGTGGCTGGATTAGCGCTAATCTCAGCCAGCATTTCTCAGCAGTCGTGTGGGGGGTCGGAGACGTCAGCACCTGCTGCTGTTGATCGAGCGCTGACACAGCATTCACATGATCACAACCGAACCACAACACTCTACACATGCCACAAAACCACACGCAGAAATACAGTATAAACATTTCTCTGTGTGGAGAGAGGGTTTGGGGTGAATAGTGTTGCTTGTTAGGGTGTTTGGGGTTGCTAGGAGGTTACTAGGGTGGTTTGGGTGGCTGCCAGTGTGTTGCTATGAGGTTCTTAGTGTGGTTTGGGTTGCTAGGGTGGTTTGGGTGCCTGCCAGAATGCTCCTAGGAGGTTGTTATGGTGTTTTAGGTTGCTAGGAGGTTGTTAGGGTGGTTTGGGTTGCTAAGAGGTTGTTCGGGTGTATGGGGTGGTTGACACAGTGTTGCTAGGAGGTTCCTATGATGTTTTGGATTTTGGATTTGGATTGGGTGGCTGTCAGAGTGTTTCTAGGAAGCTGCTAGGAGTTTCTTAGTGTGTTTTGGGTTGCAAAGGTAATCTTAACGCCATTCAGAAGACCCTTGTGTTGCTAGGAAGTTGCTATGGGGATTTAGGTGGCAGCCAGAGTATTGCTAGGAGTTTACTAGTGTGTTTTGGGTAGCTGCCAAGGTTGTTGACATGGAATTGATAAGGAATTTTTTTAAAAGGTTGATATGGTGTTTTGGGTTGTTAGGACATTGCTAGGTTGTTTTGGGTTGATAGGAGGCATTCAGGACATTTTTAGTTTCTAGGTAGTTGCTAGGGTGTTTTGGGTTTCTAGGAGGTTGCGAGGGTGCTTTGGGATTTTATGAGATTGCTAGGTTGTTTTGGGTTGATAGGAGGCACTCAGGACATTTTTAGTTTCTAGGTGGTTGCTAGGTTGTTTTGGGTTGCTAGGAGGCACTCAGGACATTTTGAGCTTCTAGGAGGTTGCTAGAGTGTTATGGGGTTCTAGGAGGTTGTTAGGGTGTTTGGGGTTTCTAGGTTGTTTTGGGTTTCTAGGAGGTTGTTATGGTGTTTTGGGTTGTTAGGAAGTTGCTAGGACCCTGAGTTTCTAAAATGTTGCTAGGTTGTTGTGGGTTTTAAGGAGGTTGTTAGGTTGTTTTGGGTTTCTAGGAGATTCCTAGGTAGTTTTGGTTTGCTAGGAGGCACTCAGGACATTTTGAGTTTCTAGGAGGTTGCTAGAGTTTTATGGGGTTCTAGGAGGTTGTTAGGGTGTTTTGGGTTGTTAGGAGGTTGCTAGGACCCTGAGTTTCTAAAATGTTGCTAGGTTGTTGTGGGTTTTAAGGAGGTTGTTAGGTTGTTTTGGGTTTCTAGGAGATTCCTAGGTAGTTTTGGTTTGCTAGGAGGCACTCAGGACATTTTGAGTTTCTAGGAGGTTGCTAGAGTTTTATGGGGTTCTAGGAGGTTGTTAGGGTGTTTTGGGTTGTTAGGAGGTTGCTAGGACCCTGAGTTTATAAAATGTTGCTAGGTTGTTTTGGGTTTTTAGGAGGTTGTTTTTGTTTTTTTGGGTTGCTAGGAGGTGCTCAGAACATTTTGAGTTTCTAAGAGGTTGCTAGGGTGATTTGGGTTTCTATGAGATTGCTAGGGCATTTTAGGTTTCTGGTAGGTTGCTATAGGGTGTTTTGAGTTGCTATGGTGTTTTGGGTTTCTAGGAGGTTGCTAGGATGTTTTGAGTTGCTATGGTGTTTTGGGTTTCTAGGAGGTTGCTAGGGTGTTTTGGGTTTTATGAGATTGCTAGGACATTTTGGGTTTCTGGGAGGTTGCTAGGGTGTTTTGAGTTGCTAGGGCATTTTGGGTTTCTAGGAGGTCGCTAGGGTGTTTTGAGTTGCTAGGGTGTTTTGGGTTTCTAGGAGGTTGATAGGGTGTTTTGAGTTGCTATGGCATTTTGGGGTTCTGGGAGGTTGCTTAGGTGTTTTGAGTTGCTAGGGTGTTTTGGGGTTTGTAAGAGGTTGCTAGGGTGTTTTGGGTTTTATGAGATTGCTAGGACATTTTGGGTTTCTGGGAGGTTGCTAGGGCATTTTGGGGTTCTGGGAGGTTGCTTAGGTGTTTTGAGTTGCTAGGGTGTTTTGGGGTTTCTAGGAGGTTACTAGGGTGTTTTGGGTTTCTAGGAGGTTGCTAGGGTGTTTTGAGTTGCTATGGCATTTTGGGTTTCTAGGAGGTTGCTAGGGTGTTTTGGGTTTTAGGATGTTGCTAGGTTGTTTTGGGTTGTTAGGGTGTTTTTGGTTTCTGTGAGGTTGCTATTTAGTTTTGGGTGGCTGCCAGGTTGTAGATATGTAATTGGTAAGGGATTTGTTTTAGCCATGTAGCCGTCCAAATAACAATTTTTTCATACACTATACCATAAAAAAAACAATAAAAAACAAACAAAACTATTGATTATTTCAAGGGGATACTAATGACACATCATTTGGATATTTTCACATCTGGGAAAAATTTGGGGTTAAACAAGTTAAAACACTAAATAATGCTAAATTATAAGAAATAAGAAATTGATAGGAGGCACTCAGGACATTTTTAGTTTCTAGGAGGTTGCTAGGGTGTTTTGGGTTTCTAGGAGGTTGCGAGGGTGCTTTGAGATTTTATGAGATTGCTAAGTTGTTTTGGGTTGCTAGGAGGCACTCAGGACATTTTGAGCTTCTAGGAGGTTGCTAGAGTGTTATGGGGTTCTAGGAGGTTGTTAGGGTGTTTGGGGTTTCTAGGTTGTTTTGGGTTTCTAGGAGGTTGTTATGGTGTTTTGGGATGTTAGGAAGTTGCTAGGACCCTGAGTTTCTAAAATGTTGCTAGGTTGTTTTGGGTTTTTAGGAGGTTGTTAGGTTGTTTTGGGTTTCTAGGAGGTTCCTAGGTAGTTTTGGTTTGCTAGGAGGCACTCAGGACATTTTGAGTTTCTAGGAGGTTGCTAGAGTGTTATGGGGTTCTAGGAGGTTGTTAGGGTGTTTTGGGTTGTTAGGAGGTTGCTAGGACCCTGAGTTTCTAAAATGTTGCTAGGTTGTTTTGGGTTGCTAGGAGGTGCTCAGGACATTTTGAGTTTCTAAGAGGTTGCTAGGGTGATTTGGGTTTCTATGAGATTAGATTGCTATAGGGTGCTTTGAGTTGCTATGGTGTTTTGGGTTTCTAGGAGGTTGCTAGGATGTTTTGAGTTGCTATGGTGTTTTGGGTTTCTAGGAGGTTGCTAGGGTGTTTTGGGTTTTATGAGATTGCTAGGACATTTTAGGTTTCTGGGAGGTTGCTAGGGTGTTTTGAGTTGCTAGGGTGTTTTGGGTTTCTAGGAGGTTGATAGGGTGTTTTGAGTTGCTATGACATTTTGGGGTTCTGGGAGGTTGCTTAGGTGTTTTGAGTTGCTAGGGTGTTTTGGGGATTCTAAGAGGTTGCTAGGGTGTTTTGGGTTTTATGAGATTGCTAGGACATTTTGGGTTTCTGGGAGGTTGCTAGGGCATTTTAGGGTTCTGGGAGGTTGCTTAGGTGTTTTGAGTTGCTAGGGTGTTTTGGGGTTTCTAGGAAGTTACTAAGGTGTTTTGGGTTTCTAGAAGGTTGCTAGGATGTTTTGAGTTGCTATGGCATTTTGGGGTTCTGGGAGATTGCTTAGGTGTTTTGAGTTGCTAGGGTGTTTTGGGTTTTAGGATGTTGCTAGGTTGTTTTGGGTTGCTAGGGTGTTTTTGGTTTCTGTGAGGTTGCTATTTAGTTTTGGGTGGCTGCCAGGTTGTAGATATGTAATTGGTAAGGGATTTGTTTTAGCCATGTAGCCGTCCAAATAACACAATTTTTTCATACACTTTACCATTAAAAAAAACAAACAAAAAAAAACAATAAAAAACAAACAAACAAACAAAACTATTGATTATTTCAAGGGGATACTAATGACACATCACACATTTGGATATTTTTTATATATATACATATATATATAATGTAATATATTTATTATAATTTAGCATTATTATATGCTAAATTATATATATATATATATATATATATATATATATATATATATATATATATATATATATATATATATATATATATGTGTGTGTGTGTGTTAATACGGCATGAGTAAATATAACAGCAAAATATTTATACACACGCCGTACCATATCTTGTCACATGTACATCTATATATTATGAAGTGTAATACTGAATATAAGATTACATACATTATGATATATTAGTAAATATATTGCCACATATTTTTCAACATAAAAGTGGCAATTCCTTATATATTATTTAATATATTGTAATATATATCCGTATATTTTCAATAGATTAATCATTCATATATAAGGAAATATATTTTCTTTGCGTAAGGGGAGTTTTGGAAAACGGTCAGATCCTGTTTAGTGAGTTACGTGACTGATTTCATGGGATCAGGGATAATGACGTATTAAAGTGAACTGCACATTCATCAAACATTGTGACAATTCTGTTGAGTCACTGCATGTTTCAGCGATGTGATTGTGATGAGTCACTGTGACTGTCATGAAGCAGAACAGATCGATCACATGTTTGAGGGGAAAGCGTGTCTGTTCATTTATCTGCTTCATCTGAACGACAGCTAACCTTTAAACCAGAGAGCCTTGTTTAGGCACTGCAGAAAAGAGAAATCACAAACCAGATCTGTTTAATATCTCATCTGTTTCTCTTAAACCGCAATGGAGAGATTCCTGCTTCTCAGATGTTTCAGAAGAGATCTCAATAAATTCTCAAACTGTGCTCTGATTTGCCAACATACCAAAGTCATCAATCAAAAGTCAGGAATCTCAATACAGACTCAAATATTTCTCTCTTGATATAATTTCCAAATCATCCTGAAGACTCTGATTGTAAGGTTTGGATGTGTTTGATGGGGCTCAAAACTAAAATCTGCAGTACAGTCAGTGTTGTTTTAGCTTTATTATATAATATTACAGTTTTTATGGATAGTCTGTGTTTGTTTTACAATGACTTGGTTTTTGCTCCATTCCTTTTTCCTGCTTCTAGTTAGTCTCGTAGGTTACTCATTGTTTACACATCATTATCGTCTACACCTGATGTTCATTTAGTTGATTGGTTTGTTCAGTGTATTTAAGCTCTGTTTCCTTCTGTTCATTGTCAATTCTTGTCGTCTGTTAAAGGGATAGTTCACCCAAGAATTAAAATTATCCCATGATTTGCTCACCCTCAAGCCAGGTGTATATTGTCACGACCGGCTCAAGCCGCGACAAATAAAAGGAGGAGTAGTAGGTTGGTAAGGGTGAAACGAGTGTTTATTAACATACATAGAAAATATAGAAACATAAACAGAAAATTACTTACAAAAAATAACCCCAATTTCTGTCTGACACATGATGTTAAAATATCAGACAAAACCAAATACAAAATAACAACCAAGGCAAAATAAATAAACAGAACAACAACCAAACAAACTAAACGGAAGCAAACAACTCACAACACTCCAAAGATACAAGCCCCACACTCTGGTCTTTTTTCTTCGATCTGGCATATTAATCAAATAATTTAGATCAGAAATCTGATGCGCAACAGTATACGGTCCAACATACTTAGCCTGAAGTGGTTATTCAACAATAGGCAACACTGCCAATACCTGGTCACCAGGTTGAAACGATCGCAACTCTGTTCGACGATCAAAAAGACGCTTCATTCGATCTTGAGCTTTGTTCAAAGAGGACTTTGCCAACTGGCACGCTTCATAAATGCGTCTCCGAAAGTCACTAACATATGACAAAACATTTTTCGGAGGATCAGATTTTCCCCAGTCCGCAGATAAAACAACCAATGGACTTCGCACATCGTGACCAAAAACAAGGTAATTTGGACTGAACCCAGTACTTTCTTGCGCGGCTTCCCGAGATGCCATCATTAATCAAGGGAGACCGGTTTCCCAGTCTGCAGCCATCTGAACACAGCATGACCTCAACAAAGATTTTAACGTTTGATGAAGTCTCTCCAGTGCACCCTGACTTTGAGCATGATAAGCAGTGGAGAGATGATGTTGAATATGAAGTTGTTTCAACACTTGACCAAACAAATTAGAAGTAAAATTACTTCCCTGATCAGATTGGATAATTCCTGGTATCCCAAACACAGAAATCAACTGAATCAGTGCATTTACTGACTTGCTTTGCTGTTACAGAACGTAAAAGATATGCAGCGAGATATCTAGTTACTTGGCACATGATTGTAAGCAAATTCTAGCAACCTGCTTTTGACTACGGTTGACTAACGGCTGGTATTGGATAAAGGGGAACAGGTTTCAAGGACTGATTTGGTTTCCAGTAAGCTATCATGTGTGCCACGATTTAATATATTTAGACACATCACGCTTCAATTTAGGCCAAAAAAAAAAGTTTCAAAAGCAACTTGTATGTCTTTTTCACCCCCATATGGCCAGACGTATCATGTGCGGTCTGTAATACTAGTTGTCGGAGAGATTGAGGAACTACAATTTGCACCATTGGATCACCAATTGCAAACTCTCCTTTTGGTACTCATTTCCGAACCAACAATCAATCCCTCGTCTAGGTAATACCCAGACGAAAGATCTTCAACCGAGTCAAATGAGACAACTCGGTCAAATAATTCAACAAGAGTTGAGTCAGCTTTTTGTTTTTCAATCAATTCATTACGTGACACTGACAAAATTGAAGGGACTTCTAGAAATTTACTCACCACCTTATTTGTTTCAGCTTGTTCTTTAAACATAGAACGTGTATCACACAAAACGATAACATATTTGAAGAACAGATCAAATTTTCATCACCATCTGGTTTCACGATCATTGGAGTGGGACATGGTGTAACCACTAGATGTGGTGAATCATTCCACCAGACACGATCACCAGCCAAGTAATTTCCCAGAATTACCTGTATTCCTTCCACAGGCAAGCAGGAACGAATGGCCACTTCCGCCTCTCTCTGGATCAACTCAGATTGCAAAACAATTTTATGAAGTGGTACAGACATAACATTCAAGCCAAGGCCTTTAACTAATACATTACTTCCAGTGTAAGAATCAGTTGAAAAAGGCAATATAGACTCCAGCACAAAGGTTTCTGATGACCCTGTATCACGTAAAATCTTAACTGGTACGATTTTTGTGGAATCTACTAGTCTAACAGAACCTTCTGTCACGAATGGAGTAAAAGCTGAAACACACGGCGAGCAATTCTGCACGTTATTCACTGTTGAAGGAGCCACAGCCAGAGCAACGGACTTTACAGAAGACACAAATTTCGAATTCACTTTAGAATTGTCAGCTTTTGCTTTCAATAACAGGCACTCGTTCTTCCAGTGACCAAACCCATGACAATAATTGCACATATTTGCTCTGTCTCTTTACCTGTTTGCCGGGTGACTCACGCACAAATTTAGAAAATTTGCTAGATTTTCACCAGGGCTTTTTTTTTTTTTAAAGTTTCACCATCAGGTCTGTAATTAAAAACTGTCTTATGAGTCAATGAGAATTCATTAGCCATAACGGCCGCCTCATACGCTGTATCAGGTTTGCGCTCCTTGATGTACGTTAATTGCAACACGATCTGAAACGGACTCTTGAATTTTTCAAGCACTATTAAACTTGGTTGTTCTGTTCCTTTTGTTAAATAAACAAGGAAACAGATGAACCCAGTGATCTCCCAGTGATTCATGTTCTCCAACGACAATTCCAAGAAGTGTAACCTTGTATCTGCTCCTCGTGTTTCCAAGTCTGCACTTGTAAATATATTCACCTGCAGTACTTACCTGTTCCTGTGGACATTACTGAGATATTTGCTCGGTCATCTTCTCCTGGATTAACTTCCTCCGGTTTCACAGACAAGGCTTAAAGGGATAGTTCACCCAAAAATGAAAATTTGATGTTTATCTGCTTACCCCCAGTGCATCCAAGATGTAGGTGACTTTGTTTCTTCAGTAGAACACAAATGATGATTTTTAACTGCAACCGCTTCCGTCTGTCAGTGGTTTAATGCAAGTCAGCGGGAACTTGGACTATAAGAGTAAATAAAACTTGCATAGACAAATCCAAATTAAACCCTGCGGCTCGTGACGACACATTGATGTCCTAAGACACGAAACGATCGGTTTGTGTGAGAAACCGAACAGTATTTATATAATTTTTTAACTCTAATACACCACTATGTCCAACTGCATTCATCACTCGATTCGTTTGGTCTGATCGCACTCTGACAGCGGAAGTGATGTCTCGCGCATATAATTCAATGAGAGCTAAACATCACTGCCGCTGTCAGAGCGCGATCAGACCAAACTAATCGAGTGATGAAAAGGTAAAAGAGCTAAAAAAGGATATAAATACTGTTCGGTTTCTCACACAAACCGATCGTTTCGTGTCTTAGGACATCAATGTGTCATCACGAGCCGCAGGGTTTAATTTGGATTTGTCTAAGCAAGTTTTATTTACTGTTATTGTAGAAGTTCCCATCCACTCTCATTATTTGACTGACAGACAGCAACGGTTGGAGTTAAAAAAAATTATTTGTGTTCTACTAAAGAAAGAAAGACATTTCTTACATCTTGGATGCTCTGGGGGTAAGCAGATAAACATCAAATTTTCATTTTTGGGTGAACTATCCCTTTAAGCTAGTCCCAGACTAAAATGCATGCTTGATCTGTTTTTAACTGAAAGCAACTTGCTCTAGGATATCTTTAAATATGTCAGTGGCATTGTTTTGTCTCAAGATGCACACCAGTAATGTTTTTAAGGCACATTTACTTAAATGCCCTAATTGAACTAAGCCTAATCCTGGCTTAATCTAAACCCTGTCTGTGAAACCAGGCCCTGACAATAGTATTATTTTGAATTTACTTATTTTTATATTTTCAATTTTTGTTTTAATTTTAGTTGAAGTTTCAGTAGTTTTGTTATATGCTTTTGTCATTTTTATTATTTAATTGTTGTTTTTTTATGTAGCCTATAGTTTTTAAGAAAATATATTAATTCTATACAGTAATATTTCTATTTCAAGCAACACTTTGTCACATCTTAAATTTCAGTTTTAGTAATTTTAGTGCATTTAATTAAATTGTATTTTAAGTTTGCTGACAGGGCAACATTTCTAATTTTCGCTTAGGGTGAATTCCAGATTGATTGAATTGACCCTGAATTCACCCTTATATTTTTATATATTATAAGTTTAAGTTGTGTGTGTCTGTGTGTTCAACTTGTTTCTCTCTCTCTCTCTCTTATGAAAGCTCTCCACACAGCTTAACATGCCATTCCTGCAATTTCTCTGAGCAGATATGGGAGTTTTAGGAATTCGATTTCCATTTAATTTCCCTGTGGTGGTAAAACGGAGAAAGAATGTGACACGGATGTGCAGTTCTGTTTCCACTTGAGTCTGTGAGCAGTAGGTGGTCAGATCTGTCTGTCTGAAAGTGTTTGTGTGTTTTGATTTACTCACAGATCTTAGATGCTGCAGGCCGTTTCTACATCCGTGTAAACACACACAGCTTTATAATGACATTTGTCCCACTGAGTTCCGTTCATTTATCCCGTTTGTGGTTTATCTGTCTGTCTAACGCTCCTCTTATCATGCAGCTCTTGATAATGAAGTTTTCCCCATTCCTTTGTAAAGTTTGTAGAGGTCAGAGGCTGAATGTGTGTCTGATAGGAGCCGTTCCTCCGGTTCGCTGTAGATTATCACACACGGACACATACTGCAGGTGAAGACGCTGATAAAATGACTGAATTTAATAGAGATTTAATCACGTTCAGCTCACAGTAAACAGTGCTTGCTTTCAGAACGCTAACATGGTAACCATAGCATCCGCCAAAACACCATATTTTCAACAATACAATTCAGCACATACTTCCCGTGAAAAACAATCAATTTTTTTGCAATGTTTTGTGCTTTTTGCTCTATTAGTGCATGTCTGTAGGAAATAAAATAAAAAAATTGAAAGATTAAAATGTAAATAAAATAAAATGTAAATAAAATAATAATAAATATATGTAATAATTAATATATAATAATATTTATATATTACAATTTAGATAAAATGAAACATTAATTCATTAAAAATGTAAATAAAAAATTATTTAAAAATATTTTACAAATATTTTAAAATATTGTTATATTGTTCTGGTTTTATAAAAAAAGAGTAAGACCAAAAAAAGTGCAAGACTCAGGTATGTATTTCTTTAATGTTTCAGAATTTATTTCTGAATTAGTGATTATATCACAGATACAAAATATTGGAATAAGTACAAAAAGAAATGAGTTTAGCTGCTTTAGTACCACAGAACAGTCCTTGTTATTCATGTTAATTAGTTGGTCACGGCACACGGAGTAAGCAACTAAAACAAAATCAATCGTCTGTTTCAGAAACATCTGCTGCAGATGAAC
Source organism: Chanodichthys erythropterus (assembly GCF_024489055.1). NCBI lineage: Eukaryota > Metazoa > Chordata > Actinopteri > Cypriniformes > Xenocyprididae > Chanodichthys > Chanodichthys erythropterus. The sequence goes on from NC_090223.1 coordinate 17,338,007, forward strand.
TGGATACTTATCTGAAGCTCCAGCAGAGTAATAATAAGAGGTTTAATCAGAAATGCACATTTTTGTATCTGATGGAGGTCGTGTTTGTGTACGAGCCCATGGTTTATCTGGAGTTTGTGTAAATATTTAATGGGAGACGGACCGCCGAGAGCTTGAGATTTCTGCACTGATTTATACGTCACAGGGTGTTTGTTATCAGAGCTGAATAACAGTTGCTAGGGATCTGACATGATAAAGTCCAGATAAAATAGCATGTAGGGTTCATGATCATGAAGACATTGTCTAAAATGAGTTTCACTCTCTTTCTCTGTGTGTGTGTAACGAGTAGACGGTTTAGGGGCTGTTTACACGACAACGTTTTTAACTAAAAACGGAAAACGTATGTGTTTTGGCCATGTTTTGGTGGCCTGAAAACGCAAGCTTTTGAAAACATGTTTCAAAGTGCAAGCATTTGAAAATGATATTGTGATGTCTGTGTAAACTGCAAAGACGGTGACGTCATGCACATGCGTATCACATGTTTAGCCTATCCATCTTATTTTTCAATGTGTTAAAGGTGCAGTATGTAAGAATTCTGTCCGCTAGAGGCCTATTCAAAACAAAGGCGTAGCTTGATGATGCCAAGTTTGAGAGAGGAATCTTGGCACATGTGGTCTCCGTCTCAACTGACAGTGCAAAAGAATAGGGATAGGGCTCAGGAAGAAATCATTTTCATGGATTAGATTATTAACGTCACTGCAGTATGAAGCAGAGCAGGATCGTTGTGGAGCTGAACGAGGAGCTGGAACGATTGCTCAACACACGCCTCACGAGCAGCAGGACTTTTATTATGACACAGTTGCCAGCACCGCTTCCACTATCAGTATGAGGTAACACAGCTCTGTTTATCATATTAGATACATTTTACTGTGTTGAAAATGATGTTATAACGTTACTCTGTGCGTTCGCTCGGCGGCTGCTGTGAGACACTGTTACACACTGCAGTAAGATAGATCGATTTTAGATTATCATGTTAAATGCTGGATGGCTTGTGTTGATAAATGGCACACAATTAATTTTAAAACGTATTGTATGATTGAGACAATTCTGTATTACTGTTACTAAAAATAAAGCTGCATCTGATTATGCTATGTTAGCTATTTGACAAAATAGTGTTTTTCTCTGAGGCATGGTAAAGCATGGTACTCGCCAAATCAAGAAAATTAGATTTAAAAAATAAGACTAAACGTGTTGAGCTATATAACAATAATTAGTTTTCTGTCTATAAATATATCAAAACAGTTGGTCCCTTGTCTATTAAAACATGTAAATATTAAAGAGTCTTTGGTGTTTCCATGGTTTCTACATAATAAAACCGGAAACCGAGGATAACGTGGGTATGACGCAATTGACAGGCGACTACTCACACGTCCCGGAGCCTTGCTTAAAATTGCAATTTTCTCACGATTTACAAATAGTTGGAAATATTTGGGATATTGTAAGTACTCAAGTGAACAAAATGTGTAACACTGGCCTAGTGGTTTTTGGATATTTTACTGCAAAATTATTACATATTGCACCTTTAACTGTGAATGTGCGAGACTTCCAAATTATTAGCCGCTATAAGGAAAAAATGAGAAGAATAGGCTATCAAAGTGCAGTGAACTGTAAAAATAAGATGGATACATGAATGCTCTGTAAAATAATGCGTATGCACAGGTGCGTAATCTTTCTTTACAAAGTGAAATCAACAACTACTTGTCTGGCATACATAATACAGTGTTTTTGTCATTTTCGCAGATCCGGTAGTTTGATAGCATTGTCATCTGAACAAAGAAAAAAAAAACACTTTTCCGTTTTTAGTACATCATTGTCGTGTAAACGTACCCTTAGTTTCATTGTGTTCTGGTTCTGTTTTGCCCGTGTTCCTGATCATTATTAGCACAGTTGCCAGGTTTTCACAACAAAACCCGCCCAATTGCTGCTTAAAACTAACCCAAAACTAGCCCAATTGCGTCCACCGGTAAAAATCGTGTTCCGGGAGGTAAAATCTGCGTTTTTGTCTGGGTTCCTCTGGTAAAATTAGCATTCTAGGTGGCTAAATATCATGTTATTTGTGCTCGTTTTAACCCACGGACATAAAAAACAACCCGTGGCAACAGTGTTAAAGTAGCCCAATTAATTAGTTCCTGGACCTGTGTTGTTTTACCTTGATTACTCCCCTGTGTATTTAAGCCCTCAGTTTCCTTTGTCTCATAGTCCGGTATCGTCTTTATTTCATGTGGTTGTGCGTTAGTTTGCTCCTGTTTGTTCATTTGTGGATTAATAAAGAAGTGTTTGTTTGGATTCTCCTGCGTCGTGCGATTACTACAGCCACTACTCGTGACACTCTGATTACAATGACACCGGTATTTGCATTCTACTTGTCCTTTTTTTCTTCCAATATTTTAATATAGAAACTAATCAAATATACATGACACATCTGCAGTAATCTTTGGTGCAAGTTGTATAATTCTGCATATTTTCTCCTTCACTTTGCAGAGTTTTTGATGGATTCCCAGCCGACTTCAGCGTAGACTTTGTTCATCTGCCAGTACAGGACGCCCATGAGTTTAGACCACGCCCCCTGCACTGAGGCTGGACTGAAGGATTGTGGGAAAGCTTCCACCAGCACCTCCAGAATCACTCCGGCCAGAATCTGCAGAAATGAGTTTGGGGTCAGTAAAACAATCAATACTTTTATTCAGCAAGAACAGCAGCACAACTGTTTTCAACATTGAGACCTTATTTTTATCATTAGTTGTGTGAGGCAAAAGTTAGAATGAAGGATAAACTGAAAAACACGCCATATTTGTGCGTGTCCCTTTAAATGCAAATGAGCCGCTGCTTCTGCCCACTTTCCAGAAGAGGGCGGAGCTTTAACAGCTCAGCAACAACAAAGCTGGAGAATCTCACGCAGCTAAAATGTCGATTGTCAGTAACGGTGTTCAGCCTCACATTGTTCAAACCGGAGTCGGACACTGGTGGAGAGACTCAGGAAGAAGTTACAACTTTTAGAATGAAACTGGACGTTTCTGAATGATTAGTGGATACATTTATGTAGTTGCTGTGGAGTTGATTCAACTCATCGACTAGCATGTGTCGTCATGTTCATCTTTTGTGTAAATCCAGCGTTGAATTGACCGCATGATAACAACACTCTACTACAACATATCTTCCTCTTCTCTAAAGCAACCCAACATGACCTCACCCCCTTTGTTGAGTGTTCTCGGGGGCGGGATTTATGTAAATTTCGGGGTTTGTGATGTCAATAACCCGGGAAGAAGCTCGTTGTAGTCCCTACCAGCCGTTTGTTGTAGTCCTTAAACAGAGATTTCTGTAAAAGAAAATATCTCCCTTTGCTTTGAACTTTGAGTGTTGTAACTTTGCAGATGTTGTTTATGCTCAAACAGCAACATTACACACTAACTAGAGTAAAAAAGTTCAAATCTTCCTGACCCCAGAATTTATGCATCCTGTCATTTGTTTCCTCATACTCACTTTGAAGTAAACAGGATCCACCTTGTGTCTGAGCGCGTGTGATTTGCCCATCTGGTTGAAGATTGTGTTGAGTTTGTCTCCGTCGCGCAGGTTTTCCACCAGCGTGTTGAGGGTGGTCATGACCCGCAGGGCGTGTTTCTTCAGCTGGACGCTCTGCTTCATCTCCTCGGGATCCTCCATGTCGCGGAACTGACTGAAGTACTGCTTCGCCGACGGAAAGTTCCCAAAGAACCTAGAGGAACACACAATAAACAAATTGAAACCCCCATAAGATTTAAAGAGGCCTTTTCAAAAATCTTGATTTAGTTTTTGGGCTCTACTAGAACAGGTTTTCATGTTGAATGTTCAAAAAACACATTATTTTCCCCATATTCTCTATTGTTGCAGCTCCTCTCTTCCCAGTCTGTCGGTAATGCTCAGTTTAGTTTTTGTCTCTATGAAGCCCCTCCTTCTGAAAAGCACAATGTGCTCTGATTGGTCGGCTGGACAAGTGTGTTGTGATTGGTCAAGCACTTCGAGTGTGTTTGCGAAATATCACAGCCCTTACCATAATCGTCAGTTTCAACACACTACTAATGAGCTCAACCAGGCCCCGTCTATTTATTTTGCATATGCCTTAGGCGGGACTTATTTAAATGAGAAATAATGAGATGTTCATTCCCAGAAAAAAACTCAAGGCTACATTGGAGGCGTTTCAGGGAGTTCATAAACAGTACCTGCAATAAAGCAGGAACTTTGTAACTTTGCAAGCTTTTTCACGCTCAAACAGCAACATTATACACTAAAGAAAGCTGAACATGTAAAAAAGTCACCCAAATAGATCACCCAAAGATGATCATCCTGTCATAATTTACTCGTTCCGAATCTGTAGAACTTTCTTTCTTCTGTGGAAGAAGATTTTTTTTGAGAAATGTCCCAATGTTCGTCAAAATATCACCTTTTATGTTTCACATATGTAAGAAATTCATACAGGTTTGGAACGACATGATTTTTGGGTGAACTGTCCCTTTAAGAGACCCAAATAGAATATAAAATGATCTTGTTTCGTTGAATTAAAAATATCTAATAATTAAATTTAGATTACTGACTGTTTACTGAGAAGAATGTTAAAAATGATAATAAAACTGTAGTTGGTAGTGGATGATTAGGTTTCAGATTAGGTTTTTGTAACAGGACATAAATCATAGCAGGGCTGTGCAACCATTTCACCTACAGATAAACATATGAAAGTGAACAGAAGAGAGCTGCGCTGTGTGTGAGAAAGTGTGTTTGGACCCAGCTGGACCATTCAGATAACCGTTCCTGAGATAATATTTAACCAACATTGCTGAAATTCTCCTTCACTCACAACAAATATTGCAATAAAACTGGTTTTTGAACTCTACTTTGAAATAAAAATGACTTCAGAAGCAGTTAAAGGGATGTTTATCACGTTCGAACCTATAGTGTTTCACATCAGTGCATTATAGACCAAAAGCTGTGGTTCTGACCTTTTCACCGGCGTTGTTTGTGTTTGTGATTCTGGTTTCTCTGGGTTGTTCCTCTCATCCAGCAAAAGCAGATCAAACACTAAGAGGCTGTTTAATGTTTCTGGCTGTCAAATATGATTCTGTGTTTGTGTGTGTGATCATGGCTCTGTGTTTACTATCACCTAAACACATCAATCTCGATCACATTCAGGTGCGTGTTTCTGCCTTTAGTAATATTACGAATTAGCTTTTGTTTTTAGTTTTTGTAATTGCTCATATACACATGAGCAATAGCATTGTGTTTCAATAAAGAGCAGCAGATAAAAGAGTTAAATGTATATAATTCATCTCAAACATCACTAATATAGTCAGTGTTACTGTAGGTGACCTCTGGTCTGGAATGCTATTGTAAGTGTTTGTTCTGATGTAACAGTTCAGATGATGTTCACTTGAAGGATGGGGGGGTAAAAACTGTCGCTGATAATGTGTTTTCATCCACAGGCTTCAAACATGATGGCTTATTTTCCAGATAAGAGGCTGATCGTAAATCCCTGCAATCCTAAACTTTAAAAATGTCCGCAGTTTCAACACAACAGTTGAAGTGTGTGACGGCCCGCAGGAGTGTTTGTTATGATTGTGTATTTTGGCACATCCGTACATTTAAAGATTGCTGTGTCATCTTGTCTGTGCAATCCCTTCAAAATTCTTCACAACCACATGTCTGAAATCACAGTTACTAATGTAAGTGGTTGACATGCGGACATATCTGACATCAGATCATCCTGAATCCTCATTTTTGGGTTGATTCATGCTGCTGGTGGACAGGTCAGATAGAGGTTTGACAGGAAGAGAAATGATATGTTAGTCCTCGAATTAGTGGCTGTTTAGATTACGGCAGAACAAGAGTGAATCCTCTTAAAAACATTTCAAAAATAACCAAATAAGTTCATAGAAGAATCGTTTCAAGTTGCACAACAATAGAGTCCTTTTGATTTCATGTTGGCTTTCAGATTTCAGACTACATGTAATTCGCTGGAAATGATAAAAAAAAAAAAAAAATGCCCCATGTGTCCAGTACCAGAGCGCCTCTGATGTTGATCCTACGAGGCCCATCGGCCCGTTCAACTGTATTTCACCTCTTACGGCCCACAGAATTGAACCTTAAGTCAAACCGCAACAGGACAGGAAGATCCGCTCCATTAAATACAGATGGAGTCTAGTAAATGCCCACAGAAGAGACGCGTCCTCACTTGTCCAAGTCAAACAACAGATAAAGGGAGCCTGTGTCTTCTCTGTCCTCTTAATGTGGATCATAACTCATGTTTGAGTACACGAGCTCTTAACCTCTGCCACCGAGATTCATGTGTCAGCGGCTGGAGGATGAACAAAGGCACTTAAAATCCCCTGGAAACGTGAAAACAATCATGGTGATCATAAACGGAGCTGGAATTATGAAGACACTCTTAGTCCATATGCATATGCTAAGACCTTTAAAGAGCCAGACCACCCAAAAATGAAGGATCTGTCATTATATATTCAACCTTTAAATAGGCAAAGTGCACCACAGGATATGTACACTTTGGTCTCTTGTATGAGGCATGATAAAGAATTTTTCATCCAATTTTATGTGGGTCACATGACTTGGTTCAAATTTGCTGTGCTTGTTTTGTCAATTTAACCTAAAGCCAACACGTCCAGCCATTGTGCTGGACTTTCTGACTTTGTAGAAAGTAGGCATATATTAATCTTACTTTTTCCAGCAAAATATGCAATAAAACTACTCGTGTCGAACTTTCGTTCATCTTCATAACACAAATGAAGATCTTTTTGATGAAATCTGAGAGCTTACTGTCCCTCCACTGATAACTACACAACTGAAACTTTGACTCTTCAAAATGGTCACAAAGAAATCGTAAAACTAATCCATATGAATTTAGTCCATTTAGCAGTTTAGTCCAAATTTTCTGAAAAGATTATAAGATTCGCATTATATGATGAACCGATTTAATTTAGTCTTTTACTCGCATACATCTCAACACTGATCAGCGAACATGAACAGAAGCTCAAGAAGCTCAAATGTGCTGCGTAACACGAGAATGAACCTGATTGGTTCTTACAAAAGCTGAAACGAGCTGCGTAACATGAGAATGACCCTCGTTGGTTCTTGCTGAAGCTCAAACTTGCTGCGTAACACGAGAATTAACCTCATTGGTTCATGCTGAAGCTAAACCATACCTCGTAACACAAGAATGAACCTCATTGGTTCTTGTTGAAGCTCAAACGTGCTGCGTAACACGAACGAACCTCATCGGTTCTTGCGGAAGCTTAAATGTGCTGCGTAACATGAGAATGAACCTCATTGGTTCTTGCTGAAGCTCAAATGTGCTGCGTAACACGAGAATGAATCTCATTAACAAGTATAATGTCACTGGTTTCCATCTCTTCCAAATTACGGTGGTTATGGCATGAAAGCAGCATAAGCTCGTTGTTTTGGTTCAGGAGGAACTGTAAAAGGTGGCTGCTGTTTTCGTTGCAGTGCTCGTGACTGGCGAGGGTATGTAAAACATACGTTGACAAGCAGGCAGGACATCCTATCGTATCCTTCAGACCGAGGGATATGATTAGATGAATATTTTATGGTCCTACGCCTTTCACAGACTATATAAATACATCTAGACCACTTAACTTAGTGATGGTATCAACCAGCATTACAAAAAATGTTTTTGAAGCAAATCACCTACCTTGCCTTTAAATGATAACAGAATTTTTATTTTTGGGTGAATTATCCCTTTAAGACACACCAATTCTTGTTTTCTGTCAGGTTGTTACACAACTAAACCCAGACTAGTTTGTCAGCAAAAACATCATTCCTGACTATAAATATATTCTTGTATTTCATTTTGCACACAACAGCAACATGAGATGGGACGTGTGTTGTAGTTAGACATTTTGATTGTTTTTTGGCACCTGATTCCAAATGTCTTGTCCTCCACTCACTGTTGCTCATTTCTACGTTCTTGCATGTCGGAGATAGTGTGCACACTTCATGACTGCTTAAGTGAGTTTTTTTTTTGCCATTTGCAACTACTTCTTGGCTGCAATCTAGTGCTTTTTGTCACCAACTAGTCACGGACATGAAAGGGTGTCTTGTTGAGCTTCAGTGTGTGCCCATGTGTTGTATAAATGGTTGATAACATCTGATTTATCCACTGACCTGCTAAATTAAAGCATCACAAAGAGAAATACATTGTTGAATGGTCTGAGACGTCCATCTAAAAGCACATCCCCTCTGAGAAATAAATCTAATTTCACGAGCCGAAAGAGTTTAATTATAAATCTTTATTGCAGCCCTTCAGGTGTGATCTCAGAGAAGATTTGAGACTTTATCTTTAGAGAGTAATTACTTCTAACATCCATCACAGCCTTCAAACACAGCTATAGATGTGCACAGGTCAGGAATAAAGAAATATGAGCACACGTTGAGGCTTTCATGTGGAAAACTTCACACTGCGTCAGTGATTCGCTTAAATTCGTCAGATTCCTGAACATCAGAAGAACAGCAGGACGTCCTCTACTTTAACAAGGAGGAATAAGAAGTAATAAAAGACAAATATATGAGCAATAAAAGTCATTAAATCAGAATTTTTTGTACTAGTAGATCTGATGTAATGCAAACTAAGGCTAATAAGTTTTATTATATATTGATTCACTTTAATCGAATGCACTTTCTTTCGTTTAATGTTCTTGATTCATTTATTCCAGCTGTATTATATCTTGAACTCTTTTGCTGTATTATAATCTTTTAAAGTCGTGCCAGTAATTATAGAAGAGCGATACAGCTGGCAGTGAAGTGTATCGAATCAGTCTGGGATTTGTGACTTAATGTGACTCAAATGACAAACTATCATATAGCTTCAGTTTCAGATGTGGTCTAAATTCTCTTTGATTTTTTTTTTTTTTTTTTTTTTTTTTTTAGCTCAACGTCTTTCTGTTGCCTCCTAAGTCTTATTAGTTTTCTGAACTCTTTGTATTTGATCATGTCTGAACATCCAAACACACTTTCTATCAGAGAGAAATGCTGTCCAAGATTAGTGTATATCTGTAGCATCAACATTAGCTTTAATGTAATTAATGAAAATGTTAATTGAAATAAAGCTTTGAACTGAAAAATTGAAAAAGTTAATTGAAATAAGTTTAAGTTGATATCAGCACAGCTGTCTTGATTCAGTGTTTGCAGCACAGAAGATCACGAGTGTGAAGGAAGTGTGAGAATTTTCTGCACTAAAGCTGTGATCTCTGAAACCACGAGGAGCAGCTGGAGATCCCAACAAGCGTACAAGGTCAGTATGTTTGACAAATCCCAGCAGTCACAATTCAATGCTACCCACAATCCTCCTGCACCCAATTTAACATCTTCTCTTTCCATACAATATTAATATTTATTTATGGCAACATAAGCAGTGCCAGTGGGATTCGTTTGCACAACTTCCATGTGATGTCGCCATAGAGCGTTGGTCCTCCTGGAGTAGCCTGGTGTTCAGTGTTTTCATCATGTACAATATGATGACGGATCTCCACTCCCTTTTGGAGGAATTGAACCAGCAACCTTCAGATGACGATCACTGAACCGCTACAGCACACACAAACGTCACCGAGGAAAATTACTTGATAAAGGATGTACTATGTACAAATGCTGAAAGGTTTTATCATTATCAGCTCTGTATGAAAACAATGAAAATTGGTCTGTGTGCTTATTTAATGCTTACTGTGGGAATACCATACTACTTTGAAATATACCATGCTACTGAATGATAGCCATTTAAATAATGCTTTGATATTAGGTGTTACCACGGTACATGCCCAAATAACCATGAAAATATCTTGTTGCATGTCCCAAAACACTGTATTACCATGGTACATTTTACCAATTATAAATGTCATTACACACTAGTATTATCATGGTAAACGTTCCAGAACACTATATTACCATGGTCCTGCTCAAAAAAGGCAAAACATTGCCAAAAACACTGTATTACCACTATATTACCAAAAGGCACACTTGGTTAAATCTATGTACCACTATTTTGCATTTTGAAAACTATGACATAGCCATGGTAAACGTTCAAACAACCATAGTATTATCATAGTGCAAGTTGGTACTACCATTAAACATTTCCAAAAACAAATTATAAATGCCAAAACACAGTGGTATTATCATGGCAAATGTTCAAACATGGTATTACCATGGTGAGTGTTCATATAAAATGATACTTCCATGGTACCAGTACCTTGGCACATTTTCAAAACACAGTTTGTCCAAAAGGTAAATGTCCAAAAACTATATTATCACAATGGTAAAGTCCATACATTGTGGTATTACTATGGTACATGGCATAGTCTAAGTAGACAACTATGGTTTAAGTTCAACCATTCACAGTGATAACATGGTACTTTTGTGAATGACTGATGTGTGTAAATAAGCCGGACAGGCGTACCTGATGAGCACAGCGACTCCAGCGTTCTCGCGGTTCTCATAGACGGGTCTCCAAGTGTCCTGGATCACACACACATCGTCCTCTGTGAGAGTCTCAGGACTCTGTGTGAGCTCCACACCTCCGTCTTCCTCCATCCAGACACTCGCTGAGAAACACTTGAAAGAGAGAGAGAGAGAGCTGTGTTTGCTCCCTCCGTCTCACAGCTAGGGTTCTTTATTCTGTCTGTCTCTTCAGAGTCTGATGAAGAGTTACTGCTGAATGAAGGAGATCCTCCCACCCGCGGCCCTTTATCTCTCTCTCTCTCTCTCTCTCTCTCTCTCACACTCACACACTCATGTTTTTTTTTTCCTTTTAACTCACAATCACACCTTCCCCCTTCAGTTTACTTGATTTTTCTCACACTCTTGCATCCGTCTGCTGCCCACCCACTGGAAAGACAACAGACAAATTTATATCTGTAATATCTCATTTGTTTCTCCTGGACAGCAAGGAGATTAAATCAAGAGCAAACAGAAGCTTTTGCTTCTCAGACGTTTTGATCTCCTGTAGTTTTTCAGACGAGATCTCAACTCAAATACCAAAGCCTGCAATCGAATTTCCTGTTTTTTTGCCCCCCTGTATTTTGTCTGGTTTTATAAACATATAAACACCCTTAAAACAAAATACTGAGAATCAAAATTCCTTGTCTTCCTAAACATCTTAATGGTTCACCCAAAGTAAATAGTGAATTTACTTCATTCCAAACGTGTAGGACTTTCTTTCTTCTGTGGAACACAAAATTATGATGTTTTTGAGGGTTTATTTCCAATGAAAGTCAATATAGTCTAATTCTGTTTGGACCTCAGTGTTTTTCAAAAAATATTTAGTGTTGAACAGAAGATATAACATCTTACAGGTTTGGATCACGAGTAAATGGAGGAACTGTTTCTTCGTGGTGTTTATCTTGTTTCTGAGGGCTTTGTAAGAGTCCACAGTACAGTACTGTATGTATTGAGATAAGATTTATGCAAAAGATTAAATTTAGTTGAAAATGTGCCTGTATAATCTCAAATTTCTCATGTTCCACATTCATTTATACCTCTTACTGGATGACAACTAGTGATTAATTAGGGGAAAGGGCGAAGGCCGTATTGTTTTCCTTAGATAAATTTCCCCCCCCCAAAGTTTTGGGCACTTTTGGGTCTGTATCACACCCTTTTATATGATTGTATTTGAGGGGTTCTGTAGTGCACCCCTTTTCACCTACAGTAACCAAACTTCATTCAGTTACAGACTAATTGGGCCATATAACTGTTGCACTCGTCATATGCCAGCCCAACAGGAAGCTGGCTATCATGGGAATTTGATATACTTCTCCTAGGGGATTCATCCGGTCGCAACCAAACTCAGTCAGCATGAAGTCAAGACATTGAGGATGCTAAATTGCGAACGGATATTTGGAATGAGAAGTGTGTTATAACTTCTGCAAACATTGATTGATTTTGATTAAACTTCAGTTGTGTGTTTGTGGTATGAGGCCGATCACTTGAATGTGAATACTGTGAGTCAAAGTCATAGTGCCACCAACTGTCACTTTCAAAATGCTTTGAAATCAGCCTCTTATTTTTACCAGATTTGCTTCAGTCTCCTTCAGAATAATGTCAAGACTATACACATGTACACCTGTGAAAGATTCTTGATATCTTGAATACTGTTGTCATGGCAACGCAAATTTAATATTCTTTTTGGGTGCTTTTCAGGCTCTTGGCATGCTTAAAATTGCATGAAACTCGACACACATAAGAGTTGTCAGCTAGTAGACATGGGCAAAGCCTTAGAAACCGAAATTGAAACCTTTTGTCTAAAGGTTGGGGTTAATTTTACCTACAGTCACCAAACTCGGTAAATATATTGTTCTCATCGATCCGCACGACTTTCTAATTTGCAGCCATTAGCTTCAACCAACAGGATGTCAGCAATTTTGGTTTGAATGTGGATTTTTTTGAAAAATCAGGCTATGAATTTTTAACTACTTCTTTTAGGGGATTCTTACGATTCGCACCAAACTTTCTGAACATGATGCCAAGACATTGCAGATGCTACATTGCAAACAGATTTTAGATATTTCCAATGGTGCTATGGCAAGAAAATAAATTAATGATAAAAAGGGAAACAGGAAGAGTCTCATGTCTTGACAAAATCCTTTTACATTCACCCAGTTTAAATTGGCTCCGGGCTGGCGGTGGCGCCGGGCTTGGGCCCCTCATCGCTGCTTGCAGCTATATTTTTGGTTTGTTCTCAGAGACATCTGAGACGAAGTTGGAATGAAACACAGTAGAGAACTCCAGGTAATTTCTTCTTCTTTATCTTGAACAAACTCTCTCTCTCTCACACACACACACACACACGCACACACACACACACACACACACACACACACACACACACACACACACACTTAAGAGCAAACGTACGTGCTCCACCTTGCATCAACATGGCTGTGACTGCATCTGTCGCATCTCAGATGAGCAGCTGCACATCCAGAAGATTGTTTTATTGCTCAGATGTTCCTCTTTTATTAACAATGTTTTCTGTAATAATTTATTTAAGTAGAAACATTGTCTCAGATGTTTCTCCTTTAAGTTCCATCAGGAGAAATGAAAACAGGCTCAAAAGAGTCAATAGTTGTCATCCAGTAAGAGCTGTAAAATGAGATCAGAAATGTTCTAGTTCATACTGAGTTAGCCTGATGAAGCTGTTTCTTCAGTGTTTATGATCTTTTAACTAGACTGGTTGGTTTAGAGGTGGTTGTGAAGTGTGTGTGTTAGAGTGGGGTCATAAAGACCCTTCACACACTTGGTAACACTTTATTTTAGGGTCTTTTAACTAGTTGCTTATTAGCATGCACATTACTAGAATATTGTCTATTTATTTGTACTTATAAAGCACATATTAATGATTTATTCTGCATGACCTTATTCTACATTCTTAATCTTACCCAATACCTAAACTTAACAACTACCTAACTATTCATAAGCGGTCAACTAGGAGTTTATTGAGGGAAAAGTCATAGTTAATAGTTTATATGTGTTCCCTGTACTAAAGTGTTACCACACACTTTTAAACTGACATAATCACAGAGGGTGGGAGAGATTGATGCACCTTGAGTTCAACAGGACATAAACAGATGGATAAAATGATAGATAAACAGATTTTTAAAGGGAGGTTTAATCAGATTTAGCTCATTTCTGGAGAATGCCACACAGACAGAGAGCAGCAGGTGTTTGGGTGTTCAGGGACAGATCAGAGGTTTTAGTCTTATTGTTTGAGGTGTGGAGTGTTTTGTGGGTCGTCGGGTCAGTTTGACACCTGTCTGTCTGGTTTCAGTGTGAGCTTTGATCTGAGTGATTATCAGTCCTGTCTATTTGAGTTGCTTCAGTAGTTTGCTTCTGCTGATTTTCTGTAATGGTCAGATGGTGTGCGTTTCACACAGGGATCATTAACAAAATGTCCAAAACACTGTCATTGTTAACCATGGTATTATTTGGTATTATTTAAAAAAAAAAAAAAAAAGTAAAAAATTTTGAAATACATGTTATGTTAATGTATTTTTTTTCCTGTGATCAAAGCTGATTTCCAGCATCATTACTCCACTCTTCAGTGTCACACGATTCTTCAGAAATCATTCTGATATGATGATTTGATGCTCAAGAAACATTTCTGATTATTATCATTGTTGAAAACAGTTCATATTTTTTTGTGGAAATTGTGATACTAGTTAATATTTTAATAAATGAGAATTTCATTAGATACTCTTAGATGTGAAAGCAACATCTGTGAGGTCTTTATCTCAATCTGAACTGATTGTAGTATGAATATCATCACTGAACATAAACAACAGAGAGAGAAATGTTGCATGTTGTTGAAAACTCACCCAAATGTTACTCTGGCCAAAATATTTCACATACATCACAAATAATTTATCAGGGCTTTCTATAATGACATACTGTATGCTTCACATGAGTGTATGTGTGGGTGTATAAGGTCAGGAATCATAATGAAAGGCAGATGAGTCTGTTGAAGACACATCCTAACCCTGAGGCATGTGACCATCATTACAGATTTGTGACAGTTACGGTACTTATTTTAATCCTTCTTTTCAAACTCAGCTTCTGAACAGCAATTACACAGTCAGTCATCTTTAAGCTGAATTGTTGGTTGTACAGCATGTTCTCTCTGTGTCTGCATGGGTTTCCTCCGGCTGCTCCGGTTTCTCCACAATCCAAAGATATGCAGCATAGGTCTAATAAGGATAAAGCAGTTTGGATGGATGAATGTCGGTTGTACGTTTCTACTGTTTAGTTATAGTTGTATTGGCCAGTAAATGTAAATTGTTAATGTAATAACCGTCTTTGAGTCTTCAATGTGCTGTTTCTGCTGCCCTCTAGTGGAAGCTGGACGCAGTTACACATGAGATACATGCAGTTTGTTGTTGGCACAACAAATATGTAACATTGTGTGAACATTGTGGATATTTAAAGGGATAGTTCTCCCAAAAGATAAAAATCTTAATTTAAAAATGTCCTTACCCTCAAGTTGTTCCAAACCTATATAAATGTCTTTGTTCTGCTGAGCAAAAAAGAAGATATTTTGAAAAATGTTTGTAACCAAACTGTTGATGGGTCCCATTGACTTCCATAGTATTTTCTTTTCCATACTATGGAAGTCAGTGGTGCCCCACAACTGTATGGTTACCTATGTCCTTTGAAATATTTTCCTTTGTGTTCAGCAGAAGAAGAAAAATTACAGGTTTGGAACAACTTGAGGGTGAGTAAATGACAGAATTGTAATTTTAGGGTAAAATTAAAAAATGGTGTATGAATAATCAAGTAAACCCAAGTTGCTTCAGTCCAGTAAATGTTTATCTTACAAATACTTTATAAAAATCATTAAAGATTTCTAAAATAAGACTTTACTTGATAAAATAGTGTGAACTATCAGAAGACAGAAGGCATGAAGTAGATTATGTACAAGTTTTTGTCATATTGATAATTTATTGGCCCTGGAAATTTGCATATTAAATATGATACAGTAGACTAATATTATCATAAATAGGCATAATAGTTATCGTTCAACAGAATTTTACAAAGAATGTTTAGTTTAAGTTATAAGAGAATAAAAGTTTAAATAAAATAAAAGTTTAAAAACGTGTCTAAAATGTTGTAAAAGGCATTGCTAATAAAATAATTTTTTCAATGATTCTACACTGCGTTCCAAATTATGCAATTGACATAGTAAGATTTCAGTACAATAAACATTCAGATTTTAGTTTTTCTAAGAAAATGTTTGTTTGTTTATTTATCCATGTCTTTTTAGATAAATAATATCAATCTCAGACAAAATAATTTACCAGGTCTATGGAAACCCTACTTAGAGGTTGTTCCACATTATTAAGCAAGTCACAGTTCTCATGCAATATGGGGACGAAGAAAGATCTTTATGAAGATGAAAAGCATGAAATGGTGCAATGTTGTGCAAAAGGCATGAAAACAACTAATATTGTGTGAAACTGAATGGAGATTATTGAATTATCATAAGATTTGTGAGTGATTTAGAGCACAGCAGAACTCGGTCAGATAAAGGCTTATTGATGAAAGTTCCTGTCAAAAAAAATATTGTATTAAAAGGGCAGCTATAAAAAAGCCAGTGCTGAGCAGCAAGGTATTTGAAGCTGCTGGTGTCTCTGGAGTCTTGAGAAGCTCTCCATACAGGCTGGCAGTTGTGCGTAAAGATGCATTTCAGCCACTCCAAACCAAACCTCACAAAGAGAAACATTTACAGTGGG
Organism: Chanodichthys erythropterus; assembly: GCF_024489055.1. Classification (NCBI taxonomy): domain Eukaryota; kingdom Metazoa; phylum Chordata; class Actinopteri; order Cypriniformes; family Xenocyprididae; genus Chanodichthys; species Chanodichthys erythropterus. The sequence goes on from NC_090223.1 coordinate 17,354,314, forward strand.
TATTTACGAACTGTGTTACAGTCCTTTTTGAACATTCTGTTGACTATAAGTAACTTTGCAACTACATGTCAACTTATTCTAACCTTACTCCAACCAGTCTACTAATAGTCTACTAACACTCTAATGAGAGTTAGTAGACAGGTAAAACATTACTTATAGTCAACAGAATGTGTTAAAGGTACCATCAAAATAAAGTGAAACCCTTCTTTTCACCAGCCAACTTTCAGCTTTGTTCCCTTGGGCAGAAATCCCCAAATCAAGAAAAGAAACTGCTACCTTGGTAAACAACAGTGGCATTATACAACAGGGATGCTACACATAACAATATGAAACACATTTAATGGCAAATCATGCACTCTAAAAGGAAATGTCAAACAAAAAAAGACATCAAAAGCAGACATTTCAGACATAACATGATCAGATGTTTGGTTTATTTTTGCTTCACAAATGATCTTCTATGGTTCAGCGAACCTTCCAGTGCTGTTTCAAATATATCCGTAGGCAAAATGCTGTGTTAGAATTTTGCAGTTACACCTAGTTATGTAGTAAGGTCTAGCAATTCTAGAAATGCACACACAAACATCCTGTATATATTAGGAACTTGCTTTACTTACTTACTTTGCCTCTTTGCAGAAGCATTTCTCTCTTAATTCACCATTTATACAAGTTAAAATAACAACATTGCTAAAGTTTGTCAAGATAAATCTACAATTTTGAACCACACCCAATAGTGCTGAAAAATATGTGATACTGGAAAACATCTGGCAACTTTCTGAGGAGAATTCTTTCTTTCACTCCCACCCCTCCCATAAAAAGGAGGAGAAGAAGAAGAAGGAAATAAAGATCGTACTTTAATCTTCCATGCACGCTTGAAATGGGGTAAATATAACAGCTATTACTCTTTCAGCTTTCATTTATTTTTTACTTTTATTCATTTAGTATTCATTTCATCCAAAGCAGAATACAACAAAGTGACCACTGATCAAAGATTACAAAGTGAATTACACACATTTTACAGCCTAGGAAAGAGTAAGAAAATGGCTGATTTAAAAAACCTTCTGAAGTACTGAAAACTAACCATTTGTTAGATAACATTGTATATTGATTCTACTACATTGTAAAGCCACATTAAATGTACCTTAAGTGTACAATATTTAGCCTATTTTAGTTTTTTGATGCTTTGATGCTTTTTAAGTTTACGTGCATTTGGCTTGACTGTTATTTTAATCAGACTAGAGTAAAACAATCCCAGGAAGGCTTACAAAAACTGGGACCGTATTCACAAAACATCTTAAGAGTAAAATTAGCTCCTAACTTGGCGACTTGGGAGAAACTCTTAAAAATAATGGGCATGTCAGTCCTAATTTTAGGACTCCTAAATTTTTGGTCTAAGAGTATTTCACAGAGTATTTTAGCACTAAAACTAGCTCCTAAATCTGTGAAACATTAGGGGTAGTATGTCTCCTCTCGAGACTTCTCTCTGTTCTTTAGTTGATCTCAGCAGCTTTGTGAATAGGAGGAAACCTAAAAAAGTTTCCTGTTATTTAGGAGAACTCTTAGTGGTATGATAAAATGTGTTGTGAATACGGCCTCTGTACTTTTACTTAAGTAAAAAATCTGTCTTTATAACTTTTACTTGTGACAGTAGTATTATCTTTGTCCACCTCTGGTTAAAGAGATGTGGAAGCAGCCTCATCTCTTTTGTGTAAACCAAGGAAATGGTGGTTTGTTTGTAATTTTTCACAAGAGCGCTTCATATTACTAACCAACTTCCTTATAACAGTGGTTTAACTGTGCGTTCACGTTATGTCAGAATTACTGCAATTACGAGAATTTTCATCAAGTTCAAGTTGTCATCTTGTAATTATGGTAATTCCAACATCATGTGAATGCTCTGTTGCCATGATTGGAGATGAATCCTCATTTAAGAGACTACAAATAAATGGGTTGATAGGACGCTAGGAACAAAATGCTGTTGTGGAAAACAATGACAATGGCGTTGCATAAGTACAGCAGTACACACCCATCCCTCTCATGAATCTGAGCTTTGATTTTACACAAGACTTTAGCCCTTTATTACATTTGTTCTGGCAGTAGATATAACAGCAGTTAAACATCCGACAGTTTTGATTACAGAGAATTTGATGTACTGACTTACTCAGGTTTGTGTGCTTTCAGTTTGGTAAATGGTTATTTTAAAAAAAGCTGCAATACTTGGAACAACACGGATTTGGAAAATTTTATATTGTTGCCTTGGACAGAACATTTGATAAGTTACCATAAAGGATTAAAGTCTTATAACAATTTTTTAACTAGTTCATACTAATTTACATGCATGTTTTGTTATAATTTGTTGTTTCTGTTCCTTCAGGCATCAACATTTTTTTTTTCTTGTGTGCTACAAGAAGCCCTTCAACTGTAATAATAATATGCAGGTAAATGTGAAAAGAAATGCCTTAAAATAGCTTGAATGCAACTCCACACCCTTGCCTCATTTAGTATCCACAAATATGCAAATTAGCCCCGCCTCCACTCACGCCAGCTCAGAGATCCACTCAAATTACTGAGGTAAACACTGCACAGTGGTATCGCTCTTTACAACATCAGACACATAATGGTAATTAATATGATTAGGCTTTTGCTTGACTAAGTTATCAAATAGTTATTAATGTGTTGCTAATGTTACACAAACCATGTTCCTGTTCTTCATCTCAGAGTCAGACAGCTGCTTTCTAACAATCAGCATCCTTAGAAACACTTTGAACAACTTAGAGCAACAGTGGAGAATGGCACATATTTCATCATAACATTGTAATATATATAATATACATAACTCACCCAATATATAGCTAAATCTACCTGATTTTACATATCAATAGAAAAATATAGCAGGATAACCTGGGTTCTCTTGAGATTGCCCTGCTTCAGAGTAGTCATAGTTAATGATATGCTGAAGCCTGCCCATATGTTGACATGATTGGTTACAAGATAGTTTGTGACATCACAAACCATGTTTTTGAGACTGTCTGTTTTCCATTGCATTTTTAAAGAGAAAATACTCAGCAATGTTGTTGACTTATGAATTTGCACATGGTTTGTCTTAAAGCATATTAAAAATACCACATAGACATAAACAACATTAAAAATGTGATTTTGACCACATGGGGGACTTTAATTGCTGCAAAACCCATAGACAACACAGAAACCTTGATTTGGTAATTCAGACAAAGATTTATTCAGCTCATTATTATTCAAGCATGATGTAGGGGAGACCAGGCATGCCTTATATTTTTTTTATTAATGTCTGTATCTCAGTATTTTTTTTATTTATCTCAGATTTTGATATAATGCCACATTTGTCCATTTGTTTGTAAATTTAAAATTAAAGTTGTTTTGAAATCTATAAATTATGTCGAACCTGTATGAAACTTGTCAAACCACTATCTTTATTCTGTGGGACACAAAATAAAATATATATATTTTTAAAAAATCTTTAAATGTTTGGAAGTCAATTGGGTTCCAATATTGTTTAGAATCTAACATTCTTAAAAATATCTTCTTTTATTATTGCAGGTTTGCATAAAAAGTTGTTGATATTGCTGGTAATTTATTTAATTATTCAATCTCCATTTTCAAATAAAAATGTCTCAGTTTCACCCTTCAAATGTCTCTTTGCGGCTGTAAGACTATAAAACATGGACCTTTGCCCATAAAAACAACAACAACAACAACAACCAAACATGTGAGAGTTGTTCATCAGTTGTCAAATGTCAGCTTGTACACGTTCTCATTTGTTCAATCTATTTGGGTCCATTGAAAGAATATGGGGAAAGTAGTTTCAAATGTCATTTTCTGTATGAGTAAATGTTATATTTTAAATTAAACATGATACTCTGCCAATTCAGGTGATGTGCAATATATAATTAACATGATCACACATCAACTGTTTTAAAATGTATAACTTTTATAGCAAAACAGGTTTTTGTCATGGTAATATTTTTTTTTTTTTTTCAAAGAAAATATATTATGTCACCTCAGATTTGTGGTCATGTATGACATCAATTTCTCTCTAATTTCTAGTTAACTTGATTAACAATCATACTTTGTTTTGATACAAAGCCATGTTTAAATGTTTTTATTTTATTTATTTATTTATTTATTTATTTATTTATTTATTTATTTTTACCAGAAAGGTTTCTGATCCATTATAGAAGACTCAAGACATTTGGAGGTAAGTATCAGATAAAACAACATATAAATTATATATAAACATATAAACTCATATATGTTTATTATGTTGCCATTTCACAACATGCCATGTCTTTGTTGCAGAAAGTACATTAGTTTGTACACTAACCCACGAATAACCATAACCAATCACCTCAAATGTAGGATTGTGGATAAAACATTTATTGAGAATGAGATTTACATTTTTATTTGCTTTGCCAAAATGTCTCACCAAAAAAAAGAAAAAAGAAAAAAGTTTACAACATACACTTAATTCTTTCCCCGCCATTAAATTTTCTGGCTTTCTGTGTTTTCACTGTTATACAGTAGGGGGCGCTATGACACATCTTCTGAAAGAGTACTGAATCTCCTGATCAAAACATATGTGAAGAAGATGCAGAAACGTACTCGGTTATGTAGGTAACCTCGGTTCCCTGAGATATGGGAACAAGTACTGCGTCGAAGACGCATATGGGGAAAACTAATTTTTCTCCGATTTACTGAAGCCTTTTTCAAGTACGCAGTGTAACTGCACGGCCATTGGTTCGAGTATTGAAACATTTTGAACCAATGACCGTGTGGCGGAGCTGCGTGAGCCTATGGTGATGCAGCGCACCAGAGCCCGCCAGGGGCAAATGGCTATATAAGAAGGATCGCCATAGGATCTAAGGTTATTCGACTGAAGCGACAACACTGAGTTGTGCAGCTTCATAGCACGGCAAAGTATGCAGTACTCGTTCCTGTATCTCAGGGAACTGAGGTTACATACGTAACTGAGTACGTTCCCTTTCAATACTACACTCGTACTTCGTCGAAGACGCATATGGGGAGCATATTCAATCACGCTGTGCTATGATAGGGAAATGACTGGGAACCCACCATAGGTGACGGAGGGGCCTAGAGGATAACTATCGAAGGCGAAGCCATCATGTCCCTAGAAGTTACACATGCTTATAGGGGAGCTAGCTCCCATAACACAGAGATGCATACCAGACGGGCTAAGTTGAGGCCATCTGAGCTATGCAGTGAGGACTTGGGCATGTAACGCCAGAACGTCCAAGTTATAGCACCTGGCAAATGTGGACGGTGAGGACCAGCTGGCCGCCTCACAGATGTCACTAATAGAAATGCCACTAGACCAGGCCCATTATGAGGCCATGCCTCTAGTGGAGTGGGCTCGTACTCTGATGGGGCAATGTAGGCCCATAGACAAGTAACAGAGAACGATAGTGTCGATAATCCAACGCGAAAGTCTTTCTTCGTGGCCGGAAGCCTCTTGGTATGGCCGCCAAAGCACACAAAGAGCTGATCCGACTGCATGAAGGGGGTGGAACACTCAATGTAAGTTCTCAGTGCCCTGTAGGGGCAAAGTAAATTCAACTCTTGCTCATCCCCTGCGGGAGGTAGCGCTGTGAGTGTAATGACCTGCGCTCTGAACGGAGTCGAGAGCACCTTTGGTACGTACCCATGCCTTGGTTTCAAGATAACCTTCGAATCGTTAGGCCCGAACTCGAGGCATGCAGGGCTCACAGAGTGGGCCTGCAAGTCGCCTACTCGCTTGACCAATACTAAAGCCAGTAGCAGAGCAGTTTTGAGCGAGAGGGGTCAGCTGACTGCAGCGGCTCAAAGGTAGGGCCTTTGAGCGCCCTGAGAACCGTGGAAAGGTCCCAGGAGGGGACAGTGATAGGGGCATGAAATGCTGCTATGGCTGCCACGTACACTTTGAGAGTGGAGGGAGTGAGGCCCTTGTCCAAACGCTCCTGGAGAAATGACAATATCAGAGATATGTCGTACGAGACCAGGTCTCCGTTTTGGGCTGTACACCAGGCGGAGAAGGCCGAACATTTTAGGATGTAGAGGCGCCTAGTAGACGGAGCTCTAGCCTGAGAGATGGTATTTAACACAATCTTGAGGAGGTTTCCCAGTGGGTGCGTCACAGAGTAAGGATAACTTGTTTGATGTTCTAATCGGAACGGAAGAGTGGTGTTTTCCCCTGCGACTATGCCGTCTTGCAGTCACCCAGTTGCCCTGCTGCACGGGCTCTACAGCCAGAACTGAACAATGTACAGAGTTCACTAAGCTAGTTGCATCCAAAACAGTATCTAAAGTCCTTGCATTCTTACTATCCTCAATTAAATTTTGGATGCATGTCTCTAATTCTGAAATCTTCTCTGTCAGCCTGACTATCTCCTGCATTTATCACATTTGTAAATCTCACCGCTGACAGAGAAAGCTATACTAAGCATGTGACAGACAGTGCAAGTAACGATAACAGGGGAAGATGACATGATTCGCCGTGTGCTTCACAGTACTATAGCTCGTCCTGGTCAACATTTCATTCAGTAATGTTAGGCAGTTTTGATTTATATGCTGTTAAATGTTTGATGATCCCGTTGTTTTACATTTGCGTAAGCAATCTTCTATCATTGTTTCAGCTGCTTCTTCTCCTGTGTTTTAATCCGGAGAGTCTGTACTCTTTCAGAAGATGTGTCATAGTGCCCCCTGCCACAGCGTTTCCCAAACTGGGTGCCATCTGGCGAGAGCAGGGGTGCCATTTAAAAACTCCTTCAAACATTTTTACATTTTTAAAAAAAAAATCATTTATTATGTACCATGTATCTCTGATGTCCCTAATAACAAATAACACACACACATTTATAATAAAAATGTGAAATGTAAGAAAGGTTGAAATGAATTTCGGCGGGGGTTGCGCATGATTTCATTCCCTTGCTTCATTCCCAGTGCGCACACATAAAGCTGCCTTTTTTCATGGCTTGTTGCGCTTATGGTCAAATACACACAAACATATTGTCACTATGTATGTCTTGCCTTGTATTCACATGGTTATATCCTATAAGTAGTGCTGTCAATGTTAACGCATGCGATTGATTTTGTCTGTTTAACGGGTTAAAAATATTTAACGCATTTAACACAGCACACTTTTTTTTTTTTTCCTTTGGCTAGCATTACATTATATGATCATGCTCTTCTTCATGCAAATGCTTTTAAACCATACAAGCACAACAAGACAAATGAAAACGCACTGTCTGTGAATGTTCTGACAGACACACGACACACGGAAAGACAGACAGCGCAGCAGAATTTTCTTGTGTTTTCTGCACTTGAACGAATAATAACACACATAATTATGGCAAAATGTCAGTTTTGTCTAGTCTCCTCATAAGAGCAGTTAAATAAGTATTAAATGAACGTAAAAAGTTGTGATGCTATCTAATGCTATCTGTCATTAATGTTAATAAAAAGATGTCATTAAACAAATATACTAAAAATATATATTTAAAATATACTTTCTTTATGTTGTTTCTATATTAATTTGGAGATTAACTGTGAAATGATTACGTTAAAAAATATAAACTTAAATTAAATTAAAAACAAGCTATCAAAATTACCCCAATATAAAAACACAAATACACTAAGGGAGCAATCATTTAGGCTAGGTGAAATAGTTGTAATGGTAATTGAGCAATATTTATATATGAATAAAAGCCTTAATTAAAATCTGTCATCAAAGTGATGAAAATACTGATTTCCTAGACTATCAATGGATGGACAAAAAATTTGATAATATTTACAATATCTATATGACAGTAGGCCTATATATGGCGGTTCTTCCCTGTGGTATTGAAAATCAATACTTTTCAAGGAATCATATCAAAGTAGTATCATGACAACACTAGTGTGGGGTGCCACAAATTTTTAAAAAATGTCAAAAATTTTGCCGTGACTGAAAAAAGTTTGGGAAACACTGCCCTACCATATAGCAGTGAAAACACTGATAGCCTGAAAATTCAGTCAGTGGTGGGGAAAGATTACAGTAGATTTGAAGTAAATTCCTATGTACTACCAGTGGACTAGCCTACACAAAAATTCAGATACTAAGAATTAGGAACATACCTGTTTTTTTTTTTCATCAATCAATATTTTCAAACAATGTAAATTTATAAGACAGTATCTGGATGTTTTCACATATAGTTTGTTTTAAAAGAACCAAACCCAATTCACTTAAAGTGAACCAGAAAGGGAACCAGCCGAAAGTGACCTCAGTCCCTATGGTGTTCACAATCTAGTGGACTCAAAAGATAACCCAGTTCTTTTTTTGGTCCTCTTCAGCACTGAAGTGATCTTAGACCATTTCTTGTTCACACCACAACTTCATAAGAACTCAGACCCCTGTTTTCAGTAACACTGCTGCATATTTCCAATTGTTAAAATAAAAAAATAAAGAAAAAATAAGCAGTGGATAACTAATCAGAAGTTTATTACATCACACGACATAATTTCAACCTAATCATGTCTGCTGTATACACACACACACACACACACACACATATCCCCGGGACCTAATGATGAGTCAGTTTGGGTGACTGGGGGCAAAACACCCACTCTCTATGCGTCCTCTAGTGCATCCCTGACCAGTTGATGGACCATGCTCAGGCGCTCTTTCAATCGCCTGAAGTACTCCAGTTCTAGTCCACCAGCAATCTCCGGCTCAGGGGGTGACCCGAACACCAAGTCCAACGGCGTGCGGAGCTCCCTTCCAAATATCACTGTGCACTGGCTCAACTCTTGCACTGCTGTCCTATATGCCCACAGGACCAGGGGCAGATGCTGGTCCCAGTCTCTCTGGTGCTGACTGGTCAAGATGTTAAGTTGGGTGGGGAGTGGTTCTTGTCTTCTTCACCCCCAATTGCTGGCACATCGGCTCTGGTCACTATGAAGTTTGTCCGGCACTCCGAACCGGGTGAACATTTCATCCACTAGCCAATGCGCCGATGTGGAAGCACTCTGATCTGGCACTGCATACGCCTCTGGCCACGTCGTAAAATAGTCCATTGCGACCAGGACAAAACGGTTGCCGGCCTCCGTGATGGGGAATGGACCCAAAATGTCCACCCCAATCCTCTCCATGGGGGCCCCGACTACGTACTGCTGCAACGGCACATGAAAGCATTGGCTGGGTCCCTTCTGCGCCGTGCAAACATCGCAGCAGTGAACCTGCTGACATCCAGACCAGTAGAACTGCTGCCGCAGCCACCACACTGTCTTGGAGTTTCCGAAGTGGCCGGCTCCAGCTGCCCTATAAACCCAATGGAGAACCTCCGACTGCAAAGCATGGGGGAACCAGGAGTTGCAGATGGTCGATTCCCCCGCCTGGGGCCTGCCACCACCTGTAGATCTTGCCGTTGTGGAGCTCCAGGCTGCCCCACTGAGAATAAAGGGTCTTGATCTCGGGCCCCTAGGAAGACATGGCTGGCCAGTCCAGACATGCTTGAGCCTCCAGCCAGCCCCTCACCTTCACCAGCACTCGATCGTTCACCTGCTGTTGCCTTAACTGCTCAGTAGTAAATGGCTCCCCATCTCCAATGCTGTCACCCGGCCTTGCTGCCGCCGACCAGGGCTCCATATCTCTTTTTGTTCCTGGCGACTGCAGTACTGACATTCGTCAGCTAAGCATGGACGTCTAGACAGGTTCAGCCCCGGCGTGCTAACGCTGACGCCCCGGTCGGTGCTGAACCTCAAAGTTGTACTCCTGGAGGATCTCCAGCCATCTTGCTACCTGACCCTCTGGCTGGCGGAAGTTCAGCATCCAGGTGAGGCTAGCGTGACTGGTCCTCAGTGTGAACCTGGTTCCCAGGAGGTAGGGCCTGAAGTGACGGACCGCCAGGACCACTGCTAGCAACTCCCGCCGGGTGACGCAGTAGTTTCTTTCTGGGCGACTGAGGCTGCAGCTATAGTAGGCCACAACTCGCTCTCCATTCTCCCCCCTCTGGGAGAGTACAGCCCCGACCCCCACATTACTGGCATCAGTGTCCACAAGAAATGGTTGGTTGGGATCAAGGTAGGCCAGGACAGGAGCATCAATGAGAGCGGCTTTTAGCTGCTGGAAGGCCGCTGCACAATCCTCAGACCACTCAAACCGCCGGCCCTTGTTTGTCAACTGATGTAAGGGGCTGGCGATGGTTGCAAAGTCTCTGATGAATCTCCTGTAATAGGAGGCCAGGCCCAAGAAGCTCCACAGCTCAGTGATGTTGGTTGGTCGGGCCAGTCCCTCACCGCGGCCATCTTTGATGGGTCAGTTGCCACCCCGCTCTCGCTAACCAATTGCCCCAGTTACTGTGTCTGGCAGGTGAGCAGGTTACACTTGGCCGGGTTCAACCGCAACCGGCACTACGGATGGTTATCAGAACCTCCTGTAAGTTGTGAACAGCCTGGTCAAAATCAGCCTCTCAAAGGTGGCTGGGGCATTACACAGTACAAAGGGCATCACCTTAAACTGCCACAGTCCTTGACCTATGGTAAATGCAGTTTTGTGCCGGGCCTCTGTCGCCAGCTCTACCTGCCAATACCTGCTGCGCAAGTCCAAAGAGCTGAACCAACAGGATCCAGCTACGTAATCCATTGCATAGTCAATGCGCGGCAGCGGGTATGAGTCCTTGCGGGTGACTGCATTTAGTCGCCGAAAGTCCATGTAAGGGCGCCACTCCCCGTTTTCTTTCGTACCATAACCATGGGTGCGGCCCAGGGACTATCTGAGGGCTCAATAATGCCATTAGCTGCCATGTCTCAGATCATTTCTTCCTGGCGCTTGGCGAGAGGCAGTCTATGGGGGCGCAAGCGAATGGGGGCAGCAGGGCCAGTGTTGTACCGGCGCTGTTCTGGTACAGTCCTCCTCTCGGGCTGCAAAAATGTCCACAAAGTCTGTCAAAAGGCATTGTAATTGCTACCGCTGCAGCGCGCTTAGTTGCTCACTGCTTCGCCGCCCCAACTCCTCAACAGCAGCAACAGTCTCAGGTGACGGGGGGTCAATGGAGCATGCGGTGGTAGTGCCTGGGAGGCACTGGTCTAAGCTACAATACTTTGCCGTGGCTCCCCCTGAGTCTCTGCAGCTCTCGTGTGACGGCTTGGGGCCAGAGCCGACAAGCACTGATGTCCGGGCGATAGCTGCGGGGCGGCGCCTTCTCCATGACGGCTCTGGCCCAACTGGAGTGGCACAATCTCATCACCGAGGCAAAGGGCGCCCCCGACACGTCGACACATGCTCCCCAGTTAGCCAACAAGCCAACAATGCACTCATCTCTGATGTCGGCGAGCCAGATCTCGTGGCTCATCTGGATCATCCCCACCACCACAGATAACAGCTTCTTCCCAGGCATTACTGTCTTTTCACCTGTGACGGTGAGCAGTTTGGTATTGGTGGGGGTCCAGTTCTCCGGAAGAGGACATTCCTGACAACAGTCCTTTTCGTAGCAAGCAAATGGTGGACCCCGTATCACTATGTTTGTAGCGTGATCCATTAAAATGTACAATATATATATTTTAATTCAGATCTAGATACTATTAGGTCTCGTTTCACGAGATCTCATGAGACTAATATGTGATGAGATTTCTCGTCGAGGTGAAAAGTAGTCTCATGATATTGCCATGACAGAGTGGTTAGGATGATTAGGAAAGAATATGCCACCGCTATGTTTACATTACGCCTCCACTGTCATTTTGCTTTGTATTTAAAAAAAACCCCAAACATTTCATTCAGTTGGATAACGGTCGCCGCCACTCCATATTTACAGAGTACATGCAATCGTGAATGTGAAAGTAAACGCGAGCATGTATTCAGACGCGATTTCAATACCCCGCATTTTGAAAGCGGCTCCCTGATGAATACAAATATCTTGCAATATGAAAGCTATTTTAGGCTGGGCAGTGTAGTTGTAACCATCTCTTAGCTCTGTATCAGTGAAAAATTTGGTCTTATTTGCACTTTGAATATTGAGAGAGTGCGATTATGGTTGCACTTAATGTAAAGTGTAAAGTGTTACCATAAGTATGAATAACAGTTTTCTCTTAGTCTTATTAAGCACAAACAGTAAGGTTTCATTTGTTAACATTAGTTAATGCACTGTGAACTATCATGAACTAACAATTAATGACTATTTTTATTAACTAACATAAACAAAGATTAATAAATACTGTAGCAAATATAATGCTCATTGCTCAAACATATTGCTCGTTAGTTGATGTTGGTTAATACATTAATGTTAATAAATGAGACCTTATTGTAAAGTGTTACCATTTTTATTTACTGTTTTATTTCTATGATCAGTTTGTGGAAAGGAGTTCAGTTAGGAGGTCAAAAGTTGTAGAAGCTCATAAAACATGTACAGTAAGGTCTGAAGAGACTGAAATCATACAGAAGAGAAGTCAGTCAGTTGAGTTAGTGGCAAAACCTTTTACAGTACTTGAGTATTGTTGTCTTTTACTGCATATGATAATTCATACTCAGAAAGTAGAACTGAAATGACATTCATTACAAGAGGATTAGTTAAAACCAAGGGTTTTTTTTTCTCCATTTTAACACCTATTTGCCACTTGTTTGCCACCTGATGTCACCTGATGGAGTTTGGGTTCCTTGCCGCTGTCGTCTTTGGCTTCCTTGCCGCTGTCGTCTTTGGCTTGCTTAGTTGGGGACACTTGACATTTGATATTCAATAGTATTCTTGACATTTATTCAACAGTGCTTCTGATCTGCCTGCATTGACACTATTATTTAAGAGCTGCTGTGCAGCCAAATTATGTACCAGTTATCAATGTAAAGCTGCTTTGACACAATCTGCATTGTAAAAAGCGCTATATAAATAAAGGTGACTTGACTAAAAGGTGACTAAAACATTTCAAATACACCTGCAGACTACTTTTTTCTTGTCATGTATTTCGCCATTGAGGATTTCTTAAAAATAGTGTGTAAAAATCTTGTCTCGTCTCGTTCTCGTGAACTTAATCTCGAGTCTCGTCTCGTGAGCTACCTGTCTCGTCACACCCCTAGATACTAGTATTATTACTATTACTCCACTAGGTCTGAAATATATTGCTCGTTGCAAACATTATGATTTTTATGACTTTACATATAGTACATTATTTAATTATTAATTTACTATTAATAAATGTGTAAAGTTGCATAAAATGGAAATAAAGTAGGCTAACTACGTTACCTCAGATGGTTGAATGGCTGGATTCCACAACTGGTAAAATAAAACATAAGACAATACAACATTTACTGTAGGAGCCATACAATTTACTGGTGACTTAAAAAAAACTGTTCTACTGCGCTTCTGATTTGGCAGGGAAATTCGCCGATTTTGACCTTGGGTTCTATACTCTTTGGTGCCGGTGTTGCAATGGAATGTTCTATTGAGTGTCGCTTCTTGTTAGTGTATATTCTTTGGTTTGAGTATGGTTCACTTTTGGGTCTTTTTAGGGGGATCTGAGATCACTTGGTTTGTTCACATATACACGCTGAACTGCTTTGAGAACATTTAAAAGGGTTAAAGAAACTAGGTGTGAAAACACCCTCTAAAACTATGTGAAAAGTATTTAATAGGCTACTCAATCAAAAGATTAAACACAACTACAAGCCAAGTATACTTAGAATAATTAATTCTTAATCTCAATCAAAAGATTGAGTACAAGTATAGGCCAAATATACTTAGACTTTTCTGTCAGTATAAGTCAAGTATACTTAAGTACAATTTTAAGTATATTTCTGAGAAGTACATAAAGTATGTTTCTGAGAAGTATATAAAAAGTAGACTGAAATTATACTTTATTATTTTTAGTTTAAATGAAGTATACTAATAGCACACTTGAATAAACTTCTTTTTCGTAAGGGTAATTTTGTCAATATTCAACAAAAATATGAAAAATGTACTGTTTATCAGACTAGTGTGCTTTAATGTTTAACCAGGAAGTTTGTTTTGAAATGCTTTTATTTTGTACAAAATGGAGCAAAGTCACACTTGTGGTGTTCCTGGTCAAAAGTGACCAGCCTACAATCAGTCTGTTCAAAATGTAAATACAAAACCTGTCCTAATTGAAAGGAAACAAGTTGACAGAAAGATTGAATCCAATATTTGATGATAATATTGCATAACGAGATAATTATAAGCTATTTTTTGTAGGCCGTTCATTTTTGACATGGAGCACCCAAAAATGTACATCAATTATCCAAAAAAGTCAAAGTCAGTAAGTTTTAGTCCCAATGCAATAACGTTAACATTTTTTTCTACAATATTCCTGATTTTCTTTCAGAATAATGTGGAGATGGCTGTTTCATCTGAACTTCCATTGAACATCAATGACTGGAATAAAGACCATGTGAGACAATGGATGCTTGATATAAAAGTGGACAAAGAAGATGCAGAGATTTTGTATAACCAGAGAATTAATGGAGCTGGTCTTCTTCTCTTGGACGAGACGGATCTCTCTTGCATTCAAAGCCTATCACTGAATGCTAAAAAACTAATTATTCACAACATAGGTTTTCTGAAACAAAAGACTCAGCAGCCGAATGATGTGGTGACTCAGTCTTATAGCTTGAAGCCTTACCCTTTCAATAGATTTAATGCTGCTCACCGGTACAGAGAAAACAGCAATCTAGATGTAACTGAAACTGGTCCTATAGACCTTATACAACCATGCCATGAATTCAAAGCATTCACCAACACAACAGAAGAGAATAGAATGAGTAAATATACATATGAGGTGATTCGATTTGCAGCAGCTTGTATGAATAGCCGCACAAATGGCACTATTCATTTTGGAGTGGCAGACAAACCACATGGACAAATTCTGGGTATTAATGTTCAGAACACAGATGTTTTTGATAGACAACAGTCACATGCAATTGAAAAACATTTCAAATGGGAAAGGTCTGTTAAAATAGCAAAGAGGTGTATAAAACCTCCTCGCTTTGTTGAAGTTCTCAAAGCTGACATGACATCTGCAGGAAAACGTGTTATTGAGGTAGACATAGAGCCGTCCTCCATAGTCTGTGAAGAATTTCACTTTAACACTTATAATGTTGATAAAAATGAAGACGAGATGCAAGAGCCCAATGGTGCAGAGAAGAAGCAGAATGATAGCAAGTCTTTCTTTATAAGGGATGGCAGCAGCAGCAAGAATCTTATTACATCTGCTTCCTCAAAGGAGTATGAGAAATACACTGCAATTGCAAACATGCAACGATTGTCCCAGTTGAGGAAGGACGCTGAAGAAAAGCATCTCTCTGTTGTCAAAAACAGTGTACAAGGCTCAAAATTGTGTGAGATGATAACAGGAGGGACCCAATCTTTGGACAAGTCACACTTTGAATGGAACATTTTGGTGGTTAACAAGTCTCATCCTGTTCAGCTGGAAAACCTGGATTTCCTTGTTCACATGAATCTAGTGGCTGTTCTGGATTTTGATCCAGAATCTGATGAGAACGGCTTGAATAAGATTCTTGAAGAAAGAAAAATGTCCAGTGTTCATTTACCAGCTCGGTATAAAGTTACAGGTGCAGTTGAAGACATTTTAAACAAGTTAAAGCTGACCAAAAACACAAGCTGGGTTTTCTGTAATGGAGGCATTAATGAGGAAAACCCCTCTGATGTTGACAACTGGTTGACTGAGAAGGGATCTTCAGTGCGTGATGTTGTTTCTTTCCTGTGCAGAAGAGATGTGCTGCCTCGCAAGAAATTTCTTATCATATTCTTGCTGTTAAGTCAGGTGAGCGACGCCAACGACCCTTTGCTTGAGACCTTCAGTATGTTTTTACAGGAGCTCAATGGAGGAAACCAAATCTTATGCATCTGTGACAATGAAACAACATACTCCTACTGGAAGGATCTCATTAAGGGCCGATATAAAGTTGACATCTCTAAAAGATGCATTTATGAGCTAAGTTTTGCTGAGGTCAATGGCACCGTGCTCAGTTTGTGGTCAGAGAATCGTAAATTAAACCGGTTTCTGCCTTGTGGTGGAGGCAGTAATGTTGTGCTATCAAAGAAAATTGAGGAATCCTTAGAAACACTGAGTGTCCTTTGCGTGAACCAGTGTGATGGAGAAAATGAGGACAAACAACATCATGAGGAGAACTTTTACAAGGGAGGAAAGGTGTCTTGGTGGAACTTCTACTTCTCAGAACTGCCCGGGTCAATGCCATTCATCAAACGTGACAAGTTTGACTACATCTTCAACACTATTATTCCAGACATACGCAGCCGGAAGAGAGCTTGTGAGTTTTTCAACATCTTCCATCTTCCAGGCTGTGGTGGCACGACATTAGCCATGCATGTCTTATGGACACTGAAGGATAAATTTCGTTGTGCAGTGATGAAGAACACAACAGATGATTATTCTACTGTAGCAGAACAGGTTGTGCAGCTTCTAACATATGAGACAAAAGAGCAACCTACACGACTTCCCATTTTGCTCATGATCGATGACTTCCAAGACCTCTGCGATATAAAAAAACTCCAACTTCAAATTGAAGAGGAATGTTTGAAGCAAAACATTTTTTCAAAGTCTCCACAGGTCATAATTGTCAACTGCATGCGAGCTGAATCCTGTGACCAGACTGATGATGCAGTTTTCATTGGAAACCGTTTATCTGAGAAGGAACAGGGACTGTTTGAAGAAAAGCTAAAGGAGTTTGAGAAAACCAACACAAACACTAAAACATTTTATGGGTTCATGATTCTGAAGAACAACTTTTCATCTGACTATATTCAAGGTGTTGTGAAAAATACACTGAAGGGCTTCAACTTCCAAGACAAACATTCTCAACTTTTTGCAGTTCTTGTCCTCCTGCATGTCTACTGCAAGAATGCATTGCTGTCAGTCTCCACATGTGAAGAGTTCCTTGGTCTGCAAACAAAAGCAAACTTTGAAGTCGAAGATGGATTTGAGAAGTTTTCCACTCTTTTAACAAGATGCACAGCTTATTCCAACATTACCTTTGAAGGTGTGAGGGTGATTCACTCGAGTATAGCTCAACACTGTTTGAAAGAGCTGTCAACTTTGTCATACAAAGTGTCAAAGGCAGAAATCACTAACCTTCTGCTCACAACAGACTCATTTTATGAGTACACTCTGGGGAAACAAAAATTAATGCAGGATGTTCACAACATGTTGGTGAAGAGGCAGTATTCGGCTAAGGCTGAGGACTCACTTTTTTCACCTCTTATCCAACATATAATGAAAGAGACTCCAGGGATGGAAGAAATTGTTCTACACAATTCAGCAAAGCGCTACAGTAAGGATGCAGTAATATTCCAGCTCCTCGCCAGGTACTACATCAAAAAACAGGACTTTACAAAGGCCATGATTTGGGCAAAAAAGGCCAAATGCCATTTAAAGGACAACTCATACATATGCGATACAGTATCACAGGTACTTGTACGTGGGCTCAAGCATGTTGTTCACAAAGACAGAGATGATCCCATCAAGCCAGAGAGTCTTGATGGGTATCTTACTTTGGCTGAG
Source organism: Chanodichthys erythropterus (assembly GCF_024489055.1). Lineage (NCBI taxonomy): Eukaryota > Metazoa > Chordata > Actinopteri > Cypriniformes > Xenocyprididae > Chanodichthys > Chanodichthys erythropterus. The sequence goes on from NC_090223.1 coordinate 17,371,861, forward strand.
TCTGCAGCAGAAGCTTGCAAAGAAACACAACTAACTGCAAACAAGGAGGCCGTATCTCGATTGCAAAGACTAAAGGATTACAATACTTACAACACTGCTGGCCATCTCGGTGAACTTCAAACTGCAGCTACTGTCATACAAATACTGCAGAAGACACCACTGTTAAACTGCCTTGGTCAAGTCCTCTTGGATAAAATTACCATTGAAGAATTGTCAAGGAAGAACCCTGAACTAATGCAATATTACCATGTATTGCAGAAACACAAGAAATATCTTCTTCAACTAAAACACACAATGAAGAATCATTTTGATTTTCTTGACAACTTTTTTGTCAATTTAGTACCCTTTTTTGCAGAGAAAGACAAACAAAAAGAGCTGACGAAGCCCAAGGTTTCCAGGTACTTTCAACAGTACACTGACCTCTTTTGTAAAATAAATTGGAGCGAGCTGGTCAACAATGAGAGCATGAACCGCATGGTTAAAATTGATCAAACGCGTCAATGTCTGGAGAGGAACAAGGGTGATTCCTATTCTGGCCTTCTGGAATATTTGTATGAGAAAGACTCTGCATCATCTCTTGAAGAGATCATCCGGCAGTATCATTTCATTCTGAAGTCAAAAGAAGCCAGACTGATGGACATTGTGAACTTCGTCTATGCCCATGTAATTCTGGCCAACATCAACCCTGCATCTCAGTACATCATGCCTTACCAAGACCTTCGTGAATTACTCCTTCGAATAATTGATCGCCCCATACCCTTCAGTGAGATTCTGCCATTGCACTACATCACAGTTTTATTGTTATGGCATGAGGACCGTGCATTACCAACTTCACAAATGAAGACGTCATACTCAACTAAGCTGAAACCTGTGTCTAATGGTAAGAGAGCAGCTGTTCATTTTTACCTAGGGAACGACAAAGGTTATGGCAGCCTGTTTTCCCACAGGGATATAAACAGCTGGTTAAGATCAGGGCAGGACATCTCAACTCAATGGGATGATGAAAAAATATGGAAGAAAGTGAGAGACAGTAATAAACTTCACAGAGTTTCTGGTAAAATTTGTGACGGTTTTATCAGCGTTGCAGACAGAAGGGTTGATCCATTGTTCAGAAGCCAGTTACATAACGAATATGGCACAAGAGTGACATTCTTCATCGGATTCTCAATGAATGGACCAGTTGCATTTAATATAGACTATGATTCATAAGGTTCACAAGCCTGATCTAATGGATCTGACTGACGACATGAGAATCATGAACGAGAAAACTTTCTAGATTTCCAGTTCAAAACATTAGGACTGGGTCAAAGGAGCTCATGCACATGGTTCCTTGAAATTATTTAGATTTGCTTCATTATCATATTCACACATCAATACAAAGTAATCTTTTAATCACAATTTGTTTTTGGTTTTTTAGCAGAAATGCCTAATAGTGTTTAATGTGAATTTTGTAAAAGTAATGTTGTGATTTTGTTCAGTGAGAGGGGACTGAGAGTGGCCAATGCTGCATTGACTACCAGAGAGCACATTTCTCTTTGCGTGGAAATACATAATTTTATAATTATTAATATAATATTATGACTCTATTCTTTTGTATGGTTGACGTTTTAGATGGGTTTATCTCAATTAAAGCAGTCAAATGACCGTGATCTCAACTGGTGGAAAATGACGCTCAGCCCAGCCAGCCACTGCTGAGACGCGAGTATAACGCGTTCTCTAATCACTCTCGCTGCATGGAAATACATAATTTTATTATTATTAATACAATCTTATGACTCTGTTCTTTTGTATGATTCACGACCGTGATCCTGACTGGTTGCTACTGATGATGCTTCTCTGGATGCTCAACCAGCCGCTTCCTCTGTCATTAAGGATTTATTTATTTATTTATTTATTTTTAAGCTTGTGTTTTAAGTCTGTAATAGGCTACTACTAATAATGATAACAATTTTTTTTTTTTTTTTTTTTTAAAAAGCTGCAAACTTTGTTATTAATTCCTTATAGGATGAGTCTTTCATTTTTTTATCTTTAAAATGAGTGTCACGTCATTTTGTTTAACTGAATAAAGATGTTGTTTGCAATTTTGTGTGTTAAGTCTTAGAGTTCAAACTTACAGACTTGTCAGACTTATCTTGTTAGTAAAAAATTCCAACTTCACAGAAGATGGTATAAACAGGACAATAGTAGCCTAGCCTATACAATGGATCTAGCAGAAATCTTTATGGTAAAGCCAATAATTTTTAAGAGACTACAAAAACCCAACCCTTGGGATGTAGCCTACATATTGGGACGTTGTATTGTTTTTTTCTCATTTATGTTTTCTCTTTTTTTCTTCTTTTTTTTTAGTTATAACCGAACTTTAACCCTTTAATGCATGGTGTTTACTACAACATGATCAAGGGTGACTGGGACATAAGGTCAAAAGGGACAGTATAATTAATTTTCTCACCTGATGAGTGAAAATAAAAACTTTTTTGCTGAGCATATCATGTAGGTGGGACGGGCATGCATCAAACAGGAAGTTGACCATGAAATGCATGAACTGAGGAAAATGACATAAGCTTTTGGTAGTTTTAATAACAGTGTCTTAAAATAATCATAGCTATATTGTACAAACTTTTGATGGAAACATGCACTACTGCTACAAAATCTGTAAACATGTTTTAATATCATGTCTCTATTTTCAGAATTAGGTTCTGTTTTGTTCTTTGTTTGTTTTGTTTTGTTTTTTTTGTCATAATGGGACAGTAGAAATTTGTGTGATTGGGACAGTGCTTAAATGCTTTGCTAAGCAAGAAAATCATAAGCCTTGCAATATGCTCTATATGCTCTATCTATATCAGTGATCCCAACCATGTACAAGCTCTAATAAACCACTAATTAACTAAATATTCATGAGCTAGATTTTACTAAAGTAAAACAACCAAAATCTAAAAGAATAGAAATATCATAGTTAAACTATTTCAATTATTTATTTATTTATTACCGATTTTGTTGCAGTATAAGGTTTCTGAAGGTTAAATGTGTTCATCAAACTGTTAATTGGTGATGGGCCCACCCAACATCTCATACAAACACCCTAAAATAAAATAATAATAATTAAAAAAAAAAAAGTTTTGGATCAGTTCACATATTTTTTGTTTTGTATAAATTTTGGACCCATGGCAGTTTTTACTTGCTTACTTGATTTTTAAGAGTTTTAATGGATTCAAATTTCAAATGTTTTTTGGAAGTCAAGCCTTCTTTTGTGGATGCATTTAGAAAATAAAAAGTAAAATAAAGTTGAACAAAAGTAAATATGGACTCTTAATGAGGATGATGAGAAAAGGAAATATTGCATATACAATTATATTAAAGTATGAAATATGTTGTGCAATACAGTAGCTAAATATGCTTACACAACCTTAAATCAATGGAAAGATGTGCTCTCCCAATAACCCAAAAGTTCCAAAAGAGTCCAATCCCAACCACCTAAATGTGAGTTTTTGCTCAGTTTACAGAAAAGTGTATGCCACACATTCTTTATCATCTTCAAAAGTACATAAATGTATCATGTGTTTTTGTTTTTTTTTAAATAATGTAATAATAATTTAGCAATTCATGCATAAAATGGTTAAATATTTTTCCCGCTCCTCTCCGGTTCAAATTTTAACGGTCCAGTCAACGACTCAGCGGACATCTATTGGGACATGAGCGGCAGCCTGCTGATTATGAATGGTAAGTAAATGTAAATGTAATTTTATGATGTATAAAACTGTTAAACATTAAATAATATGAACTGAAGCGTTAATTAAACAGAAAACTATTAAAAAATGTAGTTGTGAGCCCAACCCATAGAATAGGATCGAGAATGAATGCTATTCCCGTTTGATTGCTATAGCAGACTCTAAAGGTATAACTTAACTGAAGATATTCCTTTTAGGCATGTTCCCTGAACTATAGTTTAGGAGGCTACTAAGGTATCTTGTTAAGTGCGACGTTATCAGGTGCTGTCCATGGTGGTGGTACCGTAGCAAGGGCTGTGCCAAGTGTGCGACTCACAGGGCCTCGCGCCAAAGTACAGTGACAGCTGACTTGATGATATAAAGCCATTCTTTTTTGTTGTTCGAAATACTATAATACTATAAAGACATAACGTTATCAAAAATGAACATGCGTGAATATTAGGCTATTCTTCTTGTTAAAAAATTTATTATGCAGTAACAAAATACTGTGTGCGTGTGAGGTGATGACATGATTGTCAGTCAGCTACAAAACACGTGCACTTCCACATATTTTACAATCGAAATATGTCATTAAATTCATTATATAATTAAGTCTGTCAGCTGCGTGACGGGTCTCCAAGGAATTAAACTTTGTTCTAAATATAGCCTAACAGTCACCATAAAGTCACGCCGATGGAGGCTTCGCGCCCGGAATAAATTACAATATAGATTTAGTTTGCAATTTGGATTATTTTTTATAACATTAAAAATTTCTACTTCTGAAGTGCTTATTTTTATAAAGAACCCTGATTTCTCACATAACTCAGTGAAGCAGCCCCTGTATAGAGTGAATTATCCATTCCCGAGAACATCGATATCAACCAATTCAGCACCGCCGCCATGGACAGCACCTGGTAACGTCGCACTAAAGAGGTATAGGCTACTTTAAGCAACCTCCTGAGGGGTAATAGTTCGGGGAACACGCCTAGAAACAGTATATCATCAGTTAAGGTTTTTAGCGCGCTAAAAGACAACGCGCTTGGCAAATCCAGCCCTGAGCATCAAAGTTAACAAGGCAGACATATGCCCAATTGAAAGGTTAACAAAGATTCATTCTGTGATGTAAGCACAACAAAGTTATTGTTCATTGTTTTGGGAAAAAAAAAAAAAAAAAATAGATGCGCGCTTTCCTCTCAACTACAAAAACACACAACAAATATAGAGGGGAATATATAGGCTATATATATATTTTTTGTAAGAAAGCGTCTGATCTGATCATAGCTCTGTGGATATGTTTGCACCAGCTCTGTTATTCAGCATTCTCCAGTCAAGTCAAGTCACGTTTATTTAGCCTGTACCACTTTATACAATGTAGCTTATTGCTTTAAAGCCACAAATAACCTGTCTTATAGGCCAATATCTTAATAACCATCTAGGCCTGGTGATTGAGACATGTTGGCTATTCAAGAAATTTTTTAAAACTTCGGCCTATTCACTGTAATCCGCACCCGACGTCATGATTGTCTTCTCATTTAATAAATCCAGGTAATTGCTTGATTAAGTATTTATTAAAATTAAAATACAATTTATACCAGACGAAATTCACTTTAAAGAAAGGATTTCTTCAAAACAAAACTTTATGAAAGTGATCAAAGTCGTCGGACCCACCCCTTGTCTCCAATTAAGATATTGCGAATCTTATATATTACACTTGTTGTTTACTTTTCATAATCAATATAGATGAAATATAACATTATAATATTTAAACAGAAATATGAAGTAGGCTACGTATTCCTTAGCCCTGTTCAACGATCGCGCCGGCGCGTTCTGGTGGATTTTTTGAGAGAAAGCATGCTTTTGAAACTCAGTCAGTTTTGGACATATACAGGCCTGGATTTCCCTTTAACGTTTTCTCGTTTGCGCTGCGAAGACAAGGTAGACCTTTACTGAAGATGTGCCGTTTCTAGGCGTGTTCCCCAAACTATAACCCCTTAGGAGGTTGCTTAAAGTATTTCGTTACCAGGTGCTGTCCATGGCGGCGGTGCTGAATTAGTTGATTTTCTCGAGAATCGATAATTCACTCTGCAGGGTCTGCTTCACTGCATTGTGTGAGAAATCAGGGTTCTTTATAAAAATAAGCACTTCAGAAGTAGAAATTACATTTATCAGGACTCATGAGACGTTATAAAAATAATCCAAATTGCAAACTAAATCTATATTGTAATTTATCTATATTGTGGGGGCTCTATATTCTACCTGTGCCCCCAGAACGTTAGTTTTAATTCCTTTGAGACGCGTCATGGATCTGACAGTATTGTGTTTATATAGTTTATCCTTTTTTATTCAAAATAACTATGCTTTGTTTATAGAATGTTTATGAAGAAGGTAGGCTTTTTTGTTATTAAAGAAAATGAAAATAATTTGATATATATATATATATATATATACATAACATTTATATAGGATGAATTAATTAAACTAAACAGTGGTAAATGTTCTGATGAAATATTTAAATATTGTTAATAAAGTCAAGTATGTAAACTATACCAGGAAGTGGGAGGTGCTTGGCATGTTGCTGCTTCAATGAGCAAGGGGAAAAATATTATTAATATGAATATGTGATTGTTCATTTGTGTTGATGTCATTTGTTTTAGACTGTTATAAGTAACGTTTTTTTTTTCTTTTTTATTAATTTTGTTCAGTAGGTCACGGAATTTATATTTCAGAAGCCACAACCATGGCAGGCAAGTAAAATAGCCTACATTTACATATACTTTCCCCTGACTGAAACCCATTTTTATTGCCCTATGACCAAAGCTGTCCACATCATTATATAAAGGCCTATGAGGTCAGGTTACATATTAACATTAAGAGGAAACATAACATTATAATGTAACTGTAGTGGCAAGAAAAGCTGATTATTTTATGTGACCCTAACGTTCTTATTCACTTTGCACCTGTAGTGCATTTGGGTGTGAATTTGGAGTCAGTCATATAAATGTATTGCAAAATTATCATAAATAAATGTACTTTGCTAGTACATTGGTTCATTGTACTTTGGTTAAAAAGGATTTTTTTTTTTACTGTAATAAACACTTGGTGAGAAACTGTTTGATATCGTGCAACAGTACAAATGTCTAAAGCTGTTACAAATCTGTCTTTCTCTTTTAAGAGAGGCAATTTGCGTTTGCCTCGGAGGAAGAATTGTATAGTCGGCATAGTGATTCAGACACTGACTGTCCCTACTGCAGGACTGCAGTAGCGCTAACTCAGACACATCTGTTAAAACGGCATTATAGATATGCTGTATTTTATACAGAAGCAAAGACCGGTAATTTACTCAAGAATTGATCAGTGGATATTTCCATTAGATGTTTCTCACTGTTTTTTTTGTACTTTATTATAGTGAAGTTTATTATACCCTGTTACTGCACTGATGGAGCGCAAGGCCGGAGTCACTGGCATTGCCCAGTCTGCAGAAATATTACAGGGAGAGCAGAGGATTTCAAAATTCATCTGAGAAAACACGGTTTGTGTTAATTTTACTTTGACCTACCACAATGTCATGTATTATTTTATATGTGCAGCTATATTTGCTGCTGCATTCATTATACAAGAATATTAAACAATCTGAATGCCATAGAACTGGCACTAATAATACTTTTTTTATGGATTAGGTTATGAAGTGACAGAAAAGTCTTCAGGTTTGACCATTCTCAATAATATAACTTCAGTGCAGTTGCTTATTTTCGCAATGGATTTTTAAATGGGGCTTGCATTGCTATATCTTTTTTTTTTTTATTTGTTAGTGACCCAACAACCTATTCTTGAAGAAAAAGATTCATTTTCCAAGGTACAAATTTCAGAGGAGGAAGCGAAAACATAACTGAAACAAGAAACACAGTCGCAGACAGATTCTCAAAAGGGCTGCTATAAATGTAAAATATGCAGAGTTCAGTTTTCCAACACATCTAATCTGAAAAGACATGAGAGAATGCAGCATGGTTTAGACCAACCTATGCTTTGCATTGATGAAAAGAATGCAATATATGTCACTCCTAAGGAATTACATGGGCCAAGAGTACCAATCCATATAATTAAATCACTGCTACTTGGCAAATTATACTGCGAGTCTGAAATTTGTCGAGACATGGCAAAGATTGCAGCCAGGAGTGGACACCCTGGAACTGAATGCCACCACCTACAACGAACTAACTCTGCACAGCGTTACATTCCTCCACCACCACTAAACACTACGTCTTTGGACCAAATGCTGAACAAAGGACTGATGTCAAAATTAAGAGTAGAAGAATCAAAGGACTTACTCTTGAAAGCCTGTGAAGAGGAGGTTGATTGCGTTTTCCCAATTTTTTGGGGGGAATATGGCCTGGCACAGACTTACATATATTTTTCAGTATTCACAAACCTCAAAGACAACTGGTGTCAGCTTGGGCGAACAATTGTAACGTTTGACACACATTCTGGAAAATGGCACTGTCCATGTAGGGGCAGTAAGCCCAGATTGAGTTGTGTCCACAGATGTGTGTGCATGTGGTGGGTATTTCAGGAACATCCATCATGGCTAAAAGACAATTCAATTGCAAGTCCTGAAGAAATAGAGGACATTGAAGAGAATGAAGAAGACAGGGATGATGACAGAAAACCATCAAATGAGACGGCATCAGCAGTCATCAAAATGACAGAGTACCTTATGAGGTGCAAGAAAATTCCAGAAACTCTTCCTCAAGAGTCAACTGTAAGGGAAATGGTGATCCCTCAAAGCTTTGTGCCCAAAGAGACAAAGTGCCCTTACTGCCCAGGACCATGCTACCCAAACCTTAGTGATGCTATACTGAAAACAAAGTGTGGTACCATTTATGGTTTGTTTTCTGTGCACAAAGGTATTGGTCAAACAGTTGTTAGTTCTAGTGGAGGAATATATATATTATATATATATATAAAAAAATGTATATATAAAATACATTTTTTGTTCAGGTGTTGCTGTGTACATAAAGGAATGCCCTGTTTGTGGAACCCAAGTCAGATTCCAAGAATATAATTCTGGATTTCATAACTTCAACAACAAAGTATTCCTCACAATCCCTTTGTGTTCACTTTTGACAACCGGTCTTTCTGTAAGTAAAATAAATGTGAATTTTTAGCCAAACATTATTTAACATATTGTCCTAACTAATGAACATTTGTCTTTACCTGCAACAGAACCACATTGCTGTTGGACGTTTTTTGCGTACTCTGGGGGAACACAGCAAAGTGTACATTCCACAAAACACAATAAGGAAAGCTTTTTACCACTTTTCTGCTTTGAGGAGCTACACCTACAATTACTTCTGTTACCGTTGTGGCCATCATCCTCCTATTTTAATTGCTGACAGCAACTGGAAAGTGGCCTTTGACTTACCAGGTATGAATTCATTGTACTCATTTAAAAGCCCTCAAATGCTGCCAACAACAGTTAACAATGTCTTATCTTATAATTTACTCTTTGTGTAGTGCATCTCATGAGACGTCCAGACCTGACAAACACCACTTCACAGGACACGCAGGTGAACATTTCAGCTAGATGGGAAACCCTTGAAAAAGAAATAATAGCAACAGGATTTTGTGATGGTAAGCTGTTTTTTATACTTAAACATTATATGTACTTCCTTTAAATTATTTTACAATTCCTTCCTTCCTTCCCTCAGTTACGTCACTCACTCACTCACTCACTCACTCACTTCTTCCTTCAGTCCCTTCCTCTGTCCCTCCCTCATTCCTTCCTTTTCCTTCCCTCCCTATTCACTCACTCACTCACTCACTCAATCATGACTGTCTCCCTCCTTATCTCCCTCCCTCAGGGTCATCTCAAAACCCCTTCTCTAGCCCACTAACATATTCTGCCTTTACACCATGGATTGGTCAAAACTCCAGAATGTCTGATGTCATACCAAAGACTGAGATTTTCAAAGGCCTCTCCCAGAAAGACAGATTGTGGACAAAGAGGCCAATTGAGGAATTTGATGAGGACAGAATTTTGCAAGTATTAGAGACCAAAGGGGTAAGACAATTTACAAGCTAATTCTCTCTCTCTCTCTCTCTCTCTCTCATATTATATATATATATATATATATATATATATATATATATATATATATATATATACACTATATACACTATATACACTATATAGGTTTAATCTGTAACTTTCGGAGGAAATACCATTTGAGTCAATTTGTCATTTGCTTGAACTACTTTGGCTGCGTTTTTTAAAATAACCAAATGCATGTTTTTTCACCAACATTATTAGCCTCGAAGAGAAGATCTTACAAAGGCATGCAATGCTCTAGGCATTTCAGCAAGTGGATCACAATCTGACCTCATTAATAGGCTTGAGGAACTTCTGTTGTATAAGGAAATATATCCCAAAATGTTCGTAAAGCTTCACAAAGCAGGAGGTAAGATAAATATGTAGAGACTTGCAAGCATGGTCCAGAATGGACAACAACTTATTATTTTTTTTTAATGCATCTGGAACACAGACATTAAGGTAAATGCAGTAGTTTAGTAAAAGTAAATAAATAAATAGAATTTTATAGTGCCACGGATACTCAAAACGGAGAATGAAACAGAATCCCAGGCTAAATTACACAATGATGATCTAAATAGGAAAACTTGAACAAAGTAGAACAATATCTACAAAGGGCTACTAACACAGGAAACAGCAAAAGACAAAAGACAAAAGACAGAAAACTAAAGCATGAATATTCAACTATCATCATAATAATGAATCATAGACATTACTGAATCCCAGTTATAGTAAATAAATACATTTATATTTTACACTTGACTTTGCTAAACTATATTATTTATTGTAAAAAAATAAATAAAAATAAATTAGCAATGTTCTGCATTTTTTTTTTTTCCCACAGGAGGGGTACTGCATCTTGGGTGCCCCCATAGTGTGGTGTACTATCAGTCGCCCCTGTGGTGGCAAGAATCTGCTCGAGACCATGGAGATGCTCTCCTGAGCTTCAAATTTCCACCTACAGTTTTTATCTCTGACATAGCTGGCCGTGTCGCCAGACATGTGAATAATAGGACTCATCAAAAATTTTTCCAGCCATATGATGGCAGGCTATGTGCTCCAACAGCAGAAAACATTTCTGCTGCATTGGAAAAAAAACTTGAAGTGCAGCATGAATGGGTGAATACCCTCCAAAGCTCTATGGGGCCAAAGATACATAAAGACAAATCAACTGACAGATTCACCTGCCCTCACCCTCTGACTGGAACTTGCGAACGGTATTCCCTTTATGACCGTTTTCATGAAAAAAAACAAAAAAGGCCTGAGAAGAGACTGAGGAGCATAAAACTGTTGCCAGACCTTGCCTCTGTTGTTAATTCAGCTTCAGCAGAGCAAATTAACAAAGAGCTGTCAACCAGCAGGTACTTCCTCTGCCAATTGAAGGACATTCACTATATGTTTGCATTGCGGCTGAATTTCCATCTGCACAACCAGCGGATCAACAATAACTTCCTGCAGGACATTCAAAAAATGTCCAACAAAGATGTGCACCTTGGGCAACATGGAAACCTATTAATAGGTGTTGATGAGGAAACAGACAAAGGTAATGTAATTCATCAAAAAAATTGATGTAGTACAATAAATGTTTTAACATATACTTTGTTTTATCTCAATTCTATGTCATATCATTGCAGAGATGTACCGAAGAACAGCTGTAAAGTCATTAACTGAACCACAAGCTGAACCAGACAAAGTTGAAGAAGACCTAGAGAGTTTCACTGTGTCATTGTTTCCTATAAGTGAACAAAATAAGGTACAGACTGACTTTTGTATGTGTTAAATTTCCAAGGAATAGATTACAGTAAACCAAACTAAATCTGTAAAATTTTGTTATTCATTTACATGTAATTTATGACTTCTGTTTTTTGAACTAAAGGCCAAGCTGAAACAACTTTACATTGCCTGGAGGAGAGAGAGAGAAATAATTCACAGATTTTCAGCATATGCAACACTATATATTGCTGACTTAAGAAGTGTTTGCCCGTCCTCTCTTTTAGATGAAGACCAAACCAAGAACATGCCTTGGTTAAATGATAATGTAAGTGTGCTTAAAATGTTCTTATGTTTGCTTTATAAATCTTTATAAGTATCTCAGAAGGCACACAGTGCACAGAATTTATATAATATAAGCACTACACTCACATTCACACTACAATCATGTAATTATCTGTAATTTTCTAAAGTTTGTGTAATTAATTTGTGTAATTGTGTAATTTAAAGGCTGTGAATTGTCGACTTGCTCAGATAGCAGCAGAAACTCAGAATGTAAGTACTTAACTGTTTGATGACTAATGAGTGTTTTATGTAATTGCCTCATGAGAAATGTAACATTGCACTGTGAATGTTAGGAACATATTATAATTAATTGTACTTCACTTCATGCACAGGTCTTTGCCTTGTACACAGATGTGTACATTTTGTGGTACAGAGAGTGGTCACAAAAAAATGCCATTACAAGGTCACATGTGCAAGGTCCTAAGGTATGCTTGACTACATGTTTAATAACAGAAGGGTTTCACACACACACACACACACACACGTAAGTATATGTGTGTGTGTGGTGTGTACTCGTTTTGACTCTATTGTGAGGACCAAATGTCCTCACTTATTCTGTGGAATACTTTCACAACCCTCTAGTGAGGACATTGACTGATCCTCACTATTTTAAAAGGCTTATAAATCAGCAAATTTATTTTTTAATTAAATCTAGTGGTCACATGTTTCTGTGATGGGTAGGTTTAGGAGTAGGGGTTGGGTAAGGGGATAGAAAATATCATTGACCTGATATAAAATCAATGGAAGTCAATGCAATGTCTACACTAAGATAGCAGTACAAACGTGTGTGTGTGTGTGTGTGTGTGTGTTGTTCCCTGTAGAATGTTCAAAAGTTCCTGCTCCCAAGAATCGTTGGGGGTAACACACCAGAACTAGGAAACCACTTTATACTCTGGGTAATTTCTGCAAGACACTGTAGTGCTGTACACTGTCTAGATATGCTGACTGAAACTTTTCTCATTTCTCAGGTTTTCGATGTCCCTGCAAAACAAGTGCGCATTTACGATTCAATGAGGATCTACAATTCTATAGAAAGGAATGACATGGAGATTCTGAGGTAATACATTTGTAATCTGTATCAGGTGAATTATAAAAACATTAATTATTTTAAAAACATATTAATGGTATATAGAAAATATGAAAGATGCTTGACGTATGAGCTCTCTTTTAATCTAAAATCTTTAAAGAGAGGCTTTCCAAAAATATGGGTCACTGGAAGGCTGGACTGTTTGCAATCCAGAACAGTGGATTCAGCAAGACTGTGTGAACTGTGGGGTATTTGTGTGCACTGTAAGGTTTATTTCTCAGTTCACTATTAAAATGTTTTTAATGTAAATGTGTGTATTTGGGCTGTGAACAACATTTTTTTTTTTTAAAGGCAGCAGAAATGGAAGCAAAAAACATGAAAATGTCATCTGAAGTGCTTCAAACATGTCAGCTAACACACCTACGTGTTTACCATGCCACAAGCATGTTGAAAGATGTGACTACTGAAGTAAGATAAATAAGAATTAAGAGTTTCAATACAATTTGACAAAAAAAAAGGAAATTTTTAAATTTATATATGTTCTACTGGACAGGACTTTCCCACTGCAATTGGAGAAACGGAGGAAAGTGAAATAGAGACCAACACCTGCATGGCCCAGGACATAAAAGCCTGTGTCTATCAAAAGACAGGAAAAAAGTACATAGTATAGCATTATAAACTTTATCATGTTGTAAATGAATTTTTCTGCTTTTAAAATTACAATAATATTTATGTTTTCAGAACTCTGCATCCACACACCACACTTATGCAGTGGGTTCAGTGTGACCAGTGCAACAAATGGTTACACACTGATTGCGCTGGCATAGACCCTGTAACCATTTCAAAAGAAACACCCTTTAGCTGTGGATGTGATCAAGAACAGCCATATTCCTTTGAAAGGTTAGCAACAGAACTGTAACAAAAACAAAAGATCACTAAACTATTTGTAATGTATACATTTATGCTTTACAGCACCCTCACAGCTTTGAAAGATGGACTTTTGGTCGACACAGTGCTGACAGATGAAGAAATTGTGGTAATTGTTATGACAGCCTTTAAAAATAAAATAGCACGTATATGCTGTATGACACGTAATCAAGATTAACATATTTAGAACATTAATAAATACTAATATTGCTGTAAAACAACTTTTTTTTTCTTTTGTAGAAACTCCATCATGACCTCATGTCTGGTGCAGTTAAGTCGCAACGAATGTTTCTGAACAAGAATCCAAATTATGCACCCAAATTAAAAATGCTGTGCAACCTCCGGATTTCTGTCTTTAACCAAGAACAGGTATAATAAAATACCAGAGTTACTTTTTTTATAGATTCATAGTGCGTTTTCACCACAGATTCTCAATATCTTATCATTTATTATAATCGAAAATTGGAATGTAATGGTGGATTTATTTGAAACACTGATAAGGGAACTATCTGCATTGTTGTTTTTCATAGACTGAGGGTATAATTGACAAAGTGTACCAAGTTTTGAAATGGCAAAAAACAGATTTATCAAGCCCTTCTTATGCCATGGAGGTCATGACACCTGAGGTATGTAACGTTTTGTGAAGAAGATATTAATAATTCAGGAGCTAATGATATATATTTTAAATTTGAGTAATTATGCAATTATCAATTCTACATTTAATGCACAATTTATAATATGTGATACAATTGTAATGATAGTGTTTTTCCTTGATTATAGATTACCATTCTGATTCTTAAAAAAACTGAGGGGTTCCACCGATTTCAGGCCGAAATGGCATTTGCTGCTGCACATTGTGTGGAATAAGTGCAACACGCAATACATATATATATTGTTTATTGTTTTTTTATTTGTAAATAGTTCTTTTCTTGTTTTGATTTGTAAATATTCTTTATCTTTGTGAAATACTTATACAGTCTGTGCTCTGTGATTTTAATGATTATGGGCTTTCTTTTATTGAAATATTAAAAAGCACTGCAGTTTGTCCTGTTGTCACTGAAATTACTTAACCCTAAAAATGGCAAGACAAAATTAATTGATTGCTGTCTTCCGTCTTATTGGGACAATAAGAAATATTTTTTATTAAAAAACAATTTCTAACTATGACTTTTATTTTTGATTTTAATGTTTGTATCCCACAGAATACTTACTTAAACCAGTTTAGTGTATACATTCACTGTAAACAGAATTCTTGTTGGCAATACCTTTAACAACATTTCAAAACATTTTATTCTCCAATATATTATAATAAACATTCTTGTGAACATATTCTGATAAACAATACGTGTTAAAAATATTTATTATTAAGTGATAAACAATATTTCTGAATACAATTATATTGGAAACTAATATAAGTTAATGCAACACAGATTAATTTCATAGCCCTATAAAGGGCAAGAGAGAACTCAGAAAATATATCTAAAATCTACTTAATGCTTTCTGTCCTCTGATTGACAGTACATACATATAAAGTATGTGTAAACCCAAAATTTACTGTACTGAAGCAACTTGATTATTCATATTTATACACCATTTTTAATGCTAAAAATTACAATTAGGCCTACTAATAAACTACATTTTTCGTGTTTATGTAAGTGTCAAATATAACACAGCATGCTTTCGGGGAACATTTATTTGTCAAACTATACAAAAGAATTGAGTCATAATGTTATATTAATAAAAAATAAAATTATGTATTTCCATGCAGCGAGAGTGATTAGAGAACGCGTTATCCTCGCGTCTCAGCAGTGGCTGGCTGGGCTGAGCGTCATTTTCCACCAGTTGAGATCACGGTCATTTGACTGCTTTAATTGAGATAAACCCATCTAAAACGTCAACCATACAAAAGAACAGAGTCATAATATTATATTAATAATGATAAAATTATGTATTTCCATGCAGCGAGAGTGATTAGAGAACGCGTTATACTCGCGTCTCAGCAGTGGCTGGCTGGGCTGAGCGTCATTTTCCACCAGTTGAGATCACGGTCATTTGACTGCTTTAATTGAGATAAACCCATCTAAAACGTCAACCATACAAAAGAATAGAGTCATAATATTATATTAATAATTATAAAATTATGTATTTCCACGCAACGATAGAAATAAGGAACGCGTTACACTCTGCCAGCCACCGCTGACAGACCTGCCAGAATCAAGACTGGCAGCTGCCACCAGCGCCACTGCCAGGTCACGTGACCTGCCAGAATCAGACTGGCAGCTGCCACCAGGTCACGTGACCTGCCAGTGGCTGCTGCCGCCAGCCAGCTGAAGATTGAACCCCTACTGGATATTTGTAAACTGTCTTTCTAAATGTTTCGTTAGCATGTTGCTAATGTACTGTTAAATGTGGTTAAAGTTACCATCGTTTCTTACTGTATTCACGGAGACAAGAAACACTTGCAGTCTGTATAATTCATAAACACAACTTCATTCTTTATAAATCTCTCCAACAGTGTAGCATTTGCCGTTAGCCACGGAGAACAGCCACAAACTCATTCAAAATCAGAAGTAAACAATATAACAGTATACAATACTCACATAATCCGACGCATGCATGACGAACACTTTGTAAAGATCCATTTTGAGGGTTATATTAGCTGTGTGAACTTTGTTAAGGCACTGTTCAAGGCAAGCGCGAGCTCTGTGGGCGTGGACCACGGGATTTAAAGGGGCCGCAGCATAAAATCGGCGCGTTTATAATGATGCCCCAAAATAGGCAGTTAAAAAAAATAATAAAAAAAATCTATGGGGTATTTTGATCTGAAACTTCAGACACATTCAGGGCAAAGATATTTTTCAAATAAAGGTTTCTGAGTCAGTGATATCAGATTGTGTGTATATATTTTTATTGTACAGTGTACTGTATGTAAAGTAGGATGTACTATATATCCAACTTTTATTAAATTGCTGGAAGTAATATAGATTGCATTTTTGTGATATCAATCAAGCAGTTGCTACAGTATGCTATATGTTTTTGGGTAAGGTTGTATGTAATTATAGTAGTTGTATAATTAGTTATTAATTAAATCTTATTTGATAATGTGTAAACGTGACATTGTGTCTTCAGCTAAATAACGTTATCACTACTCTATTGAGTGTTTAATAATATTTTATACATCAGTGTTGTGCTTCATTTAGAACTAAATTGAAAATGCCTTTGTGCATCCTTATGGACATTTTTGTCCATTTCAGTTTTGTTTTTTGTTATAAGTGTGCCTTTGTTAATGCCATCTACATGAATTTTGGCTCAGGTGTTTATTTTTATTGGAATTTTAATATTTTACCCTCATTTCCTTCAAAAAATCAATTTTACCCTCTGTACAAAAAATACTCACACTTAGGACCTTAAGGACAAAAATGTCCACATTGAAACCCATTAAAACGGCAATTTTTTAACCCAGGGCCATTTGACTATTAAATGATACAATATTTGCAAATAGGCATTCAATCTATCGGCAAGGCTTCAAATTTTACATTTTTACCATTTTTTACTAGATTGTGCCATATTTTCAAATTTGGCATATAAAAGAAATACTCGCTTTATTTGTGTTTTCTGCTTATGCATATTATAGTCTATGATAAAGTCAATTTGAAAAATAATGTAGCTATAATTGTGTGGGTATACTGGTAAGGATGTCAGAGTGTAGTTTGCAGGTGTTTACTGAAAATTTAATTTGTGTAATTAGTTTGAAAGAAATTATATCATACTGGCAATCAAAAATCCCACTCCATGTATGAGTCACACCCTTGGCAGGGTCATAGGGTCATGTGAAAACTATGAAAAAGGTCAAAGAAGGCTTTAAGGTTCTTCTTTTTGACCAAACACACATCTTAACCCTTGATTGCACTTTTTCACTTGTTATTGTTTTTGTACGGAGATAAAAGTTACGCTTGAATTTGAAGTAGACGTTCAGAAGCCCCTAAACACATTATTTTAGTTTTCACCACAAGAAAATACTGATTTTTTAGTCTGGTAGATTTTATACAAAGTTTGAGTTCACACAGGTGTCCTCACAGCCAAACCTATACATATGTGGTGCTTGAGGGGTTGATCATTTCATTGTTTGAGGAGACGTTACTCAGCCGAGGAAGCTCTGAAACTAGTGCTGCCCACTGACACTGAGCACATGGGTGCATTAGAAGCCGAGGATGTAAAGAAACCGATTTGTAAAGTGTTAAAATTCTGAAAATGAATGAATGTTAAGTATCTATGGATAGAACAGATGCTGGTTAAAAAATTGACATCAGTGAAAGTGGAAAAAATATTAATATATAATATTTTTATGGCAGTTTTTTGGCATGGACATTTTTGTCCATTATTGACCTAAGTGTTATTTTTTGTAAAAAAATCTGACACTACATAAAAAATATAAATGCCTCAAAATTAATGTTGTTGTTCTTCATTGACCCACCCAAGAATCTAATAAGCAAAGAAAAAAAATTCTGCTTAGCATTTAGTTTATGAAAATTAACTACTATTTTTAATTTTTTCATAAAAAAACACCTATGGCATTATGTAAACAAACCAGCATTTAAAGGGTTAAAGTTCTTAAAATTAATGAATATTTGGTATCTATGGATAGAACAGATGCTGGTTAAAAAATTGACATCAGTGAAAGTGGAAAAAAATATTAATAAATCATATTTCTATGACAGTTTTTTGGCATGGACATTTTTGTCCATTTTTAACCTAAGTGTAACTTTTTTTTTTGAATGCACAAGGGTTAAATTCCAATTCAGTTTATCAATCAGAGTTTAATTTGAATTTGTCCTGATAAAGTTTAGAAAAAGAGGGATGAAGACATAATTTCCCAGAATGCATTAGCTGTCTTGAGTTTCTTTTGAATTATAATTAAGTAAATTCCACTTCTTGTCATTCCAATTCAACTTCAACCCGGTGAAATGTTACGCAAGTGTTTTTTGCTAGTTTCAGCCCAACGCAGTTATCATTTTCGGCACTCGGCACTCACCCTGCTCTGCTTCATGCTTCAAAAATGTAAATAATCTCATCCATGAACATGATTTCTGTCTGAGTCCTGTCCCGATTCTTTCCCACCTGCTGTAGATGTGAAGACAACACATCCCATGATTCCGTGAAATCAAGGCGTCATCAAGCTATGCCTTTGTTTTGAATAAGTGACCTCTAATGGCAAACATTTACATATTGTTGCTTTAATGGAGATGAGATCATTATGCCAGGCTAGCAAACAGAACATAAATTTACCTCAGGTATCCAGTGCTAGTTTCTACAACAAAAGTTGACCTTTGAAGTTGCAGTGAAAAAGACTAGGCGTTGTTTTTATTCCACTATATTGACTTTGTCAGCTAAATTCACTGTTAGATTAGATTGATTACACTAACTAGATTCACTCAAAACAGTATGCTGAAGACATCTGCTGGTTAAAGCTGTGTAAATGCAACAAGAACAGCAAAAACAAGTTCAATGACATGTACACACTTTGTGCTTAGAATAAACAGACCGGTATCCTTTGTTGGTATGGATTGGACTGGATTGAGGTGTTTACATGCATTTTTATTGCCTTTAAAATGGGCGTATGCCTCATAGTTTAATGCGAGTATGGTTACTATGATTATAAGTTCTGACGTAGAACACCGAATCGCTGCACTGTGCTTACTATGTCAACAGTGTAGAAGACTGACAGAAAAGAGATGAAATGATTGAATAAAGATGTTTTTTTGTTTGTTTTTTGTTTTTTTGCACACAAAAAGTATTCTTGTCACTTCATAACATTAAGGTTGAACCACTGTAGTCACATGGACTATTTTACTACTAAGTCTTTACTACTTTTCTGAACCTTAAATGTGGTAATTACGTTGCTTTCTATGGGGGATAAAAAACTCAAAAATTGTATCAAAAATATCTTAATTTGTGTTCTGAAGATTAACAAAGGTCTTACGGATGTGGAACGATATGAGAGTGAGTAATTAATGACAGAATTTTCATTTTTGGGTGAACTAACCCTTTAATGCAGCAATTCCACTTCTCTTTTGAACACTAACAGCTTTTGGGAGATGCTAGTAAATCACAGGAACAAAAGTATGTGTCTTTACGCATTCATAGATTCACACACCAGTCTGTTTCTTTACCAGTAGTTCCTTATCATGCCTATGGTCTAGCATCAGCTCATATTTTATGGTGGTTGTGTCATTTGAACATTTAAAGATGTTGGAACAGTGCTTTGCAACACAGTCATGTGTAATGGTACAGGAGGGATAATTCAGTTCAAGTTTGTCCACTTACCACACTCCCATTTTCACATACTACATCCTAGAGGGCAGTGTGGAGCTTACCTCTTAGTACACAGGTAAAGGAGGTGGCGGAGGAGGGAGGAGCCATGCAAAGGGATGAAGTAAGTTTGGGTGTAGTTCAGGTCAGCACATTATTGGACGGTCATCATCACCAAAACCCTTTCTGAATGACAGCTAAAAGAAGGAGCTGGCCTGGTGTCTCTGAGTGAGGTAAGATTACAGTCTCTCCACTGAATCCATACAGAAGCTTTGAATATGATAGGGGTGCTCAATCTTGTTCCTGAGATCTACCTCCCTGCAAAGTTCAGCTTCAACCCTGAAGCTTCAAAAACAACTGTACCAGCTAATTAAGATCTCAAGGAGCACCTGATAAATAAGGAGGTAGATCTCCAGGTAGATCTCAGGATCAAGACTGAACACCCCTGATTTAGGACCTTAAAACAGTGTTGTTGGGATATTTCGGATGATGTGTGGCTGCTAATGCAAATGTCAGAAAGTCCAGGATCCAGTTGCACTAGTAAGACGTTGGTCCATTTATTTATTTATTTATTGGAGTGCTCTAATAACCTGCCTACCTTTATGTAGTGTAGGTTGTGAAAGCTAATTTGATCACTTATATAAAAAAACAGGGTGGCCCTTCAGTTTTGCCTTGCAATGGTCTAAAGTCTGGCCACCTCATGGCAGAGAGTTATTGTGCTGGTATTATTAGAAAGCACTTACTAAATAAAAGTGATAACTGTTGTTCTATGGTTAAAATATCTACTGTATAATATATCTAAAATCACTTGAACATAAGAAAAAATAAAGGCAATAAACACCATCGAGATGTAAAGAAAGGCTGTTAAAGAGACCCTAAGGCAATATTCAAATAGGTTTATTTAATTACACAGAGGAAATAATGGTTTGCATGAAATGGAAATTTGATAACCTCTTTCCACTGTCCAACTTCCTTAAAGGGATAGTTCACCCAAAAATGAAAATTTGTTGTTAATTTACTCACCCTCAAGAAGTATGACTTTTTTTCTTCAGTGAAACAGTAAAGAAGATGTTTAGCTGAAACCGTGGTCCTCTGTGATTCATATAATGGAAGTCAATGGGTGCCACCATTTTAAGATACAAAAAAACATGCAGGCAAATCATAATTAATACACGTTGCTCCTGACGATACATTGCGGTCTTAAGAAATGAAACGATTGGTTTGTGCAAGAAATTGAACAATATTTACAACATTTTTACCTCTAATCCACAGCCTCGGCAAACAGCCACGAGCACATTCATGACAGTCTGGAGCGTGAGCTTCCTGTCGCATACGTTTTTAGCTAAAAATCTTCTTTACTGTTCTACTGAAGGAAAAAAGTAAATTAACAGCAATTTTTCATTTTTGGGTGAAACTATCCCTTTAAAACAGTGGTTTAATGGTGCGTTCATGAGATTACAAATTCTATGGGTGCTTCTCAATATCCCTCCTCTTTTCCTCACTCCTCCGTCCTCCATCTTATGACCCAGAAACCGATCCAGCTCAGCCATCTTGTAGGACATCTCACTTCTCTGATTGCACCACAAGGAAAGAGGAGTGAGGAGTTATGAGCGAGGATAGACAGGTATATCCTTTACAGAAGACTTTCTTGTCGAGGAACCTGATGGACGTATACATTCTCCTCCCCCGTCACATCTGTCAACAATAATTTAAATGTATTCTTTACTTTTGCAGTTTAAATAAACTTAACTTTTCACATATTCGCATACAACGGGACATCTTCCATTATTAATATTTACTGTGATTCTGATAACCAAACTTGAACAACTTGATCCCTCAAGCACAGCTGATGATGCTTTGAAGTGAAGCTCGAGTGATCAAGAACATTCCAATATACAAAGAACATTTCCTTCGATTCCTCCATCCTAGTTTTCTTTTCTTGCATCCTTCCCTCACATCCTACAGGGGTGGAGCTGAGACGTAAGGAAAGGAAGCAAGGAAAGGAAACGAGAATGCACAAATAAGAAATGAGAAGCACCCCTTGTAGAACTCGTCACCTTGTAAATTCAGAATCCCCTGAGAAAGCAAGCTTTAAAATGACACATAAGCATCATAAAGTCACAGCTCTGTGGCCATGTTTGGTGGAAAATTGTCATTTAAGAGAGTACACATGAATGAAAATGAATGAATGAAAAAGTCTTATTAAATAGTTCCCTAATCCCACATGTGTGAAACAGGTGTTGACATGAAATGCCCAAAAGAGCTCAAAACCCCAAAACAACTTATGAATTCTGTCCCTTGACGCGGTAAGTGAGACTAACATATATTCATCTTTTAATTTATTAGATAAGCATGATGTAAGGGAAACCCAGGGATGGTTGTGAAAATTGATGCCTTAAGTGGTTTTTCATGATTTATCTGACTGTGTAATATTCAGTGTTTTTTACCAAATATCTTGGAAAATGCTGAAGTTCATGAAGTGTTTAATAAAGTGATTTTGTTTAATGTATTTACTTTTTTCCATTTGTGATTTTTTAATTGGCTATACTTATAATATTTCATTGAGCTAATGTTAGCAGCCTGTTGCTCCCACAACTGATAAAATTCAGTTCACAGAAATTTAGGGTGTGTTCACACTTGTAGTTCAGTTTGTTTGGTCCGGACCAAAAGAAAAAAATAAAATTTAGTCTTGGTCCGATTAGCATTCAGATTGTTAATTTTAACACCGAACCAAAAGATACCAAACCTAATAAAGGCATAGGGATACGTTTAAAGGTGCCATCGAAGTTTTTTTACAAGATGTAATATAAGTCTAAGGTGTCCCCTGAATGTGTCTGTGAAGTTACAGCTCAAAATACGCCATAGATTTTTTTTTAACTGCCTATTTTGAGGCATAATTAGAAATGCGCTGATTCATGCTGCGGCCCCTATAAATCGTGCACTCTCCGCCCCCTCCCGAGCTCTCGACTCTATTATTGCATAAACAAAGTTCACACAGCTAATATAACCCTCAAAATGGATCTTTACGAAATGTTCGTCATGCAGCATGTCTAATCGCGTAAGTAAAGTATTTATTTGGATGTTTACATTTGATTCTGAATGAGTTTGATAGTGCTCCATGGCTAAAGCTAACATTACACACTGTTGGAGAGATTTATAAAGAATGAAGTTGTGTTTATGAATTATACAGACTGCAAGTGTTTAAAAATGAAAATAGAGAAGGCTCTTGTCTCCGTGAATACAGTAAGAAATGATGGTACATTAGCAACATGTAACGAAACATTTAGAAAGACAATTTACAAATATCACTAAAAATATCATGTTATCATGGATCATGTCAGTTATTATCGCTCCATCTGCCATTTTTCGCTGTTGTTCTTGCTTGCTTACCTAGTCTGATGATTCAGCTGTGCACAGATCCAGACGTTAATACTGGCTGCCCTTGTCTAATGCCTTGAACATGGGCTGGCATATGCAAATATTGGGGGCATACATATAAATGATCCCGACTGTTACGTAACAGTTGGTGTTATGTTGAGATTCGCCTGTTCTTCGGAGGTCTTTTAAACAAATGAGATTTATATAAGAAGGAGGAAACAATGGAGTTTGAGACTCACTGTATGTCATTTCCATGTACTGAACTCTTGTTATTCAACTATGCCGAGGTAAATTCAATTTTCAATTCGATTGCACCTTTAATAACTGATTGGTCGGATTTTATGACGTATTGCCTATTTTGAGACGGAACTTACCAAACATCCAAAACAATGCTGTGTGCTGTGATAAATGCGCTTGTTGTTTGTGTGTAGCCTGCATTTGAAGTTATTTTGGCCAGCTGGGAACTCGTGAAGAGCTTATAAAATGTGTAAAGGAGTCAAAACAGTGGCGGGAATCCATCCGTCACACACACAAACAATCTGCTGCCTGTGATGGGCAAACTCGCAACTATGACGAGAAAAATGGATATGTGCTCCAGGGTTCGGATGTCAGCGTTCACACATGTTCAAATGAACCGCACTAACAGAGCAATCGCACCAGGGCTCGATTCAGTCGAACCAAACATGACAAGTGTGAACAGACGCACCCTTAATTAGGCCAACTGAAAAATTTAGGGCGTTTACACTTGGCAGGTTTGATTTGATTAAAATGAACTTTGCTCTGTTACTGCCATTCATTTGAATAAGTGTGAACATTGGCATCCGAACCCTGGTGCGCACCAAACAAGAGTACCAAGACCCACCTTTTCAGTTTTGCTTCCAAATGAACTTTGTTGCAGTTCGACAGATATATAAATGCAAAATGGACCAAAGACATCTAAACAAACCAAAAACACGACAAGATGTCACAAGATGTGACCCTAAAAACAAAAGGGCCTAACAAAAGGCATATTTAATTCTTCTTGCCACTGGAGCAATGTTGCCCATTACAGTTCAGTATAGGTGTCAGAACGACCGAACTACAAAATTTCAATTAAGCACTCTTCACGCTACATTTCAATATCTACAAAAAAGAGCAAAATCTGAAAACCCAACAGGAAGTGATATATTTAGAATTTTCTCTGCAAAATTTCCAAAGTTGTACTTTAAAGCCGGGCACACATTTAACGACTAGTTAAAACATTCTAAGACTGTGCTCAACACACAGTAATTGTTTCCTGCGACTGAAGCAGATTTAAATACTTACACATGGAATTTGAACACCGACTGTAATCGCAGACTGAACGCAACTGGCTCTGACTGGACGCGTTTGAGCACGATCAGTCATAAGTATCAATTTACATTCATAATCGGCCTTACAATCATTAAGTGTGTGCGCGCTTAACAAACTCCTCCTAGAGATTTTATCAGATAAACTTCATATTTGGTCAGTCTAATTTAAAGGCCTTTGCGATGTTAAATTGCAAAGATCTTAAGTTTTTGTTGAAGGGCATGACCGTGGCGGCCTGTTTGATGTTTTGGCATGAAACAGGAAGCTGTTGTAAGTCAGGCATACCATGTCCAATCTGCCCCAAACTTCACATGTTTGATAAGAGTCCTGCCTGAAGACATCTACATGCCAATATTCAGTTACAGTCATGAATTATAGGCCAGGTGCTAGGCATACAACAGGGTTTGGCAAGAAACAATTGAAATCTAATGTATTATTTAACAGATATCTAGACCTCGGCCAATGTTCTTTTTGTGCATTAATAACAATGCATTAGAAACCAGTATTTTTTGCCGGTGTTGTGCCCATATTTGACTTCCTGGCAGATTGCTACTGCTTAATCCTAACTCCACCCCTACCTGTATACCTATACCATAAAAAATTCAGAACTCTCTATGTCAATCTGCCTCAGACTTAAAATGTTTGATAAGTGCCCTGGAGACATCTACATGATAAAATTTAGTTATAGTCATAGCGTCACCAGCTGGTAGCAGGAAGTGTGACAAATACAAACAACTGATGCAGTCCTCTTACATTTATATACTTAAATGCATATTGACCATGCTCTGTTTTCCTAAAAGCCACCAGGTGGCAGTGGCACAGGTGTAAGAGCCTTTTCATCGCTGCTTGCAGTTTTATGTCTTAACATTCAAAGATTACAAATCAAATTTCAAACTATATGTATTGCATTATTTATTGTTTTATATATATATATATATATATATATATATATATATATATATATATATATATATATATAATTTTTACTTCAAACTTTCTCAGGAAGGAAGTGGTCATGATGATTTCTTGATCTTCATCATGATTTATGACAGACGTTTCTTCACACTACTTAGTTTCTAAGTGCTTAAAGTGTGTTAAGTGTTACAACTAATTTCGTGTAACAACCCTTCCTGGTTTTCCCTATATTACTTCTACAATGATACATTGTGTTTTAATGCCATGTTACATGTTTGATGACATGTTTCTTATAGAGTGGTTTCCAATTCCACTATGGAAGCCTCAAGACATTTAGAGGTAAGTAGCATTGGAAAAGTCAACACATTAGCAATCACCTGTATCAAATGTAGGGTTGCATATTATAATTAAACACAAGTTGTTTGTTTTAAACTATCCTCCTCTTTGCAATAATGTTGTTTCAGAATAATGAAGAGATTGCTGTGTCATCTGAACTTCCAGTGGACATCAAAGACTGGAATAAAGATCATGTGAAACAATGGATGCTGGAGATAAAAGTGAACATAAAAGATGCAGACATTTTGCATCGTGAGGAAATTAATGGATCTGGTCTTCTCCTTTTGCAGATGTCAGTTCTGACAGAACTAAAACTGTCAATGAATGCAAAAATGCTGATTATTCACAACATAGGTCTTCTGAAACAAAAGACTCAGCAGCAGAATGATGTGGTGACTCAGTCTTATAGCTTGAAGCCTTACCCTTTCAATAGATTTAATGCTGCTCACCGGTACAGAGAAAACAGCAATTTAGACGTAACTGAAACCGGTCCTATAGACCTCATACAACCGTGCCATGAATTCAAAGCATTCACCAACACAACAGAAGAGAATAGAATGAGTAAATATACATATGAGGTGATTCGATTTGCAGCAGCTTGTATGAATAGCCGCACAAATGGCACTATTCATTTTGGAGTGGCAGACAAACCACATGGACAAATTCTGGGTATTAATGTTCAGAACACAGATGTTTTTGATAGACAGCAGTCACATGCAATTGAAAAACATTTCAAATGGGAAAGGTCTGTTAAAAATAGCAAAGAGGTGTATAAAACCCCCTCGCTTTGTTGAAGTTCTCAAAGCTGACATGACATCTGCAGGAAAACGTGTTATTGAGGTAGACATAGAGCCGTCCTCCATAGTCTGTGAAGAATTTCACTTTAACACTTATAATGTTGATAAAAATGAAGATGAGATGCAAGAGCCCAATGGTGCAGAGAAGAAGCAGAATGATAGCAAGTCTTTCTTTATAAGGGATGGCAGCAGCAGCAAGAATCTTATTACATCTGCTTCCTCAAAGGAGTATGAGAAATATACTGAAACTGCAAACATGGAACGATTGTCCCAGTTGAGGAAGGACGCTGAAGAAAAGCATCTCTCTGTTGTCAAAAAAAGCGTCCAAGGCTCAAAACTGTGTGAGATGATAACAGGAGGGACCCAATCTTTGGACAGGTCACACTTTGAATGGTACATTTTGGTGGCTAATAAGTCGCATCCTGTTCAGCTGGAAAACCTGGATTTCCTTGTTCACATGAATCTAGTGGCTGTTCTGGATTTTGATCCAGAATCTGCTGAGAACGGCTTGAATAAGATACTTAAAGAAAGAAAATTGTCCAGTGTTGATTTACCAGCTCGGTATAAAGTTACAGGTGCAGTTGAAGACATTTTAAACAAGTTAAAGCTGACCAAAAACACAAGCTGGGTTTTCTGTAATGGAGGCATTAATGAGGAAAACCCCTCTGATGTTGACAACTGGTTGACTGAGAAGGGATCTTCAGTGCGTGATGTTGTTTCTTTCCTGTGCAGAAAAGACGTGCTGCCTCGCAAGAAGCTTCTCACCATATTCTTGCTGTTAAGTCAGGTGAGCGACGCCAACGACCCTTTGCTTGAGACCTTCAGTATGTTTTTACAGGAGCTCAATGGTGGAAACCAAATCTTATGCATCAGTGACAATGAAACAACATATACACTCTGGAAGGATCTCATTAAGGGCCGATATAAAGTTGACATCTCTACAAGATGCATTTATGAGTTTTGCTGAGGTCAATGGCACTATCCTCAGTTTGTGGTCAGAGAATCGTAAATTAAACCGGTTTCTGCCTTGTGGTGGAGGCAGTAATGTTGTGCTATCAAAGAAAATTGAGGAATCCTTAGAAACACTGAGTGTTCTTTGTGTTAATCAGTGTGATGGAGGAAATGAGGACAAACAAAAATATGAGGAGAAATTTTATAAGGGAGGAAAGGTGTCTTGGTGGAACTTCTACTTCTCAGAACAGCCTGGATCAATGGCATTCATCAAACGTGACAAGTTCGACTATCTAGTCAACACTATTATTCCAGACATATGCAGCCGGAAGAGAGCTTGTGAGTTTTTCAACATCTTCCATCTTCCAGGCTGTGGTGGCACGACATTAGCCATGCATGTCTTATGGACACTGAAGGATAAATTTCGTTGTGCAGTGATGAAGAACACAACAGATGATTATTCTACTGTAGCAGAACAGGTTGTGCAGCTTCTAACATATGAGACAAAAGAGCAACCTACACGACTTCCCATTTTGCTCATGATCGATGACTTCCAAGACATTCACAATGTACTAACACTCCAACTTCAAATTGAAGATGAATTGTTAAAGCAAAACATTTTATCAAAATCTACACAGGTCATAATTGTCAACTGCATGAGAGTTGAATCCAGGGAACAAACTGAAGGAACTGATGATGCCGTTTTCATTGGAAACCGCTTATCTGAGAAGGAACAGGAACTGTTTGAAGAAAAGCTAAAAGAGTTTAAGAAAACCAACACAAACACTAAAACGTTTTATGGGTTCATGATTCTGAAGAACAACTTTTCATCTGGTTATATTCAGGGTGTTGTGAAAAATACCCTCAAGGGCTTCAACTTTCAACACAAACATGCTCAACTTTTTGCTGTTCTTGTCCTCCTGCATGTCTACTGCAAGAATGCATTGCTGTCAGTATCTACATGTGAAGAGTTCCTTGGTCTGCAAACAAAACCAAACTTTGAAGTTGAAGATGGATTTGAGAAGTTTTCCACTCTTTTAACAAGATGCACAGCTTATTCCAACATTACCTTTGAAGGTGTGAGGGTGATTCACTTGAGTATAGCTCAACACTGTTTGAAACAGCTGTCAACTTTGTCATACAAAATGTCAAAGGCAGAAATCACTAACCTTCTGCTCACAACAGACTCATTTTATGAGTATGCTCTGGGAAAACAAAAATTAATGCAGGATGTCCACAACATGTTGGTGAAGAGGCAGTATTTAGCTAAGGTTAAAGATTACTTTTTTTCTCCTCTTATCCAGGATATAATTAAAGAGACTCCAGGGATGGAAGAGACTGTTCTACACAATGCAGCAAAGTGTTACAGAAAGGATGCAGTAATTTTCCAGCTCCTTGCCAGGTATTACATCAAAAAACAGGACTTTACAAAGGCCATGATTTGGGCAAAAAAGGCCAAAGACCTTTCAAGGGATAACTCGTACATATATGATACAGTTTCACAGGTACTTGTGCGTGAGCTTAAGCATACTTTTTGTGAAGACAAGGATGATCCCATCAAGCCAAACAGTCTTGATAGATATCTAACATTGGCAGAGTCTGCAGCAGAAGCTTGCAAAGAAACGCAACAAACTGCAAACAAAGAGGCCATGGCTCGACTGCAAAGACTAAAGGACTATACTACTTACAACACTGCTGGCCATCTCGGTGAACTTCAAACTGCAGCTACTGTCATAGAAATACTGCAAAAGACACCACTGTTAAACTGCCTTGGTCAAGTCCTCTTGGGTAAAATTTCCATTGAAGTGCTGTCAAGGAAGCACCCTGGACTCAAGCAATATTGTGATGTATTGCAGAAACATAAGAAATGTCTTCTTCAACTAAAACAAACAATGAAGAATCATTTTGATTTTCTTGACAATTTTTTTGTCAATTTAGTACCCTTTTTTCGCAGAGAATGACAAACAAAAAGAGCTGATGAAGCCCAAGGTTTCCAGGTACTTTCTACAGTACACTGAACTCTTTTGCAACATAAATTGGAGTGAGCTGGTCAACAATGAGAGCATGAACCGCATGGTTAAAATTGAGCAGACGCATCAATGTCTGGAGAGAAACAAGGGTGATTCCTATACCGGCCTTCTGGAATATTTGGATGAGGAAGACTCTACCTCAACTCTTGAAGAGATCATCCAGCAGTATGATTTCATTCTGAAGTCACAAGAGGCCAGATTGATGGACTATGTCAACTTTATCTATGCCAATGTAATTCTGGCCAACATCAACCCTGCATCTCAGTACATCAAGTCGTACCAAGACCTTTGTAAATTACTCCTTCGAATAATTGAACGCCCCATACCCTTCAGTGAGATTCTGCCATTGCACTACATCACAGTTTTATTGTTATGGCATGAGGAGAACTTTGCATTACCAACATTTGTGTCACAAATGAAGACGTCATACTCAAATGAGCTGAGATCTGTGTCTAATGGTAAGAGAGGAGCTGTTCATTTTTACCTAGGGAAGGACAATGGTTATGTTGGTCTGATTTCCCAAAGAGATATTAACAACTGTTTGGGAGCAGGAAAGAACATCTCAACTAAATGGGATGATGAAAAAATATGGAAGCAAGTGAAAGACAGTAATAAACTTCACAGAGTTTCTGGTAAAATTTGTGATGGTTTTATCAGCGTTGCAGACAGAAGGGTTGATCCAATGTTCAGAAGCCAGATAAATAAAGAATCTGGCACAAGAGTGACATTCTTTATCGGATTCTCAATGAATGGACCAGTTGCATTTGACATGGACTTTGAGTAAAGGTGATGATACACAGGGCAACTTTTTGAGCAATGTTGCCAGGCAATGTTACTTGGGCACTTTCCCATTGAGAATGAGAAACAAATTTCTATCTGGATACTTTAGATTGGTTGTTTTTTGAGATCCTACAATCAGAATGCTAGCAGCCAATCATGTGACCGGCTTGGAGATTTCGAAAAAAAAAATCAAGAGAAGAAAAGGAGCATGAACTTATATATTTTTACGCTGGTAAGTTGTTATGTATCAATCCAAAACAGGGAATTTACCTCATTTAATGCTTAAAATACCAACAGATGTCCAATTTTATGTACGTTGGCTGTAATTTAGCCATCAAATGTTTTAAGTTAAAGGTGCTAAAGAGGATGTTTTGTTTTATACATT
The DNA here is from genome assembly GCF_024489055.1 of Chanodichthys erythropterus. Classification (NCBI taxonomy): domain Eukaryota; kingdom Metazoa; phylum Chordata; class Actinopteri; order Cypriniformes; family Xenocyprididae; genus Chanodichthys; species Chanodichthys erythropterus. Next base: position 17,402,869 of record NC_090223.1, read on the forward strand.
TTTGCAATATTACTTGAAACTGTCTTTACTAACTGATAAAAGACTATTTATTAGGTGCACTGAAATGAATAATATTAATATACATCATCTGTGCACGAGGTAGGGCCTTAAAAACATCAGCCAATCGTTTACGCGATCATCGCGTAAACAATTGGCCCTCTGGCTTGTCAGTCACTGCCGTGACGTTCCTTGTGAGAGACGAGAAACTTTCTAGATTTCCAGTTCAAAACATTAGGACATCCAAGACGAAAGAGCTCTTGGACCAAAGCCTGTAGTTGTTCCTAGACATTATTTCGGTTTGCTTCATTATCATATCCACAAATCAATCTAAACCAATCTTTTAATCATTAGTGTTGTATGTTTTAGGACTTTGTCCAGCAGAAATGCCTATTTTGTATGTCAATTTTATAAAAGCAATGGTGTGATTTTGTTATGTGAGGGGTGACTGAGAGCTGACCAATACCAGTAATGCATTGACTTCCAGAGAGCATACGTGTGTTTTACTTCAATTATACTATACATATTTCCTTTTCTATACATTTTCTCTATATATTTTACATTCATCTTACAGCATTTTACTCATATTGATCACATTCATGTACTCATTTATCATGTATTCTTTGTATTTTATTTACTTTTATTTTAATTTACACTCTACTCGTAAATTCTGTAAAACAAAGGCCCAATGTACTGTTCATATGAAGGGATTTTCCATATTGTTTTTCACAGGTGTTTTACATGTGTTTTGAATTATGTTTTGCATTGTGTTGTGTTTTAGGGTAGAAGGAAATGTCTGTAAACTTAGAAGAGGTATTGGTTATTTTCTGCCATTATCTGTTTTTCTACTGATTTTTTTTCTTTTTTTCTTAGTGTACATTTGTTTCTTGACAATTGCTTTTTCTGCGTAACCATGTCTTCATTCAAGGCCACAAGTCACTGTTAAGAATTAGTACATATTCATTCCCTTTTTTTTTTTTTGTGATCATAGCACTTCTTTAATATATTTCTGTTAAGGGTTATCCAATAAACTTATTTCTTATCACTTCCTTTCCTGGCTCCTGCACGTCTCCTACATCTAGTCATGAAGTCTGGATATGTGAATTGCTTTTCAAAATGATTTCAAAGCAGCTTTACAGAAAATTGTGCCTTTCAAACAATATTGGGTAAGTAAAAAAAGTAATCAAGATCTACTGCAAATTCTAGTTAAAATTCTCTAAAATTGTCTTTATTTGCATTTCTTTGTCTAATGTCGCACAAAAGTCATACACTGTTTACCCTACTCTATCAGCAAAAACAACACGTCAGTATTTTTGTTTATTAAAACTAAGACAACTCAATAACTGTATAGAAATATTTGAATAAAAATAAGAATAATAGTCACCGGTTTCTCATTTACAGTAGATAAGACAGTTGTATATGTAGTGGTTTGACATACGTATGGATTCATAAATGGCCTCATAAGGTGGGTGTAGTCAGGTTTTGTTTTATCAGGACATCCCGACTTCTAAATATACATACTAAAACAATGTTTTATTAAAAAAAGTAAAAATCCAGAAAAGTTTCTGTGAATATCATGAGAGTTGTCATCCCATCCCTGAGGTTTGTGACCCAGCATTAGGGATCTCTGACTTCTTTGTTGGTACTGTTATTGCACCTTATTTTATTCTATTCTATTCTATTCTATTCTATTCTATTCTATTCTATTCTATTCTATTCTATTCTATTCTATTCTATCGCCCAAAGCAAGCCATTTGCTTAAAAATGGCTTTATGACTTTAGATGTTCTTTTATTTTGTAATCAAGACTCGTACAGCTAGTGACTTTTATTTTGTAACCACCAGAGGCGTCTAAATCAAGGACCTCCATACAGGCAGCTGATGATACTGCCAGCTGATACACTATTCATTTAATAAATAAATAAAGCAGCATTTTGTCGCGACATACAGGCTCGAATGGAACAGAGGATGTTTGTTTTTATCATAATCAGTTTAATTTGACGAATGTCCGTGGTATCTAAGGGGGAAATGTGTGGATTTATGGAGTCAGAGCTTTAAATGAGGATCATGGCGTTTCCGGAGGGAGAATCGCTCGAATCCTGGATCAGTACGTGCATTATTATCACTTGCATTTCTAATAGCTGTAAATAATATTATTGTTCTTGTGTGTTCTCTGCATGCATCAGTACTGGTCCGTCTGACGCGCTTGTTTGGCTTTTTCCGCGGAATTTCGAATCATACTATGGCGAAGGTCTGCTCATGAAAATTAATTACCTCATATTGACGTTGCCTGGTAACCTTCTTTGTCGTCCAATCACAAAGCCTACATAACATGTAAGAGCGAAGACTTCACCATAGTAGGATTCGTTAATTCGCCAGCGCCCACTTCCAGCCAATCAGATACACCCACTGTACGAACGCCACGCCTCCTGATTAATATTCATGATGCATACCTTTCCTATAGTATGATTTATATAAATTCATAGAGTGCACGTTTACTGTCAGATCTGGCGATCATGCGTCCAGATTAAAGTGTAAAGTCCGTGTTTGTTTTCATGTAGTTCAGACCCAGAGCTTTAGAATTTACATTAGAATTCAATATTAATTAGAAATAATTTAACTGATGATTTTATCCAGTGTGTCAAATAGTACATTGACCTTTTTTTTTTTTTTTTTTACATGAATAAATATAATTGTACATGAATATGCTGAAATCACACATAGCTCATTTTGTAAAGGACTTTCTTCATATTTTTCTTTACATTACTGATGGTAATGTATTGATATGCATGGCTGTGATTGGCCCTCGTACTGTTGTGCCAGTGTATCACAGACACAGAGCTCAACGGGGCCGATTGTTTGGTCCTTACGATGGTGTGTGTCCTCCACAGACAAAGCCACACATCCGACCAACAGGCAGGAGGACTGGGAATACATAATCGGGTTTTGTGACCAGATCAATAAGGAATTGGAAGGGTAAGCATTTGTAATAATCCAACATGACTGGAAACTACAGATTCTCTGCTCTTTCAATTGTGTATGTGTGTGTTTATAGTCCTCAGATAGCCGTGAGACTCCTCATTCACAAAATCTATTCTCAAGAATGGGAAGCCCTACAAGCTCTGACGGTGAGCCGTGTTTTAATGCCAATCCAGCATTACTGCTCAAGCATGAGTCTTGTTTACAGATGATATGATGTTTATGTGTCTCTGCAGGTTCTGGAGGCGTGTATGAAGAACTGTGGGCGAAGATTTCACAACGAAATAGCCAGATATAGGTTTTTAAATGAGCTGGTTAAATTGGTTTCACCCATGGTTGGTGGTTTTTCTGTTATGACTTACTTTTGTTGGCCAACCCAAACGTTAGCAGCCTGGTTCCCTTGACAAAAACCCAATAGGATATTTCCATTGGCTTTTGGATTATTGCAGAAAATATGCTCTGTGACAAACAAAAGTTTATGATTCTTGCACAACTTTTATGTATTTTGAAGCCTAAATACAATTGGCAGAAGGTAAAAGCTAAATTTAGGCTATAAACGAACTACACCACAGTAGATGACTTCAACATCACCATCAGTAAACTTTCAAAAACCCTTTCAGTGTTTTTAAAAAACATTTTTCATGTTTGAGTTATAACAGTTTGCAAGAGTGCTGACTAGCCACTTGTAAGATATTTTAAAAAGCTATAATGCCCCTTTCATAACATGTAATATAAGTCTCTGGTGTCCCCAGAATGTTTCTATCAAGTTTCAGCTCAAAATCCCCCACAGATCATTTATTATAGCTTGTCAAATTTGCTCCTATTTGACTGTGAGCAAAAACGCACAGTTTTTGTGTGTCCCTTTAAATGCAAACAAGCTGCTGCTCCAGGCCCCCTTTTCAGAAGAGGGCGGAGCTTTAACAGCTCACGCTTCGGTTGCCATTTGTTGTAATCCTTAACAAGTGATTTCTGTAAAAGAAAATATCTCCCCTTGCATTGAACTTTGAGCGTTGTAACTTTGCTCAAACAGCAACATTACACACTAACTCAAGTAAAAAAATGAATTCATAATCAACCACCCCTTTAAAAAAACTCAGAGTATTACTGATTTGTTTTATGCCATCAAATAAAACATGAAAATATCTTAAGCTTATGTTTGCCACAGATGTTTTTTTTTAAGGCATTTAACCAAAAACGCATAAAAAAAACAAAAAACAAAACGATTGACTTCAGGATGATGGAACTGGAAATGCTAAAATGTGATCTTGTTTTCAGGTTTTAGGACTCATTTTTGTGCACTTAAACATCTAATGTGAAACATATGTTAAAAAACAGTGTGTGTGTTTCAGTACATGGGGAAGAATACTTCTGAAAAGGTGAAGAATAAGGTCATTGAGATGCTGTACAGCTGGACAGTGGCGTTTCCCAATGAGTCCAAGATAGCAGACGCGTACAAGGCACTCAAGATGCAAGGTGAGATTTTAGGGATGAACTTTCTGGGGTCTGTCGTGAGCGGTTGTCTGATTGATGTTGGTTGTGATTTATTCAGGACTCGTGAAGTCGGACCCAGAACTGACGGTGGACAAAACCCTGATCCCGTCCCCTCCCGCACGGCCCAAAAACCCTGTGTTTGACAACGAGGACATGGGGAAGGTGAGACTGTGTATATGCAACATTTGAATTGAAATATGCTGATTTTGCAGGTTTAACTGAATGTGATTTCCCTTTATGAAACTAGAGAAATGACTTTGTGCTCTTCTGTGATTTGATGGCAGTTGTTGGCTGAACTTCTGAGGAGCAAAAACCCAGAAGATCTTCAGGAGGCGAACAGACTCATCAAAAACATGGTGAAAGAGGTGAGAGAGATGGGATCGAGATATAAAGATGGATGTAGAGCTCCAGTTTATTAGGGCTGGACCAGAATATTCGATTATTCGAATATTCGTTTGGTAGGTTGGTATTAGATTTTCAATTTTGGGATTCGAATATTCGTTTTTTGTTTGTTTTTGCACACCTGGCATCCCCCTTGCAAAACGGTTCTCATTCACGCTTGAATATGTTTACACTATAAAATCTGCGAAATAAATACAATACTCTTTTTTTACAATTATCCTATATAGCCTAGGCGTTTTTAATATGATGGACAGTTTAAGGAACCCAACCTTGTTATATTTTAAACATATATTTGCTTCTTACTAATGTGTTCCCTTGCAACTGGAGTATTCTCTGTCTAGAGCTTGTATTTTGGGTTAAGCTGTGTTGCTTTGACATTGTGGAAAATAGAATAATAGAAACAAAATATATTCGCCTTTTTACCCGTTATTATCAGTGTAAATGAATCTACTGCGAAATATTGGAGCTTGTTAAAACTCAAACGTGAGATTTTACTGAGACGGTGTGTTCTTTATGTATTACCGTTCGTTCATGTATCTTTTGTTCGTCTTTTATTTAAATAGCCTACCCTTTACTGTGTCAGTAATTACAGTAATTACAATTGCTGGTCATTTCTGCTTTTCGATTTGTTTGTCAGAAAACGTTAGGCTAACTTTTTAAAAGTATTGCTCTTAACAGACCTGTGTTTTGTTAGCTCACTTAGCTTGAGTTATGATACCAGACAGACTTCACGGAGGCGAATTATTCCCCATGAAACTCATGTAACTGTCCGTCGCAAATGTTATGCCATCCACAGCGTTACTTAATAAAGAAAATAACTTTAAATGAGCAACAGAAAAACAGAAATAACCCGCATACACAAGTAAAGGTCTTTGCAGGACATTATTGATTGAGCAAGGCCATAAACAGAGGGGCGTTTTTCGTTTTTGAGAGCGTTACCTGGTTTGCCCATGTCAGAGTGTGGGTAGGGTTTAGGGGTCGGGTCGGGTGAAGGGGATCATTTTCATTGCGTGATATATAAACACCCACCAGTGTGAAAACACCCACAAATACATAAACGTCCACTTTTGTTCCGCAGAGACCTCATACTCCAAGTACACGCGGTGCTCGAGTCGTTCGAGACAGTTCAACCGGGAGCGCACAGCTCTTAAAGGGGCCACACCATATTTCAACTCGTTACACATGCCTTTATTAGAGAGAAGAATATCTTCAGCCCCCTCCCGTCGAAGCTTCGAATATTCGGTGCTGATTACTACAGAGCTTTGAAGCTAAAAATATGGTATTTGGACCAGCCCTACAGTTTATAGCCAACATGAAATAGTATTTCCTTTTTTACAGTAATTAATCATTCACAACAAAGCCGTAGCTGTTTCTTGAACATTGGAGGGACCAAACCAATTTTTAATGGTCTTTTTTTTAAAGCAATTGAAGGGTTAATGAATGAATTTAATGAACTTACCCCTTTATTTTGCATATGCCTTGGGCAGGAATTATGAGGGATATTTTGGTGTGTTTGTACCTAAAAGAAAACTCAAGACTACAATGAAGGCATTTCAGGGAGTTCAGAAAAAGTGTGCACTGATAGAGAATAACTCCCTTCGGAGTTGTGCTTCGTAAATTAGCAGACCTTTTTAAAGAAAGTTAGAAATGTAAAAAGCATAATAGGACTGATTCTAAATCAGGTGTGACATGCAACTTGTGATGGACCGAATCTGTGTTGTGTGTGCAGGATGAAGCCAGAGTGCAGAAAATGACCAAACGCATCAACACGCTAGAGGAGGTGAACAACAACGTCAAGCTTCTGAGCGAAATGCTGAGTCACTACGACAGGGACCGGTCATCAGACGCCGACCGCGAGCTCATCAAGGTGACATCATACTCAATGAGCACGACAGACAATGCTTAGAAATGAGCAGACAAAGAAAAATAGTTTTTAAAGAAATGTCTAGTAACTAATACTAAAGTAGAGTTGCAGAGGTAGAAAACTGGTTAGGTTAAGCCGGGGGCACACTGTGCGATTTATAACAGTCCTTAACGATTGTTGCTTGTCAGACTGTACGACAGTCAAGACGTGTTAAAAAGGACGCATACAAAAAATCTTGTTCGGAGTTTAACATCATCACCGCTTACACATTCCGTGACTGAGCTGCATTACACATGGGACTGAAATGGTGGAAATCTTTAGTGTTGATCATGGCTTGTCTTAAAAAACAAATCAATTTGACGTTCATCGTAGGAGTAGTCCGTGCATCAAAACTTCTGACTAGACGTGCCAACATTTGGTAATGCGATATATCATGATAACATGAAATGTTATTACCAATTATAAGAATACTTTCCCCATCAACTGCATAAAATGCACAACACTGCTGTACTCTGCATCAAAGGGACGTGCTCAGAGGTAAACAATCCCAACGTGCATGAGAAGCACATTTTTGTCTAAGACGACCAAATCATGGCCAAAATCGTACAGTGTGAACCCAGCTTTAGTTGGAAACTAGCTGGATCATGGATCTCCATCAGCTTAGCCTCCATATTTGTCCACTAGGTCAACCCCAGCCCTACCAGCTGGTTTCCCAGCTGATCACCACCTAAACCAACTTTAATCAGTACCTCGAAATTTAGTTTCATTCTCACAGAGTAACCACAGTTTATTCTGCTGGGACTGTGGTTCGTGCACTTGAAAAACAGAGTAGAATCTTTCTTTATCACCACATGGTCAGGTCTGGTGGAATTAGTTTCAATTTCATGTTATTCTTAAACTCAAAACAGACACTTTTGGTTAGCAGCCACAAATGTGCGCAGTGTTGTCTGTTATTGAATGAATATCTTATTTCACTGGTAAGACGTCACATTACAGTAGTGAAATAATTGTGAAATGTATTTCATGTATGCTTTTTAAAGGTTGATTTCACAGTCCTATACTGATTAGCAGTTTCCTGTCTGTACTATTAGATCTTTTATAATTAAGTTGATGCGCAGCGCTCACATGTGACCCGACGTCTGTGTCCAGGAGCTGTACGAGCGCTGTGATAAACTCAGACGCACCGCGTTCAAACTGGCCACTGAAGCGGAGGACAACGACTCCAGTTTGGGTAAATGGCGTGATGATCCGCTTTACTCTCAGAGAATGATTGTTTATTTGAAATATTCATTATTGATCTGCTTCCTGTAGGTGACATTCTCAAGGCAAACGATGATTTGTCCAGAGTAATCGGCTCTTATAAACGGATCGTAGAAGGACAGGCGGACAATGGCGAGGGTGATGATCTCCTACCGGCTGCTAGTGAAGGTGACATCAGTTTGGGGTTCATTTGTCGATCTTCCCTCAACTGCAATATTTTGATAATCCAGTACATCTCATTTTCTTACAACATGATGTTTCTCGTTCTCTCAGGATGTGAGACCACGGGCACACTGATTGATCTGGCTGGCCTGGATGAACCATCCTCTCCCCCAACTGTCCCACCTCCTTCTCTTCCTCCTCAGGTCCCTTCAACCAATCCCATGGCCTCGTCCATCCCTGTGCTGCCGCCTCCTCCTCGCCGATTGGCAACCGGTCATGGCAGTCAGACAAGCAGCCCCAATCACAAACCGCCTGAGCAGCAGTCCTCCCTCTCATTACTGGACGATGAACTCTTGTCTCTCGGTAATAAATCTCTTTTAAATTGTTGTGATGCTGACTGGTGACCTATACTAAGGAAATATACTATGAGAGGTCATGTGATACAGTGAATTTACCAAGTTTTTACATGGTACCCCAGATAACAGTGGTAAAATCACTGTAAAACAAAACCTTATTTTTATAAAATGGCATCAGCAGTATTAGGATAAGGCATGTTGGGGGTAATGCATTACCAGTAACTTGAGATACATAATCAGATTACTTTTTCAAATAAGTAATGCATGCTTTTCCTTCAGCCTGAGGCTTATGCATTTCACTTTTGGTGTGAAAGGACCTAAACATTTGCCAAAAATAGAACTTTTAGAAGCCCAGCCCAGGTGTAAAAAGTTAACTCAAAAGTAATGTAATGCATTATTTTTCATAAAAAGTAACTAAGTAATGCAATTAGTTACTTTTTTAGTGAGTAAAGCAATATTGTAATGCATTATTTTTAAAAGTAACTTTCCCCAACACTGGGTATTTGACACTTAAATATATAAATGAATAATATTATTAAAAATAAAATTATTATTCTTATTAATAATGTTTTAAAACATTTTGAAAACTATTATTAAAATAATTAATAATAAAAATATTGTATGCAAGGTTTTGAATATAGTACATAGTTTTGAAAACAATGTTCATTAAAAATAAAATGTATAATTATAATTTACATAATTGTATAATTATGTAAGTATAATTATAATATATATATATATATAATAATTATTAATATTAATTAATCAATTAGTAGTTATTAATTAATAATAATAATCCATATTATTATTCTAAAATTCTTCCACCATGCCTGTATTATTTTAGGATCATTGAGATACTATAATAGTTTTTTGTTTTCTGTTTAATTTGAAAGTTTCAGTAATTTTGTTATGTGTATTATTGTTTTTTTTATTTTTATGAAAATATCCTTGTGGCTGACATGGCGTAAAGAAATAAATAATAACAATAAATAATACTTTTTTTTATATGTCTATACATTTGTTTTAGTTATTTTAGTGCATCAAGTTAAACTAAATGAAAATGATAAATGTTGCCTTGACAACTAGAAAATAAGGTAAAGGTTGCTTATATTTCAGTTAGTTTATAATATTTAAAGTTGTTTTATGTTTTTGTGCAATATAATTTAATTGATTTCATTAATTTACTATTTATTAGTTTATATATATATATATATAATATAACATGCGCACATGTTCTTTTATTCCCAGGCCTGAATGATCCTCCCTCTGTGCCAAACAGACCAAAGTTGGATGAACTGTCTGGTCAATGGACGTCCTTACAGGTAGGACACACTAAATCATTTGGACTTACAGATGTTTAAAGCATATGCTGAATATTAATCCTGATGATTGAATCTGTCATTTTGGTTGGTCTAAGGCTCCTGATCCAGGCCTGGACCTGTTTGGGAGCATCTCGGCACCGAGCGCCGTCTTTCCGTCAACACACACACCTGCGCAGACCTCACACACCCCAGCTGTCAGTCAGGGGCTGCAGGATCTCTCCATGCTGGACTTTGGAGGTGGAAAGAGGTACAATTCTGCCTAAAGAGGTTTAACATCAGTCACTTATGAGGGTGCATGATGTTATGATGCTCCTTTAGAAGGGAGCTGCCCATGTAGACAGCTTATTTGAGTATATAAAGGATATTTCGGATACTTGTATCTTATTCTGTCTCTCCGTAGTGTTTCTGGTCTAAGCGGTATTGCTGGAGGTACTTTTGGTCTCTCTGGAGGTGTCATGGGCTCCGCGGCTGGCCCTCTTCAGTCCACTAACCCGTTTGTGAGCGCGGCAGTGCCCGGCTCGCCCGCTGTGGCTCGGGCTCAGGCGGTGACAGCCGGCTCGGCTCCTGGCAGCCCTTTCTTTCAGCCCTTCTCATCCCCGTCCCACTCGCTCCAGAGCAGCCCAGCGCGTAGCTCCGAGCCCAGCCTGTCCAACCTGTACGTCCCGATTGAGTCCATCAGACCCAGTGAGTGATCGCTGCACCAGTATTATTTATAATAATAATTTATTATAAATATAATACAATATAGTATGATTTAGTATTTCTTTCTTTTGCTTTTTGGGTGAAATGACTCTAAAAGTTATCTAGTTACCTAGCCAAACTCAGTGTTTCTGTGGTGTCCTCAGGTAAGGTCTTACCTGTGACGGTGTACGATAAAGATGGAGTTCGTGTTCTTATGCACTTTGCGATGGACTGTCCGCCGGCTCGACCGGACGTCCTGGTCATTGTGGTGTCCCTGCTCAACACGGCGCCGTTACCCATGCGGAACATATTGCTGCAAGCAGCAGTTCCAAAGGTACGACCTCCTCCACTGCAGACACAGATCGATTTATATGAATCAGTCATCTGAATCGGTTCTTTATGATTCATTTGAACTAATTTACAAAGTTAACTTAACATTTGTTTCACTAAAACAATGTATAATGCCAGGTGGGGATTTCCTTAAAGGATTAGTTTACTTTCAAATGAAAATTTCCTGATAATTTACTCACCCTCATGTCATCCAAGCTGTTCATGTCTTTCTTTCTTCAGTCGAACTAAAATTAAGGTTTTTGATGAAAACATTCCAGGATTTTTCTCCATACAATGGACTTCAATGGAGCCCACGGTTGAAGGTCAAAATTACAGTTTCATTGCAGCTTCAAAACATTATACACAATCCCAGACAAGGAATAATGGTCTTATCTAGAGAAACCATCACTCATTTTCAAAAAAAAAAATATATATATATACGTTTTAACCAGAAATGCTCATGTTGAACTAGCTCTCTTCTTCTTCTCTATTTGAATTCCGGCAGTGAAGACACTGCTAAGTGTATTACTGCCCTCCACAGGTCAAACTTTGAACTAATTGTTATATACTTGCACTAGCATATTGTATATGACAGTTTAGTTCAAACTTTAACCTGTGGAGGGCAGTCAGTGCTTCCCACACATAGACTTTACTTGGGTGGGCCGCCCACGTATAATAACGGCCGCCCAAGTATATTTGGAGACACATTTTTGCTTTTATTATTTTTATCCTCTTATACTTTTATATCCGCCCAAGATAATGAAACCATCCGCGATTGAATAACTAGTTGTTTCGTACCTGCTCGTTATGTGTGCGTCAGAACTGTTTACTCCCGCTGACATTCCCACCGGCGTTGCAAAGTCACAAAACCGGAGATTTATGCCAAGCGATTGCTAATGAACTCAAGTTGATGAATTATGACAATGTATACTTCATGGCCTTTATATAAAATGTTTAGATGATTGTAAGAATCTGAAGGATCAGCCTGCAATAGTACAGACATTTCAAAATAAGAGTCCCAGTATATTTTGGGCTTGTTTATAATTAAAAGTCACATGCTAAGTTTTTTCTTTTTCTTTTGGGCATTATTGGTATTTTGGTTTCACAATAAACTGTATTTAATTTGTTTTCCATTTAATTCATAGTAAATTATTGTAGTTTCCCCCACAGGAAGAAAAGACTAAGAACATTATTTGACTCATATATTATTCATTTTATACATTTTACTAGTAAAATCTATGTCCCATTCACTGAGAGAGACACTATATGACAGCAAGGAGAACATAGGAAAAGGTGAACCATTTAAATGCTGTAATTTTGCATAATTTACAATGCATAATAATGCATAATATTAGTATGTAATTAAATGTAATATGCTATGTAATTAAAATTAATTTCAATAAATAAAAATACTGTTAAAAATCACACATTATTTGTTTGTCACATGTAGTAGACCATTTTTGTGCCATGGGTAATAGGAGGATTTTTTGCCTGGCTACCACCGCAAGTATATTTCAAACCTGTGGGAAGCTCTGGCAGTAATACACTTAGCAGTGTCTACACTGCTGGAATTCAAATAGAGAAGAAGAGAGCTAGTTCAAGATGAGCATTTACTTTTTAACCATAAATGCTCATCTTCACCTAGCTCTCTTCTTCATTTTCTTAATAAAAAAAAAAAAAGAGTGATGGTTTCTCTAGATAAGACCCTTATTCCTCGTCTGGGATCATGTAGGATGTTTTGAAGCTGCACTGAAACTGTAATTTTGACCTTCAACCGTTTGGGCTCCATTGAAGTCCACTATATTGAGAAAAATCCTGGAATGTTTTCATCAAAAACCTTCATTTCTTTTCGACTGAAGAAAGAAAGACATGAACATCTTGGATGACATGGGGGTGAGTAAATTATCAGGAAATATTAATTTGATAGTGAACTAATCTTTTAAGCATGTTTTGATGTTCTGATTAACAAGTTACACTTTAAATATGACCTCTGACCCTGTACGGTTGTGTTTGTGTCAGTCTATGCGAGTGAAGCTTCAGCCTCCATCAGGCACAGAGATCGCTCCCTTTAACCCCATCCTGCCCCCTGCGTCCATTACTCAGGTCATGCTGCTCGCCAACCCACTGAGGGTGAGAGGTCACACACATGCATCCAATATTTTTTTTTAATTTTAAAAAATCATAATAAATTTAATTAAATATATATAAAAAAAAAAAAAAAAAAAAAATATATATATATATAAATATATATATATATATATATATATATATATATATATATATATATATATATATATATATATATATATATATACTATTTTTGTTGTTGAAATAAGGTGGAATAAATAATGCTTTTAAATTTATTAATTTTATATACAAATAAAACTATTAAAAAAGGTGGGAATAAATAATTACGTTTTTGTATTTAATAATAAAAAAAAAAATATATAAGTCTCTAAAATGATTTAAAAATATATTACTCATAATGTGGCTATTACTGTTATTATTAAAAGATAAGAGTTGGGAGGGTAAATTATATATATTTTTTTGCTTATTGTTTAATTTTTTTTTTTTTTTAAGTATTATTTATAATATTGTTGTTGTTACTGTTGTTGTTATTATTATTATTATTATTAAAATATTTGTAAGAATAAATAATTAAACAATCAAAAATAAGACACCACTTCATAAAGGTCTACAGCTATTTTGTGTGTATTTCAGGAGCGCGTGCGTTTGCGCTATAAGCTGACGTATCTTCTGGGAGAACGTCAGTACTCGGAGGTGGGAGAGCTGGATCAGTTTCCTCCGGCAGACAGATGGGGGTCCCTGTAGATCTCCAACGCTCGCTGCCGTTTACCTGCTCGAACTCTCACCCCTTCATTCCCAAGTATCCTCATTCATTTGTGCTGTTTATTTATGTTCAATCAGTGTTTTACTGTAGCTTTGTGAAGCAGCATTTGATGCTTGATGTTTTTAGCAAAAATTCAAGCTGGATATTAATACAATAATGCAACGTCAGTGACACACATGATGTCCTGAAACGGACGCACACGTTTCAGAGATTGATCTTTTGTGTGCTGCCCTTACAGCAGTTTACCATGGTAAATCATAGTTTCCATCAAAACACCACAGTAAAACAATAACTGACTGGCACTTTCAACAAATAGACTACTAAGTTATTGTAATAAAATTAAATAAAATTTGTGTATTAATTACATATTTTGTAAAATTAATTAAATTTGTGTAAAATTACTTCATGGAAGCTTGTTTTAGTCAGGGATTTAAAAAATATAAAAGATAATTGTGGCTTATTCTGATTTTTCTCAGAATTGTGAGGTATAAAGTTGCAATTGCATTATTTAATTTAATTTAACTTTGAGTGGGAATATTGGCAGATACCGATCTGCAGTCGATCGATCGAAGCATCCCTAGTTATAAATTCAGAATTGCAAGATATACTCGCAATTGAAGAAAAAAAGTCAGAATTTTAAGATAAAAATTTGCAATTACCATTTTTTTTTTTATTTATTCAGTGGTGGAAACAAGCTTCCATACTTCTTAACCTTGTTACCAGTGTTATTTTTGTATCATTACTATTATATATATATGCTTTAAATATTTTGAATTAGTGTTTATTTTTGTATTTTCTGTTTTCATTTTAGTTTTAATAATTTTGTTTGTTTTTGTCATTTTATTTAGTTATTGTTTTTTATTAAATGTGTATAGTTTTTCATAATTTTTGTTATTTTAGTACATCGTTAAACTAAACGAACATGGGAAATGTTGCTTTGGGCTCTAGTTAAAATAAAATGCTTTTTTATTTTTTCATTTAACAAAATGTAAAAAAGTAAAAAAAAAATAAAAAAAAATGTATGGTTTTAGTTTTAGTTAAAGGTGCAATATGTAATATTTTTGCAGTAAAATATCCAAAAACCACTAGGCCAGTGTTATATATTTTGTTCACTTGAGTACTTAGAATATCCCAAATGTTTGCAACTATTTGTAAATCATGAGAAAATTGCAATTTTAACCAAGGCTCCGGGACGTGTGAGGAGTCGCCTATCAATTGCGTCATACCCGCATTACCCTCGGTTTCCGGTTTTATTTTGTAGAAACCATGGAAACAATAAAGACGCTTTAATATTTACATGTTTATATACAAGACAAGGGAACATCTGTTTTGATAAATTTATAGACAGAAAACTAATTGTTGTTATATAGCTCAACACGTGTCTTATTGTTTAAATCTAATTTTCTTGATTTTTTGCGAGTACCATGCTTTAGCATGCCTCAGAGAAAAACACTATTTTGTGAAGTAGCTAACATAGCATAATCAGATGCAACTTTATTTTTAGTAACAGTAATACAGCATTTTCTCTATCATACAATACGTTTTAAAATTAATTGTGTGCCATTTATCAACACAAGCCATCCAATATTTAATATGAACTTCTAAAATCGATCTATCTTACTAAAGTGTGTAACAGTGTCTGAGCGAACGCTCAGAGTAACGCTATAACATTTTCAACACACTCAAATGTATCTAATATGATAAACAGAGCTGTGTTACCTCATACTCATGACCGGAAAAGCGGAAGTTGCGCCGACGTCTGTGTCATAATAAAAGTCCCGCTGCTCGTGAGGCGTGTGTTGCGCAATCTCTCCAGCTCCTCGTTCAGCTCCCACAACACTTGGTCCTGCTCTGCTTCATACTACAGTAACGTTAATGATCGCATCCATGAACATGATTTCTTCCCGAGTCCTATCCCGATTCTTTTCCACCGGCCGTTGAGCTGAAGACCACATGTCCCAAGATTTCTCTCTAAAACTTGGAGTCATCAAGCGACGCCTTTTGTTTTGAATAGGCCTCTAGCGACCTCTAGCGGACAGAAATCCTACATACTGTACCTTTAACTATAATAACTGCTTGTTACCCAGTTTTTTTTAATGATTTAATTTTATGTAATTTTTAGGTTTATCTAATGTTTATTTGTATAAAAGCGGCTTCTTTCACTACAGTTGAAAAATGCAACAAAATTTATCTTAAGCACTATTTTGTACATTATTTTGTCAGCTGTAATAACTGTGGTATTTTGGTGTAAACTATAGTGCATCATGGTAAGTTCAGAAGCTGAGCTGATACTGATGGTGTCATGTGACTTCGCCGCCGTCTGTGGAGTGTATTAACCGTGATTTTACTCTGTCCAGGCAGTTGTAGGTGTTCTTACGCTCCTCAAAACGAACAAGCATTTGAACGTTGCTGTTTCTAGAAATAAGATTCATCCACTACAAACTTCAGCATCAGAACGAATGTACATCTGCAGTCAAACGAGTTTACATGAAGAGCGCTGTCAGTTTTACAGTAGCACAATGACGCTGGTTTATTTTGAGTTATTTTTTTATCTGCCTATGTTATAGTTCAACACTGTTTGGTTTTATTTATTGCTGCTACAGGAAAGTTTGGACTCAAGGGTTAGCATTACAGTGTCTCATTCGACAGCCTTTATTGACAATATTAGATTTGTTCATTTAATTATGATATATTTACATAGTGTTTTTGCTTGCAGTTTATGAGATGAAGATCTTGATTGAGAACAAACTGCATTTGAGTTAATGTTGTTTATCGTAAGTCTGTCAGTCCTCTGAGCGTTTCACGTGGTTTAATTCTTTTAAGCGCTGTAGCTGAGAGAGAGAGAGAGCATTTTACTTCATCTGATAAAGGCCTCATGTGATTTTAGACACTAATTTAGTCCCAAACAAACCTTAATGTGTCTGACTAGGAGAACTGGACTCTCCTCTGTGTGATAATGTGCAAGCCGTACAATTCATTATGATCATGTGTTTGACAAAAGCTGCTGAGTGAATCTCACACAGAAATTGTTTAAATTTAATCATTTTACCCGCAAAAGAAATAATTTTGCAAAATTTGTCTCTTTTTGTATTATTTTGGGGTGAAATATGACCTGGACATGTTTGTGATTCATGCCTGTGAATGTTTGAAGGCATTAATTTGTATTTGTGGAGCATCTCTTCTGATTCTGTCTGAAGTGTTTCAGTGAGATGATGACTTGATGTGCATCTTCAGTATTTCAGAGGAACCTTGTGTGTATTTTAATGGATCATTAAAGAGCCAAAGCTTCATCTGGTCTGATGTTGATGTAGAGGTTTAGGAGGACTCATGAAAGTATGTGGGATAAATGTGTAACTTATGAAAAATGATATTGGTTGATGATGATGATGCACTGTTCTGGTGTTTAATAATGATTTCATCATGTGTACTGCGCCATTAAAGACTTCAAATGGATTGACAAGCACACGTTTCTTTCTTTTTAAACATTTCCACTATTTTTCACCATCCCACTGGATTCAAATCAAGTCCTGACCAACCATCATTCTCCTGTTTCGTTCAAAAATACACAATAAAAGTGAAACATTGACTTTAAAGTCTGTGAAACTGCATTTGTAGGTTATATTGTCGAAACTGCAGGTGGTTTGAGATGTATTAGTCGAAAAATGTTTGAGGGGGTGTCTAACCTTCATTTGTTGCCGTAAACGACAGATTTCACGCTGCTTCTGAATCCCTGTTGTTTCGCTCGTCGCTGATTCTGAATGATGAGTTAATGGAGTGATAACATCGATATCTTTGCGTCACAGCTGTGCAGTAAAGAAAGGTACACAAAGAACGATAACTATGTCAGCGTCACACCATCGGACGATAACGTTTTTTTTTTGTAAGCACGAGCTTCAGTTACGTTCCGTTAACGTGATTGCAGCGCGCGCTTTTTAAGTAGGAATGATTCTGATTGGCTGTATTGTTCATCAGTGGTTTAAAAAAGTAATTTCTACGATATCGTTCCTCTGTACGGTTATTGTAATCAAAACCGTTATTTTCTTGGAGATAATTTATGTATAATATTTTATCATTTATTACATAGGCCTATAAAATCGTTATGGTTAATCGTTATGGTTATATACTTAAAGGGATAGTTCACCAAAAAATGAAAATTTGATGTTTATCTGCTTACCCCCAGAGCATCCAAGATGTAGGTGACTTTGTTTCTTCAGTAGAACACAAATTATGATTTTTAACTCCAACCGTTGCTGTCTGTCAGTCGTATAATGCAAGTCAGTGGGAACTTCGTCTATAAAAGTAAAAAAAGCCATGCACAGACAAATCCAAATTAAACCCTGCGGCTCGTGACAACACATTTATGTCCTAAGACACGAAACGATCGGTTTGTGTGAGAAACCAAACCGTATTTATATAATTTTACCTCTAAAAAACCACTATGTCCAACTGCCCTGCGCATCAGTTGAGGTCAAAAAGAGTTCTGATGACAGAAGTGATGTTTCGCACTTTGCTTTAATGAGTGCTAGACATCACTAGAAGTAAAAAATGATATACTGTTCGGTTTCCCGCACAAACCGATCGTTTCGTGTCTTAGGACATCAATGTGTTGTCAAGAGCCGCAGGGTTTAATTTGGATTTGTCTGTGCATATGTTTTTTTGACTCTTATAGATGGTATAGATTGACATGCCTTATACGACTGACAGACGGCAATGGTTGGAGTTAAAAATCATCATTTGTGTTCCAATTAAGAAACAGTCACCTACATCTTGGATGCCCTTGGGGTAAGCAGATAAACATAAAATTTTCATTTTTGGGTGAACTGTCCCTTTAAATCAACCACCATGCAGAATAAACCATGTACGTATTAAAATATCAGTCAATTTTCTTGCACCAAAAACAATTTACAGTCGATTCCTGCCGTTAAACAGGCTGTTTGAGTAGCTGAACCTCAAATTTTAATTCAAATGAGCACAACTATTTTGTTTACCCTCACAAGAGCTTTAAATAAAGACTAAACAAATACATGAAATATGAAAGACATTTTTTGCAAATACTGGAAAAAGTTTATAAAAGACATCATTTTTATCCAAGTTTTCTGGATTATGTACAGGACACAAAGAGAGCGCAAAAACAGTGTTAATTTGATGATCAGATGAATTTATGTTTCTATTGTTCCCTCTTTCACAATGGCCATGGCGAGGTTACGGGCCAGAGACAGTCGCAAGAGCTCCGTCTTTGTGGACTCAATATCTTCATCCTGAAACAGAAGAAAAAACAGCTTGGATTTACTGCTATACATTATAACGAGCAGCTCGAGTGTTTCTGGGATATTCTGGATGTGCAGTACCTGGTCTGTCTGGTTTGGTTCTTTAGTTCCTGAGTTCAGCTCCTCCAGACAGGACATGAGCTCATACGTCTGATCCACTGAGAAGATCACCTTTACATGGAAGAAAACAGTGATTCAAACTAAATGCCAAACGGTCAACTTTAAATGTATGTATTTAGAAAAATGCTTTTATCCAAAGTGATTTACAATGCATTCAAGGTATGTACTTTATCAGTTAATAGTACAGACAGACAGAACTAGTCAATGTTATTTCATGTTGGTAATGATCGTGAAAAAGCTCTAAATGTTTTGGCTTAAATGCTTGAAGTTCTGTAGACAAACATTCACTTTCTTTCCTAAGGTTAATGGTTACTGTAAAGCATGAGATGTGTGTGACCTCTTTTTGCTCCAGCAGCGGCAGCGCGTCGGTCAGCAGCGTCATCCACAGACTGCGCGGGGCGATCTTTGCCGTCATGAGGGATAGCAGGAGTTTGGCCGCCTCAGAGAAACGCTTCTCACCATAAAGCCTGTGAAACTCGCGGTACTTTCCTAAAAAAAAAAAACGCACACACACACGGTCATACATCTCATGGACTAAAGACCTTCTTGAAGGCAACCTTCTTTTGTGACATGTTTCAGAGTGAAACAGGATATTTGATAAGAAAAACATGGACTTTATTCAGTGGAATTGATTGGTGTGAAATGGCCGTTCCATATAGAATGAGTCAGAGCTGAATGTGCATTTGCTAAAAACAAAAACTAATAAATCGTTTCAGTTATTGCTCATTATTAATGCCTGAAATGAAAGTTGTTACATGAAAGACAAGCTATGTGCAAATATAATGAATCGTTCAGTTAGTGCAGGAAACCTGAATGAAAGCGGTGATAAACAGCAGACTGAAATATGACACGGACTGAATTATAGCAGCTCTTCAGATAAATCACATAAATGGCATTGATCTCTCATGCTGTACCTAAAAACGTCAGTCTGTCACTGAGCAGCATGGCAGGACCCAGATTATCCAACAAATCCAGATCCGTGAAAGAGCCTTTATTACTGTAATCCTGAAGAAACCTGCGCAAAACACATGGGTTAGGAAAAAAATGAGCAATATAATGACCTGTGCCTACTGGCAGATGGATAGATAGATAGTGTGTGTAACCTCTCAGAGATGAGTGTGGCGAAGGCAGCGTCTTTGGCTCTGATGCTCCAGGACAGAGCAGATCCCAGTCTGTTGTTCCTCAGAGCTCGTTTAGCCATGATCTTACAGATGCTGCGCACTGAAACACACACACACATACACTTTTACTTCATGTAGTTTATGATTTCATTAGTCTTTGATTATCAGCATAAGATCCAGTCTTTACTGAAGAATATTCTGAAAAATGAATAGCCCAATTTGGCAGAAGAGGACTGCCATGTAAAGTGATCACAGTTTTTTTTGTGACTGTAAATCTGAAAACAGTCATAATTCAGACTCTGTTTGAGGGTGTTGGCGTCGCTCACCCTGTTCACTCATCTGTCTGTCCTCACAGATACGCAGGACTTTAATGGCTTTGCGTTCGGTGTCGAGTGGGACTCTCTCGATCTGCAGCTCCAGATACACACGACCGAACTCAGGACAGTGATCGAAATAATCCACCGCCAGCTGCCACAGACTAACACACACACACACACACACATATATTATATATATATACACACACACACACACACACTGCGTTCCAAATTATTATGCAATTGACATATCAGTAAGATTTCAGTAGAATAAACATTCAGATTTTAGTTTTTCTAAGAAAATGTTTGTTTGTTTATTTATCCACGTCTTTTTAGATAAATGATATCAATCTCAGACAAAATAATTTGCCAGATCTATGGAAACCCTACCCTAATGTTCCACATTATTAAGCAAGTCATAGTTCTCATGCAATATGGGGAGGAAGAAAGATCTTTCTGAAGATGAAAAGCATGAAATGGCGCAATGTTGTGCAAAAGGCATGAAAACAACTAATATTGTGTGAAACTCAATGGTTATTATAAAATTATAAGATTTGTGAGTGATTTAGAGCACAGCAGAACTCGGTCAGATAAAGGCTTATTTGGAACGCAGTGTATATAAAATTATAAATAAAAAAAATGAATCATGATTAACAACATTTGAGTTTAATATTTTTATATTGTAATAATTTCAGTTACTCTGCAAATTAATGTAGAAACTTAAAGACTATTATATTAATTATTATATTATATTACATTAATAATTATATTATTATTAAGTATATTTTAAATACTTGCTTAACATCTTTTTATGAATGAAGGCCAGTATCACTGATACCAATACTGCTACTGATGTCTCTATGAAATTGATTTTAAAACATTAATTATAGACATTCAACTTTACAGTATAACTGAAAGTTATCAATTTCAACATTAGGCTTTAGAAAAATAATTTAAGTGAACTTATATATTACAGTCTTCACTGCATAAATTATAAATTAAATATAGACTAATCCTTAATAAAGCTACAGTTTTCTTTATCTTTGTTCACTGATTAACATTAATGTCAGACATCACAGCAACTGGTTTATTAGGCTACTGTCACTTTAAGAGCTGCTGCTGCCGAACATGACGCGCATCTCATTTCCTCACAACTAAGTTCTTTAAAAACCTAATTTAACTCATTTAAGACCGTTATTATGAAGATACTTGACAAAATTATGCATTTTAGCATAATTTTGTGTTATTGTTTGTTCAAGCGCGACAGACAACTCTACTGGCGCACGTGACAACACGTTCTCGTTTCGTCTTGTGGCGCTTGAATGGTTTAAAAGCATTTACGTAAATAAAAGAGCATGATGGAATGTAATTGAAACAAGCTTTTTCTGTCAAGCTGCTTTGAAATAATATGTATTGTAAATTTTGAATAAAATTGAATTGAAGTTTAGGGTGAAGATTGACCTAGACATGTTCTCATGAGATTTAACCCTTTAGTCATCAGTCTGCAGAGATAAATAATGTGTTTTAATCACCTGTGATGTGTGAAGAGACCTGAGGCGTACTCCAAAACCAGAAACTCTCGCAGATTAGAGCCAAAACTACAAACACACAAAACCAGAACAGTGTTACACACATCACATCTACTAAACCATTCTCAAAGAGACACATGAATCTGTAATATGATTACCATAACAGAGGTAATTTACATACAGAAGTAGTAAGGGTGGAAAATGATCATATAAACACTTAAATATGACTTTTTGACATTATAAGTGTACTAGAAATGTCTGAATGTAAGATCAGATGTGAGATACGCACTGGAGGTTGTGCGACTGCAGCAGTTTGCAGTGATCCAGCAGGTCCGTCAGATGAGCCACAAACCACCAGTTATTGAGTGCGATGCTGTGGAAACATCACGTGTGTTAGTTCAGAGGGTCTCGTCAGATGAATGTGTGTCTGTACTGAAAGAGCATCAACACACCTGCAGTCTTTGATCACCTGATGCAGGTCGAACTCAAACGCCGACAGCAGGATGATGTCCAGAGGCTCCGGAGACGCCCGTGGACCCAGAAACATGTTCATGCTCGACTGCCACACAAACACACGGTCAGTACGGGGTTACAGACTCACACGCTCACTCAAATCAAGTTCAGATATCACTGCAGGACTAATTCTCAGAGGTTCATATGATATCGGGCAGCTTCACTTGTGCTGTGTGTGTGTTGCATGCAGGGATATTATAGTTAACCGAAATTAAATAAAACAAAGTAACATAAGCCTGCTTTTAAAACTGTGATGACAATTTGAACTAATTGGCTAGTTAAAATTAATTTATGGATTAAAATAAATTAATTTTCTTTATGCAAAATATAATTTATTGATTTTTTTTTTTAAGGCTGAAGCATGACCTGGACATGATTTATTATAGATATTATATTATACATGGGTTATTATAGTTAACTAAAACCATTAAAAACTTTGTTACTTGAAATAGAAATAGGATATAAAAATAAAAATGACTACTAAAAATGCTAACAACGTACAACACATTTACCAAAACTTTAGCTAAAATAAAACAGAAAATATTAAATTATAAATAGCCATACTACTATAACAGTATAGGCCTGTCATGTTCATGAATTTTGCACTGACGATTAATTGTCATACAGATAATTGCGAGTAACGGTTTAATTCTGTTCGGTTTACAGTATAAAGCCTTATGTTTTTTTATGGTATAGTATGATACAATCTTGGCCCATTTACTTTAATGTTCTGATAATATAATATTTACTTTAATGTTGTGAAAATTAATATTATATTATATACTTTAATGCTGTGAAAATTAATATAACATAACATTAACATAACATAGGCCCATATGATTTACTTTAATGTGGTAAAAATTATTATAATATATAATGTAATATATTATTATACAGTTCCATGATATATTTTTATGTTGTGAAAATTATTATAATGTAATATACTGTACTATACTATAATATATCTGCAGTCTAATTAAACACACAAACCTTCATTTCATATGAAGGAAGACCTTTGATATTTGTGTGCTTTATAACAGTTTTTTATAAAACTCTTTCCACACCAGAAAAAAGGAAACAATATCACACATTTGATGGCATTTCTTTAAGCTCTTAAATTTCCCTTATTTGAACAGCAAAATGTAACTGAAATTTAAACTGCACAATAACTGTGCCTCTCTCAGATAATTGTGATTAGATCCGATTAATCAATAACTGTGACTGGTATCTAAATGAACACTGCTGCTCGTACCTGTGCGTAGTAGTGCAGATCGGGCGGTTTGATGGTGGGGTGTGTGAAGAGCAGCCGTGACACCAGGAAGTGATACCAGGTGCTCAGCAGCTCCTTCTGCTCCAGCAGAGCGTCTTCATCACCAACCAGAATCTGACAGAAAGACAGACACAGTCAGGATGATACAACCTCAGTGTATTTGATTATACGTCACCAGAGGTCAGGACTCCTCACCTTGCAGATGGTCTCCAGGTGACGGTTGCTAGCGAAGGTGTTGTCCTGGAGACTGCGGTCACACTCCTCATGCCAGTTTCTCCATTTCACATCAAACTCGGTCAATGTTTGAGTTCCTGTTGGCTGAAAACACACACATAAGATGATTATTTTATGATAATTAAGGGTAAATCTCACAAAAACAGGTTATAGTTCAATCCTTTCATCAGATGTATGTTGTGTCCTAAAGTCTACGTACGTTAAATATGGGCATGGTCTGTAACAGGACGTCCATGCGTCTGAACACAGAGCTGCTTTCTGCCCGCAGAGACGCCTGTTTGGACAGCACCTGCCGGGCTTCATCCATCCGGCCCTGCAGCACTAAACTGATCACCTGCACAGAGACACAGACACACGCGTGAGGACGCCAGCCGTGATGCATGAAGGATCTGGAGGTCATAGGTCACGCGCTTCATACCACGTCCCAGTAGGACTGATGTCGGGTGGGGCTGTCGCTCTGTAACACCTCTCTCGCTCTGGTGTCCACGTCTGACTTGTGCAGGCGCACCCAATCCAGCAGGTGGAGCAGCAGAGATCCGGCTACAGCGTGACAACAAAACCCAGTCATGAAGAGCACAGAAACTAGGATCAAATCTGAATGTGGACATGATCGCAGACGTCTGTACCTGGAGCTGCGTCGATGAACAGCACCTCACACAGGTTCCAGATCAGCTCGATAGCCAAGAGAATAGACACCTGATAGAGATCAGATCAACATATAACTTCTGAATATCCATCAGGGGCTGATTAGATCACAATATTATTTTTATTATTATGCTCATGTGACATTGATTATGTCAGCAGAGTGAGATATTTTTCTGATTAAAAATTACAAACACATTTTTACTTTAAGAAACAATTGCTGTTATTTAACTTTATAACTTTTCATCCATTTATTATTAAAATATTCAGAATGCATGCATATTACGCTTTTGTTGTTATAATCTACTGATTAATGTCTTTATAAAATTAAGTATATAAAATAATTAGAAAATGAGTGTTATTTTAGTAATATTAATATACTATAATAGTATTTATTAATTTTTGATTTTTTATAATGTAATGATTGTCTTCATAAAAAACTAAATTTGAAAATTAGTGTTATTTCAGTAATATTAATATATTATAGAAAATGATTTAAATATTAATAAAATATTTATTAATATTTTTGATTTTTTATAATGTAATGATTAATTTTGTCTTCATAAAAAAACAAAATTTTAAAATTAGTGTTATTTTAGTAATAATATACTATAATATTTTTGCAGTCTAATGATTAGTTTATCTTTATAAAATAAAACAATTAGAACATTTTAGTTATTTTAGTAATATTAATATACGATAACAGTATTTATTCATATTTTTGTAATGCAATGATTAATTTCTTTAAAATAAAAATAAAATAAATTAGTGATATTTTGGTAATATCAATATGCTATAATAGTATTTATTAATATTATTGTAATGTAATGATTAATTTATCTTTCAAATAAAATATAAATGTGTTATTTAGTTAATATGAATATACTATAATAGTATTTATTAATATTTCTGTAATCTAATGGTTAATTTATCTTAATAAAATAAAATAAATATAAATTACTGTTATTTTAGTAATATTAATATACTATAATAGTATTAATATTTTTGCATTCTAATGATTCATTTATCTTTAGAACACATACACAATAATCAGAAAATGTGTTATTTTAGTAATATGAATATACCATTATAGTATTTATTAATATTTTGAATATTTTTGTATTTTCAGTTTTCATTGTAAATTTTAAGTTGTAACCACTTGTTTTTTTTTTTTTTATATTTCCATTTATTTTTTATTTCAGTTTTAGAAATTTTAATATTATAGTCATTTTATTTCAGTTTGTTACCAATGCAACATTTCTAATTGTCACATCTAAAATTAATATTATTCGTCAATAATATTGACGAAAGTGTTTTTTAATAGTTTTAGTTGGAATGAAACTACCATCATCTGTCACTCACATATAATTTATCGGACAATTAAACAGTAAAATAACCTGCACTGGTCACGAGTTAGAGTTAAAAATACTCTATCAGTCAATTTAGATTTCATGTGAACTTCAGCATGTACCTGATCTCCATACTGAGACGCTAAAGACCCGTCTTGTGTTAAAACTGAGAAGAGAAAAAGAGCAAGATCAGCTGACCAAATGCATCATTCCTCATGTGTGAAGTGCGTCACCTGATTGTTTACCTGCGTTCTGCTGAAGTTCCTCCATACAGGCTCTAATCACAGACCTGTAGTTCTTACTGATACTCACAAACCTGCAGAAACAATGACAGATCAGAAAACAAATACACCAGGACTTAATCTATGTTTGATGTCTGAGGACTCACTGTGGCTTCTTGTTTTTGCTTGGCACATCCTCTTTGATTTTCTGCAGCCCCACGAAGATGAGATGAGACTCGTTGAAGAGTTTACGCAGGATGGGAGAGCAGATATCTTCATCTTTCCTCACGATGTGGACGAACGGAGAGCCCGCAGACTTCGGACCTGAGCAGGAATACATGTGATGAGATCTCTGACAGTTTTCATGTCCTTTCACACACTCAAACAGTCTCTGCAGCATTCATTTTGAATATTAATACCTTGTAGTTTGTAGTTCGTCTCATAAACTAACAGATCTCCAGGACCCCATTCAAAACCCAAGTGTCTCTGATGAAATCCAGCGCCAGGAATCAGCTGCAAGATATATGTATTAACAAACAGTACTATCCTTCAATAATATATAAGAATATGCAGGTTTATAGATTATACAAAATATATATATATAATGTTAGCCTACTTTGGAGTACCATGGTATATACCATACTAACTTCAGATACCATGGTAACACCACAAAACCTTCACATATGACACATTCTTCACATATACTTATGTACCGTATATTAATAATCATATGCAGGCACGTACCGTGGGACTGGGCTCCACATCCACCTCCTCCATCACGCAGCGATATTAAATCCTCCTGAATAACAGTGAAAAATATGACTTTTAACAGCTTTATGATCTGAACAACATTCAAGACTTCCAGCGCTCAGAATCAAACGCCATGAGCCTGAAGGACCCCTGAAGCCTGCGCGGTTAGTACGACGCACTGAACGCCTGAGCAAAATACTAATCGACAATAAAATATGACTTATTATGCACTGTTTATGTTAGTTTCCAGTTATATGGATATTATTAGGAAATTGTTTCAGAATTATCAGTAATGTTTAATAACAATACATACCAATCACAAATGTTTGTTATGTTTTCAATATGCAGAAAAAATGAGTAAAAATAAGACTTTCGTTTTTTAAATACTTTTTTGCACTGTATCGATCGCGTGTGGCGTTGTTCTCTGGACCTCTGGTGGTCCGTAGAAGTATTACAGTAGTAGCTATTTGAATTAAACATTTACTATCTGACAGAATTATATAATGCAAAAAAAGTCCATGTTTTAATTAAAGTTATTATAAAGTATTCTAACTGTATGCACCAGGGGTCTGAGAGTTATGCAATTTCAATTCTCTGTATGTATGTACTGTATATGTGGCAGAATTGACAATAAAGCAGACTTTGACTTTGACTTTTAAGGGCTGTGCTGTGATTTTTTTCAATCATTAAAGCTTGAACTGACTGTCCCAGATAGCGCACGTACGTCTGCAAGATGTCTGTTAAAGATCACTTCATCTGGAAAGCATCTGCTGTTTGCAAACATCTGATAGACATCTTTAAGATGTCAGTTTTACATATATTCTAAATCATAAACATCTTAAAGACATCTTCTAAATGTCTATTTGAGATCTGACAGGAAACGTCCTATAGACGTATTGCAGATGAGCAAACACTCTAAAAAATACATGTTCCAGACATAAACACACATCATATAGACGTCTCCGAGATGTACGTGTGCTATCAGGGTATTTAAACATTGTAATGTTTCCTTGAAACAAAAAATATATAGTTTTATGGTAATAAATTTATGATCATAAGATGTTTTATTCAGAATGTAGTGTAAATTATTTCACTTATTTGTTGTATTGTAGCTCTTTTCCCTCACAGTCGTTTTGAATTGTTAATAAATAATGGCTAATAAATTCATTATATGTCATTTCAATGGTATAAAATGATCATAAGATGTTTTATTCAGAATGTAATGTAAATGATTTCACTTATTTGTTGTACTGTAGCTCTTTTCCCTCACAGTCGTTTTGAATTATTAATAAATAATGTCTAATAAATTCATTATACTGTCGTTTCAATGGTATAAAATGATCATAAGATGTTTTATTCAGGATAGTGTAAATTATTTCACTTATTTGTTGTATTGTAACGTTAGCTCTTTTCCCTCAGTCGTTTTAAGTTATTAATAAATAATGGCTAATAAATTCATTATACTGTCATTTCAATGGTATAAAATGATCATAAGATGTTTTATTCAGGATGTAGTGTAAATTATTTCACTTATTTGTTGTATTGTAGCTCTTTTCCCTCACAGTCGTTTTGAATTATTAATAAATAATGTCTAATAAATTCATTATACTATAATTTCAATGGTATAAAATGATCATAAGATGTTTTATTCAGAATGTAGTGTAAATTATTTCACTTATTTGTTGTATTGTTGCTCTTTTCCCTCAGTAATTTTTGAATTATTAATAAATAATGTCTAAAAAATTCATTATACTGTCATTTCAATGGTATAAAATGATCATAAGATGTTTTATTCAGGATGTAGTGTAAATTATTTCACTTATTTGTTGTATTGTAGCTCTTTTCCCTCACAGTCGTTTTGAATTATTAATAAATAATGGCTAATAAATTCATTATACTGTCGTTTCAATGGTATAAAATGATCATAAGATGTTTTATTCAGGATAGTGTAAATTATTTCACTTATTTGTTGTATTGTAGCTCTTTTCCCTCAGTCGTTTTAAGTTATTAATAAATAATGGCTAATAAATTCATTATACTGTCATTTCAATGGTATAAAATGATCATAAGATGTTTTATTCAGGATGTAGTGTAAATTATTTCACTTATTTGTTGTATTGTAGCTCTTTTCCCTCAGTCGTTTTCAGTTATTTATAAATAATGGCTGAGGGACATTCAGCTCGATCTGTGAATTACATAAAGAACAAAATGGCGTCTCTTCCCACTCCAGAATGAGGAGCAGTGGATCATTATTCCCTCAGAATCCACATAACACTCATTGTACACAATTCTTATGGATTCCCTGTCATGAATATGATTATGTATGATATTTACTATAAAATAATCATCGTTTCGTGTCGTTTAAATCATATTTGGTCCAACATTTTTTCAAGATAAGACGTTGTGCACGAATGCGCGTGCATGTTTCCCCGGCTCCCTGGTCTCGCGCATGACATCACCGTTGCGCATCATACGACGCCTGTGACCTGCTCTGGCCAATCGCGACAAAGCGCGGCGAACGGACGCGCCGCTCGTGACCGCGCACGCCGGGCCTGTTTTTAATCGGGGGCGCGGACGTGCGCGTCCCCGCGGAGTCTTTGTGTGGCGGCGTAGAGAAGCGCAAATACAATAACCATGGCCGACGAGAAACCCAAGGTGAGTGGCGTTTAAAAATGAAGAGATAATTTATTATTAGTTACAGTTTAAGTCGTGTGAGGGGTTGTGAAAACACGGAAGGACGCAGATGGTTTGATATTTAATGTGAAATATCGCGCGTAGTGGATAAATCCTGTAACTGCCGCCTCAGAAACACCGGAAGAAGACGTGTGAACGCGCGTGGCGAGCTCACACCGCGCGCGACACACACACACACAGACGCATTCAAATAAAAATAACAAGGAGAAGTAATCGATTATCAGACATATATTGATCATATTTGCGCATTGCATGTGATTGCGGAGTGGTTGCTGACTGGGATCTGGTGGAAAGTAGTTTTCTGTCGGTTTGAGCTGATGTTGTATTTCAAATGTGAGCATCCATCACGTGAAGCAGCACAACACTGATAATAAAGCCACACATACCACAGAGATGTCTGAATATTACTGCAATTCATTTCCAAATGTAAAATATGTGAAATTATTGTGAAAAGAGACACAAACATGTCTGAATATTACTGCAATTCATTCCCAAATGTAAAAGATATGAAATTAGTGTGAAGAGACACACTGAGCTAGATTTATCACATATTCCTTTTAGTTTATCAAACCAAATCAAATAAAGGATAAAACTTGTTTCTATACTTACTGCCCCTTTCCACGTTATTGTCATGTGATTAAAGATAACTTGAACTCACATTCATTCTATTTTAATCATCAAAATACAAACAGTTTCCTTTATACTAATAGATGTTTTCTGTATTGTGTAATGGTTGACCAATATGTCCAATATATTATAAAATATAGATGCACAACATAAAACATGCCACAAGAGTGATGTAAAATCTCATAATTGACACTTCGCCGGGAGTTTGATTGACAGGTGATCTAACCAGTCATAACGTTGAATCCGCCATTTTGTCCGACAAAGCACTCAGGAGTTAGAGGATTAACCTCGGTGGACTTAAACTTGAAAAAAATGGTGTGTACTGACGTCTTTCCGCGTTTGAAACAACATCCCTTCTGATGTTCATTCATGTTTATTTGATGCTATAAATGGACTCGTAGTAAGAGATGATCGGTTCACGAGCCGCTTGAGCTGAGGCGCTACAGCAATCTTTCACGTCACATTAAAGAACCACAAAACGTTTTTTATTGTTCGAATTTCTTAAAAAACTACACAGTTTGAAAGCTGGGACTTTGTTTAATATCATAAGTAACATGCTCCGTCTTGTCTGTCGACGCGTTGTCAGTGTCCTCTTTGCTTCACAATGTATTTTTCACTCTGTGTGGCCTGACAGCGCCATGGCTTGTTGGACAAAGCAACAGTAACTAAGGGGGGCGGGTCTTTGCGACTTCAGGGTCAATTGTACATGTGTGCTTTTGTTTTCTTAGGAGGGTGTAAAGACAGAGAACAACGACCACATCAACCTGAAGGTGGCGGGGCAGGACGGGTCAGTGGTCCAGTTTAAAATCAAGAGACACACACCCCTCAGCAAGCTTATGAAGGCCTACTGTGAGAGACAGGTGAGATCATCACACCACACACACACACGTGAAATAAAGTCACAGTCACACACTCTCCTCGCGAGTTCTTGTCAGCGACAAGGATCGACAACTTACCGTCCCGACAGCATTTTGAAGTCCTCGCTGCACATATAAGAGTTTGTGTCCAAAATATAGAAGAGGTTTACACATGCCCGTCATTGTTATACTGAGGAAATACAGAAGAATTTTCTGATCAGAAACCTTTTTTTCTAATTAAACTGCATTTATTATTTAAAAAATATGTTTGTGTATAAAATATACAAAAGAGAAAGCAATAAGCCACTAATTATACTCTAACTGACAGTGTAAAATTCAGATTAATAACAAGCCAAATCTACGGCATTAGTGCATGCCAACTTTTTTAGCGGCACTTCTTCCATTGATTTCTCCCATAGGAATTTCAAGAAAATTATTTGTTAAAGCGTTTTAAGCCATGAATCAAGTCAACCAGCTATGAGGTGAATCACAACACTAAAAACTTTGATTTGAAGCAAAAAAGTACTTGAAAAAGGTATAAGACTGTACTTAAAGGCACAATATGTAATTTTTCGTGGCTTGAGGTCGCGTATTCAAAACAAAGGCGTAGCTTGATGCCGAGATTGAGTGCGGAATCATGGGAGATGTCCAGTGGAATAGAATTGGGACAGGACTCGGTCAGAAATCATGTTCATGGATGCGATTATTAACGTTACTGTAGTATGAAGCAGAGCAGGGTTGAGTGCTGTTGGAGCGGAACGAGACCGCTGGAGCGATTGCTAATGAGAGATGAACGCAACACACACCTCGAGAGCAGCGGACCTTTTATTATGCAGCAGTCACCACTTCCATTTCTTCCGGTCAAGTGTATGTGGGGTAAAGCAGCGCTGTTTATGATGTTAGATATGTTTGTGTGTTGAATATGATGTTATAAAGCAAAGTCCCTTTAATGTCTTTTTCACTCAGCGGCCATCTTTGAAACGCCTCTCGGGCATCCAAGTGCATCTCTTTGAATGGGGAAACACCAAAATTCTCCAAAACTGTTCGCTAAGCTTTCGATTAAATTTCATATTTGTAATCACCAATGAAATCTGACAACAACTGTCTCATAAATTTTGTTTCTAAATGCTCGAATCATTGCAAAAAATTGATTTTTTTTAGGCTAGTTCAAGCTAATGCACATGCGCAGTCCTAAATGCTCATCTCTCGTGTCTCATTTCGGAGGCGCGCGTCTGACTGTTTCTATAGGAACCGGAGCTTCTAACGGTCGCTGCTGTGACGCAATTACTTTACCAATCGCCGATTGTCTCTTATTTAGAAGGCGGGACTTATTATGCCATATTGCGCGTTGCACTTTCTCCCATTCAAAACAATACGAGTGATGCATCTTGTGTTATTCTATAGTCTTTGTATGAAGTTACTCTGTGCGTTCACTCAGTGGCTACTATGAGACACTTAATGCACACTGCAGTAAGCTAGATCGATATTGGTCAGGTAAAACATGGTACTCATGGTAAATCAAGAAAACAAGATCCAAACAATAACATGTTGAGCTATGCTTTTCTGTTGATGAATGTATCCAAACAATTCGCCTGTCAAATAAAACATAGGCCTATAATATATTAAAGCATCTTCAGTGTTTCCATGCTTTCTACAAAATAAAAACAGAAATTGAGGGTAACCCGGATATGATGTCAGTTATAGGCGATGCACGGACATGGTCCGTGTCCTGGTTAAAATTGCTTATTTCTCTGGATTTAAACATTCTTGGAAACATTGTAAGTACACAGTTCAACAAAATATATAACACTGTTCTAGTGGTTCTTGGATATTTTAATCTAAAAATCTTACATATTGTACCTTTAACGTTTTTTTTTACTACAACCCCATGAAGCATTGCAAACAGCATAATCTAATTAAATCGATGAAGCGTGAAACAAAACTCCTAATTTGAAAATGTTAATTAAACATAAACTTTTTATTTTTTTTAAGATTATTGCAAAATATGGATATATTTAAATATTTCAGTATTTTGAGTGTAAGGAGATCGACTTGATTACATCATTCGCTGTGCTTCATGGGAGAGGGTGGAGATAAGGAGCTATTTTGGTGTGTTTTGCTTGTTTTGACTCTGATTGGTGGAATTTTGTACAGCATCATGGGTAATGTAGTTTTTCACTCAGAATTCCGCTGTTAAACATGATTATTTTTGTAAATAAGTTGAAATAATGTGGGCTGCCAGCTTCAGAAGAAGCAAATACAATGGATTGTCAACCTTGTAGCTCACAGTAGCACTGACTTTAAAGATTTATAAGTTATTGTTAAAAATCAATTTCCCTATGGAGTAAATGAATGGAGTTTTTACTACCGGAGCCGTCTGTTGCACTCTGATGTTATTGCACCTCAGACCTGAATTTTTCATGAATTTTTTCATGATATTCCACCTGTCTGTCATTATAACAAAAATAAAAGACATTGAGAGTGGATTGAAGCGGGACACATTCATATGAGTCTGATGGCTTACAGTAGTGCTCAGTCCGCAAGATGGTTACAGCCATCTGCACTAAAGCTCTTCAGCCTGATCAATAATTTCCTCAACAGCCTTACCGCCTGCTGGCTTTATCACTCCCTCATGTCCGGTTAATGGTCCTGCGCGTCCGGTCGAAGGTTTAGTCCATGTCAGAGAGGGTTATAGAAAGAACAGTCACTCTAATGTTCACGTATGACAAAGACAGACACACACGATCAGTATTTCTGCACGGTTCGGCTCCAGATATAAGCATGCGTACAGTACCAGACTGACATCTTCATTTCCATGGCCTCCTGTACACACACACACAAGCAAAGCTTTATTAATGCTGTAAACACACGAGGTTAAGATGCTCCTCGTGATCTTTAGGTCAGTAACATGTTTTTCTGGCAGAGGCGGAGGGTTTAATCTCATTGTGGCTCTGTAAGTTTTGCCGGCAGAAGTAGGACAGCGTTCACTGGCGCACAGGGAAGGAAGCGACCCTGCCCTGAGGAACTCCCTGTCAACAGCGCTGCCCGTCAGAAAACAAATATGAAGGCGTGAGGTTTCAGCTGATCTTTATCTGAGATGTTTACTTCCCTTTTTGTGCTGGGAGGTTTAAAAAGATGTGGGATTCAACTCGATTCAACTGCTTCATTAAAAAAAGCATTAGTTATTCATTCAGGATTCAGGATTTATTCATTTTTCATGACATTGCAATAAATTAAAAATAAAATAAACATATTAGATGAAAAAAATAACTTATTTAAATTATTTTTCAATGTAGAATTTCAAATTTTCTTTGAGTTAAAGTAAAATTTTAGCACTCAAATTACTAACTAGTAATAAAATAAATAAAAACTAAACTAAAACTGAAGTAAAAATAAATCAAACCTAAATAGTAATATTTAAAATATACAAAAACTAATAAAAATGAAAATACAAAAATTAATGTATAAGTTATGTAAAATGAAGCTATGAAGTGATTTTCATTGTGGTGAATGGTGGTGTGAGAAACACTGGACTGATGTACTCATTTGTTTTTGCAGGGACTGACAATGAGGCAGATTCGATTCCGGTTTGATGGACAGCCTATCAATGAAACAGACACGCCCGCACAGGTATGACATCACCGTACTCACTGTCATTCTTACTACACTTTTGATTCTGAAGTAACAACACTGGACAGGTTTGTGTGTGTTACAGGGAACAAATGTCCCTTCAAGGATAGCAATACCAGTCATTTTTGACCTTGAGAGGACATTGTTCCCATGAGGAAAACGGCTTATAAATCATACTAAATGTTTTTTTGAAAGTGTAAAAATGCAGAAAGATTTCTGTGATGGTTAGGGTTAGAGGACAGGCTATGTCATTAGCTCAGTATAAAACCATTATGCCTATGCAATGCCATAATGCCCCAGGTGTGTGTGTGTGTGTGTGTGTGTACACGTGTGTGTGCGTGATCACGTGCACAGATTTTTAATATCACATAGAATCAAAATTAAGTTTACCCTATTTAGTGAAACGTGAGTCTCATAAAGCCTGAATGTCCAGGTCATATTCTAAAGATACTTAAAAAACAAAGCCTAATTGCATTGTTAAATATATTAAGAAAATGAAACCTAATTGCACCGTCACATTATTTTCATGATAATTAAGTAGATTTCTTTCCAACTCTGTAACATCAATTACTGTAATGATAAAACATTTTTATAATTTTTTTAATTCAAATATTTATTTTATATTCAATTAGTTTATTTGTATAGTGCTTTTCCATATATATATATATATATATATATATATATATATATATATATATATATATATATATATATATATATATATATATATATATATTTATGTGTGTGTGTTTATGATTATACATATATAGGGCCCTATGAATTCCATTTTATTTTTTCCAAAATTCCCTTTTATTGTGTATTTTTTTATATATATATATTTTTTTTCAAATTCTGTTTTTTTGGCTTCCATTTTAATGGTTACATTAATTTTTTGTAATCAAAAGCATGTCTAATTAATTGAAATTATGAAATAACATTTTTTTTAAAGTTTAACAAAATACATTTTAAAGGGCCTTATGAAATTTATTTTCTTAAATTCTGTTTTATTTTTACCTAATTCTGTGTTTTCTGTTTTAAGTTGTCTTAATTGCATTTTAATTGTTTAATTAAATTGTAATCATCAAATCATGTCTGATTAATTGAATTCATAAAAACAACAAAATTTATTATTATTTTAAAATTAATTTAAATTAATTAAAATTTATTTATTTATTTATTTTTTTTTCTGAAATTCTTACTCTGTTGTGTTTTTTTTAATTTTTCTGGCGATCAAATGAAGGCAAACATTAATTTAATTTATCTTAATCATATGAAATTAAACTTTTTGTCAAACACAACAAATTTACTCTTAAAAATAAAACATGGAAGAAAAAATATTATATTATATAAAGAAATATTATATTATATATGAGTTTTTGTGTGTTTATGATATGACAATATTTTTTCCCAAATGAAACTGTAAAAATGCTCATGAAGCATTAAATATTCTTTTTGTGGTTTAATATTCACAGACATTAGTCTATATTGCGATTTAAGTGTACTGACCTACTTATTTATTTATTCACCCAAAAAAAAGAAAAAGACAAATTTTGTGATATTCCGCATTATACAGTAAATTCCATTTTTATGACTAAATATCGCGATTCTGTCCATATTTTCTACATCACTGAAATCATAG
Organism: Chanodichthys erythropterus; assembly: GCF_024489055.1. Classification (NCBI taxonomy): domain Eukaryota; kingdom Metazoa; phylum Chordata; class Actinopteri; order Cypriniformes; family Xenocyprididae; genus Chanodichthys; species Chanodichthys erythropterus. The sequence goes on from NC_090223.1 coordinate 17,439,343, forward strand.
GGCCCTATATATATTAATTTTAGTAATACATTATATATAATATAAAATAGTTGTATACTATTTTTAGTTTGAGATATATATATATAATAGGCAAATATTTTAAATTATATTATACATATATATAATATTTAGAGAGAGAGGGTATTAGTACATATTGGTAGTGTTTGTAGTAATATTTAATTTTTAAAATCATTGAATTACAGTTTATTACAGTACAGAATTCAAATACAGTAGTTTAATTTAGTTGGTATTATTATTGATAAACCTTATCCAATCATACACCACTTTTTATTATCTTTTTAATTAAATCCTGATAGAAAATGTCCTGCCCTTATTTTTCCACCAAATATTCTATTTCAATTAGAAGTTTAATGCATCTCATGTTGACTGTAAAGCTCAGGCGGTTTGTTTTAGACAGAGCAGGCATCATATGTGCTCTTAGATGAAGATTCAGGCAATAAAACAAGATTTTGTCAGAAATATTATAGAGTTCATCTCACCCACTGAATAAATCTGAGTTGACAGCATCATTGTACATTTGCATCATGGGATAAGAGTAAACTGTAATTAGAGTGGATAGGTGTCGATTTCACAGTCAACAGGAAGTCTTGTGAAATCTGAATGAAGTGTCCTTATGTGACTCTCTCCTGACCTCACACCGCTTGTGTGTATTAATATTACTGAATAATAAAGACATTACCTCATGTTTTTCTTCCGCAGTTGGAAATGGAGGATGAAGACACAATTGACGTTTTCCAGCAACAGACAGGAGGACACATCTGAATCGGACGACTCTATCAAGCCCAACCAATCTCTCTCTCTCTCTCTCTCTCTCTGTTCCTGGTTCTCCCAGACCTCTCTCCTCATGGTTTTCTGTAACTGCTGTTGTATAGTGTTTTCAGTTCATCATGTTTTCTTTTGGTTTTGTACATAAAGGGTTCCTGCTACAGTAATTATTGCATTGGGTTTGTTAATTGCCGTAAAATCTGACGTGTTAAGCCCAAGTTCTTGAACGAGTGATCGCTAAACTATCATGGAGACGGTCATCTGTGTATAGACCAACTAATACATGTTTCCCCTTAAGAATCATTGACCTGAGGATACGAGCCGTGTGGATTCGCTCGGGTTCAGATATGAGCGCACAGGCTTTTTCGCAGTTATGACTGTGTTTCAAGAAATGTTCAGCTCTGTTGTACTTTAAGCAGATTCAAGTTGATTCTCTGTTTTCCATTCAGACAATTTGGTTTTAAAACTTTTTTTTTTTTTTTATTGTAGTGATCATGTATAGTGCAAAACTTGTGTTAAACATGTTTTAACTCATACGAGGGAATTCATGTTTCGGACAAGTCAAGCATCTGTCTGTATTGTCTAATCTCTTGTTAAAATAAAATATTCTCTTTTTATCAAACTGCCAGTGTGTTTTAGTCATTGACTCACTACACTGAATGACTTGCATCTTTAAATTGTTTTTGAATTCCAAATAATATTGCACTGATTCTTGACATAAGGGACAAAAGATTTTTTTGAAGTTTTTATTTCTTGGGTTAGGGTTATTATGAACAATCAAGTTCCTAAATTCCTTAATTCTCCACCCTCCATTTTAATATTAAATATAGATAATCAATGTCAATTCTCAGATAAATCAGACATGATATCATGTAGTTCAGTTGATGTTTTAATTTAACATTATGAATTAAAAAAAAGAATATGACATTTCTTTAAAAATTAACAAACCTTCACCTGACAACAAATACTGACGGAGTTGACAAAAAACTGACGGAGTTGACAAATATTGACGGAGTTGACAAAAACTGACGGAGATAACAAACTGACGGTGTTGACTAATACTGATGGAGTTGAAAAATACTGAGAGTTGACAAAAATTGATGGTGTTGACAAAAACTTGATGGTGTTGACAAAAACCGACGGAGTTGACATACTGATGGATTTGACAAAAACTTGACGGTGTTGACAAAAACTGACGGAGATAACAAACTGACAGAGTTGACAAATACTGACATTGTTGACAAACTGACGGTGTTGACTAATACTGATGGAGTTGAAAAATACTGAGAGTTGACAAAAACTGATGGTGTTGACAAATACTGACGGTGTTGACAAAAACTGATGGAGTTGACAAAAACTTGATGGTGTTGACAAATACTGACGGTGTTGACAAAAACTGATGGAGTTGACAAAAACTTGATGGTGTTGACAAAAACCGACAGAGTTGACATACTGATGGATTTGACAAAAACTTGACGGTGTTGACAAAAACTGACATTGTTGACAAACTGACGTTTTGACTAATAATGATGGAGTTTAAAAATACTGATGGAGTTGAAAAATACTGAGAGTTGACAAAAACTGATGGTGTTGACAAAAACTGATGGAGTTGACAAAAACTGACGGTGTTGACATATTGACGGAGTTGACAAATACTGACGAAGTTGAAAAATAATGAGAGTTGACAAATACTGATGGTGTTGACAAAAACTGGTGAAGTTGATAAATTCTGATGGTGTTGACAAAAACTGACGGAGCTGACATACTGACGGATTTGACAAAAATTTGACGGAGTTGACAAAAACTTGACGGTGTTGACAAAAACTGACGGATTTGACAAAAACTTGATGGAGTTGACAAAAACTTGATGGTGTTGACAAAAACTGACGGAGATAACAAACTGACGGAGTTGACAAATGCTGGCATTGTTGACAAAAACTGGCGGAGTTGACAAATACTGATGGTGTTGACAAAAACTGGTGGAGTTGACAAATACTGATGGTGTTGACAAAAACTGACGGAGTTGCCATACTGATGGAGTTGAAAAATACTGATGGAGTTGAAAAATACTGAGAGTTGACAAAAACTGATGGTGTTGACAAATACTGATGGTGTTGACAAAAACTGATGGAGTTGACAAAAACTGACGGTGTTGACATATTGACGGAGTTGACAAATACTGACGAAGTTGAAAAATACTGAGAGTTGACAAATACTGATGGTGTTGACAAAAACTGGCGGAGTTGACAAATACTGATGGTGTTGACAAAAACTGGTGGAGTTGACAAATACTGATGGTGTTGAAAAAAACTAACGAAGTTGACAAATACTGACGAAGTTGAAAAATACTGAGAGTTGACAAATACTGATGGTGTTGACAAAAACTGGCGGAGTTGACATACTGATGGAGTTGACAAAAACTGACGAAGTTGACATACTGATGGAGTTGAAAAATACTGAGAGTTGACAAAAACTGATGATGTTGACAAATACTGACTGAGTTGACAGAAACTGATGGAGTTGACAAATACTGACGGAGTTTACAAATACTGACAGTGTTGACAAAAAAATGGCGTAGTTGACAAATACTGAAAGAGTTGAAAAATACTGAGAGTTGACAAAAACTGACGGAGTTGACAAAAACTTGATAGTGTTGACAAAAACTGATGGAGATGACAAACTGACGGAGTTGACAAATACTGACATTGTTGACAAACACTGGCGGAGTTGACAAATACTGATGGTGTTGACAAAAACTGGTGGAGTTGACAAATACTGATGGTGTTGACAAATATTGACGGTGTTGACAAATACTGATGGAGTTAAAAAATATTGAGTTGACAAAACTGACATGTTGACAGAGGTCCAGCTGGGGCCAAATTTACAGTATATGTAAATAGAATCATGAAACAACATTAGAAGAATTCCCCATATGCAAAAAAACAAACAAACAAACAAAAAAAAACATTAAACATTAAATCACATTATATAGACTTTTTGAGAGCACTTGTCAACCATCAGACATAAAACCTGACCATTTTTGAGGAAAATATAATTCAAGACTTACTTTTTGTATTGTTTGATATATTAGATCGATCTCTGTCTTTCAATTCAAATGTATATTTTTTAATTTGTTGCATTTTTAAATACTTTGTTTGGCAATTTTACATTGTGACCTCATGCTGATGACAGGATAAATTACATGTATTTTCCAAGTATAGAGCAAACATTTAAATAATATCCTTTAGATGTAACTTTTTAAGTATTTATATTTTTATTAATTAATTTATTTTTAACATAAACAGGGCTTTAGTGTGTAGGACATGTTTTGTCCCTTATCTCAAGAATCAGTGATTGACATCATTTTAGCAATTATTCATAATTACATTTAAATGAATTATAATAATCATTAAAATAATTAGATACAATTATACATATTTAGAAGAAATCATTGTAGGTTGAAGAATTTAAGATATGATTCAAAGTTTCAAATTATTTCTTATAATTATAAAATGGCGTAATGTAGGTGTTTCAGTTCGTTCTAATGTAATTTATACATTTATAATGTAAATATTCGCATAACACGTTTTAGTAAATAGCCTATGGATGATTATGCAGTAAACCACATCACATAAACCCAGGAAGGCTATTGTCTGATCGACGGTCGATCCTCCAATCAAACTCCAGGGACCGCTCTGCCCTATCCAATCACATTGCGCATCTCCCCGGAGGGCGGGGTTTCGTGGGCTGGTCTAAAGGGCCGCTCCGCTGCACTCGGATTTCAGCTGGTCCGGGCGGAGTCCATGCGGGATAAAGGACTTAGACGAATTCAGTCAAGCTGAAGGGTTTCTAACGCGTTTTAGCGAGCACATTACCCGCTCAACATGACTACGACGACCACTTTCCAAGGCATGGAGCCTGGTGCCAAAAACAGTTCCAGGTAAATGAATTTAAACGGGTTTGTTGCGTTCGCCAGGCAGACAAAAGAAGAGCGGAGCTCAGAGCTGGAGATGATGATGATGATGATGATGATGGTGGTGGTAGTGGTGGCCTGATGGATGGATTCCTCCTCCAATACACGAATGCAAATGAAGCTAATCAGCCTAAATATGAGGACTTAATGGATTTGGATTAGTGTAACACTTTCATTTCATCTGAATTCACCCAGACTGTCTGCCACCACCATCATCATCCTCTTCCTCCTAGCAATGAACACCCATCCACCCTTATTCTGCTCTGAGATCCAGTTCAGGCACATTATACCCAGGTTTGACGTGTATTTGATCTGATGTTTTGATGTGGATGGAGCTCAAACTTCAGCCATTATAAAGGAATGGAGCTGGCAGGCTGCCACTGTACATCTCAAACTGGGAGATTTGCTTTAAAGTTTAGTATGCATTGTGCATTGCATTGATTTTAACGAATAGATGCTTTCTCTGCTGCTTATATTTCTTTTTTTTTCTTTTTTTTTCTATCAGTTTAATCCAAGTCATCTGACTATTCAGTGTAACCCTCAAGCTCTGGCCCAAAAATACACGCTCCATTGTCCTTAAAAGGTTTCTGATACTAGGCTTGGAACAGATGCATTGAATTTCTTCCAACCAACCAGTGGAAGGTTTGCATGTCTGGCCAAAGGACTTTGTGATCCAAACTAACTCTTTTTATTTTTTTTTAGGTGTGTTTGTGTGTCCAGAAATGATATCATCTGTAACTTTCAGTCAGCGAATGAGGGAGGGATGGAGATGCATTCTGGCATTTGCATGTCAAAAATGTTGCAGTGGCTTTTGTTGCACAGAAACGAGGTTTAAAATGAGGGTTCAGGCATTGTCTAGTCGGTTTAACCTGAATATTAAGGCATCCTTGGTGCAACATGTTGCCACCCTGACACCTTCAAAGCTCATTTTCCTGTTAAATCCAAGTAAATTCACCCAGTTTTTCTCTTTTAAATCCTGTGTGTCTGGGGTTCCCCTCAGTAGGACGGCCAGAAATGTAGGTCAAGCTGAGAGCTGGCGTGTTTATTGGTCACTCGGTCTGATTTACTGATGTTTTCAGCATGCATCTTGGGCTTGAGGAAGGATTTTTAATGCCATGTGTCTCCTGTGTCGGTTGGGTGGGGTCTCGGGCGACGCGGCCTTCCTCTCTCTAATAAAGTCCCCTGATCTGATCCCAAAGCTTTAGTCTGGTTAAGGCATTAGCTGTTTCAGACGGCACTGGTTGGTTTTATAATCTCCACACCGTCGATTCCTTTGACAAAGGGAGCAGAAAGTTGCGTTTGGATGGAGGCGAGACCCTGACAGCTGCCGCCGGGTGTCAGCTGGTCTCGTGGAGGGAGGGCTGTTGAGATCAGCGCTGGGCTTTTCAGAAGCATTGATTAGGGTTTCCCTCAGCCGCATCAATCACAGGTCCACTGCTTTTCATCCGGGGTTTGCTGACACCCACCCTCATGTCTTTTTAATGAATCAACATATGTGCTGAATGAGAACCATCCAACGATGGAATCTGCACTTGGTGTGAGCAGATGAGCTGGACGAGTCAGCTGTGTGTGTGTGTGTGTGTGTGTGTATGTGTTCAGTGGTGGGTGGTATGACCAAAATCATTTGTTGTGTTGTATGCGCTTTATATCACAGTAACAGGTTTACATCTCAATGTGGTTATTTTTTGCTCACAAAATGGTGCGTTTTGATAACCATGTGGTAGGCTAATGCTTGTTCCTGTAGCTCAAACTGGTCATGTGTTCAATTAAATTCCCAGGGAATGCATGAATTCATCAAATGTACATCTTCTATAAAAGACATCTGCGAAATGCATACATGATCCAATGAATTAAACCCTTTATTTATGAAAGGTCATCAAAAGGTCATTTCTGTGAGACTTCTTTGACAAATCTTATTTTATTGGACTGTCCTGATCTAAATATTTAAATATAAGTATTAGGTGACAGTTTTATTCAGCTTTTATTTATGGAGATTTTTAAAAAGACTTCTGGGAAGATTTTAGATGAAAGAGCATACATACAAATTAATGACTTAAAAAAAATACACAGTAAAATACCGTTTTCCATTGAAACAGTAATGTACCATTAAAAACAATGCATTCTGAGTAATATTTGTTGCTTTAAGAAAAGAGGCCTATAGGTAACTTTCTCAAAATCAACAAATAATATTACCCAGAGTGTGTTGTAATATACAGAATGTATTGTAGTATACTGTAAAAACAATGCATTCTGGGTAATATTTGCCATTTTTGAGGAAGTAGCCTATAGGATGCTTTTTCCAAAATGACTTATGTTACCCAGAATGCATTTTTACGGTTTATTACTGTTTCAGTGGAAAACGGTATTTTACTGTATGAATTTTAGTGTTTTACAGTGTTTTTTTTTTTTTTTTTAAGTGTATAATTTTTTTAAAACTATAATATAGTGTATAATTTGAAATTTGAATTTTGATTAAGTGGCCAATAATCAACGATTATATAATTAATTCACCAAGTTACATAATTACTTGCCAAACGTAAATGACAAAATGCTTAAAAGATTAGTTATCTTCAGAATTAAATTTCCTGATAATTTACTCACCCCCATGTCATCCATGTTCATCTCTTTCTTTCTTCAATTGAAAAGAAATTAAGGTTTTTGAGGAAAACATTCCAGGATTTTTCTCCATATAGTGGACTTCACTGGGGTACAACAGGTTGAAGGTCCAAATGTCAGTTTCAGTGCAGCTTCAAAGAGCTTTAAACAATCCCAGACAAGGAATAAGGGTCTTATTTAGAGAAACAATCGGTCATTTTCTAAAAGAAAATACTTTTTTTATATACTTTTTAATCACAAATGCTCATCTTGAACTGCTCTGTGATGTGCCACGCATTGCGTAATCATGTTGGAAAGGTCACGTGTGACGAACTACTGAGCAAGTGTTTACAAAGAGAATGTGCAAAGACTAAGTCAAATGCTCTTTACAAAAAAAAGGGTAAAACAACGATGTAGGACGATTTTGAGGTTGGAGGAGGAAATAAGATGGAGTTTTTCGCCCAACCGCGATACTTCCGCCTACATCACTTGTGACCTTTCCAATGTGGTTATGTAATGCGTGGCGCATCGCAGAGCAGTGCAAGACAGACATTTGTAATTTAAAAAGTATACATTTTGATTTCTTTATTTTACCCTTATTCCTCGTCTGGGATAATGTAGAGCTCTTTGAAGCTGCACTGAAACTGTAATTTTGACCTTGAATCCGTTGAACCCCATTGAAGTCCACTATATAGAGAAAAATCCTGTAATGTTTTCCTCAAAAACCTTAATCTTTTTTCGACAGAAGAAAGACGTAAACATCTTGGATAACATGGGGGTGAGTAAATTATCAGGGAATTTTAATTCCGAAGTGAACTAATCCTTTAATTTCATCATCTTGACTTGTTTGACACGCCCTGCTTTGAATTTCTTCAGGCTAATAAGGTTTCTACTGTTGACATATTTGCACAGTATCTACATGATAATCTCCAGCCCTTCTTCTGTTAGTGTTTCTTTTCTGCACTAGTGAGTTTGTTAATATGTCATTGATTTGCATGTTCCTGAGCCTCATTCTTCTGACCGATGTCTCGTAGGGTGTTGCGTCCCCCTGGTGGAGCCTCTAATATTTCCTTCGGCACAGATGATGAGAAGCCTGTGCGCAAAAACAAGATGGCCTCCAGTATCTTTGCTGAACCTGACGACCCTCACGCCCACCGGAGGAACAACCCGCCAGGTACAACACACACACACACACACCACATACCACACACCACACATCACACACACACATACATCTGGTTCAAATTCTGCTTTTGGTCAGATCTGGACTTGGTTAGATTTTAATGCTTGTATTATTTGAAACCAGCATGGCATTAATGCCACCCTTATGTTTTTAACTCATGTCTGTATGATTGAGCTCATCTATATGAATGTCTAAACTGTAAATCTAATTTAAAAGTTTGGGGTCTGTAAGATTTTTGAAATGTTTTTGAAATGTTCTCGCCCAAGACTGCATTTACTTAATAAAAAAAAATACTGTAATATTGTGAAATATTAATTTTTAAAATCACTGTTTTCTATTTGAATATATGTTAAGATATAATATAATCAATTTTGCTGAATAATATAATCAGTTCAGTTTCAAATGATAGTTTTGAAATGAAAAATGACAAAATAAACTTGGCAGGTATATATATATATTAGTACAGTCCAGTCCAAAAGTTTGGAACCACTAAGATTTTTAATGTTTTTAAAAGAAGTTTCATCTGCTCACCAAGGCTACATTTATTTAATTAAAAATACAGTAAAAAACAGTAATATTGTGAAATATTATTACAGTTTAAAATAACTGTGTACTATTTAAATATATTTGACAAAGTAATTTATTCCTGTGATGCAAAGCTGAATTTTCAGCATCGTTACTCCAGTCTTCAGTGTCACATGAGTCCAAACTTTTGGACTGCACTAATATAATAATCTCACATGCATTAGTTTTGTAGTCCATTTTAGTGAAATGGATTAAAAATATTGATGTATTTAAATATTAATGTCCTTTAATGATTCACTATTGGCTTATTATTTCAGTAGGAAGATGTCATAAATTAAAGAGTGACTTTGTTAGATTTTCCAGGTTTAACCCACTCGCTGCTTTCACAGACGACCACTTCTATGTGTCAGCATACAGTTGGCACAATGTCATTTCCTGGACAAATATCCTGACTGTTCAGTGATTCAGGAAGTGACTCGTGATGTAGAGAATGTTAGGGTGTGACATCATGATGAAGCATCCAGTCCGTTAGTGCGTACAGGACGGTCTGCTTTACAAGTGTTTCTGTAGATATACCTGTATTTTATTCAAAAATTTCAATGGGAATATGTTCCTCAATTTTTGTGTGCTGTTTTTCTGCTCAAAGTAGCACGTCATTAGTTTAGCAACATGTCAAACTCTACTGAAATCACTTGAGTTGTTTACCCCATGTGCTTCACATGCTGCTCCAAATCCGTCACTTATGTAGGAAGTTGCCTCAGAAGGGAGCTGCCTATGTAGACAGTGAGGCAGCTCTGTAATGTTTGGATGTTCAGAGTTCTTTATTTTCTGAAAAAGAAACATGTATTTGCATGCAGTAGCGTTTTGAATGCAGTTGGCAGTCGTGTGATTAGCCCTGCACAAGCTCATATACGGATATAATCGGGATAATCTGAGCTTTTGATTCAGCGCTAATGCTTCACTCGGGCAGGTGTCGTTCCTATATCTGTTTATTCTCTCTAAAGGCCTTTGCTGGCTCTCTTCTGGGATGTTGAATCCTGCTGCATCTGATTATTTTACAGCCGTAGCCATAAATTCTGTAGCAAGCAACTAGATATTTCTAAGCTGATCTAAAAAAAAAAAAAAAACACTTGGCTTTTAAAGATTTCATTTGATCTGAACTTCATGTCTTAAAGGGTTAGTTCACCCAAAAATGAAAATTGTCATTAATTACTCACCCTCATGTTTTTCCACACCTATAAACCTTTGTTCATCTTCAGAACACAAATTAAGATATTTTGATGAAATCTGAGAGGGTTTTTCTCCAATAGACAGCAACATAATTATCACAGTCAAGGTCCAGAGAAGTCGTAAAGACATCCTTAAAATAGTCAACGTGACTACAGTAGTTCAACCTTAATGTTATGAAGTGACGAGAATACATTTTGTGCACGAAAACAAAGATAACAACTTTATAGAACAATTTCCTCTATATCCTGTCAGTCTCCCATGCCGTTGACGCAGCGTTGGCCATTACTGAGCTGGCGTTCGGACGTAAACGCAGAAGCGCTGAACTGCGTCAACTCCGTACGAGTCTGACAGGGTAGAGAAGAAATTGAGTTTAGTAAAGTCGTTATTTTTGTTTTTGCGCACAAAAAGTATTCTTGTCGCTTTATAACATTAAGGTTGAACTACTGTAGTCACATTGTTTTTAACAATGGTTTTAAAAGTTTCCGGACTTTGAATGTGGTAATTTCATTGCTTTCAATGGGAGGTTAAAAACCTTGGATTTCATCAAATATTTTAATTTGTGTTCAAAAGATGAACGATGATCTTACGTTTTGGCATGACGTGAAAGTTAATTAATGACAGAAATTTCATTTTTGGGTGAACTAACCCTTTAAGGTCTTGGAACTTGACTTATAAATGACTTTGTTTCCCGGTAAGCCGGTGTGAACTTTTGCATACTGATTTTAGTTGTGTGAAGTATCCGGTCAGATTTTATTTTTTGGGAAACGCTTGGCATTTTTATGTGTGCTATGTATCATGTGGTACATGTCGGATGTGTGGATTCTCATATAATCTTGCTCTGAATGAGCTTCTCTCCTGTCTGACAGGAAGTTCATTGTGTCGACCAGAGGTTCCTGACAGGATGTTGTTGTGTTTGTCCATTGTGATTTGTAAGGGGTTTCATTTTTTTATTTTTTTTTTTATTTTTTTTCAGCTAATGGATTGTAATAGTCATGTAAAAATTACATTCCATTTTTGCCCATTAAGGCAAGACACTACAGGTGAAAAGGGTCAAAATTTAAATAATAGATGATTAGTCACAGTATATTAAGACAATTAATTTGTATTACAGGTTTTCTGAAATGGTATGTTTAAATAAGCAAATGATGCATTATCAATTTAAACATCAAATTTTACAAAATTTTAGTAATAAAATGTTCTCTAAATCACAGAGAATGAAATATGAACAAACTCCACAGTAAAAACCTTCAGAGTATAGATATGAATAAATATGTAAAGTTTGGTGTGTGTAAGTGCTGCTGAAGTGGAGGAAAAACCTTTAAAGATATGTATTGTAATTGAAATCTACAGATGCTAATATATAAAGTGCAATAAAAGAAACACTTAAATGTGTATTCTGGATGTTTTCTGTCAACTTGTCTGAAAGTAGTAATAATGGAAACAAAATGGACCAAAATCTCAAAATTGAACAGTTAGTTGAACAGCCCTATAGTTTATAATAGGTATACATATAAAGTTGTTTTTTATAATAATGTATAAAATTTTCAAGACAGACTGACCATGAACTGTCGCAAATTGTCATAAATATTGCAAAATGATCTTTACTTGTCAAACAGTCACAGACTATTTATTAATACATGTATCTATAAATTTACTATTTATTTATTTATTTAGTTGATTTAAACTAAAAATAATGATTAATGGCAAACATGTTGAAGATTTAGGGATAGTCTGTTGATTCATTAAATAAGCTGCTTCCCCTCAAGTGTACTGTCGCTCCTCCTCCATTGACAGCCATTCAAAAATGGCCTCTTGTCTCCTTGCGGTGTTGCATTTTTTTTTTTTTTTTTTTTTTTTTTTTTTGCACACGCTAACCTTGAAGGCATGCCTTAGTGACTCTGTTAATGGTATTCCTGTTGAAAACTTCCCTTCCCATAATCCTGCAGAATGGCTGTTACCATGGAAACAGGAATCACTGCAAAATGGCTCAGCAGTGACCGGACACTCCCATGAAACATTGTGAAATGATTTTGTCAAGTCCGTCTCCCCACAGTCTTTTTGTACTTTTTTTAAAATATATTAAATATATTTTATATATTTTTATGCTTTTAACTAAATCAGCAGTTTTATATTGTATTGTTGTTTTCATTTTTGGTTCTTTTTTTTTTTCTTCTCTTTATTTACTTTCATCAATGTGCGATGTTGTGATTTATTTCACAGCTGGTTTGGTTCACTTTCTCTGACGAAGTGTGTGTGTGTGTGTTACAACATCAAGCTCATTTAATGTTCATAATCACTCCATTGACACACAATAGGATGCTGCGTTTGTTAGACAGTCAAACAAAAAGCCCTTTGTTTGCATTTCAGTGGATAAGAAGCGAGTGGTGTTTAGGACTTTGACCTCAGGGTCACGTCACACTCATGAAAGCCTTTGGGGGGGGTGTTATGTTGTCTTTAGTATCTTTGATATACTACTGTAGCTTGTCAATTTGAAATAGCTTTAAAATTTCATTCTTTTTAAAGTTCAGTAATTTTTTTTTTTTATGTTTAGTTTTCAGTTTTATACTTCAACTTAAATGTATTGAATTTCAGCTAGCTGTTCACGCAGGTAATCTTTCAGGTTATGTTTATGGTAGTGTTTTTTTTTTTTGTTTTGTTTTTTTTAAATGGGTTTCAGTTGACGATAATAGCCCTGATGTCATCTCTGGTAATAAATGCTTTCTGTGTTAATAGCAGTTCGTTCAGGTCACAAGCTGGCTTTTTTCCACCCACATCAAACAAACCAGATGCAAATGTGTGTCTTGTTTTCTTGAATGAGCTGCTGAAATAAACATTGTATCATGTCATTGTCACACTATTTAAAAACAGTTTGTTTCATGACCCAGATTTGACTTTGAACATCAAGCTGTGACCCAATACCCGACCAGAATTGTTCAAATCAAATTCATGAACATTTACCTTGAATTTCATTGGACTAGAGGAAGGTTAATAGGACAGTGAAGAAACGCTGCACCTGATATTGTTGTAGTATGAAATGTTATGAACTGACAGGGCTGTAGAGTTTGTTTGGATGCCAAGCCACGGTTTATAAGTTCCTATTGTTTATTGGTAAACTGAAATATTGATGATCTGATGACCCGTGTGTGTTTGTCATCACAGGTGGAGAAGCGTCTGGTGTCCTGTGCGGTGAACCCTCGGCTCCTCTGAGACGGTGCCAGCCCGCCATAGTTTATGATAACGGCGCTCCTGCCGAACGGCCCGCCAACAGTGTGGTGAGTTCAAACATGAGATTTATGAGTGTGATCTGAATATAGGTCATCTGAACCTGTTTGAGCTTTATTCATTTAGTCATTTAGCAACCTAGAGCACATGAATGAAAGGGTGTGCCTGGAGTTCATACTCTTACTCAACATCTACCCCAATTACTTTTCTTCATGCATGTTTCTGGTCTTACTGTGAAGTTCATCAGGACATATTATTCTGGAGTGGAAAAAAAAAAGTAAAGAATTTAGATGTACAATGATTAATCAGCCACTGTAAGACCAGACATGTTCAGCACATAAAATACATAAATATTTTTTATTTATTTTGATGAAAGATTGTTTTCTGTAACCTTTCATCCAAATGAATACAAAATTAAAAATAACCCTTTATTTAACCCTTTATTTAAATAAAAAGTATAAAACGTTTCATAAAAAATAACTTTATGTACTTATTTTAAAGAAATATTGTCTTCAACCCTTCATCTAATTAAATAAAAAAATGGATTAAAAATATTTCTTAAAAATATCTTTATAAATCTGCAACCCTTCATCTAAATAAAACAAAAATACATTTTATTATAAATGTATTTATTTATTTTAAAGAGAGATTGTTTTCTAAAAATGTAAAACATCTAAAACATCATAACAATCTTTATTGTACAATTCTGCAACCCTTTATCTAAAATACAATAAAAAAATTCTATAAATATATTCATTAATTAAGAAACATTTTCTGTAACACTTCATTTAAAATTAAAAAAAAGAAAAAGAAAAATCTTATTATAAATGTATTTATTTTGAAGAACAATTGTTTTCTGTAATCCTTCATCTAAAAATAAAAAAATAGTAACTCATAAAATCTATTATATTTTCTGCAACCCTTTATCATAAAAAACTTTGTTGTACATTCTGCCACTCTTTATCTGAATAAAAAATAAATTATTTTTTGTTATAAATGTATTTATTTATTTATTTTGAAGAACAATTGTTTTCTGCAAACCTCATCTAATAAAATAATAAATATTTATTTAATAAATAAATATTTTATACTTTCTGTAACCCCTAAACATTAAGATTAATAAAATAATTAAAATGTATATTAAAAAATAAAAATATTTTGACTGTTTGCAACATTTCATCAAAATAAATGAATAAAACAATAAAACAATTAACATAACACCAGAGAAATTTGACAGGCAGAGAATTCATAAAGATCAAACTATTATAAATGTTTCTATTTATCAATTTCTTTAAAATGAATGAATACAATAAAGTGTGCAATGATTAATCAAGTGCTATAAGGCCAGAGGCAATCAAGACAAACAGAAAATACATATTTATCTGTAATAAAGATTTAATTATTTTTGTACTAGTCTAGAGAAAAACAGGAAATTTTGTTCATTCATTTAAAATTAATTTTTATTCTCCTTTTTTATTAAAGGTCTAACAAATGACCAGTTTTATTTCTGTGTTAGACTAAGTTCAGAGGGGTTTCATTATCACAACTGTATTTGGATCACAGTAGTGCTGTTAACTGACTGTATGTGTGTCTAAAATAACACGGTTAGTTGGGTGGGGTACAAACTAACAGCCGCAGGGTCTGTGGAAAACACACACACATGCATGCACACACACTGCTGGACACCACAGCTGTTCTCTGGGTCAGTAAAACCACAGCTCTTCATGTGGATGAACTTCATTCATTTGTCCTTCACAGGAGGAATTTCCTACAGATTTTTATCCTGTGGTGATTTTTAACAAGCATTTGTTTCCATTTTCTGTCTTGAATGTCTCTGCTCTTATAGAACAAAATTCATTGCACATTTTTTATGAACTTTCTTTCATCAAAACAAATTTAGTTACTTAATCTGCCTTTGAAATGCCTGTATTTATTCTTTTTTATACAAGTTTAAAAACTTTATGAATGGCGTTTCATGTTGTCACGACTGAGAGACCTTATTTAATACTGAAGCTTGACAAACACTGTCCAGGTTTGTTTTATAAATGCATCTGATCTCAAATCTGCTCTTGTTTTGCAGGATCAAAATGAATATGAGCAAGAGAACAACGGTGAGAATCAATTCCTTTTGTAAATCTCAGTGTTTCATTGTGCTCCAGTGATGGTGCTCTTTCTCTTTGCGCGTGTGACCGCTGAAGCGTGACTCACATTTGTTGAGGAATGCTGCTAATAAACGGTTGCTGAAGTTCTGCATTAGTTCTGGAATGTTCCTTCTCCGTTAACGGCACAGAGACACATATTCCATGATTCCACGTCTGCTGGCCGCTGCTTCAGTCTGGACTTCTCATTAAGGACAGCTGGAGTAACACTGATTCTGGATTTCAGATGACGGTCGGTCTTGTGGGACAGAATGAGGGAATTCCATTAGAAATCCAACACGTCTAGAGTTCAGGACAGGGAAACCGGGACTCGAGTCTTAACCTACTAGACCGAAGTCACATGCTGATTGGGCTTCATGTTGATTTGATATGCGTTCATCATGTGTTGGCACGACTCAGTTTAATTTTCTTTTATTTTTGCAAATGGTCAGTGAAAAGAAGTGCTTAAACTTCAGTAAATGTTGTTCTACAAACTCAGGAGGTCAAACTAAATATGAGCTTTTATTTTTCATTCATTTAGTAGACATATGTCTAAATATAGTTTTAAACCTTCATTTATTTGTCCCCCCCTCCCTCTTTTAAATGTTCTATAGGTAGATTTTAAATGATGTTTAAAATATGATTAGTAGTAGTGTATATAAAAATATAATAATAATAAATATATAATAAAAATACAAATAATAAAAATAATAATTGATAAAAAAAAGTTTAATAATAGATGAAAAAATGCTAGCATGGATAACAAGGTCACACATTTTATATAAAGGACACATTTATAGTTCACAAATTAATATATATATATATATATATATATATAATTTTTTTTTTTTTTTTAAAGGGGTAAATTCATTTTGTTTGCTTTGTGTTTTTTAACGGCAATGAATTTTAAAGGGCATTGCTGTTTTTTTTACAAGATGTCTCTGGTGTCCCCAGAATGTGTCTGGGGTATTTTGAGCTGAAACTTCACACACATCATTTATTACAGCTGCTCAAATTTGCCCCTATTTAGGTGTGAACAAAAACACACTTTCATTTTGTGTGTGTCCCTTTAAATGCAAATGAGCTGCTGCTCCTGGCCCCCTTTCCAGAAGAGGGCGGAGCTTTAACAGCTTGCATATTGCATTGCTCAACAACAACAAAGCTGGAAAATCTCACGCAGCCAAAATGAGGATTGAAATAAATGGAGCTGCCTGAACTGAAGAAACGCTTTGCACTACTTAAAAATGCTTACATTTCCTTCATTTGCAGCTTTACCTTTGCTTGCAAGAACAAAATGGTGGCGCTGTGGGTGAAAACATGCAGATTAAGGGGTGGTAATATTATAATAAGATCCCTCTTCCTATATCGCTAGGAGAGCGAAATCTGAGCAGCTCACATGTTCACATGTTTGCAGAGAAAGGCTTGCCAAAACAAAGTTACTGGGTTGTCCTTTTTCATGTTTTCTGGGTCAGTAGATGCACCGTAGACACGATTATATAACTTAAACAAGGAAAAAGTCAGATTTTCATGATATGTCCCCTTTAATATTAATTCAATACACATTTGATGCATTTAAAACTAGCAACTTTTTCATTCTAGGTTAATTTGTGTAGTTTATGGCCAAATGTTTGTAGCTCTCTCTTCAAACACAGGCTTTGTGCCTCTTGAATGTTTAAGTGTCCTGTGACTTTAAGTATTCAGTATTCAGTGGCTGATCTGGGTTCATATAACAAGTCTGTTTACTAGTCCTGCTCTAGTGTTAGTGTTAGGCCATTAGTCAATGCTGATAGTGTAAATATTATCCGTTTCTAGGGTCTTCATGTCTGCTGGGTTTGGCTTTTTACCAGTTAGCACTTTTGCATAGTATCTGACTTCAGCTCCTCTGAGCAAATGTTTGTAATCAGAATTCAAACATAGGGTAATTTTCATTAGATAATGCTGTATAAAAACTAAACTTTAACCTATTCGGCGAGGTTCTCTTAAGCCTGTTGTGTTTTCTTTCAGGTCAGTTTATGTGAATGTCCACTATATAGTGCCCCCTTGTGGCTGCGGTGATATTGCAGTTTGAATTTGTTGCATTATTAATTGAGCTGACACTTTTCTGAGCACAGTGTATGGAATTTAAAGCATGTGCATTCATATAGTTGTGTAGAGTATATATCAGGCCTTACCGGTGCACAATACTGCTGTTCATGAGCTGGATGCTTTCCCTCTGATGGTACAAGTCCTTTTGTGAGACGTTTCTGAGTCACACCTTACCGAACACTTTTTAATATACTTCCTGGAAATGTTCAATATGACTGAATGATGAGCCATTATGTTTCCATCACCATAAAATGCAAATATACTGACCTTAAAACCCATAAGAGACTCAGTCCTAATATGCTGAATGAGTTAGTGAATGTTGTTCCAGTCATTGATGGTACTGAAGAACCGGTGCTTTGACATCTAGACATCTGGACCTAGACTTTACATGTATGATAAGCCATCCTCAAAATCAAACATTGAAATGTATTAAAAAGGCCATGACAAGGACTTTTTATTTTAATATGTTCTTTGATATCCCTTATAATGTTAGTAGAGCTGTTTTGCTCATGCACACACAAACAATATACATGGAAAAAATATTATCGTTAACCCTCATTTTGAACCGCTGCCTGGAATTATGCATTTTAAAGGGGAGGCACCTTTTAAAGGATTAGTTCACTTTCAAATTAAAATTCCCTGATAATTTACTCACCCCCATGTCATCCAAGATGTTCATGTCTTTCTTTCTTCAGTCGAAAAGAAATTAAGGTCTTTGATGAAAACATTCCAGTATTATTCTCCATATAGTGGACTTCAATGGAGCCCAAACGTCTGAAGGTCAAGATTAGTTTCATTGCAGCTTCAAAGCATTCTACATGATCCCAGACGAGAATTAAGGGTCTTATCTAGAGAAACCATCACTCATTTTCTATTTTTTTTTTTTTTTTTTTTTTTTTTTTTTATTATATACGTTTTAACCATAAATGCTTATCTTGAACTAGCTCTCTTCTTCTTCTCTATTAGAATTCCAGCAGTGTAGACACTGCTAATTGTATTACTGCCCTCCGCAGGTCAAATTTTGAACTAAATTCTCATATACAAGCGGTTTAAACTGGACTTGTCAAAGCGAACAATTTTTCACTTTTCCATTTGTCCTGTTGTTGACAGGCTGAAGCTCGTGGAATATGTCAGAAACTGAACTCGCATCTGTATATTGTATCAGTGTAGACAGCGTCACTGGTTATAATGGCTTCTGTTCACTTTTGACACAATGCTCACATCCTGTGTAGGCAAACGTCAGCCATTTAGTGATTGAACACCAGTGGGCGGGGCCTATGATGTCATGATGTATAACTATTCGCTGACGTCTTGCTCTGGAGGCAGTCATATGCAAATGTATTTACCCGTGTGATGTCACAGATCCCGCGATATCAAAACAAGCCATTTTTTTGAAGCTTGGTTATTGGCATTATGCAAATTTGTTACATTGTTACGTAGGTGTTTAACAGGAAGTGAGACTGAAATTACGGACGACTTATTTCGGCTGTTCAGAATCGATTTCTTTCTTTTAGGAGACAATAACTGTATTTGTCATGCACTTTGATCTTTAAAAGTTTGCAGATGTTTTACATTCACAAACCGCTATATTATACTACATGAAAGGTAATATTTGGGGGGAAAAAGCATAATGGGGCACTTTAAGCATGCATGCGGTTATTTGTGTTGTTTTGGACAATGCGGATGCCAATATTTTCAACAATCTCTGTGTCAGACGGAGTAGGACACTAGTATCCTAACCATTGTCCATCTGTGTTTATTTTCCAGAAGAGGCGGTGGAGCAGAAAGAGGAAGCCGCACAGCCTTCTGCCCCGTCTCCTGCCAACCCGTCCGGCCGGAGGAACCCACCCGGTGGCAAATCCAGTCTGATCCTGGGCTGAAACGGCCTTCACTGAACTTTCTTTGCTCTTTCTGTCTTTTTTCTGTTTTTCTTTTTTTAAAAAGGAATTCCCCTTCCTCTTCACTCTTCTTGTGAGCCATGGAAATTTTTTGTCCTCCACCGTCTTTTCATTTTTTCTATTGCAAAAAAAAAAAAGAGAAGCGATCGTTGACAGAAGCACTTTATGTAAGAGGTCCGTTTCAGCCGCTCCTGCAGGAATAATGGCATGAGAGATTCAGATCGACTTTTAATCTGCCCTGGTGTAAATCATTAAAGGAAAAAGGACAAAAAAAAAAAAAAAAAACAAACAAAAAAAGATTTGTTGCGCAAAATTTCTAAGTACAAATAAAGATTGATATGAATTTCACTGTGTTTGTGTTTGCTTGGAGTGTTATTGTCAAATCAAAATGCCTGCTTGCTTTTTAGTAAAATGTCAATATGAGGTGACATTTAATCAGGGGTCTTGTTAATACATAATCAGTTTAGCTTTGTGGTCCAAGGAAGGAACAGTAGTGAACCGGCGACAGGGTCATGGGCGGTCGAGGCTCACTGATGCACATGTGGAGCGAAAGGCTGACCCGTGTGGTCTGATCCAACAGACGAGCTCCTGTAGCTCAAATTGCTCAAGAAGTTAATGCTGGTTCTGATAGAAAGGCGTCAGAATACACAGTGATCACAGTTTGTTGTGTATGGAGCTGCAGACCAGTCAGGGTGCCCATGCTGACCCCTGTCCACCGCCGAAAGAGCCAACAGTGAAGCATCAGAACTGGACCACGGAGCAATGGAAGAAGGTCTGATGAATCACGTTTTATTTTACATCAAGTGGATGCCTGGGTGCATGTGCCTCACTTACCTGGGGAACACATGGCACCAGGAAGCACTCTGGGAAGAAGGCAAGCCGGCAGAGGCAGTGTGATGCTTTGGGCAATGTTCTGCTGGGAAACCTTGAGTCCTTCCATCCATGTGGATGTTACTTTGACACGTACCACCTACCTAAGCATTGTTGCAGACGATGTACACCCTTTCATGGAAACGGTATTCCCTGGTGGCTGTGGCTCTTTCAGTAGGATAATGGTTCTGCCACAAAGCAAAAATGGTTCAGGAATGGTTTGAGGAGCACAACAATGAGTTTGAGGTCAACTTGGCCTCCAAATTCCCCAGATCTCAATCCAATTGAGCATCTGTGAAATGTGCTGAACAAACAAGTCTGATCCACCTTGCAACTTACAGGACTGCATCTGCTGGGATCTACTGCTAACATCTTGGTGCCAGATACCACAGCACACATTCGTGGAGTACATGCCTCAACGGGTCAGGGCTGATTTGACAGCAAAAGTATATCCCCGTCATGTTGTTCCAAACCTGTATGTTATTGACATCCAGGTGACCTCTGTATAAGGTTAGTTAAACCTACAATAAGGAAAATATGCAGTGTGTTCATTGGGTTTTTTTAAGAGGCAGTCATAATACACTTTTTGTTTTTGACATGTATTCAATTGCACATGAATGTAGGAGATGGGAAACACAGACTCATGTAAAGAAATTTTGTTGCATTCAAGTTAAACTTGCGAGTTCATATCACTTGAAGACACATGACCAATAGAACAATGGTTTTCAACTGGTTTGGCCCACATTTTTCCATGGTTATTAAGCCACGACCCAATTTTTTTGGATTTTGAACCAAGCAATTTTATTTCTCCAAAATGTTTGACACAGCCGTAAGTACATTCCTCATACACATAAATTGTAAGAATATCACTTAACACTGATGAATAAAGGGAAGGCTATTAATTAGCAGTCCCAAACTAGTTTTTGTTAATACAATAAAGTTATAAGTTGGTATGAGCCACCATAGTCATCAAAAATACAGAAAACAAAGTGTAAAAGTCATATTCGTAACTTAAGGTACACAGAAATTGCAGTTACCATGGCAAATACACAATAACATAAATGTTAATAAAACATGGACACTGATCCTCATGAATAGAATGAACATCATACCTGCAAAGCAGATCCTTCCAGCTAACATGTAACATATTGAGTGACGATTGCAATAAAAATGAAGATAGGTGACGTACAACAGTCGTACAGTACGCTGTATTGATGCGCAAATAAACCGTGCATGTGCACTCTCGATCACTGATTGCATTTATGCACACACATTTCAGTACATTTACATTGTTTCCACACTCATTCAGGATAATGTTTTGATTTGTCATGTGTATCTTGCTGCGTTTAGTCATTCTGAATGGATCGATGTACTGTATTAGGTATATGCAGACAGAGTAGGGTGGTGACTTAGGGGTTTTCTAGCATCTTCATGTGGTCCTGTTCAGTATCTTAACTTGTCTAAAAATTTAACAAGCTCTTTGCTGTTGAGTCATGTGAAGTTACCAAGCTACTCATGAGAAGTGGATTAAATACTGGAAACATGATGACTGTAAAATATGAAAGGAGCTCGATCCAGACCTACAGGTGTAACGACTACTGACTACTGAGCGGTAAGATTCTCAGAGGGAATTGACTATAAAAGAATGGAAAAACTGGGTCAGTGAAGGTGGGTGTGAATGTGTGTAGATGTGTGTTAGTTACAGGATCAGAGAATGACACCGTTCCTCTGTCATAGTCCAGATACACTCTCACATGATCAAGCTTCAGTTTAACAGGAAAACCAGGCAGTTGAAATGGTCCATACATCACACTCCAGACATCAGTGTTAAAGAAAACGCGTCCTTTCCGTCGTTTTGATGCTGTAGTTACTCCAAGACTCCAGGATGAACGTTCATTAACCTCCACATCCCAGCAGTGTGTTCCTGAGTTAAAACCCTCTGAACCCAGAACACAGAAATACTTGTCGAATCTCTCTGGATTATTAGGAAGGAGTTGATTGATCAAGCCACATGCCATGCTGGTCAGATCTTTAGACAGGACGAGAGATGGATGAGCCGTGTTTGGATCCAGAATCACAGGAGCTGATGAGACAATAAACAGGTGCTTTTATTCTGATGTTCATATAATGATCAAAAGTATGGGTGTCGGAAAAGTATTCTGGTGTCATTAATTAAACAAGTAATTACAGTTAGCTGTGCATTAAATGATTTTAATGCACTACGTGGAGGCAAATTTTAATGGACTTCTCAAAGGCAACCGCCCTCTGCTTCACATCGAGCGGTTGCCTTTGAGAAGTCCATTAAAATTATTTAATGCACAGCTAGCCTTGGATTATCCTGCTTATACCATGGTCATTTTATTGTTGTTGATGTTTGCAGTGCAATGTTTGACCAGAAGGGTAAAACTGATGGTTGTTTTCGTCAGTTACAATGCTAGTTAGATCTAGCATTCTGCCTGCTTTGAATCAGACATAGAGATAAAGTAGTGTGCAAGATAAACCCCTTCGTTGCTGAGAAATATAATGTAACGATTCAGTAGCAAAGCTATTTTATTAATTAAAGTTGCAGGGTAGCATTAATAAGTTTCTGTCCTCCTAAATGTTTCTGTGTGCGCCCAGCACAATCTCCACTCTCTGTGTACGAGTGATGTATGTCTGCGCGTGCTTCAATGAAAACAGCGCATTAATAATGGTGATTAAACTGATTTTACTTCCTGGACTCTGAATGCGGAATAGATTTTTGGAAGCAGCAGCCTGGATGTCAAGGCTGCCTGTAGCTAAAACACGGAATGGAGTTTAATTTATTAGGGCATTCCTCAAGTGGAATGGATTTGACTAACGGGGCTCTGAAAAGTGAAAAGACATATGGGCTGAATTAGAGATGGTAAAAGTGAGTGGGTCCAATATTATTGGTCTTAAAAGGTCAAAGGTCTTGTCCCACCCATATACAATGGTTCCGACGCCCATGATCAAGAGTGAACCAAACACAGATTATTATGAATTCAAACACTCGTCATATTGATCAAATACATCAGACATCTTTAAATCTGTCAATCTTCTCTCATTCATGATTTCCAGTGTATGAAAGAGACTCTTCTCCAGACTCACTGTATTGGACGATGTCCTGCATCTTCTTCCAGACTCTGAACTGCAGGTTGCCCAAGTAACTTGACACATGAATCAAAGCTCCAGAAGGCATCTGTGGATCCGACTGTAAGCTCTGGACTCTGGAAAAACATTCAGGAGTCAGAACTGCAGTGGCTTTGGATCAGAAGCAGAGAAACCAGAAACACCAGCAGATCACTCACCTTTCCATTGAGACTGGAAACTTCTGCAGAACAAACACACCATTAATCATCAAGAACTCAATCAATCAATCAATCAATCAATCAATCAATCAATCAATCAATCAATCAGTCAATCAATGATGTGAAATCAGACCTTCAGAAAGCAGACGTCATTGTCTTTCATCATCTCCTCCATGTCTCTGATTGTGTGTAAAAGAGCTGAGATGTGTCTGTTCATCTCCTCCAGCTTCTCCTTCATCATCTGCTTCTTCTGCTCCTCTTCCTCCCTCAGTGCAGTGATTGTAGCTTCTTCTTCATCTCTGAGAAACCGATGAAGCTTCTCAAACTGCTGTTTAATCTGGTGCTCTGTGTGCTCAGCTTGAGACTGAAATCACAGTACATTCATTTCAATCATTTTAAATCAAATGTCTAGACACTAAATTATTTAAATATGTTTTAAACTGCTTTGAAAGTTCTTTGTTCACATGGGATATTCTGTGTTAGTTACTCTTATGGATTATTAAATCAACATCCTTTTCTCTGCTTGCTTCTTTGCCTGGCCTAACCAGAATGACTGACCTATTATGGATCTAGTAGTTTAGTCTAGTCCGCCTTCATCAGAGAACTTGCTCGCTTTGAGAACCACATCCAGGACTTCCTAACCATTGCTAATTTTACTGACCTCCCAGTCTTTGCTCTCATTTGATTTCTTTTATTATGGACTTAACAACCCCCTACAGTCTCTGTGATGGTCCTCAAGGATCGCCAAACAAGTTCTTGGACTACGCCCTCTAGCTAACTGGGTCCTCCTTCACTGTTGGCGAGGTAGAGGAGAATGCTTCCCCTAAACATTTTTTTTTTCATTTTTTCATGCCAGAGTCTTCAGCCATCATGGACGCCACATCAGTGTTTCCGGTTGTCAGGAACCTCACATCAAGGCGGTTCTTAGGCACTTGAGACTGGCTTCCAGTTTGGAGGATACCACTCTGCAGTGGTATCAAGTCTGGGGGTCTCGGAGGTTGTCCTACTGTCAGTTGCACTCTTATGGTGATAGCCATTCTGTATGTTTGGGACGCACGCTGCTCTCAGTCAATGAATCCACTCCAGTCCACTGCTGCCCCAGAGCCCAGTCCTGTGTCAGTTACAGCCCGTGAACTTCCTGTCTGCCCTGATGCAACCACGGAGGTTGTACCTAAATTTCCTGTCTGCCCTGATGCGACCTGGGAGATCGTCCCTGATTTTCTGTCTGCCCAGACATAACCACAGAGGTCACACTTGAACGGTCTGTCTGCACCAACATTCCTGAACTGCCTGTCTGCCCTTACATGACCACAGAGGTCATCCATGAACTTTCTTTCTGCCCAGAGATGACCACAGAAAGATGGTCTATGATGAAAATGGAGGACACCCTTGAGTTTCCTGCCTGTTTTGACATGGTCCCTGAGACCAACCCAGTAACTCTACGACTATGGAGGACGCCATAGGCACCGATCAAAATCAATGGAGAATATCTCATATCTTTCTGTGGCTGCTCCAGCCCCCGAGTACTCACGGAAAAATATGAGATATTCTCCATTGATTTTAACCAATAACAAATCGATTGGAGCTTTCAGACATGATCTTCACCCTTTTTTATAGTTTATTTAAGGCTGTTTCTATGGTGATATTTGCGCACGCTCAAACTCAAACTCTCCTTGTATCAGATATAAGCGAGAGCATGACTCGCGACAACACTCGTGAAAAGAATGTGCTTTTGGGTCGTAATTGTCATCTTGCTGCATGGATATAGTGCAAATAAAACATCCAGTTGACGTTGATTTGAGTTAAATAAGAAGCAAACAGGCGCTGAAACGTGTTGTAATTGAAATCATGCTGAGGAACGTTGTGACTCGTGTAAGTTAGTCTTCAGACATGCGAGTCAATCTATCGTTTGACTCTTCTTTCCAGGGAAATCACTAACAAAATGCACACAAACATGTCCCTGCTCTTGATGTACAAATATTAATGAACTTCTTTCAACTTTATGAGGGAAAAACCGATATTAGGGCAGATTCAAACCACTGATAATTAGGGAACACAAAACTGAGAGCATATTCATCTATAATATAATATGGATGTTATGGGGGATGTAATGGGGGGTGGGGGGAGGGGTGATGTGGGGCACTGGGCATCCACCGGCAGAAGCCTAAATTGGCGTCTATGGAGGACGCCCTTGAGATGTGGTGGATGTTGGCTCCACCGTGGGGATCTTCAGGCCTGTCTACTCAGATGTTGGTTGTCTGCTCTGCCATGGAGATCTTCAGCCCTGTCTATAAATTAAAATTACAAATGACTTACTTCTAGCTTCTGACCAAGGCTGTATCTCAATACTAGTGTTACTTGATCTCAGTGCTGCGTTCAACACTATAGATCATAAAATACTCCTAGATTGACTACAAAATTACACTGGTATTCAGGGCCAGGCATTACAGTGGTTTAGGTCATACCTATCAGACGGTCACAATTTTGTCTATTTAAACGGGGAAAAATCTAAGATAACAATAGTTAACTATGGAGTGCTGCAAGGATCAGTGTTAGGCGCTCTGCTATTTTCAATATACATGCTGCCACACGGCAATATTATAAGAAAACATGGAATTAGTTTCCACTGCTATGCCGATGATTCTCAGTTATATATTTCATCATGACCAGATGAAATCTCCAAATTATCCAATCTGACAGAGTGTATTAAAGAAGTAAAACATTGGATGAGTAGTAATTTTCTTCTATTAAATTCAGATAAGACTGAAGTATTACTTATTGGGCCAAAAACCTGTACACAGAATCTCTCAGACTACAATCTGCATTTAGAAGGATGTACTGTTACTCCATCCTCGACAGTTAAAGACCTGGGTGTTATAATAGACAGCAACTTGTCCTTTGAAAATCATATTTCATATGTTACAAAAACAGCCTTCTTTCACCTCAGAAACATTGCTAAGATACGGAATATGTTATCTGTTTCTGATGCAGAAAAGTTAGTTCATGCTTTCATGACATCTCGACTAGATTACTGTAATGCATTATTAGCTGGTTGTCCTGCTTCCTCAATAAACAAGCTACAATTAGTACAAAATGCAGCTGCTAGAGTTCTTACCAGGACAAGAAAATATGATCATATATCACCAATTTTATCATCTCTACACTGGTTACCTATTAAGTTCCGTATCGATTATAAAGTATTGCTAATGACCTATATAATAACCGATCTTCTATCCTTCATGCTCTTTAAGATCACAAAATGACTAGAAAGTACATCAGCTTCAGTTTGGATCCAGCCTCAGACTCCTGTGAGGACTTCAGAAGACGCAATCAACTGGATCAACATGAACATTCCCAAATTTCTATATATCCTAATTATTGTTAATATGTAATTCATTTTTCCAGGAGCTCATTGCTTCTACCTTCAAGTAAATTGCTTAAAGTGTTTGTAAATTAATTGCCTAAATTACATTATTTGCTAACTGCATTCTTTTTAAAATTGTAATGTTGACATGCATTCTCTGTAAAGCTGCTTTGAAACGATATGTATTGTGAAAAGCGCTATACAAATAAGGTCTTCATTCCTGCCTGATCTGCTGTGGCAGTCTTCTGCTCCACCATGGGCATCTTTGGCCCTGTCTGCCCAGCTGTGGTGGTCATCAGCTCCACCATTGTGGTCTCAAGCTCCGCTGAGGGGGTCTTCTATCAAGCCTGAAAGCCACCTGGAATATTCTGTGTTTTTTACTCTTTTGGATTGTTATTAAATCATCCTGCACGTGGATCCTTTTCTCTGCCTGCTTCTTTGCCTGACTCAACCGTAACAGTATTAACAATCAAGATTTAAAATATCTTTTAATTATTTTTCTGCACCTGTAAAACAGTGATCATTTGATAATCTTCATAATCTGGAGTAGTGGCTTGTTTTCTGTCTGCTTATATTTTGAAGTAACTTTGTGTTTTTTAATTTGATATAGTCAATGTATGTTTACTGGAACATGCTTTTATATGAATTCTTAATTTGCTATGTACTAAGTGATAATTCTCTGGTTTTACCAATTGTAGGCATATGGATTTGTACCATCATGCTGCTATGTGGCATATTTACATGATCGACTTATGTGCTCATGTTTTAACCCTCTACTGGAAACAACCCTCTATAAGAAATCACAAATCTTTTTAAAAAATGTAATTAAATCATTAAGTAAAAAGGGAAAAATGAAACACATTGATATATAT
This sequence comes from Chanodichthys erythropterus, assembly GCF_024489055.1. Taxonomy (NCBI): domain Eukaryota; kingdom Metazoa; phylum Chordata; class Actinopteri; order Cypriniformes; family Xenocyprididae; genus Chanodichthys; species Chanodichthys erythropterus. The sequence continues at coordinate 17,467,392 of NC_090223.1, forward strand.
CGGATTTGACACAGGCATAAATTTGTATCATGTAATGTGTCATGTCATATAACGTACTTCATCGTACTTTACTCCGTACAAAACTTCAAAAAACACTTCTTCTCTGCTGTGAAATAGAGATGTATGTTATATTTTTTCACATCACTTCGGGTGTTCCTGCGCACCCAGGAACCCTGCATCTTCCCTTCTTATCACACATTATTTGCCAATGTGAGGTATTGTCCAAGACATCTTTAAAAAGTACCCCTTATCACATAACGTTGCCCTGAGCCAAAAAAACAAACAAACAAAAAAACAAAACTGAATTTCTGAACCATAAAACCAGACAAAAGGCTTCTTTACACGTTCAGGCACACACACATTTTTTTATGTACAGTTCATGTTATTTTAAATAAGATTACTAATTACTAATAAGCAAATAATCTTTCCTTCTTCTTACACCATGTGCTCATGTGACCATGTGTCAGAAAAGGAAGTCCTACCTTCAAATGGTGCTTGATACTGACTCCCACACCTTACTGGACTTTGATCATATTAATTGGTTACAATCATTTAAAGAAACATGTACTAAACATAGGGCTTAAGATAAAGTAAAGAATAAAAAAATAAATAAATTAAAAGGAAATTGTTGTGTCCAGAGCTAAGGAACTTTAAAGGAGATAAAATAAATGATTTTGTTTGAACATTTTTTGGTCACTATATCATTGTCAATCTTACATTTGTGTTATTACTCTTCTAAATTGTGGATAGTCATAATAATAAATGGGACTGTAATAAAGTGTGTTGGGATTGTTGAGTTTTTGACTTGTTTCATTTTCCTCACCTTGATGTGTTGAACAGTTTCCTCAAACTCTCCTATGATTCTTTCTCTGCATTTAAGTTTCCACTTTAAGGACTCCAGTGCTGTATTGAACTCTTCCTAGAATTAACAAGAGAATACAGTGATGTATATTATATAAATTTGAGCAAAATGGTAGATAAAAATATTGATTGGATGAATGTGATGAGTCTTACCTTATATGATAAAACAGCTTCACTGAAGGGTCTAAATTTATGATTGTCGTGTTTCTGTGAATCTCTGCACACTAAACACACAGGCTGTTTGTCGTCTAGACAGAAGAGTTTGAGTTTCTCACTGTGTAAACTGCAGATCTCCTCAGATCCCGATGAACGCCTCTCATTTCTCTCCTTCAGGAACAACTCGCACAAGTTTTTCAACACAAGATTACATGGAGGATCATCTCTTGAGGATTTTCTCCTGCAGACAGGACACTCCTGAGTTTCCTTGGTTCTCCAGAACTGTTGAAGACACTCTTTACAGAAACTGTGACTACATGACAGAAGAACAGGAGCCTTGAAGATTTCATGACACACGGGACAAGAAAAATCATCTTCATACAGTGAAGCCATTTTCACTGTTTGAGCTCCAGCAACCTTAACTTCACTTCCACTTTCTGAATGATTGTGTCATGTCATTTTTTGGAAACATGCTGTACAAGGGTGAAATTTCCGATCACATGGGTGTGTTGAAACAAGTCAAATGCCACACTTTCAAGATTTCTTAAGGTTAATGTAAACAACATTCATTCAAAACGTACTTACTGAAACTATCAAATATAGTGTTATTAAATTAGATCAAACACAAAAAAACAACTAGAGCACAAATATTCATAATAAAAAGACCAAATACACTTTATTTGTGTGATTTTATTGTACAAACCCGATTCCAAAAAAGTTGGGACACTGTACAAATTGTGAATAAAAACAGAATGCAATGATGTGGAAGTTTCAAATTTCAATATTTTATTCAGAATACAACATAGATGACATATCAAATGTTTAAACTGAGAAAATGTATCATTTTAAGGGAAAAATAAGTTGATTTTAAATTTCATGGCATCAACACATCTCAAAAAAGTTGGGACAAAGCCATGTTTACCATTGTGTGGCATCCCCTCTTCTTTTTATAACAGTCTGCAAATGTCTGGGGACTGAGGAGACAAGTTGCTCAAGTTTAGGAATAGGAATGTTGTCCCATTCTTGTCTAATTCAGGCTTCTAGTTGCTCAACTGTCTTAGGTCTTCTTTGTCGCATCTTCCTCTTTATGATGCGCTAAATGTTTTCTACGGGTGAAAGATCTGGACTGCAGGCTGGCCATTTCAGTACCCGGATCCTTCTTCTACGCAGCCATGATGTTGTAATTGATGCAGTATGTGGTCTGGCATTGTCATGTTGGAAAATGCAAGGTCTTCCCTGAAAGAGATGGATGGGAGCATATGTTGTTCTAGAACTTGGATATACCTTTCAGCATTGATGGTGCCTTTCCAGATATGTAAGCAGCCCATGCCACACGCACTCATGCAACCCCATACCATCAGAGATGCAGGCTTCTGAACTGAGCGCTGATAACAACTTGGGTTGTCCTTGTCCTCTTTAGTCCGGATGACATGGCTTCCCAGTTTTCCAAAAAAGAACTTCAAATTTTGATTCGTCTGACCACAGAACAGTTTTCCACTTTGCCACAGTCAATTTTAAATTAGCCTTGGCCCAGAGAAAACGCTTCTGGAACATGTTTAGATATGGCTTCTTTTTTGACCTATAGAGTTTTAGCCGGCAATGGCGAATGGTGGATTGTGTTTACCGACAATGTTTTCTGGAAGTATTCCTGAGCCCATGTTGTGATTTCCATTACAGTAGCATTCCTGTATGTGATGCAGTGCCATCTAAGGGCCCGAAGATCACGGGCATCCAGTATGGTTTTCCGGCCTTGACCCTTACAATTGTTCCAGATTCTCTGAATCTTTGGATGATATTATGCACTGTAGATGATGATAACTTCAAACTCTTTGCAATTTTTCTCTGAGAAACTCCTTTCTGATATTGGTCCACTATTTTTCGCCGCAGCAATCCTCTGCCCATCTTGACTTCTGAGATACACTGCCACTCTGAGAGGCTCTTTTTATACCCAATAATGTTGCCAATTGACCTAATAAGTTGCAAATTGGTCCTCCAGCTGTTCCTTATATGAACATTTAACTTTTCCGGCCTCTTATTGCTACCTGTCCCAACTTTTTTGGAATGTGTAGCTCTCATGAAATCCAAAATGAGCTGAAGTTTGGCATGACATTTTCAAAATGTCTCACTTTCAACATTTGATATGTTATCTATATTCTTTTGTGAATAAAATATAAGTTTATGAGATTTGTAAATTATTGCATTCCTTATTTATTCACAATTTGTACAGTGTCCCAACTTTTTGGAAACAAGTTTGTAATTTATTTGCTGGATCCAGTATGTGGATCCTTATGAAAATAAAAATATATTTTCACATATTTATGATCAATACATTAAAGCAGGGACGTGCACAGAAATTTTGAGGAGCAGTTGCTCTGACCTAAAAAAAGGGCACTCCCCTACCAAACATCTATAGTGTTTTGACATCGACAACCCAAGTGCATTTTACCTCAAACTTGCGTCTAGTTAACTTTCTAAAGTAGCAATCGCTTCTGGGGTCGACATTAACACACTGACAAAATTATATTCAGAATTAAAAATATTTTTATACCACTTTTTAATGTGTGAGATTGTGTAAAGGTTTTCACGAGATACCAACCTTTCGCGAACTTGCTTCCAACACTTGTTCTCATGGAGGCGCGGTGTGCACGGAGGGGAGGGGCTGTGCGCGCGCGAGTATGTGAGAGAGACGCGTGAGTGAGAGACGCAGGGAAATGAAATGCAGCTGAACGTTTGCTCTATGAAAGACATTGACAAAGACGAAAACTAAGGACATTTAATCTATAATTTTATTTTATTTTAGTTAGTTTTGCCAAACACACATTACAGTTTTGGTTAGTTATCGTTTTTTTGTAATGCCTCGTTTTTATTTTTATTTCATTTAACGACGATGTTTTTTCCCACCTAGTTTTCGTTTTTTCGTTAACGATTATAACCTTACTCACCTTTCCGACAACGTTAAGTCGTCCCACCCGACAACCGCGACAATCTCCTTCTAGTGCCGCTCATGCAGGCTCAGCTCAGGTGCTGGTGGCGTGCAGCGCTGCAGCCAATGAAACAGAGTTTGCCCTTCCCCTACTGACTTTCACTTTCGGACGGGTGCCCGAATATGGAAGTGAATGAGGCTTTGCGATTTTTTTTTTTTTTTTAATCAAGGCCTACGTGAAATTCTGCATCCATTGTACGATTTTTTTATTTATTTTTTTCCACCTCGGAAGGGCAACGTGAGTCAAGAAGGGCATATGGGCAGTTGCGCGGGCAACCTGAGCAACCCCCCTGTGCACGTCCCTGCATTAAAGGGTTGAAATATATTGAAGAAAAAATTGACGATATATTTAATTACTGTTATTGTCACAATCCTCAGTCACCATAGAACTACATTTTCCAGCACCCTTCCTGGTTTCCACCTGCACTCAGTCAACCATCACCACACCTGCCACTGATTATCACCTCATCAAGACACACACACACACACACGTAAGCATTCACTTGCATACTTGACTCGCTTTCACCCCAAAATGACGGAAAAACGCAGGGGCGCTGCTGGGCGCCGGTGTTTCAATGGAACGTTCTATTGAGTGTCGCTTCTTGTTAGTGTATATTCTTTGCCTGCACTCAGTCCACCATCTGCTAAGCACACTCACCTGTTCTCCATCAGCACCTCACCACACCAGACTTTTAAGCAAACCACTCATCTCCCTCAGTTGTCCAGTCACTGTTGTTTTTGGATGTGTTTACATGTTGTTTGATTTATCATTAAACCTTTGAGTTTTATTTGCAACCTGCTTCTCCTGCCTTCTTCCTCCTATGGTCACATACTGTGATTACATCTATATTTTTTTCTAAAAAATACAATGATTTAGAATGGTTTAGAAAGTCAAAATTCAGTAATAAAAGCATGATCAATTGCTGCCCCCTGCTGGATACACAGCACATTTCATTTTACAATGCACTGAGGAAAATAACTATTTTAGTAAATTGAATGCATTACAGGAATACCAATGTCAGGATATCTTATTATTTGTATTTTGATCAGACATTCAGTTTTAAATTTCAGTGTTCCTCTTTAAAATAATTATATGGTAAGCAACTACAATAATAATAATAATAATAATAATACATATGAATTAAACATCTTAAATACTGTCGAATTACACAGTGATTTGAATAACGTGAAAAGGTAACACTTTATTTTAGTGTCATTGTTACATATGTTACATGTAGTTACTATAGTAATAACTATAAATTATTTATAATTACATTCAACTAACCCTAAACCAAACCAAACCAAACCCTATAGTAAGTACATGTAGTTACTTAATATTACTCAGTAATTAAATGTATAATTACAGTGTAACAAAGACACCTTGAAATAAAGTGTAACCCATCAATATTATCCATAATAAGATACTGTTAGTTGAATGTATGTTATTTGGAGCAGTCCCAAGTGAAAAAATACTATAGTAATTTATAGTAAATACTAATGTTTTTAAACCATATAGGAAAATGTAATATACTGTATATATTATAGTATTTACAATACTTTGTACAACAAGGCTTTAAGAGGCTGAAGTTCAAAATGTAACTTTATCAGCAATGAATGTGTCTGTTCCACAGTACAACACTATCACACCCAAATAACTTCTTCTCATGATTTCCTGCACTGTTAGCATTATGCTAGCCATGGGGACAGGGAGCATGTTACAAAGTTCAATATCCAGCAACACTCAACATTAAACTTTTAGGCTCAACTTTAAACTAAAAGGGTTATTTATTGTCAGAGACGTATCCTATGTTCAAATCCATACATGAACTAATAATACTGAATAACACAATTCAATTTGATTTTGTAAGGTTTGACTTTGAGACAATTTTACTCATGCATTGCTAGTAAATTTTATTATTACAGAGATATTGCAAGAAACAGGAAATTTGAGCTTGAAATTTTGAAGCAGAAAGAAAGAAGATTGTAAAATGTGTAGCAGAACACTGGATCAACCCCAAATAAAGACAAACACCAGTAGCCTCTTTATATTTTTTATATAGAATATTTATGAATTCTCAAAATTAATAAAACAAACAAAAAAATAATAATAATACAATAACTCATACCTCCTGCAAGCATAAAATGGGACAGTGTTATAACACTTGTCCCACTAAGTCTGCTTGGGGCACATGCGATTCCTCCATGGTCGATGGTGTCAAAGTTTGCTCTGGGTCTGGCTGTTCTCTGGATCAGGCCACGAAGCTCTCCAAACACCTGATGATGGCCTCCTTCTAGTCAAGTGTAGAATGATGTGTTTGATTAGACATGACATTTTTTAATTCCGAACTGGTAATAAACAAAGAATATCTGAACAGAAAATTCTTTCACAGATTTTTAATTCAGTTCTAAAATCCAATCTGGCCTTTTGTAATTTTAATGTCTTTATTGGGTCCAGTCAAACAGAAACAGTAAAAAAAAAAAAGGTCTATGCAATATTAAAACAGAATGATTTACACTTCTGAAATATATTTGACATAAAAGGTCAGTTGATCGACATGAGATGAAGGGATGGAAACAAACAACAACAACAACAACAAAACAGTTCTGGTGGTTCAGTTCTGTGTAAAAACACTTAAATGTTCATTTAAAGAATTAGAATTAGAAAAATGTTTTACCCGTTCATCCACTTACTTTTGATTCACACATGACAATAAAATACAACAAAATAACACAAATGCAGAAAAGGATACGCAGTAACACATTTAAACCCTGTCTAGACCGGACATGAGCATTGCTTAAATGCTGTGCCGAGTCACAGACAGTAAAGGCACATCACACCAAGAATAATTATATTAGCGTCCACAAGTTAACAATAACTTTGTTTATTATAAGCATGCTCTGCAGTTTTATCATCTGCCGTTGTAAATGCTCATCTCCATAGTCATGTGGATTCTGATTGGCTCTATTGTTCATCAACTGGAAAAAAAATTGTCCTGGGTGGGAACCGGTGGGCCTTAAACAGACCTCATTCTATTTCTGACATGCTACAACAAGTGTACCGCACATGTCCTGAAAAGTGAAGCCAAAAGCATTTTGATCGCCTCCTGGTGGCTGGCTGCAGTATAGGCCATAAACCCCGCCCTCCCAATGTAATCCACCTCATTATCACTACTGTGCAGACTAGGGCTCCAAATGACATAATCTGCAGTGACTGAAACTGGGATATCTGGCTTCATTTTTCTACAGTGGAAGGAAGTGGAAAAACTTGGTCCATCTTTTTTTTTTTTTTTTACAGTCTATGTTCTACACAGGACAGTGCTGTTTCCAACAAAAGGACAGAGTGTTAGACTCATAGGGTAACAATACATATAAAATATATTTATTTTGAAATGAAAAGTTAAAGTTAGACTTAGATCTAGACCTGCCCAAAGCTCAATACCTTATTCGGAAAGGAAATGACACATTCTATGGAGCCCCTAAAAGGAAATGGTGTTGGAAAAAAATATGAGTGCTTTTTTACATTTATTTGTGATCCTGGACCACAAGTCGCACTGGTATTTTGTTGCAATAACCAACAATACATTGTATGGGTCAAAATGATCAATTTTTCTTTTAATTCCAAAATTCATTATTAAGTAAAGATCATGTTCAGTGAAGGTATTTTGTAAATTTCCTATGGTAAATGTATAAATATATATATATATATATTTGTGAAGAAGGCTGGTGTTATTATTTACTTAAAATAATGGCTTGTGTTATTATTATTACTTAAATGTTCTGTGAATTAGAAGCACATATAAACATGTTCATTATTCATAATAACCTGTATGGCATTTATTGCTATTATTACATCCCTTCATTTAAGGATATAGGCAAGTAAGCAATCTCATTCATACTTCAGATTTAGTCCTATTGATACTAAATTGTCAAAGTACTCTTTTTTTCTTTTTTTTCTTTGACCAATTAAATCTATAAATGGCAACTATTAGTACCTGAGACATACGAGTTGTCTATGTGTTCACTTCATTTTCAATGCTCATTTCAGTTGGGACAAAAATAAGCTAAATATTTGGCCATATTTTTCATTAATCATTGAACTGTTGTATAAAATCAGTATGAGAGTGTGAGTGTTGCTGTAGTGCAGGATATCAGTCACGTGATCAGCTGGGGCCCAATCACAGCCTTACTGATATTCAGATCAATAGCACTCTTACAGAGGTAAAAACAGATCCAGACCTGGCTGTAATGTTTACTGATTATTGAGCGGTAAGATTCTCAGAGGGTAACGACTATACAAGAAAGGAAAGAGTGTGTCAGTGAAGGTGGTTGTGAATGTGTGTAGATGTGTGTTAGTTACAGGATCAGAGAATGACACCGTTCCTCTGTCATAGTCCAGATCAACTCTCACACACTGAAGTTTCTGTTTAACAGTAGAACAAAATGGTTTAGTCAGTCCATACTGCACACTCCAGACTTCAGAGTTAAAGAAATCCCATCCCTTCCTCTGGTTTGATGCTGTTACTCCAAGTCTCCAAGCTAAATTCTTTTTAACCTCCACATCCCAGCAGTGTGTTCCTGAGTTAAAACCCTCTGAACCCAGAACACAGTAATAATCATCAAATCTCTCTGGATTATCAGGAAGCGGATGTTTGTTCCCTCTCCATCTCACACTGGTCAGATCATCAGACAGGATGAGAGATGGATTTGCAGTGTTTGGATCCAGAATGACAGGAGCTGATGAGACACAAACAACATTTTATTCAACAGTTGCTCAAAAGATTTATTTAGTTACCACTTGTAGTACACAAACTCACTAGTGTATGAAAGATGGGTTCAAGTGTACTACACTGTGACACTGTGATTCTCAGTGAGAAAGCTCCCGTCCCGCTTGGCTCTTTTCATAAGTGATGAGATTCAAACCATCAAATTCAAATTGTCTGAAGGAAGATGCCCAGGCATGCTTGAAGCATAGCAGCAAATTCCCAACTTCCAGACTAATGATTTGGGGAGGTAACAAGTAATGGGTCACTGACCATGATACAAACCATTCCAACTGACAAAGCCCTGCTCCAACCTTTGAGCAGCCAGCCAGGATGGGAGCCAATCTATACACAATGAGTATAATCCTAATTTCACTACCCAAAAAGACAATTGGAAAGGATGAGAGAATGGGAAGTCACACACTATCCCGTACGTACTCATTTAGTCACGGACTCATTTATGCTATGCATCGTACCTTTAACTATACTTTAACTCTTTGCATTTTAAAACCATTTTATTCTAGCTTATTTATCAACACTTTAATGTGGGTAGGTTTCATAAAAAAACAACATTTTAAACAAAAAGCTGAGAAAATTACATTTTTGTCAAAGATTACGTCTGGATGCGATTCAGAATGATGATCAAAACCCAGATGGAGCAGATCAAGTCCATCAACACCCCAGTGTTAATTTTGACAGCAAATTTTGATTTAGTTTTAGCCATAGTCTTTTGACTAAAATGCCATTTAGTTTTAGTCATATTTTAGTCATTGGAAATTGTTTTAGTTTTAGTCTAGTTTTAGTCGACTAAATCTACAGTAGAATTAGTCGACTAAAATCGAATTTAGTTAAATTGTAAGCATTAAGCATTTCCAATAAAAATGCTTCCACAGATCCAATACACTGATATAGGTACATCTGATATTCCCCAAACTGTTTATGTTCACCCAACTGTACTTTGCTCACCAAAGCGGACGGTTTTTGACCGTTCAAGTGCAAAAACACGTGAAAGAGCAAAATTCAGTACTTTTCAGGGATTGACACACTTATCATTGAGGTAGGCTACTATTATAGATTTCATTTAAAAAAAAATTAGATTTGATTTTTAGTTTTTCCTGCTTTCATTGTAATTTTAGTTAAAAGTTTTAGTAATTTTTTGTTTATGTCTTTTAGTTTTTGCTTTTAAATGTCTATAACTTTTTATTTTTTGTTTATTTTAATACCTCAGGTTAAGCTAAAGCTTAGAAACTATTAAGTTTACATTTTTATAAGTTTACATTTTTATATATTTATCTTTTATTTCAGTTAATGTTTATTTAAAGTAATGAAGATTTCTTTGGTTTTAGGTTTAGTTAACTATAATAACTACTTTAATAACTATAATACTTGTAAAATATATTGAATAATGTGTCAAATAATGTTCTTAGTCTTTCCTTCCTGTGACAGAAGATACAGTAGTTTACTATGAATTAAACAGAAAATAAATTAAATACAGTTTATTGTTTAAACAAAATAACAATAATGACCAGGAAAAAAATAATAATTATAAACCATCCCGAAATACACCGTGACTCTTATTCTGAAATGTCTGCAGTCTGCACTGTAGCAGGCTGCTCATGAGGGAGATAAATATGCATTCTTTCAACCGTCTAAAACATGCTACCATATAAACATCGTGTAGTAAACATTGTCATAATTCATCAACATTAGCTTATAAGCAATCGGATGGCATAAATGTGCGCTATTCATTAATTGCGCAGCAGTCAGATGTGCTGCTGCACGAGCCTGTAGAGCGCGCAACAGCGCCGCTTTTCCCGCGGTTAGATCAGCACATTACAGTTCAAATGTGCGCATCTTCCACACAGGACAGCAGTCCTGACTGGATATCTTCCCAAATCGTCCCTCTCTTTCATTTTCGTCTCGTTTTTATTCGTTGACGAAAATTAGAGTAGATTTTAGTCATAGTTTTAGTCATTCAAAACGCATTTTTATTTAGTCATCGTCTCGTTTTCGTCCGTGAAAAAATGTCATTGACGAAAATTATGACGAAAATTTTTTCGTCAACGAAATTAACACTGCAACACCCCCAAAGCTTCACAGTCCTATAGCTCGTCCTGGGTCGACATTTCATTTGGTAACATTAGGCAGTTTTGTTTAATGTTTGATGGTCGCATTCTTTTACATTTTGCATGAGCAGTCATCTAGCACTTGTTTCTGCTTCTTCTTCGCCTGTGTTTTGATTCAGAGATTCTGTACTCTTTCAGAAGATGTGTAATAGCGCCCCCTACCATATATTAGTGAAAACACTGTGTGTGTATATATATACAGTACAGTCCAAAAGTTTGGAACCACTAAGATTTTTAATGTTTTTAAAAGAAGTTTCGTCTGCTCACCAAGGCTACATTTATTTAATTAAAAATACAGTAAAAAACAGTAATATTGTGAAATATTATTACAATTTAAAATAACTGTTTTCTATTTGAATATATTTCACAAAGTAATTTATTCCTGTGATGCAAATCTGAATTTTCAGCATCATTACTCCAGTCTTCAGTGTCACATGATCCTTCAGAAATCATTCTAATATGCTGATCTGCTGCTCAAGAAACATTTAATGTGTACAATTGTACAAAAATATTTGTGTACAATATTTTTTTTCAGGATTATTTGATGAATAGAAAGTTCAAAAGAACAGTGTTTATCTGAAATCTAATCTTTTGTAACATTATAAATGTCTTTACTGTCACTTTTGATTGATTTAATGCATCCTTGCTGAATAAAAAGTATTCATTTCTTTAATTTCTTTTCAAAAAAATAAAAATAAAAATTCTTACTGACCCAAAACTTTTGAACGGTAGTGTATAATGCTACAGAAGCTTTGTATTTCAGATAAATGCTGTTCTTTTGAACTTTCTATTCATCAAGGAATCCTGAAAAAAAAAAGTACACAACTGTTTTCAACATTGAAAATAATCATAAATGTTTCTTGAGCAGCAGATCAGCATATTAGAATGATTTCTGAAGGATCATGTGACACTGAAGACTGGAGTAACGGTGCTGAAAATTCAGATTTGATCACAGGAATAAATTACTTTGTGAAATATATTTAAATAGAAAACAGTTATTTTAAATTGTAATGATATTTCACAATATTACTGTTTTTTTTACTGTATTTTTAATTAAATAAATGTAGCCTTGGTGAGCAGACGAAACTTCTTTTAAAAACATTAAAAAACTTAGTGGTTCCAAACTTTTGGACTGTACTGTATATATATATATTAGCAAAATCTATTTAAAATACATTTATTTCATATTAAGTATACTTCAAATCCATTAACATATCTATTGACATATCACTTAAGACTTTCTGATATTAAATTTTAAGTATATCTTGATCAAAATATTGAGTACAAGTATAAGCCAAATATACTTTTCTGTCAGTATAAATCAAGTATACTTAAGAGCAATTTAAAGTATATTTCTGACAAGTACATAAAGTAGATTTCTGAGAAGAATATAAATAGTAGACTGAAAGTATACTTTCTTATTTTTAGTTTAAAAGACATACACTAATAGCACACTTGAATAAACTTCTTTTTCCTAAAGGCGAGAATGAATCACAGTGAGCACATCCAGCCCCTTTGATGGCTGAACATGCTTACTCTGCTCCCAAACAAATCATACACAACTCTTGTCCATCGTCAGATGTAAAATAACGCGGACAAAGAGAGACACTTTTTAAATTGTTTGCTTACGCATACCAATAGTGTCAGCAACTGATGCAGCATAGACTTCCTTTGCCAGGGAACTTGGCAGTGGTCATTTATAACTTACCATTTCAATGTAAAACTGAACAGTGGTGATATTCTGTATTTCTGTAACTGTAATCATGTTCTTCTCTTGTTATTCTCTTCTCTCAATAAAATCTGTAAATATTCTCCCATGTGTGATTTCCAGTGTGTGTGTGTAAGAGTACAGATCTTCTCCAGACTCACTGTTTTGGACAATGTCCTGCATCTTCTTCCAGACTCTGAACTGCAGGTTGCCCAAGTAACGTGACACATGAATCAAAGCTCCAGAAGCCATATGTGGATCCGGCTGTGAGATCTGGACTCTGGAAGAACATTCAGGAGTCAGAACTGCAGTGGCTTTGGATCAGAAGCAGAGAGACCAGAAACACCAGCAGATCACTCACCTTTCCATTGAGACTGGAAACTCCTGCAAAACAAACACACCATTTATCATCAAGAACTCAATCAATCAATCAATCAATCAATCAATCAATCAATCAATCAATGATGTGAAATCAGACCTCCAGAAAGCAGACGTCATTGTCTTTCATCATCTCCTCCAAGTCTTTGATTGTGTGTGAAAGAGCTGAGATGTGTCTGTTCATCTCCTCCAGCTTCTCCTTCATCATCTGCTTCTTCTGCTCCTCTTCCTCCCTCAGTGCAATGATTGTAGCTTCTTCTTCATCTCTGAGAAACTGATGAAGCTTCTCAAACTGCTGTTTAATCTGACGCTCTGTGCGATCAGCTTGAGACTGAAATCAAATCACATTCACTTTAATCATCTCAAAGACACAACTGATTCTGGAGTAGCATGAAGAGTGAGTAAATGTGGGTTAGTTTACTTCAACCTTAACTTTTTAAAGTACTAATACTGTAGTAGTAGATGTTCTGTCTCTGTTGAGTAAAATACACATGAATCTCATCAGCCTCTCTTCATTAAAACAACATTTTTAAATGTTTTTTTTTTAAGAAGATACATTCTTATGCGATATTATTTGAAAGCAGAGCAAATGAACTGAGCAGCTAACAAATGTTTGTTCTAAAAACATTTTCCAAATGTTCAGTTTTGGATATGGGAATGCTAAAATGTCCAGATTTCTTAATGTTAGTCCATTCTAGGAATGTTGATTCATAACATTCCAAGAACATAAAAATGTCCAGTTTCCTTAATGTTAATAATTTTTAGTATGATGTTCCTGAAACATTCAAACACCTAAAGTTAACAAGCACTGAACGAAAGAGAAAAACAAGAACAGGAACTACATCTGATTTCCAGCCACAACCTTAGACATTAAATCTCTCAAGATCTCAGCAGATTAATTATTACAACCAGTTTGTTTCTTTCATACATGTGCAAAAGTTTTTATTGAAATAAACAGGGATTTAGATGTGGATGTTTGGGTGAAAGTAAGTTTTGTTTGAAGTCATTATAGTGATCAGTGTTTGCTTTAGTAATGCTCTTGACTGTTCTGTTTCATCATTTGGAAATGATTTTAGAAACATTTTGCATTGCTCAAAAAAGAGATTAATGATAAACCACAGTAACATGCATGTAGCAGTAAAACGAGTGACTGTGGTTTAGACATTTGTGTCTCTTGTAATTTCATGATTTCCTAATAGTTAGGAAGTAGTAAAATTAATTAATAAAAAAGATTAAAATTAAAAAAATAAAATGCCACAGTGCATGCTAGGAGCCACTTGAACTAGATTTGTATGTTGGTACCCATGATGCACTGCAGCATTGTTGGGTTTCATTTGACGATTGCTGATGTCTGTGTGTGTCTGTAGTTAATAACTTCCTGCTCACTGAATAAATAATACAAACAACTAGGAACACTTCAAATAGTCTTTACTGGAAAACATAGAAGTAACACAACACATAATCTGAGACAATAACTGACAAAAGCCTGAACAGAACAGGGAGTATACACATAGTAAATGAGGGAACTAAACAGGAACAGCTGGAACAATGATTAACTAATGAGATGCCTAGATGACAAACTAGTAAGTCAGGAGAACAGGCACAGAGCAAACAGAAAAAGTCACCAAATGAAACTTAAATCAAAACATGTGACACTCCTCCTACAGGGGTTCAGGCTGCTATATCGTTGCTATAGTGTGACAATATTGTATTGCAATAGGGAGCATGTTAATGTTAATACCAAATCAAAACTAGTTACCACATAATTTGTAATAGAAAGGGTTTAATGACAATATCTGCTTATGGTTACACTTAAAATAATTACAAAATAGATAAATAATTACAGAATAGAGATGATAAAATCATATACCATTTAATCGTACACAGCATGTATGTAAAAAGTTACCTGAGAGAGAGAAAGAGAGAGAGAGAGAGAGAGAGAGAGAGAGAGAGAGAGGGCCAGAGAGTGCCCAAGAAAGCCAAGAATCAAAAAGACAGAGCAACAGTTACAATATTCTTTTATCCCTTCCTTGACCACGTGACTGAAACCCAAATGTGAGACATTCAAACTGACCCATCAGAAGATTAAAACTTCTCCCACTGTACTAAAGGTGTGACCATTTACACACATCTTGGCCTACAGGCCTTGATCGCCATCAACACCTTTGAGCCTTCCAAATGGCCCTTGTAGCAAGAGAGAGGGGGTTGAAACAGTAAAGCAAATGTCTTTGTTCATTTTAAAATATCTTTGGATATTTTCAACCTTACACTCACAATGTTTTGATCATGTTCCAGAAAATCTTGACTGGCACAATATATGAACAAATTAGTAACAAAACACATTTCAGTGATTCAGTTGTAATGAATGAATCGGACAACTTCAAGAAGACATTAATTTCCAACCAACATTCTGTTCTGTCTTGACTTTTTAAAAGCAATAAAAGTGTTTACACTGTTAAGCAGCCAGAGAAAAAAAAAAAAAAAAAAAAAAAAAAAAATTCAATAGTCAAGAGCCCAACTTCAGGAAACACTGATCACCACATTGGTGACTTCAAATGTTTGTGTGTCAATACTAAAGGTCAATCATCACATAAAAATCGAATTAACTCCTGCACTGCTTCAGTGTTATTTTAAGACTCTGTAGTGTAGATGCATACGACTGGTGCACTACATTCAGAGCGATGTTCATTAAACACAGAGGATTTTGCTGTAGCATACAGCCTTAAAGGTGCAATAGGAGATTCTCTTCAGAATTTTGTTTTGTTATGCTGGTTGAAAGTCTCCTCATATCCTGATAGCAATCACTATGTTAAGCAGTCTAAATGTATTTTTTATAAATACATACCAACTGTGGAAGGCGTAGGCCCATAAAATGTTCGTTCAATCATTGTGTTCGGTCCAATAGCAACTGTTCATGCAGGCATCATACGTCATCAGCACGTTTCTTGTACGTGGTGCAGAGTCAACCTAACTTTCCTTCTGAACCGACAACAAGTGGGACTGGAAAAGTATCGTCCAAAAGAAAGACAGTCTTAGAAAGGGCTACAACGAAAAAAGGCTGGCTCATAAAAGAGCTAATTAGATATTAAAATAATCAATATCTGTGTTGCTTTTCCATGTTGGAGAATGTGGGAGTCAAAGGGAAAGATGATGCGATGGTTGCAGTATTTATTTTGGACAGGTAGGTACAGGGTATGATTTGATTTTAATGTGTTTTAATAGTAACATAATGTAGCATGTGCAGTTTGTGTACCTTTACTAATTAGCTCAATGACGGCAGCACCCAGTGTCTAATCGGGAACTATTTTTATGTTGTCAAAGATACGAGCAAACTACAATATCCACACTTTTGGGGCATGAATTTGTAAGGCCAACACCACCAGATATTTTGGAGGAGGCATGGCTTTGGACTGTGATTTGCAAAGAGGGTAGGACATTTTCCCAGAACACCTACTGAACTTTTAAACTAATTTTAAATAGTTAGTGATAGTTAAATAGTCAGATAGTTAGTGATCCTTGATATTTAAAGGACAATCGAACAATGTTGTTCAAAGAATACAGGTTGTCAGGCTCATGAATATTAATCACATTGTCTGCATTTGTCCAAATGAAAACACGGAAAGCTGTGTTCATGCTGCCAGTGACTTTGTCACAGCATGTTGCCAGCGGGTGGTGGTTCAGATCGCTATTGGGCGTTTCCAAAACTGGTTGCCTAGTAACGTTTGTGAATGATATTCATGAATGTTACTCCATGTTGTAAAAAACAAATCAGCTTTCTTGCCAATAAAAACAAATATTTTGTTGGGAAAAGACATCAATTATCAATTATAGAAAAGTTGCTGACCACTAAAATTACGGTCTCCTCCATTTTGCCTCCAACACTTCACTACAGGATGTAGTGATGGATCACGTGTGCGCCACTGACTTCACTCATTACTGTTTGCCTCGCCCGAAAGTCGCTCTTCATTTGCATAAAGTTAAACATCACACCTACCTTGAAACACCTACCTCCTATTGCCAACAGTCACAGTTGTTCATGTCGCTGGATGATGCTAACTCTGCATTGAAATGAATGGGATCATGTCGCTTTGTCGCTGCACGCCGCTGGTGGTGTGAACAGGGCTTCCTTGTAAATTCCCCAGTGTTAAATTAACACAGTTCGCTGTTCATATGCGAACCACTAGCAGCGTGTTAAAAGTAACACCAAAGCAGTGTTAGAGTTAATTAGACAATTAAGTGATTGTTCGATTATTGAAGACACCCGATGATATCAAGCACAATCACTGAAGGAAAGAGGAACAAGGTGAGCTCTTGCCATTGGGATTATTGCTCACACATTAGTCCCGGCCACTGCTGAATAACAAGCTGAGAGAGGCATCTCTGCCTGATCATATGCAAATGACTGTGTGTTTCAGTCAATAAAGAAACATTGTGTCAAACAAACCAGTTCAACTGCTCAACTTGTACATATATCAAAAGAATGAATCCTTACCTTGATGTGTTGAACTGTTTTTCTGAAACTTTCCTTTACTGTTTTCTTTGTGTTTAAGTTTCTCTTGTAAGGACTTCAGAGCTGTATTGAGCTCCTCCTGGAATTTAAAGAGAAAATATAAGACACGTTCATGTTCATATGTAATATGAGCAAAATGGAACAGACACATTTGTACGTCATATATATGATTTCAGTTTTAATCGTCATATGTAATTCCATCCATCCATCCATCCATCCATCCATATATTCTCCAAACCAACTTTATCCTCTGCAGGGTTGCAGTGAAGCTGGAGCCTATACCAGCGTCTTGGGCCATAGGCGGGGAATACCCTGGATGGCCAGTCTATCACTGGGCTTACATACATTCACGATCTCATTCACACCTATGGACAATTTTAGTGTCTCCAATTCATTTATACAGTATGTTTTTTTTTTTGTTTTTTTTTGGATTGTCAGGGAAACCAGATCACATAGAGGAAACCCACACTAACACATGGAGAACATGCAAAATTTACACACACAATGGTTCTGTTGAAACTCTAAATGAGAACCTTCTTGCCATGAGGAGACATGCAGGTCAACCCTCTGAGCAGCCCTATGTGTAAATCAGTCTTACCTTATATGATGGAACCACTTCACTGATGGGTCTGAATGTGTGATTGACATGTTGTTGTGAATCTCTGCACACTAAACACACAGACTGTTTGTCCTCCAGACAGAAGAGTTTGAGTTTCTCACTGTGTAAACTGCAGATCTCCTCAGATCCTGATGAACGCCTCTCATTTCTCTCCTTCAGGAACGACTCACACAAGTTTTTTAACGCAAGATTATTTGGAGGATCATCTCTTGAGGATCTCCTCTTGCAGACAGGACACTCCTGAGTTTCCTTGGTTCTCCAGAACTGTTGAAGACACTCTTTACAGATACTGTGATTACATGACAGAAGAACAGGAGTCTTGAAGATTTCATGACACACGGGACAAGAAAAATCATCTTCAGATAGTGAAAACATTTTTACTGTTTGAGCTCCAGCAATATTAACTTGACTTTAACTTTCTGAACAATGGTTTCCAAAATGAATAACCAAGAGAATCACAAAGTTCTGCTGTCTGTTCAGAAACAAATTTCTCAAAAAATTTCTTCAAAATTTCCTCAACATTCGTCATTGATCGCTGATTCTTTTTTGCTTTTATCACTAGAGTAGGGAAGTATGACAGAAAGGAAAAATAGGTCAGTCTTTTCCTGTTGAGTGTTGAAAGAGGGTGGAGTTTCTGATCAACTTTGGGTGTGTTTAAACAGGTCAAAAACAACATCAGGATTTCTTCAGGTTAAATTTGAACAAAATGCATTCAAATTTAGCTTGCATTGAAACATTCTCAAGTATGTGAACTAATAATAAATTAATAAAAACTAATAATTTGTCACACACTAATAAATACTTTGAGGAAGTCATGTACATGTACAGGTCATGTTGTTTGGTATGACATACTATACTTCAAAATATATAATGCAATTATTTTATATTTATTCTTTAATACATTAAATATCTCTTATTAATTGAAATTAATAATAATTATGTCACAACACAAGATTTAAAATGAACTAGAAGAGAAAAAAAAAAGTATAAATGGTGAAAAAAGAGTTACACGACATATTATGTTTTTATATCAAATTTATTTTAAAATCTTGATGTTGATAAAAGTACTTTCCTAGTATTTTAGGAAATATACATTGCAAACAGCAAATCTGTATTTATCTTTAGTATCATTATCAATATCAAAATGTTCAATATGTATATGTTTTCTACACCTCCAGTGAAAATAATGAAAAGAAGAACAATGAAGAGGTGCAGACACATCTTGTGATGGAACAAGAATGAATATATTATATCTGCTCAAGCACCTACAGAGATTCACCTCAACAGGATTATTATCATACAAGTCTGACTTCTGCAGTGAGTTTGATCACAATGAGGCACAAAATGTAGACCTTCTAGGATTTCATTTATTTATAAATAACTATTAGGCCTATCCTATATTACACATTTTCCCAACGGCCAATTTAATTTGCGATCAATTAAACAATCATATTGGTAAAACACATCCTGGGGTTTCTTTTTTTTTTTTTTACTGGTTGGGCAGTAGAAAAAGTGACTTAAACCCCCTTTAAAATCATCAAAGTAGACCAGCCTGACCAGTGAAATCTAAGTGGGCCAGGCTGTTTTTCAATTAAATAATCCTGTTATAATTTACTCATCATTCATGTTGTTCCAAATATGACTATCTTCTGTAGAACAGTTTGCATAGAATGAAAAGTGAAAAGTAATGAAGGGAAATTAGCTCTATGAGGCTGTTTATAAAAGTATGACTGGTGCACTTCATTCTGTAAATCAGTGATTAAAGCATGATCAATTGCTGCCCCCTGTTGGATACACAGAGCACATCTCATTTCATCACAGAGGGAAATAACTATTTCGATACATTTTATTTTGGTGAAATCCAAAAACCATAACAACAGTAATTCAGTTTTTGGTGCAGTTGTAATCCAAAAACAATATAGGCCTATATAACACTGCCAATTAGAAAGTGTTAAAGTAGTTAAAATAGTGTCTGCTGCCATCTGCTGGTACTAGAAAACAGGGATGGACTGGGACCAAAAATCGGCCCTGGCTTTTTGGCCCAGACCGGCCCACCACCACATAAGATCACAAATACCACCCGTCCTTCCGCTTATATATATAAAATTTATTCTACTTATTTATTTATTTTTAGTTGTTTACAACCAAGTCACCAAAATACGATGAATACACACTGAGCATAACCCAACACACAACAGTAAATCTATTAGCCTTATTACAGTTTACTTATTCTTATCACAATGTTAATTGTTGTTGGTGTGGGTTACTTATATCCAACAAGCTATGGTAAACAAGCTAGGTAACATTATAATCTCTAAAATAGCGGAGTAATCGGAAATAGCGGAAAAAAATCAGTCAAATTCATCAGTTATCATCTTTTTTGTTGTTGTTGTTGTTGTTTTTGTTATGACTAATTACTCAGCACCATCAACGTTAAAGAGAAAATAATCACTTCACCCGATGTTTTTGAATAAAATAGCCTTGACAGCCGACTTACTGGAACTCATCTGTCTGTAGAACTGTTCTCTCCCGCCGGCGCCGCCGGACTTCTACAGAATCTAAGCACAAGCGAGTGTGACGTGCGCGGTGGACCAAACCACTGTGAGGCAAGGGAGGGGTGACTCAAAATGTTTAATAAACTTAAAACGCCCGTTTGCGTTTGTATTGCTTTACTACTTACATAATTATTTTAGGTTTATATAATTTATGCACAATACTTAGCGTGGTTATTAATTATATTTTTTTATATTGCGTGCAGGCAGAAATCTTATAGATAGTTCTGTTCAAAGATATGATTGAGCCAGTCCAGTGTCAATCAAGAAAACAACCAATGGGCCGCTAAGCTACATGTTTCATGAGCCGCGTCTGTCAGAAGGAAAAAAATAGCCTATGTGATATTTTTGACTAAAGTGTTTTGGACCAGCAGCCCAGTGTCAAATGAAAAAGCATTGGGCCGCCGATCTAGGCCTACCACTTTTCATGGTCATGTTTTTTTTTTTTTTTTTTTTTTTTTTGGCGGTCGGCGACCGTCGGCCCACCGGGAAAGTGCCCGGTATGCCAGATGGCCAGTCCGCCCGTGCTAGAAAATACAGAATCAAAAGTGCTTTAATAGCATTTTTCCACAGAAAAAGTACACTTTTCGCATATTTAAATATATCTAAATATCTTAAATATTCTATATAAAGTATAACTTAATTAGTGGATGTGTCTGTTCCACAGTACAACACTATTGCACCCACAGGACTTCATCTTCTCAGGATTTCCTGCACTGTTAGCATGCTGGCCATCCAAACCCTGTAGCAATTGATGCAAAGAAGTCATTTAAGAAAAGCCAAGGGTCAAGCACTCAACTAAACTGGTCTGTAATAAGTGAAGCTGGTAAAGCTGTTTTTGGAGTTGTTTAATCATCCTCTGTTGAGATCTTGAGATATTTAATTGATTTGATTTGCAGTTGATGTTTCAGTGGCTGAAATCAGATCATTGAAATCTACTGAACTGTATGTTTAAATAAGAAAATTTGTCAAGTTGAAAATACTTAATATTTTAAAGCTGCTGTCCATGTGTGTTGTGCATCGGCACAGCTCGTCAGCGCGGATGAATCTAATGCTTGCTGTCAGTCACCGCACCGGTGTGGATACTGAACTTCAGAATCACAGACTCTACGTCTTGAAAGTATGACCAATATAAGAATTTTCACTGGAAAATATCATCTGAACAAGTAAGTAACATGTCTGCCACTTTTGTTCTTACCAACTGAGGAAAAAGGCATTAGGCCTACAATAAATCGCGCTGCCAATGATGATTAAATCTAACGATCGCTCAGCTCGGATCATGCCAAACCGTGCAAATTATAATCACTGTTATATTGTTCTCAAATTGTTAATGTTAACAACATCAGCATTGCGTGACTATGTGTATATTAGCGTTACCTGTTGATTTCAATTTCGGTATCCACTCCACAGTCCAGTCTTTTGCTTTTTGACTATGACTGGATCTCCAGTTGTCACTGATGATTGTCCTTTGGGTCTTTCTGTATTAAAATCCGCCATCAAAATTATGAGTTTAATTATTTCAGCCGCTGTGAGAAAAGGCTATAAATGATCCGCTACCAGCAGCATCCTCACGTGATAAAACTGACTAGCCTGGACGGACTCCTTCTTCCTTTCTGTTTACGGACGTGACGTAATGACGCACAGACGAACTGCTGCATGCTCAAATTTCCCTCGGAAATCCACCATGTCGCTCTTATTATAAAACATTATTACAAGCTACCACTAACTTCTGATTTCGGCCTTCAGCCTTCCTCAGAGTGTGAGAAAGTACTTCAAAAGTTCCTTCCAGCAAGTAGGTGTCTCCTTTGATCTGCTAATGAACTGATTCATGTTAAAGATACAAAAGTGATTCAGTCAAGAGCAGTAAGTGATATTCTGTTATTGTTGTTTTGGATTTATATTAATAAGGCTGTCATCCCTTCAAGAACAAATGCACAGATGTAATATACAGTTACACATCCGATTTGTCCCAACTGTTTACGTTCATGTAGGACATAACAGACTGTGAACACTAGGTGTGTGATAAAGGTAACCTCTATCATGAAGGGCTCCGCTCACCCTTCCCAGATCTGGTTTAAGCCACTGGGAAGATCCAGGCAAGAACATCCAGACTCAGTTTCTTCCCGAAAGCAGTCAGACTTCAGAACCGTGCATCGTCATGTAGAACGACAGATAAGGGAAAGTTAGAACTACAGTTAAATATTAATCAACAGCATCAACTGAAAATCAAAAATAGTCACACAGTTTGGAAATAACCTGACCGATAATAAACAATTCAATTCAATTCAATTCACATTTATTTGTATAGCGCTTTTCACAATACAAATCGTTTCAAAGTAGCTTTACAGAGAATGCATGTCAAAATTACAATATTAGAAGAATGCAGTTAGCAAATAATGTAATAATTTGTGCAATTAATTTACAAACACTGTTAGCATTTAATTTTAAGGTAGAAGCAATGAGCTCCTGAAAAAATGAAATACATCAACAATAATTAGGATATCTAGAAATTTGGGAATGTGCATGTTGCATCTTATGAAGTCCTCACAGGAGTTGGCGCCGTCTCTTCATAGGTGTTGGTCATCTGAGGTCTTCTTAAGAGGCTGGATCCAAACTGAAGCTGATGTCCTCTCTAGTCACCAGACGGGTGTCCCGAGGTAAAACAGAAAAGCAAATAGAGAATAATTAGCGTAGCTGCTGTTCATAACATTAAGCAAAGATACATGCAATTGATCTGACATGAAATGCATTATGTGAACGCTTGGCTAAAGAGATGCGTCTTTAATCTAGATTTAAACTGGGTGAGCGAGTCTGAGCCCCGAACATTATCAGGAAGGCTATTCCAGAGTTTCGGAGCCAAATGTGAAAACGCTCTCCCTCCTTTAGTGGACTTAGCTAAGATTGCGTTCCCTCACAAAGATGTTTTGCGTTCCCTCGCAAAGTTATAATCGTTCCCTTGCTGTGAGCTCAGACAAACACTTCCTCTTTATTGTCCCGCTGGCTGGCAGTAGTGTTTCAGTTAGTAACATACGTTAATAATGCACACAAATAATGCGCGGCTCATAGAGTTTGAACTTGTTGGACTCAAAAATGAATGCAGTCAGTGCTTATGTCAAGCAGTTCGGTTGGTAATATATTCACAGATTCGAGCTTCCCGGATTAATAACTCGTGAGCTAAACGTTGTTTAACACAAATGCAGCTACTTCCAATCATAGTAGCCTAGACAACAAGCTACAACAACCCAATTTTATGTTTTATGATAAATTGGTCTCTATGAGCAGGCGGAGAGACACGCCTGAAGAGACCGTCTGAAAAGTGCAAAACCCGAAACCCTTTTGCTCATTTTATATTACGAAAAATACTCAATAACTTCACTGTAACACACTGTACTGGCACAAAATTCAGTTCATACATCACTGCTTTCCTGCTGGTTATAGGTACTACAACACTTAGTTTGGCAAGTAGCACTTAAAGGCCTTCTTTACACAAATGATGTCGGTACACAGCTTACATACAACAGCTTTTGCATGATAATTGCTTACTGGATTTGATGGCATTACAATTTATTTAATATTTTTACTAATAACAGTGAAGTTATTATTATATTATTTTATTTAATAATTAATAATCATAAACGTTATGCATTTTTTTTTTAATCAAACTAAGTGTTGGGTTTTGCACTTTTCAGACGGTCCCTTCAGGCGTCTCTCTCCGCCGCCTGCTCATAGAGACCAATTTATCATAAAACACATTTGAGGAAAATTGGGTTGTTGTAGCTTGTTGTCTAGGTTACTATGATTGGAAGTAGCTGCATTTGTGTTTTTAACAACGTTTAGCTCACGAGTTACTAATCCGGGAAGCTCGAATCTGTTAATATATTGCCAACTGAACTGCTTGACATAAGCACTGACTGCATTTCTTCATTTTTGAGTCCAAGTTCAAACTCTATGAGCTGCGCATTATTTGTGTGCATTATTAACGTATGTTACTAACTGAAACACTACTGCCAGCCAGCGGGACAATAAAGAGGAAGTGTTTGTCCGAGCTCACAGCAAGGGAACGATTATAACTTTGCGAGGGAACGCAAACATCTTTGCGTGGGAACGCAAAAGTTTTGCGTGGGAACGCAAAACATCTTTGCGAGGGAACGCAATCTTTGCGAGGGAACGCAAAACATCTTTGCGAGGGAACGCAAAAGATTTAAAAAAAAAAAAAAAAAAAAAATCCTCCCATCCCAATTTTTTTTCCACCACCACGTAAAATTTCCTTCCTTCCCATTTTTTTTTTCTACCACCATGTCCCTTTAGGGGCTCCGTAGTTTTGTGATTTGTAGTAGTTTTTTTTTTTCTCTCTCTCTCTCTCTCTCTCTCTCTCAAATGTTACACACACACACACACACACAATAAAATCTACATATCTACAAATTTGTGATAATAAACATTAAACTATAAATGGTGTTCAGTCAATTGAACTTTTATTGAACTAGGAATATTCCTTAAAGCAGCCTAGAAATAGATGTGGTAGCATTTTAGAAGTCCTATCAAATGTTTTTTTAATTTTTTTTTTATTACCTATATTTTGCCCTAAATGTGTGCCTATCATCTTTCATTAGCAACTGATGATGATGACGACAACAACAACAACAACAACAACAGCAGCAGCAGCAGCAGCAGCAGCATCAGTACTGATGACAGCTCCATACCTTCTACTGAGTCTGCAGTAGAAACCAGTGATGAGGGGACTTCAAGCAGTCATCCAGTGGAAGTAAAGAGAAAGACAAGCAAATCCAACCAAGAAGAGAAGAAAAGTTCTCTACAACAAATTACCACTTTGATTTCATCAGTCATTGAACAGCAGAAGAAAGACCATCATCTGTTTTTGCTGAAGGAAGAGGAACGGCACCAGAGAGAACTGGAGTTGGAACGAGAGTGTTACAAGTTCCAAATGGAGTTAGAAGAGTGGCAACACCGAGCACAGATGGAACATTATCAGGCTATGATGAGGATGCTGTGTCAAGTGATGAACTCAGCGGTAACTAACACTTTTCCTCCTATTCACACACCTTTGTACCCCACAGAAGAACCATCTTTTCATATTTTGCCTGACATACACCAACCAAGTGCTTCGGTTACTGGTCAAGGAGTCAGTAGTACAAGCAGTAGTTAGCAGACACCGTCTTCTATCTTGCATGAGTTGAGCAATTCTGATAAATAATGAAATTCCAGTTTGTTGATGGAATTTTGATGATATATTTATTGTTGTTCAAGGGTTGTTTTTAAAGATAAATACTTAATCCACTTTTAAATGACCAGACAGTTTTAGTTTTGACTCTGTAGAGGGTACCTGGTTTGCTGTAACTTTAAAATGTGTTAAAAAAAAAAAAAAAGCCAGTTCTGAATGGTTACAGTTCAAATGTCTACTGTTCAAATGTCTGGGCACTGTATGCTGACAGTTAATAAACTAGCTAATATTGTTTTTATTTTAATAATTTTCAGGTATGTTTTATGAGAGCAGGACCATTATTGCTGATCAATACTTGTTTTGAGTATATTTGCAATAAAAGAAGAGACCATGTATTTTTTATTATTGTATTGTGTGATGAGAAGCAGTATTTTTTTTAAATTGTTTCTTGATGTTTAGCAGTTTTACAATGCGTGGTCAATAAAATGCTTTACAACATATTAAATTGTTGTACCTGTGTTTATTTGAGAAAAAAAAACAGTTGATGTCTATATTGTGGCGGGAATGGCATTGCAAGCCGACACTTAGAGCGGGTACAACACGTCTACCGACTAGTGGATGCGAGTACACGTGAGGATACCGGCTCTACACGTAGGCTATAAAACTTAGCGAACGTGTTAGGTGTCGCCCAGCCCGCAGCTCTACAGATATCTGTCAGCGAGGTGCCATGAGCCAGCGCCCAGGAAGAGGCCACCCCTCTGGTGGAGTGGGCTCTCAACCCGAGCTGGCAAGGCACGCCCTGGGATTCGTACGCCAAGGCGATGGCATCCACTATCCAGTGGGCCATCCTCTGCTTGGAGACAGCCTTTCCCTTCTGCTGGCCTCCGTAACAGATGAAGAGCTGATCTGAGGTCCTGAAGCTTCGCGTTCTATCCACGTAAACGCGCAGAGCGCGGACGGGACAGAGCAAAGCTAGGGCTGGGTCTGCCTCCTCCGAGGGCAGCGCTTGCAGGTTCACTACCTGATCTCTGAAGGGAGTGGTAGGAACCTTGGGCACGTATCCAGGCCGGGGTCTCAGGATAACGTGAGAATCACCGGGCCCGAATTCTAGGCACGTTTCGTCGACCGAAAATGCATGCAGATCCCCTACCCTCTTCAGGGAAGCCAATGCAACCAGAAGAACCGTCTTAAGAGACATTAGTTTCAGGTCGACTGATTGCAAAGGTTCAAAGGGATGACCCCGGAGAGCTGTGAGAACCAGGGTCAAATCCCAAGAGGGTACGGAGGAAGGGCGAGGAGGATTCAGTCTCCTGGCCCCCCTCAGGAATCTGACGATCAGATCGTGTTTCCCCAGGAACTTACCCTCAACTGCATGGAGATGTGCGGCAATAGCGGCAACATGCACCTTGAGGGTGGAGGGAGACAGCCTTCGCTCCAACCCATCTTGCAGAAAGGAAAGCACGGATCCGACCGAACATGATCGGGGGTCCTCTCGGCGAGAGGCGCACCATTCGACGAACAGGTTCCACTTCAACGCATAGAGATTCCTAGTGGAAGGAGCTCTAGCGGAAGTGATGGTGTCTACGACCGCTTGCGGGAGATCACTCAGAACCTCCGCATCCCGTCCAGGGACCACACGTGGAGGTTCCACAGATCGGGACGCGGGTGCCACAGGGTGCCCCGTCTCTGAGTCAGGGGGTCCTTCCTCAGAGGAATCGGCCAGGGAGGTGCTGTCGCGAGGAGAATGAGGTCTGAAAACCAGGTCCGAGTGGGCCAGTACGGGGCCACTAACAGGACCTGCTCCCCGTCCTCCCCGACCTTGCACATGAGTTGTGCGAGAAGGCTCACTGGGGGAAACGCATATTTGCGCGGACCCGGGGGCCAGCTGTGTGCCAGGGCATCCGTGCCGAGCGTGCCACCGGTCAGGGAATAAAACCACTGGCAGAGGGCAGTTTCCGGGGAGGCAAACAGGACTACCTGGGCCTCGCCGGAATGCTGCCAAATCAGCTGGACCGCCTGGGGGTGGAGCCGCCACTCGCCCGCAAGTGGATGCTGCCGTGACAGCTTGTCGGCTGCACGGTTGAGCACACCTGAGACACGAGTGGCCCGAAGGGACCTCAGATCCTTCTGACTCCACAACAAGAGATGGCGGGCGAGTTGCGACATGCGACGGAAGCGTAGACCACCTAGACGGTTGGTGTACGCAACGGCCGCAGTGCTGTGTGAGCGGACTAGAACGTGCTTGCCTGACAACAGCTTCTTGAAGCGGGCCAGCACAAGACGAACCGCTAGCAACTCGAGGCAATTGGTATGCCAATGCAGCTGAGGCCCCGTCCAAAGACCTGTCACTGCATGCCCGTTGTACGTGGCCCCCCATCCCGTGGCAGAGGCATCTGTGGAGACCACAGCGTGCCTGGACACTCGTTCGAGGGGTACTCCGGCCCACAGGAACGAAGGGTCCAACCACCGGACAAGGGTGCGACGGCAGCTCGGTGTCACGGGGACACGGAGCGTGCCGTACTGCCACGCCCATCTCGGGACCCGGCCGCGGAGCCAGTGTTGAAGCGGTCTCATATGAAGCAATCCGAGCGGCGTTACCGCGGCTGCAGATGCCATATGCCCCAGGAGCCTCTGAAAATCTTTCAGTGGAGCCGCTGTCCTGCGCTTGAGCGAGCTCAGGCAGTTCAACACCGACTGGACACGCGCCTCGGTGAGACGCGCAGTCCGTGCGACCGAGTCTAGCTCGAGACCGAGACAAGAGATCCTCTGCCCGGGGGCGAGTTTGCTCTTGTCCCAGTTGACCTGAAGACCCAACCGGCTGGGAGCTACAACCATGTCGGGTAGGACTTTGTACTGACATGCCCGACCCTCGAACGCAGACCGACCTAGGAAGGGTCTGTGTCGAGGCAGAATCGTGACATGAAAGTACGCGTCCTTCAGGTCTATTGCTGCAAACCAATCCTGGGGACGGTCCAGGATTGGCCGTAGCCCACCGCCCTTTTTCGGTACAATGAAGTAGGGGCTGTAGAACCCCGACTTCATATCGGCTGGAGGGACCGGCTTGATTGTATCCTTCGCCAGGAGGACAGCAATCTCCACCCGGAGAACAGGTGCACTGTCCAACGACACCTGAGTGAAGTGGACGGCCCTGAAGACCGGGGGGCGCCGGGCGAACTAAATCGCATAGCCGAGTCTGATAGTACGAATGAGCCAACTGGACAGGCTGGGGAGCGCTATCCATGCTTCCAGACACTGAGCCAGCGGGACCAAAGGCACCACAGACGCACCGGGGGTGGGGCAGCAAGGCAGAGAGGGACCCGACTCGGACGGCTTGGGGGCGGCCCGGAGTGGGGTCGGACTCTGCGAGGCAGCAGTGTGCATGGGAGACAGCGCACGGGAAGCGGTCTGCGCCACCACACTGCCGCCTGCTGGCGAATGGGGAGGGAGCTGTCAGCGGCGAGGCGGAGCCTGGCACACTGGCAGACACCCCTTGTTGTGACCTGGAGTTTGAGGAAACTGCTCCTTTTGTGGCAAAGTGGGTACCGCTGGACTCCGGAGAGCCAGCGGCGGTAGATGGACAGCCGCCACAAAATCCCCCCCGGCCCTCCTCCGGGGGTGGGAGAGCAGATGGAATACTCTCCCAAAGGGCAGGAACCTTCCGCTCCAGGTTGCCCGGGCTGGGCACCACGTCCGCGACCGGCACCCTGCTGTTTGGCTGGTGTAGGCTGCTGCTTTGCCAACTTAGCAGAGGCGGAGGAAGACGCAGGCGGGCGCCCTCGGCGACGAGCGGGCTGAGGCTGAGCCACGGGCGGCTGGGTGGAGGCAGCAGCGGACCGCCGTGGCATGACATGTCTGATAGCCTCAGCCTGCTTCTGTGCAGCGGAGAACTGTTGGGCACAGCTCTCCACCGCGTCGCCGAAAAGGCCGACCGGAGACACGGGGGAATCCAGGAACCGATGTTTGTCGGTGTCCCTCATGTCTGCCAAGGTCAGCCAGAGGTGGCGTTGCTGGACTACCAGAGTAGACATCGCCTGGCCAACAGAACGCGCTGTCACCTTCGTTGCCCGGAGGGCAAGGTTAGTGGCAGCGCGCAGCTCCCCAAGCAGCTGTTGGTCAGGACCTTCCTGGGGCATCTGCGACAGCGCTTTTGCCTGATAAACCTGCAAAAGGGCCATCGCGTGCAGGGCAGAGGCAGCCTGCCCACAGGCACTGTAAGCTTACTCAGTCAGACCGGCTGAGAACTCACAGGCCTGGGACGGGAGACGCGGCTCACCGCGCCAGCCAGCGGCCGTTGGACACAACTGCATCGCAACAGACCGCTCGACTGGCGGGATCCTCGCGTATCCCCTGGCTTCCCCACCATCCAGGGAGGTGAAGGCGGACGAGGGACCAGGCCCTGTACGAGCCCCATACGGAGCTTGCCAAGACCTGGTCACCTCATCGTGTACTTCCGGGAAGAAAGGCATTGGGGCGGGACGCTGGATTTGACCAGCGCGACCCCCCCCCAAGTACCAATCGTCCAACCGAGATGGGCCGGGACAGGGTGGAGGGTTCCACTCAAGCCCGACGCACAAGGCGGCCCGGGAGAGCACAGCCGTGAGCTCGGGATCCGACTCGGGCAACGCTACCGTCCCGGGCGGCAGCGCGTCCGAATCTTCCTCCCCCGAGGACTCAGGCTCACCTTCCGATGCAGCGATCGGCATCCGATCCGCCGCCGGCACACCAAAGGTAACGGCTGGACAGTCCGTAGAGGGCCCAGCGGAAACCAACGGTGGCACGATGGGTTGCGGTGCTGATGAGGCGGCAGGGGCCCGAGGAGCGTTTCCGCTCGGCGGGGAAGCCCTGACCGTAATCCTCAGGTCACCCTTCCTATACAGCGCCGTACCGTCATTCCGGTTCCCGGGGCCGGAAAAAACGGTCGTACGCGGCATAGGAGAGGGGACCCCCGCTTCCTGAGACTTCAGGAAGGAGAGCCTCGACCTCAGAACCGCGATAGTCATGTTCCCGCAATGGGAACATGAACCATCCACAAAAGCTGCTTCAGCGTGCAGAATGCCCAAACACGAGATGCAACGATTGTGCCCATCAGCAGGGACCAGGGAACGACCGCACCCATTAACGCACAGACGAAATGACATACTGTCAGGGTTCGTCTGTAAAGCTCTTTTAGAAGGGGAAGTCAACTCACTCGTGCTGAAGCACCCAGGGAGCGACGCGATGTGTCAGGTACACCACTCCCTGACACACCGAGGAACCGGCCCAAATCGCTACACACGCACACACTCTTTGTGTTGCTGTGAAAACAGCAGTTTTCGAGCTTATAGCTCAGCTCCTCGGAGACTCGCGACCTCGCTGAACGTGCCCTTTCACCAGCACTGAAAGCTCGCTGTAAATCCTCTTCTGTTTAGGCAAAGTTTTAGAATAAACAAACGAAAAAAGGAGTCTTCTAAACAGGACACCAGTGAATGGCTCCGAAGCGAAAGACAGAGTGCGATTGCATCTGCTTCCTATTTATATACACCTGACGGGGGCGGTGCGCATTATGCAAATATCGCACGCCAATTCCATTGGCTTGTTTTAGATTACACGAAGATGATAGGGCTCTCTAAGCGATATCCCAATTCGTCGGTCACTACTGACGTACGTCGAACGTGACCGACTGAAAGGGAACAGGTGTATGCTTACAGTATATTATGTCTATCATTTAACTTAGTGTTTTAACAGTGTTTTTCCTAAGGAACTGTAGAACTACATGCATGTGTCCTTCACACGCTCAAAAATATTTCAGAAAATTCAATTTAAAACAAGTTTCCATCAAACTGTATTATTTAAACTACATAAAATTTTTAATCAATTATGAAATAAAATATGAAAATTAAACTATATATTTACACACACACTAATATATATATATATATATATATATATATATATATATATATATATATATATATATATATATATATAATTATAATGCACTCAACCACTTAGAGTTGAGCAAAATACGAAGCAAGTGCTGTGCGTATGTCTTGTCCTGTTATGTCTTCTGCAATAGGTTGATAATTTTCTATGCTGGTTACTTCTGTTTCATCTTCAATAAGATTTGGCTCCAACTCTTCACCTCTGCTCTCACATATATTGTGCAGAGTGCAACAAGCAGCAATTATTGTGTTGATGATTTTGGTACTGTGATCGTTCCTTTTGAGCAAACACCGCCAGCAAGCTTTTAGTCTTCCAAAAGCCCTTTGAACGCAAATTCTTGCTCTGCTTAATCTGTAGTTGTACTGTTGTTGGGCTTGAGTGAAACCTTGTCCCTCTGCAAATGGTTTTTGTAACCATGGCAAAAGGGGATAAGCAGCATCACCTATGATTGTTAAAAGTACAGGTACACCCTGAAAATCTTCAGTCCATGCTGGAAAAAGCCTCCCAGATTGACCTTTTTTAAAAAGGCTAGAATTTGCAAAAACACGTGCATCATGTACCTTTCCAGGCCATCCAACATTAATATCCCAAAACTGTAGCTTATGGTCCACAACAACCTGCAGCAGCACTGAATAATAACCCTTGCGGTTGTAGAAATCTGCCTTTGTTTGACGAGGTGCAATGATGGGCACATGGGTGCCATCAATGGCACTGGCACATTGGGGAAAACCCCATTTGTCCCTGAAACCATTAACAATATCTCTCAAATCATTTCCTTGTGGCACTTTAATAAACTGTGGCATCAGAATTTGTACAATTGCTTGCACAACTTCTCTTGTAATTATGCACACTATAGAGATTCCTATCCCAAACAGGTGAGATATGGTCCGATACTCTGTGTTAGTAGATAGTCTCCATAAAGCCATTGCAACCCGATTCTCCACTGTTAAAGGTTCTCTGTAGCGTGTCGTCATCCGTTCAATATGAGGTCTTAGTTCATGGCATATAAACAGGAATGTCTTCCTACTCATCCTGAAGTTTCTGTTCCAATCAAAGTCAGACCAAGACTCAGTGCTTTCCCACCAATGGCTTGATTGGTTTCTGGTCCAACAGGATCTTTAAAATATTCAACAGTAAGTGGTTATATGAAATCATGATATTATATGGGAAAAACACAAATTAGTAAGGTGTTTAGATGAAAGGTATGATATCAAATCATGTGATATAAGTGAGAAAACTAACCTTTGAGGAGATAGCTCAATTGGCAGCATCACTGAAGTCAGCATCATAAGGTGAAGTCCCAGAGATAAACAATGCTGCTTCAGCAGGAGTTTTGTTTGCCATGTTTTTCTTCTGGTTATGCTCTGCATTCGTTTGTTGTGTTGTGATTTCTTTCATTTTTTTAAAGTGTTCGCTATTTCTCTCTTTTCTTTTTAAAAACATGTTGTACAGGAAAATTAGCATATGTATAGTGTCAGCCATCTTGCAAAGTAGAGGTCCCAAAAGGAAACAGTATGAACACAAAGAGGTCTGAGACCCCGTTAGTGCTTAAGTGGACCAAAAAGGATCTGAGTCCTCCTTTAGGGACAAGTACAGTATGAACATAAAGAGAACTGGGTCCTTTTTCACTTGGTCCACCTTTTGGTCCACTTAAAGGGGTCTGAGTTTGGTTCTTTTAAAGAGGACCCAAGTGTGAAAACACCCTAATATAACACCCAGGTCTTTAACTGTCGAGGATGGAGTAACAGTACATCCTTCTAAATGCAGATTGTAGTCTGAGAGATTCTGTGTACAGGTTTTTGGCCCAATAAGTAATACTTCAGTCTTATCTGAATTTAATAGACGAAAATTACTAGCCATCCAATGTTTTAGTTCTTTAACACACTCTGTCAGATTGGATAATTTAGAGATTTCATCTGGTTGTGTTGAAATATATAATTGAATATCATCGGCATAGCAGTGGAAACTAATTCCATGTTTTCTTATAATATTGCCGAGTGGCAGCATGTAGATTGAAAATAGCAGAGGGCCTAACACTGATCCTTGCAGCACTCCATAGTTTACTATCGTTATCTTAGATTTTTCCCCGTTTAGATAGACAAAATTGTGACGGTCTGATAGATACGACCTAAACCACTGTAATGCCTGGCCCTGAATACCAGTATAATTTTGTAGTCGGTCTAGGAGTATTTTATGATCTATAGTGTCGAACACAGCACTGAGATCAAGTAACACTAGTATTGAGATACAGCCCTGGTCAGAAGCTAGAAGTAAGTCGTTTGTAATTTTAATGAGCGCAGTTTCTGTGCTATGATGAGATCTGAATCCTGACTGAAATTTGCTAATACATTTGGATCTAATTGTGGTTTCTTAATGGGAGGCTTAATAACTGCTAGCTTGAATGGTCGGGGGACGTGACCTAGAGATAAAGACGAGTTGATAATATTGAGAAGAGGCTCTTCTGCTACAGGTAACAGCTCTTTCAGTAGTTTAGTGGGTATTGGATCTAATAAACATGTTGTTGGTTTAGACACCTGTCCTATAGTTGTAAAGCACTGCAACTACTCTTGAGGGCCGATAATTGAGGCTGAATCATAAAACTCTGTTAAAGGTTGTACATTTACAATTGTATTTCTGATGCTTTCGATTTTCTCAGTGAAGAAATTCATAAAGTTATCACTATTAAACTTTAATGAAATGTTTTGTTCTGGTGATGTCTGTTTATTTGTTAATCTAGCTACTGTACTAAACAAGAACCTTGGATTGTTTTGGTTATTTTCTATAAGTTTGTGGAGATGCTCGGCTCTGGCTGCTTTTAGAGTCTTTCTATAACGGGACGAGCTGTCTTTCCACGTGATTCTGAAGACCTCTAAACGAGTTTGTCTCCATTTGCGTTCTAGATTACGAGTTTCTCTTTTGATAGCGTGAGTAGTACTGTTGTAGCGATAGTAGCGACTTTTTACTTATATCTGAGAGTGTAACATTTAGCATAAGAATTTTAAAGGAATTAAATCTGTAGTTTGTTTTCTGAGTAACGTTAAGATTATCTCTATAGATTGTTGCTACACCACCGACTCGGCCAATCAGATTGCATTTGTTTTTATAACAGTAGCCAGGTGGACAAGACTCATTAAGACCGAAATAATCATTTGGTTTAAGCCATGTTTCAGTAAGGCAAATTACATCAAGACTATTATCTGTGATCAATTCATTTATAATAACTGCCTTAGGTGTCAGTGATCTAATGTTTAGTAGCCTTAGCTTTAGATTAGGGCTGGGCGATGTATCGAATGTTTTTGTCACGCGCATTTCTTCAGTAAAGCCGGTTCCCTGATTACCGCTAAATCGCCATCACCTGCTTTCAAATGAAGCGGCATTTAATAGACAGAGCCGTAGTTCACTGATAAGACACGCAATATCGCGTTCAATATCGATATGTATCGCCGTCGATATTGAACGCGATATTGCGTGTCTTATCAGTGAACTACGGCTCTGTCTATTAAATGCCGCTTCATTTGAAAGCAGGTGATGGCGATTTAGCGGCAATCAGGGAACCGGCTTTACTGAAGAAATGCGCGTGACAAAAGCATTCGATACATTGCCCAGCCCTACTTTAGATATTGATTTTGTTCAGTAATTTTGTGAATTTCTGGTTTGATTACAATCAGGTTTTCTATAGATCCTTTATTTGTATTGTTAAACCTCACTATTCGGGGAATAGCCACAGTTTCTATAGACTGTACTACACTCACATTTCTATCAATTAAGTGGGCAGAACACAGACTGTGATTTGAGGTTTGACTTACTAGTCATACGGTGCGAAGCATCTTGGAGATGTTCTCCGACAGAAGATCAGCTCCGATTCTGCTGGGGTGCAGGCCATCCGCACGGAAGAGCCTGGGCCGCTCCCAGAAAAGATTCCAATTATTTATAAAGAGCAGCTTCTGTTCATTACACCAAGACATCAACCATTCATTTAAAGCAAATAATCTACTGAACCTTTCATGTCCTCCTCAGTACGTTGGAAGCAGTCCGGACACGATGATCCTCGTCGCGGGCATTGTGGCTTGTACCGTCTCGATCAGCACCTCTGTCTGCCGCAGCCCGGTGACGTTCACCCCCCCCCCCCCGTGCAGCACTACCGCTCCGATGTTCTCGTCAGCATTCAGGATCGCGGGAACCTGTGCGGCGACATCGAGAACACGAGCACCAGGAAAAACAGTGACTGCGCACCTTACCTTTGGCTGTGGTAGCGTGAACGTGGCGGACGATGGAGTCTCCGATGACCACGGCGTCGCGTTCCACCTCGCGAAGAGGGGAGAAGCGGTTCCGTGTCGGGACCTCGAAGACCGGGGGCGGTGGTGGAGGAGAGGTCCTGGTCCGAGGCCTGGCTCGCATCTTCCGCTGCTGAAGAACCCAAGGTCCCTGGTGAGAAGGCGCCGGAGTGAACAAGGGCTGGGATGAACGCGTTCTGGGTGCTCGGGCCCTGTGCAGAGAAACACACGGCATAGAGGAAGCAGGAGTGTTAATATCATGCTGCAAACTTACCGAGGATTGATGAGCGTCCGCACGCAATGTTTCCAGCACTGTCTGCCGCTCGCGTAGCTCGGCCTGCTTCTCGAGAAGGGTCCGAATCTGTCGCTCCACGTCCTCCAGCTCCAACTGCACCGCATGCAGCTCAAACGTGTCCTCACCTGCAAACAAAGGTAGAGAAACATCCGATACACTCGCCATTAAAATAGATGAACCATATTATAGTGAGAGAGAAGAGTACAAACGCTAGTGTGCCACACCGTTACTGCTAGCGGGCTAAAGCTATCGATATCAAATCAATCCGAGTGTTTTATATATGAAATAATGTAGGCGATGTGTTCCCTCGCCGTAAAAGAGAGAATGATCTGTTATAAATTTGATATTAAGAGAAAAAACAAGCAATTAGGAATCAGCTCGACGACTCGGCTCAAACAGCGTGGCAGCAACAAACGGGAAATGACGTTTAAACAGTCATCTCTTCCCTTACAATTCTACAAAAAAAGCAAGAAATGGTTAAATGGAGATCTTAAAAAGTCCACAGTAAATAAAATATATATTTTTTTATCTTGCGTTATTTGAGAATAAAATTACATTTAAGTATTGTAAAAAAAAAAAAATCTGTATTTAATTACAAATTGGGGATGTAATTAAATGCACATTTTAATACATTAAAATACTGCCCATCATGTCCTGATTACTGTATTTGTCAGTGTTGTTGGTCTCTTTTTACATGCAATTTCGCAAGACATGATTCTCCACATAGTTTCACGCTTATGTCACATGTCCTTTTGAAAAACTGGTTCTATTAGTTTTCAGAAAAAGATATGGTTAAACAGATCAGTTTAACACTTCTGAAAATGTCCGTCTCCACAGTCCTTTATGAAAATGCGGAGTTGAAAGGAGTTTCAAAATAACTTCTGCTCAAGACACAAGTTCAGTGGAGGAACAAGAAACATCTACAATCTACATCATCATTATTCATGGTTAGTAAATAATACTTCATAAAATACTGACAGATATACATTTTAAAGTGTCATGTAGAGTTATCAAACAGCAGACACATTGTGTATACACATTGTTTTTAACACGTTTTTTTATTTTTTTTTTATTGATAAAACTCAAAGCATTTATTTTATCTTCTCAAGTAATTTTAGCAGATATAAGACACGGCTATCTGATGCCTCATATATCTTTCAACTCAGACTGTATCTCTGTTCTCTTTTCATAAATACATTCTTCTACCAACCTTTATTTCATCTCATTATTTTAGATAATTTGAGTGTATCTATTCATAATTATGAATATCTCTGTCCACAGTTACATATACTGTGTCAAACCTCGGCTTGCGCATCTGACTATCTCAGTTTGAACTTGTTGATGTTTGTCTCCCTGCTTTTGTGTGTCAGTGTTTGTTGTGTGTGACTCTTGGGTGAGGAATTACAGACTGTTTAAATAGCTCCTGTTCTACTTTTTTACATGTTCAACTTTCTTTAGTGTGTGTAATTTTGCTGGTTATCCATGAAAAAGCTTGATATTATTAAATATCAATAAAGCCCTTGAGTTATTCTCTATATCACATGTCACACTGTTTCTGAACATAATGAAACACCTCCATTGCAGTCTTGAGTTTTCTTCTGGAATGAACATGTCACAGTATTCCTATGTGTTTAGCAAGGTGGATTAAATGGCATGAGAACGGAGCGAGGCCGGTGGTGAATATTTCTTGGTGAACTCTATTTTCTTTTAATACAGAATACAGAATAGCAAAATACATGGGATCCCTTCTTAAGATTCCTCAGTGGAAAAAATGAAAAATAAGAAGAGGAACAAGTAGGAAAAAGACAAGCAAGAGAAACAAAGAAAGGGACAAAACGTGCTACTTTCTGTCAGGACTTCAGAATTTGAAATGAAAAGTATATAGTGATAAAAAAAAAAATTAATACATGAATAAGAAGTGTTGCAAATATGTTTTGAATTAAGTTGCTTTTCAAATAAAGGTTTTAGAGTCAGTAATATCAGATTGTGTATGTATTTTTATTGTATTTACCCTGTAACTACATTGAACAATATTTCCCCAGTATTTAAAAAAGAATAATATATATATATATTATATATATATATATATATACACACACACACACACGCTATATTGGGACGCCTACCTTTACATGTACATTAACTTTAATGACATCCCATTCTTAATCTGTAGGGTTTAATATGGAGTTGGCCCACCCTCAACTCTTCTGGGAAGGCTTTCCACAAGGTTTAGGAGTGTGTTTATAGGAATTTTTGATCATTCTTCTAGAAGTGCATTTGTGAGGTCAGGCAGTGATGTAAGTGCAAAGGAATCCTGGCCAGTCACTAAGGGGGGAAACAAAATCACCCCCAACGCCTACTAATCTAGCGAAAGCCAAACCTAGCCTGGCCAACCTTGTCTGATACACAGAATCTCCAAGCGCAAACTCCACAGAGGAGAGCGGGAAAGAGTGACTGAAAAGGCAGTAAGCAACTCAAACCCACACGCAGAGATGGGCATCCTGGAGAGCGGAACTCAGCTGAGCACTAAAAACCCTCGTATGAGGGGAGTACAACCACTCATCCTAGGATCTACTCAGCTTCTGATAAAGGCGCTGAGGAGGCTGTGCGCTACAAAAAACCCTGGTACAGGGGAGCACAAACCAGCCTGGGGCCAGTCTGAACGGGAGACTTCACAGAAGTCTACAACCAATGACCAGCTTAGGGAGCTAAGCACAATTACACAGTCAACCCGAAGGGAAGTACGAAGCTCAACCTAACAGACAGACCATACTGTAGGCACATAGCCATGGAGGCCGACCAGAAGGGGCCTACAACATAACTAAAGTTCTTGTAAACGAACTAATATCACAACAAGAACCCAATCCATAAGGTGGTATTCAGGATGGCCCATAAGGCCATTCGACTGAAAACATAGCATGCTAAGCGCATGACCAACAAAATGATTAGGTAGCTGTGAGTGCCCACGGAACAGCCCGTCCAACACAATCCAACGAGCAGTGTACTCGGTAAAAGCACCTTTCTACTCTTTAAGCAAGAGGAGTACAGCGTATGCCATCACGTGCTAAAGAAGGCCCCATGGGCCTATAACCTCAGCAGACATGTGGCATCAGCTCGTGGCAGTGTTATCAAGCTCCAGGCAGAACAAACCGTCTACGGAGGAGGTTAATGAGTCAGCCGGAGCCCTGGCCAGCCAGTGACAAAATCCCTTTCACTGTTTCTTGTCAAAAGAAACGCAAAAGGTACATGCCAGCATGTTCCAAAAGGAGGCCCCGCGGGCCTACCCGTTACATGCAGCGTCAGCTAGCGGCCATTAAGAGATGGGCATCCCGGAGAGCAGAACTCAGCTAAACACTATAAACCCTCGTAATGAGGGGAGTAAAATCTGCTCTTCCTAGGATCTACTCAGTGGCTGAAAAAGCACTGAGGAGGCTGTGCGCTAGAAAAACCCTGGTACAGGGGAGCACAAACCAGCCTGGGGCCAGTCTGAACAGGAGACTCCACAGAAGTCTACAACCAATGACCAGCTTAGGGAGCTAAGCACAATTACACAGTCAACCCAAAGGGAAGTACGAAGCTAAACCTAACAGACAGACCGTACTGTGGGCACATAGTCATGGAGGTCGGAACAAAGGGCCTACAACATAACCCGAGTTCTTAATAATGAACTAAGCATTCCACAGAAACTCAACAAATGAGGCGATATTCCGGGATGGCCCGTAAGGCCAAACACCTAAAACATAGCATGCTGGAAGCATGACCACCAAGTAATTGAGAAGCTGTGGGTGCCCACGAAAACAGCCCATCCAACACAATCCAATGAGCAGTGTACTCTGTAAAAGCACCTTCCTACCCTTTAAGCAAGAGGAGTACAGCGTACGCCATCATGCGCTAAAGAAGGCCCCATGGGCCTACAATCTCAGCAGACACGTGGCATCAGCTTGTGGCAGGCCGTCCTGTACACAAATAACTGAAGCACGAGAGCTAACTCAAACCAAACTAAAGTATTAGCTGAGAAGCTACTCTAACATAGGAGGCTACAAAATAGCAGCCGAAAAGCGGCCTGCATGTTTTAAAACTAGCCAACCTAATGCTACAGTTATTTTGCCCAAAAAAGCCCCCTCTAACTTTACTGACTACATGCTCAGGAAAGCTATACAGGAGAAACAAAGTCCACACTTTTTATAAACATAAAAATATGGACCCAGCTTACAAACGCAACAGTGTTTACAATCGATCACCCATTACTCTCGTTTCTTCCTCCTCCCGTCTGTCTGGCTCAGATCCAAATCTGAACGGCCAGGGGTTTTTCCATGCCCTCCCGATCTCAAACGCGGAGATCAGGAGAGAATGGAAAGTCTATGGGAGCCACAATATCAGAAAGGAACCGTTCGTCGAACTGTCCGCGCGCGGCTCCTTTCTCAACGCGCACTCACGGCAGCTGCAGCCTGCTGAAAAGCGTGTCCCAAAAACACAGCGTCTCACATACCCAGCAGCCAGAGGAGCGGTCATAGCACACACGGGACTACAAACACAGATGCAGACACCTTCTCTCTCGGAAAGAGTGTCAAACGAGAACAGAGCGTCCGAACAGAAGAGACGCTCGCACTGAATAATAGACAAACACACATAGACGCCGCCCTCAAGCATCGTCTATGCGTTCGCTCCTCTCAGACAGAAAAAACGCCAGAAACGTGTACATCAAGTGTCAAACCAGGGGACACGGATGAACACATTCTCCTGAACGTTTGCAGACAAAAATAAGTAATTTCCTACCGGAGTTTGTGAAACAATGGCACGAACAAAAAACAGTCCCGAAAAGATGAAAGGATGTTGGCTGCTTCCCCAGGCGCTCCCTTTATACGTCACGGTTCGCGCCGTTTGACGTGATAGGCTGTCGCCGGCCAATAGGATTGGAGTGTTGTGATTCTTGGCATTTCGAACACGAGTCACGTTCCCCATAGCGCGATCAGCGCAGAGTTGAAGTTCCCTTTCGAAAGGGAACTGAATGTGTTTACAAGAATACTTGCTGAGAGGGGTATTTTGACTGACATAATGCGTGTATGTGACCATCCAAGTGCATTGAGGACGCGAAAGAGACATCTATTTGGAGATTGAGAGCTATAACGCGCCTCTCTCTCTCTCTCTGCGCGCAAGCCTTGAATAAAAAAGCCTAGCACGCTGGAATGGTTTTATATTTATTTAATGTGTAAACTAGCAAGACAAAACACGTTCAAATGATAACCTTCACTCTATTGCGGTTAAAGTTGCAGTTGATCCGCAAATCACATGCCTCCCTAACCGTGGGCCTTGGTCCGTACGGATCACGGATCAACAACGATCCATTTAACCACTACTAATCATGGTTTATAATCTTATAGCCAAAATATCGCCATATAACAGAGGTAGCGTTTTTTCTTGCAACCAGTTCACTGACCATTTGCTCCGCATCCATCTTTACCTGTTCTCTGCGCTGCACACCGGAAAAAGTCATGACATGACTATGCGCGCCACACGTGCCACTGCCTAAACTGAAACTGACTGGTCTTTTTATTAGCGGTGTATCCACAAGTTTCCTACGCCCCATGAGGCCTTGCGTCAAACGTGGGAGCGTCTTCCGGTTCGAAGTAAACAAGCTGGACGTGACACTCATTCATTCAACATTTGACAGTCATTCAAGATTTAACGATCCAAACTTGCGAACGTTTGTATTTTACTTATAGTTTTAAGATTCCAGCAACAATATTTGAACAATGTTTTACAAGAAAAAAAATAGTAAATTAATAGTAATTTATTAATTTATGTCGGGGTGCACCTCAATCATGCTAAATCTAACTGATATTTATATTGACATAAAAAGAAAACACAGACCTATTCAGTTGTGCCTGCTTTCCATTTATTTGAACAAAACAAAACTCCAAAACAACTCCACTAAAGCTTTTAAATCCAAAGGCTTACACATTTAGAAATATATTGATAACATACCCTGTGTTTATGTCACTTTTCTGAGCATTTCTATTGATTTTCTTCTAAATTATGCGATGATTGCAATCCGAGGACGTTTGCGCGATCTCTCCGTCTATCTATCCTGATCCTTTCAGCCAGAGCAACAGAGGGAGCTCATGAGAAGACAACAGGAGTTATGAGTTATACGAGTTAACCGGAGTGTGTGAATCTGTGAAAGATATGCATTTGTCAGGAATCAACAGGCACAGGGAATTGAGACAGATAAAACATTAAACTAAATAAATACACGATTATAATCATATAAGAATTGTCTTCAATCCTCAAGCAGTCTCTGATATTTTCCATAAACGAGTGTATTTATTATCGCAATGGTTAACATAACCATTGCATAGCATATATGACAGTGGAAACGCGACTGGCTCTGGCACGCACGACACGTTAGGAGTCAATAATATAACATCATAAAGCTATGGTGCATCCGTGACAGCTGAGTACAGACAGCGGGTTGTTCATGTATTGCAGGGTCAGGATGCTCTAGTCATGCAGCAGCACTTTTGTGGAAGGTCAAAGAGCAATTAAGGGCACGAAAACTGTTTATTGTATTGTGATATTATTAACTAATAAATGTACTAAACTGAGATGTTGTCCCTGAGCGCCGTAACGACATCTCTCATAAAGATTTGCAACTTTGCAAAGTAAACAATGATCCAAAAAACAAAAGCCTCTTCGCTAATTAGCACACAAAATACCATTGGTATGCTACTTCCGCCGCCCCACCGGAAGTTGTACCCACGTTCTCTTTTACAGTAACGCCCCGCGGAAACAGGTGGATAAAATGACCAAACAGCTCTCAGAGAATGGGTTGTCGTGTCCACACACATTTATTTGTTTATTTATTTATGTATTTTATTTTATTTCATAAAATCACAGCATTCTGCGTCATATAATCACACAAGCTTGACATCGCGATTGCAATATGATTAATCGTGCAGCTCTAATATATATATATATACACTATAATTACAAAAAGCTAACATACTGATATACATGGGATTTCTTACCCAGCTGATTATGTTCAAAAACTGTTTATGTAAACTTTGTATGCAAATGTGCCGGGAACAGACCACTCTTTTACGTGCATGATTGACAGATAAATCATGCAATCTTATTTCACTGTTGTTGTTGCTAATGTTGAGGTTATTTCAGCTTCATATAATGTTTGCTTTGTACATTTA
This sequence comes from Chanodichthys erythropterus, assembly GCF_024489055.1. Lineage (NCBI taxonomy): Eukaryota > Metazoa > Chordata > Actinopteri > Cypriniformes > Xenocyprididae > Chanodichthys > Chanodichthys erythropterus. Next base: position 17,510,920 of record NC_090223.1, read on the forward strand.
GTTTAACTGTATTTTTTAAAGAGGCACGCTTTACCATTGAACTGAACTGTGTGCATTTTATTCATTTATGTTGTTCTTGCTCTGCCCGTGCAACAACTGTGTGAGTCGAGATTTCTATTGGCTTTAAGCTGCTCAGTGCTCTGGTAATATCAATTGTATGATTAGTTGCCAAAGTTACAATTTAAAATAATATGATTAAGCATATATGAATAATGAATGAGCAAACATAGCTCACTTACATTCACTAAAATACTGAAACGTTAGCAATACTGATTCAAAATGTGAGTGATTGAATGTCAAAGTGCAGTTTGAATGCCCTGCACCACATTTTAAGAGTGACACTACTTTAGACCTTTTTTTTTTTGTCTTGCTGTGAATAGGTTAAGGGCGATGGCGTCTGCTGAAAAGCTGCTTCTGAACTCACTGAAGGAACTGGTTGAAGCTGATCTAAAGGAGTTTCAGTGGCACTTAAAAAATGATCATGAGTGTATATCAAAATATGAAATGGAGAAAGCAGATAGGTTAGAAACAGTGGATAAGATGGTGGCATGTTTTGGGCCAGAAGAAGCTGTGAAGATCACGGTGGAGATCCTAAGAAAGATGAACCACAACAATTTGGCTGAGCAGCTGGAGAACAAACACAAGCAAGGTAACGTTTATTTGACTGTGACTGACCTGCTGAAAAAAAATCTGCATAAGCCAGTATGAATTCCATGCTGGTCCATGCTGGTTTATGCTGGTTACTGCTGGTCTAGCTGGTGGCCCAGCATAGTCATGCTGATCTTAAAGGTGCCATAGAATTGAAATATTTACCTTGGCATAGTTGAATAATAATAGTTCTGTACATGGAAATGACATACCATGAGCCTCAAACACCATTATTTCCTCCTTCATATGTAAATCGCGGGTGTGATAAACACCACAGAAAAAAAGGGCAAATCCCAACATAATACCGACTGTTACATAACAGTCGGGATCATTATTATTTATGCCCCCAAAATTTGCATATACCAGCCCATGTTCAAGGCAAGGCAGTATTAACATCTGGAGCTGCACAGCCGAATCATCAGAAGTTCTGCAGGTATTGTGAAGCAAGCAAGCAAGGACCATAGCAAAAATGGCAGATGGAGCAATAATAATTGTTCATGATTCATGATATAATGATATAGTAAGTGATATTTGTAAATTGTCTTTCTAAATGTTTCATTAACATGTTGCTAATGTACTGTTAAATGTGGTTAAAGTTACCATCGTTTATTACTGTATTCACAGAGATCAGATTAAAATTTTTAAACTGAAAAAGCTTGCAGTCTTTATAATTCATAAATGCATCTTCATTCTTATCAAGTCTCTCCAACAGTGTTAAGCTTTAGCCCCATTACGCGTGCAGCACACTATCAAACTCATTCAGAATCAAATTTTAGCAAACATCCACAAAATACCAACATGTTCTCCAACCAATACGACCATACAGGTCGTTTGTCACTTCCCTTAAATACGACCCATAGGAGCGTTTAAGTGGTGCCCCTATCGACAACAGGACACTTTCATTTTAATTCATGAAATATGACCCATAGGAGCGTTTGCTAAAATTGCGCCCTTTTCGACAACAGGACACTTTCATTTTAATGCATTGTCCCCTTTTATCTGCATCATGTTTTGGGTTTCGTGTAGCTCAGTTGGCAGAGCATTGCAACATATAACAATATGCAATAATGTGATCATGTGATCGTGGGTTCGATCCCAGGGAACACATGTGCTCATAAAGTGTGTATGCACTATAAATCACTAAGGGTAGGTTTAGGGATGGGGGTGGGTGTAGTCCTTAATAAAAATATTAGTTTTGCTAAATGGAAATAGGAGAAATGGTGTAAAAAGTCCACACATTGCATTTAAATGAACACGCATTTTGATTGGTAATGACAGTCATACGTCATGTCATGACGACAGACGTAACACAACACTGTCATTATTTTTACGCCTGCTAGAGGGCACATGACTTCAAAACGTAAATATAGGTTGTAATAAGGTGCTTGAAAAACAACCTATAAGGTCTTTTTTTTTTTGGAGGACAGTCTCCAAAATACCTGCCATACTTAGGTGATCTGATATGCCGCATCACAAACAGTTTGTAAAGATCTATTTTGAGAGCTGTGTGAACTTCTGTATTATTTATGCAATGTTTAATAGAGTCGCGAGCTTGGGGGTGGGGAGCATTTAAAGGAACACTCCACTTTTTTTGAAAATAGGCCACATTTTCCAACTCCCCTAGAGTTAAACAGTTGAGTTTTACCATTTTCAAATCCATTCAGCTGATCTCCGGGTCTGACGGTACCACTTTTAGTATAGCTTAGCATAGTTCATTGAATCTGATGAGACCAATAGCATCTCGCTCAAAAAAAGGACCAAAGAGTTTCAATATTTTTCCTATTTAAAACTTGACTCTTCTGTTGTTCTATTGTTAAATAGAAAAGGGAATATGAATAGAAACAAACTAAATGTCCACTAAACTGAAACTATGATAAAAACAGAACATTTTACAGAATTGTTACAGCACTGTTGGAGCTAATACAGTCTCATGTTCTGTTTGTGTGCTAGATGTCAATGGTTTGGTTAATAAGTTGTAATAGTTTTAGTCAGCATGACCTGATGTTGAGTCCAATAGTGGCAATCAAATAAATGCACTGGAAGGAATTATAAAAAGAAAGTTATTCAGAAATTTTAAAATTAAATGTAGTTGTATTCAAGCTGGAATTAGTCAAGGCGTTTCCATCATCAAATATGTTGTCGACTTCAACATAAACAGTGTGATATGTGTGTGTGATCACTATTGCAGTATGTGTGAATAATTTAAATAAAATAGCAACAATTTTTATCACACATTTTCTGTAGTTAATTTTGTAATGGTAACTGCAGACCAGGTAAAAAAAGTTTAACCTTTGTTGTCTTTTCCCTTCTTTCCTAAAAGGCTCAACTGCAGATGACAGTCAAGCTGCTCTTCATGATTACACAAAGGCCAGTCTTAGCCTGAAGGGCAGATTAAAACAGGACTGTGAGCAGATATTGGTTGGTAATGCAGAGACGGGTCATCTGAAATACCTGAACGATATTTACACTGATCTATACTTAGTGGAGAATGAGACTGGAGGAACAATAAATGACCATGAGGTGAGAAAGATGGAAATGAATAATAAACAATTAGATGCCAAGAACACACAAGTTCAGTGCAATAATCTTTTTAAAGTCCACGAGGATCGACGAAACAGAAAGGTACTGACGATGGGGATCGCAGGGGTAGGAAAAACAATCTCTGTCAACAAATTCATCCTTGACTGGGTTGAAGGAAAAGAAAATCAGGATATAGCCTTCATTTTTCCTCTGCCGTTCCGTCAGCTAAATTTGACTAAAGAGAACTGCAGTCTCATGAAACTGCTTCACGAACACTTCTTTAATGATCCTAAGGAACTGCCTTCTCTTCCTGAAGGTGACGGTAAGGTCTTGTTCATCTTTGATGGGCTGGATGAATGTCGCTTCCCTTTGAGCTTTAAAGAGGGTGGCAGATTTACAAATGTTAACAAACAAACAACAGTGAGTAAGATAGTTACAAGCCTTATCAAGAGACACCTGGTTCCCTCTGCTCTCGTCTGGATCACATCCAGACCAGCAGCAGCCAGTCTGATACCCCGACACTACATTGATCAGGTGACTGAAGTGCGAGGATTTAATAATGAACAGAAAGAGCAATTTTTTATCAAAAACAGCAGTCCTGAGGTTGCTGGAAACATCATCCGTCACATTAGGAAATCGAGGAGTCTGTACATCATGTGCCACATCCCCGTCTTCTGCTGGATCTCTCTCACTGTTCTTCAGCCTCTCCTGGCTCGAGAGAGCAATGACAAAACACCAACAACTCTCACTGGGATGTACACAAAATTCTTAATTGCTCAGCAGCAACAGATGGAGGAAAAATACTCTGATGTCTCTGAAGCTAAAGCCAATGCAATCTCTTTTGATCAGATTATTCTGAAGCTTGGGAAACTGGCCTTTCAACAACTGAAGAAAGGAAATCTGATTTTCTACAAAGAAGATCTTGAGGAATGTGGACTAGATGTCAGTGAAGGGTCAGTGTACTCTGGGTTATGCACACGGATGTTTCAGGAGGAAAACGTTTCAGCCAGAAATGTTTACAGCTTCGTACATCTCAGCGTCCAGGAATTCCTTGCTGCTGTCTTTGTGTTTTTTATGAACAAAGACAAGAAAGCAAACTCCTTTCTTCAATCCTGGAATAAAATGACACAGAAACTCTCCAAAGAGGATCCAATGTTTCAGCTTCAAAAGGCTGCCATCAAGAAGGCATTAGACAGCAAGAATGGACACCTGGACCTTTTCCTCCGGTTCCTTCTGGGTCTCTCACTGGAGTCCAATCAGAGTGACCTGAAAGAACTACTGCCAGGACTGGAACTCAAAACAGAGAATGTTAAAGACACAACTGATTATATCAAAATGAAAATAGAGAAGGAGAAATCAGTAGAGAGGACCATCAATCTCTTCCACTGTCTGAGTGAACTGAAAGATGAAGGATTTGTGGAGGAAATCCAGAAGAATCTGAGCTCAGGAAATCTTTCAGCACAGAATCTATCCTCTGTTCAGTGGTCTGGTCTGGTGTATGTACTCCTGATGTCAGAAGAGACTCAAGAGATGTTTGAACTACAGAAATACAGAAGATCTGATGAAGCAGTGATGAGACTGCTGCCAGTAATAAAAAACACCAGAAAAGCACTGTAAGTCCTGTTGTAATTGGGTCTTTATTTTACATGGATAACTTGTTGGCCAAGACTGTTCAGAAAAAATGAATAAATGTATCAATGTGTGTGATCATATTAAATGCCAATATGTCTGCATCATCAGGCAATCTGGGTCAGGTATAGAGGCAAAACTCAGGAACCTGAGTTTTACTCATTTTATTATTCTAAAGTTTATCATAAATTAAAGAAATCTTTTTTTTTCTTTTAGATTTGCTTACATCACTTCAGTCAAAGACTTTTCCAAATTATTTGTGCTCCAGATTATAAACCCTATCAGATAAGCATTACTATTGCATTACTGTTGTTTTGTACTCCACACAGGCTACATGGCTGTAATCTCACTGTCCAGTGTTGTAAGAGTTTGTCTTCAGTTCTACAATCCTCAGGCTCTGTCCTGAAAGAGATGGATCTGAGTAACAATGACCTGCAGGATTCTGGAGTAAAGATTCTTTCTGAAGGACTAAAGAGTTCAAACTGTCAGCTGGAGATACTGAAGTAAATGGTTTTAAAATAATTAATGTTAATTTATTATTTTGTCAATTAATTCTTTTTTCACAGAATGTGACATCTGCTCTCAATGAAATGCCAGAACAGGAGACAAAACAACATTTGCAGGAATGTATTTTTTTTCTATATACAGATGTCTGTACTTTCAGAGTTGAGAAGTTTGACCCACACAGACTGCATAAGGCTAAAAAAATATATATATTTTGGGGGGGTGGAGAGATGGGAGTTGACTGTATGAAGATTGAAATTGAAACATGGCCTCAAACAAGTACTAAAACTATAAAGTGTTACTTTTCCAAATACATTTAATTCATGCACTGAACAAGCTAGTAGCACCATCTAGTGGCTGTGTGTGGGATACCATTAACATCTCAGCCAGGATCCAAAATTAACACCACTTGCCAAATTATATGAAACAATGTTACTCACCAGTTGGCTGGCTTTTTTAAAATTCTAACAATAGATGCTTGATACAATAAGATATGTCTGTAATTATATTAATATATATTCTGACATGATGTTTCAGAGTAAAACGCTGCACAGTATTCATTTAGACAAAAGCAGCTCATGATTCTGTTTTCAGTTTTTCAGAGTGGCTCAATTCACAGTAAATCACTTGTCTAAAACTCGTGTAAACAGCCCCTTAGATCCAGCCAAGTTTCTAATAATCCTGAAGACTTTTATTAGCAGGATGATGTGTGTTAAATTAGACAGTGGCCTTCCAGAGTGGCTGAGTTGAGTCCACTGCAGTAAAAGCTGCTCCACACAAACTCTGCAAGTGAGTTTGGGCCACTCATAACTTGGAATTGTACATGCAACCTACACCAATTATTTTCCCAATTTTGGATTTATAATTGTTTATAAATCTCATAAAACAAGAAGCATTAAAGTTTGTCTATTGTGATTTACTGTCATTAGCTCCCTTCAGATTTCTGCTAAAATAAAAGCCTTAGTTATTTAAAATTTTAAGTAATTTTAAATATTTAAAGGTATTTAAAGGAAATGAAAAAAAATGTATTAGCCAACAGAATTTATTGCAAAGTAATGCAACTCTTTGCAAATAATATTTTGTTTTAAAATATGCACTTTCACTCTTATTTGATTACCTAATATGCTGAAAATAACTCTGTAAATGTTTGTCTCATCATTTTCAATTTCAAATTACATGAATTACATAAATGATATATTTTCAATTTATAACAATTAAACAACTACATTTTTAATTAGTCACTGTAAATTACTATTTTAATTTTTACATTTACATTTCAATGTTTACCTTTTTTTCATATTTACATTTTACACAGTTATAAATAAATAACACCTAATGAATGGATGAAATAGGTATAAATGTTCAAGTCATGTGGACTGTTGCTGTGTGTGTCTGTAGATTGTCTGGCTGTATGGTGACAGAAGAAGGCTGTGGTTATGTGTCTTCAGCTCTGAGTTCAAACCCTTTACACCTGAGAGAGCTGGATCTGAGCTACAATCACCCAGGAGATTCAGGAGTCAAGCTGCTCTCTGAAAATCTGAAGGATTCAAACTGCACACTAGACAAACTCAAGTATGTATGCAGGATAAGTTTTGATTTACTCCAAAAACAGCATTACTATTACAAACCACTTTATTTCATACATGTACAAAAGTTGTATTTGATAATTAACAGAGATTTAGTTAGCCTTTTAGAGTCTTCTCAAAATAAAATCACAAGACATATAATATGTTTAGGTCCATGACGTGGATCTTAATGTATGATATGGAAGACTATTGATTTCTAACTCAATAAGAATACCCTTTACCCTTTAAAATTAGGTTATTTTATATTATTTATTTATTTATTTATTTTGTATATTGTAGATTTTTTTTTGTGTGTGTATTAAATTTACATCTGCATTCCAACTCAAGTCAAGTCAAGCTTCTGCAAATCTTATATTATATTATTAATATTCATTTTTTGAGCTACTAAATCAGACACTAGTGCCACAACTCTGGCACCCTATATAATGACAAAAGTATCCAGCCCCCAGGTCTATCAACAACATTGAACACCCCTAGATTAAGGGATGTAGAATAAGGTCATGCAGAATAAGTTATTTAAAACTTCCTGTGGGGAAAATTAATTAAAAAAAAAATAATTGTTTATATGTCTGTGAGGTGTTTTTTAAAATGCTTTATCAGTCACTGGTGTATTTTCTCTTTAAAACTGTGTATTTTCTCTTTAAAGGGTCATGAAACCCTAAACCAAAATTTCTGAGATTTTAACAGAGGTATGTGTGTTGAACACCATTGAAGACAATGTTAGCATCTGTTAGATTTAATAGTGGGGGGGAAATGGTTAAATTTTAGTTTTTATACGCTATTTTCGTCTTCCGGGTTTAAAATCTTCATCCTGTCCACGTCACAGGCTGTGACGTGGCAGAGCACGATAGTGCTTTGATGACTCATCGGTGTTTCATAATTATTAACGAAACTGAGTTTTTTATCCAATGAGAAGACACTCTCTTAATTATTCATGACACCACGTGGATCTTTCCAATGACGAGGACGGTTAACGGCACTAAACAGTGAGAGAGACTGACTGACTGAGCGAGCGGGTAAGCGCGAGTGTTTTCGGTTCATTCCTATGGAAGTTGAGCCGCGCGTAAGTTAAATGTGACTGGTCACTTGCTCTGCTCCAGTCAACACGCAGCCTGACTGACTGAGCGTGTTGCAGGTTCGGCACGTAGATCTATGCTATGTACGCAAGGTTTTTTTTTAAGCGTTATTTTTTTTTTTTTCAAATATATGCATGTATAGTGTGTATATAAACAACTATACATTTTATAATTACTGTAATTACACATGTACATTAATATGTTTTAAATAGAATTACGATTACTGTAGGATATATGTAGCAGGGCATTCAGTAACTCTTGAAAAGACAAAAATAAAGTGTCAGTGTATTTCATTAGATTTTAACTTTTCTTTTCTTTTTTTTTTTAAATGTAGTATTTCCTCATGTTTTACCACTGATTTTTAGTGACAGTCGATATGCATGGGCTACTGGCGATGAGAGTTTCCCCCCTCTCCTCTCCTCTCCTCTCCCCTCCCCTCTTCTCACAGCCACCACGCCCATTTAAGTTGCATTTTTCAAAAAGATTGTGAGCTAGACTTGAGCGGAAAGAGGGGGGTTTCATGACCCTTTAAAACAAACTCAAAAATGTGGTTTGAAACCGGCCAAGTTCGTTATATACCAATCCTGCCAGCGTACGGGCCAAGCTTTAGCATATTAAATATACTGTGAGGCAGGAAGATCTCAAGAGAAGCCAGGTTATTCCACTGTATTTTTCTGTTGATATGAAACATCAGTAACATGTAGCTATGTAATGGATAAATTATGTATATGATGTATATTACAATGTTTTGATGAACATTCTCCACTGAATTTCTAAGATGTTCAAAGTGTTTATAATGATGATGATTTTTAGATGGCTGACTTTGAGATGGGAAATGGGAACATGCCATGGTTTGTGTAACATCAGTATGTGTTGTTAATGTTACACAAACCTTGTTCCCATTTCCCATCTCAAATTCAGACAGCTTTGATAGAATTAGATAACATTATCTAATGTTTTGGTCCCCATAAGGAAAACAGCTTATATCATACAGAATGATGTTATTTAAAATGTAAAAATGCAGATGATGAGTAGGTTTAGGGGTAGGGTTAGTGTAAGGGGAGAATATACAGTTTTACAGTACAAAAACTATTATGTACATGATTGATTGTGTCACTGTGTGTTTTCTAGTGTTGATCATGGAGGTGAAATCAGGATTACACCAGGTCTAAGAAAATGTAAGTCTGCAAACACACACAGAGGTTTGTCTTAGTGAGGACATTCCATAGGCATAATGGTTTTTATACTGTACAAACTGTACATTCTATCCCACTACACTACCCCTACTCCTAAACGTACCCATCACAGTTAGGGTAGCAAGGTGTTGTTAATTTTCATAAGGGAAGTTAAAGAAATCTTTCAAACTGCGTTTTTATAAGCACAGCAGCTTTGTGTATAAAGGTTATCAGGAAAACAGCTTTATATCTGCTGTTCCAGTGCCACCTACTACAGTCAAAGAGTCAATTACATTTTCATTTAACCCATTTCTGTTTTTCTGCAGACCAGTCTGAAAATCATCATGTTCTCTTCTGTACAGAACCCATTAAGTGTAACATTTAATTAAAAATGTAAGAATAAAATATTAGGTAGGGCATACACCTTCTCTCTCTCTTGGTACTGAAGATGGTCTGAAGTTGTCCTAAAATACACTGTACTCTCACAGTTTCTTGAGAGAGAAATCACAGATCATAAGCATGTGCATAAGCATGTGTCTTGGAATTTTTACAAGATGTGTGTGAAAGATGCACAGGTTCCAGAAAACCACTGAAGAAAAACAAAAAAAACAAAAACAAAAAAAAACCTAAATTTGAAATTTACGTAAATATTATTAATATTTCAAATTATTTACTAATTTAAAAGGCAACATTTAGAATTTTTCTAAAATCTCTAAATACTATGATAATATTTTATTTTAACTAAACAAATTTAGCTGTGAGAGAAAGAGCACTAGTGCATTAACACTGATACAACGGAGAATACCTAGATTACCTCAACAATGGTGACAATAATAAAAAAAAAAACTACTAAAACTCATGCAGCAATGCATGCTGGGAGCCATGGATGAGTTTTGATTCTGATTCTAATGATTTTAATTCTTCAAATGTTTAGTTTGTTATGATACTGCTGCAGGAATCAGAACATTAACCAATGTTCTGAGAACATTTTCTGTGAGCTGGGAATCTGCTAAATGCGACTAAAGGGCATTACGAAATTATTTATTTTTTTATTTTTTATTTTTTTTTAAACAATGTGTATTGTGAAAAGCACTACACACACACACACACACACAAACACACACACACACACACACACACACACACACACACACACACAAAATTGACGTAGATTTTGACAAATAACACTCTATGGATGTTTCTCACAACACTTTATGCAAACATTTCAAAAACATTCAGCAAATATCAATAACATCATAAAGACATTCTGAGAATGTTGTTCTAAGAATGTTTTCTCTCAACATTATGAGAACATTCATCAAGTACAAATACCATCATATGAACATTCCAAGAACACTGTTCTAAGAACATTTTCTCTCAACATTACGAGAATGTATATTAACTGTTAATAACATTATAAGAACCTTACTTTAAGAACGTTTTTTCCTAACAACACCGCTCTGTGTTCATATGAGAACCACAAGCAGAGTGTTAAAAGTGATGCAGAAGCAGTGTTAGAGTTAATTAGATACTTAAGTGATTAATTGGGTGATGATTGTTTGACAGCTGATGATATTGAGCAAAATCACCGAAGGAAGGAGAAACACAAGAGCTACAACTGACCTCAGCCACATCCATGACTCAACTGAAAATACATTAAATCTCTTTTATTACAAACCAGACTGACTTTATTTCTGTCATTCGTCTACAGTTCTTTCTGAGAATGAACAGGTTTAGATGTTGATGTTTTTTTTTTTTTTTTTTTTTTTAAATGTTTGGCTACCTTTATGATGATCAGTGTTTCCTTTAGTTGGGCAGTTGGTCATAATCAGGTGTCTTCAATAATCAAACAATCAACACTTAATTAACCACTTAAGTACCTAATTAAATCTAACACTGCTTCTGTGTTACTTTTAACATCCTGCTGGTAGTTCCGATATGAACACCAAGCAGTGCTAATTTATCACCAGGGAATTTACTGTCCATGTCATCAATTATCTTTAATACATTTATATCTTTATGGAAAGTGTGTGTCTCCTCTCTGCTGCCATCTTGTTACTCCTAATTCTTGTGTGTTTTACCTCCATCAGATTCCCATCAGCTCACTTTGGATCTGAACACAGTGAATAAATACCTGTGTCTGTCTGAGAGGAACAGAGAGATTAAGGACTCTGACACAGATCAGTCGTATCCTGATCATCCAGACAGATTTGATTATTTGGAGCAGGTGTTGTGTAGAGAGAGCGTGTGTGGACGTTCTTACTGGGAGATTGAGTGGAGTGGTGATGTGTATATATCAGTGTCATATAAGAACATCAGCAGGAAGGGACGGGGTAAAGAGTGTTGGTTTGGATTCAATGATCAGTCCTGGAGTTTAATCTGCTCTTCCTCCAGATACTCATTTAGACACAGTAACATAAAGACTGTTCTCCCTGTAAAGTCCATCAGCTGTAGAATAGGAGTGTATGTGGATTACAGTGCAGGAACTCTATCCTTCTACAGCGTCTCTGACACAATGAGCCTCGTCTACACAGTCCAGACCACATTCATTCAGCCACTCTATCCTGGGTTTGGGGTTTATTCTTCTGGATCATCAGTGAAACTGTGCTGATGATCAGAATAGATTGATAAGAGATTCTACCCATAATAATTTGATCTGTATGATAAATCAGTAACACTGAGATATTGTAGTGTCTCTTTTTTCTCTTCTTTACATTAATACTATAGGTGAACTTCTGTCACAGAAATATTGTCAGGTTCTTCCAGTCAGTCACTAGAGCAGTATTGGTGGAGTGAAAGTTTATACAGTATAATATACTCTGCTAAATAAAAAGAAAAAACAGAGAACATTTAAGGATGAGTGAGAGAAACAAGGTGAAGAGCAAGAGAAACCCAGCAAAAAAGCAAACAAGGCAAGGATACTAACGGAGAAGAGGATATATGGAATTATGAGACAGAAGAAGATGGAGACACATTGGAGACTCATTGCAAACATATGGATGATACAAGCAAATACAAGGCTTTCAAGTCAAAAAGGATATCTCAAAGGACAAATGGAAAGTGAATTTGCAAAATTTAAGGAAGACATAGTTAGAAGAAATAACAAAAGAAAAACAGGAACAGAATATTAAATTTGAGAGGTGATACAGGGAATGAATCAATCACACAGTTTGTTGATTAATTCCTGTGTAAATGAAGGATCGAATGATTCTCAATAGAAACCTGTGTATTATTTCAACCATACATCTGTTGAGCTTTATTTGTTTTATTTATTTTTTTAAATTCAGTCATGTATATAGATGTCTTTTGATTTACAGCATTTATCATGGTATTATTATTGTCAGGGTTATGTTTGGTCTGGTTGTGTTTTTTTTTTTTTTGGTTTTTTTTTTCCATACTTTCCTGTTTCTGATTTTTGTTCACTGTATTCACTCATTAAGCCCTGTGTATTTATACTCCCGGGGGGTATTCCAGAAAGCAAGGTTAACTTACCATCAAACATACCCTGAAATCTTAATTGATTCACCCAAACCTTGTTTACTCGAGGTATGCTGGTTCCAAAAATGCGTCTGGGAATAAGTTCAGCCAAGTATGTTCTGGTTAACACACAAGACATTTTTAACCGAGCAACAAATTTATGATTCACCATGGAAACAGATGCTAAGAAGCTCACCATTCTACTTCCTTTTTATTCTTTTGTCTAAAGGGGACACTGGATGCAAAATTCACTTTTTTGAAGGGAATGCGCCACCACATACCTAAATTTGTTTATGTCTGCGCAAATAATTTCACACCAGACTACTTTGTGAACGAGGGTTAATACAAAACACCGGTTCTGCTAAAAAGTTGTTACTCAAGGATGGATCAGTACCAATTGTCTGTGATCCAGCTTAAAGCCTCTGGTGTGATACTAGTTTTGTTTACGGTTATGGTGCTTTTCCACTGCTTGGTACTACTCAGTTCATGGATAATATTTTAAAGAGCACTTCTTGTACTGTTTATTTTGCTCTTAAGGTGATTTTTCTAGAGTTAAAACAGACACTTCCTCTTTTGTGTGATATAAAATAAACATCATAAAACTCATCAGAAAAGTTTTGGCTATCATTCGCACGGAGTCCACTACAACAGTCTTGTACTAAATGCAAGATGACAACATAAGTTATACCCGTAATTAGGTGGTTGCAAGCCTAAACTTGACATAAATGGTAAACTTGTTCCTCAAATCTGATTGCTTGATTGGAATATTGTTCTAGAATCAACAAAGATGTTGATCCAGGAACATGTCATACTTGGTGAAATCATATTCACCCTAACCTCATATTCTTTCATAGGGCCCAAAATTGCTAGCAGCACCCCTGATGATATGCAATAGTGGTGTGGGGTAGGGGCATATTATATGTACGCCAAAAGTGCGTATCATATAATGCATGCCAACAAATTGTGTATCATATGCATACCAAAACTGCGTATTATATGCATTTCAATCACATGCATGTCATATGCACACCAATGTTTTTTTCTGTGTATAAATAGCACGCCAAATGAGATCGGGCTCGCATTCGGTGTTAAGAGCTGGAAGACTTCCAAAACTGGCAACTCAGTGGTGAGTCAGTGTCATGACGTACAGTAAGAGCAGAACAAGTTTAAATATATTTCCATCTTGTAATGCTGCTGTTTTGGGTATTTTTTAAATATAAATTATTTTTAATAGAGCAGACACTTTGAGTTTTTTAATGGGTTAAGTCAGTGGTTCCCAACCTTTTTTAGGTTGGGAACCACTGACTTAACCCATAGTTTGTTTGAACTATTTGTTATATACTATTGAACTAGCATATTGCATATAAAAATTAGTTCAAAACTTTGACCTGTGGAGGGCAGTAATACACTTAGCAATGTTTACACTGCTGGAATTCTAATAGAGAAGAAGAAGAGAGCTAGTTCAAGATGAGCATTTATGGTTAACCCTTTAACTGCCCGCTCGACCAAATGGTAGAGCACATTTTGAGTCACTATATTTCACTGAGAGGAGTACCTAACTTAACTCAAGCTGATTGAGCCATCTCTACCATCTGGTTGAGGTATGTTATGCCAAAAAAATCCACTAGATGTCAGAGTGTCAATCAACAGCACTTGTCACAACAGTTCCTCAAACATGGATGTCAGAAACAAAGAAATCACTCCTGCCATGTGAACTGTTCTTGGTGAAAATTTGCAAGGTAAGCACACTTTTTTGACATATTACACTGTAAGAGCCCTAACTTTACAAAATTATGTTACTTGGTGCCATTAAAACACTTTAGTATGTTTCAAATAATTTTTCAAAAACATGCTCAACCAAACGGTTGATTTGACACTTAAAGGTAAATGCAGAAATGTTTTCAGATCATCCATTTCTGCAGTCAGAATGGACAATTTGCTGAGAAATATAAACTTCTGATCATTATTAGCTATGAATATGACAGCTATTGTTATTTCTTCATGAATATGCTGACATAATTTCTTAAATATGTATTTTTTTGCCAGTTTTGCATATTTTTTGATGTAAATATAATGAATTCATTGAATTAATGTGTGGAAATCATAATTATCAGAGGCAATTACTTCTTAAATGACATGCTGGTGAACTAACATTACTAAAATTGTAAGAGATTGTTATTTATTTGTTTGTTGTTGGTTTTTTTACAGTTACTAGATGGATGTCAACAGTTTCTATGGTACAAGAACATGCACTCTTCAGGCCCTTGCCCCAGAAAACCCCTCAGATTCTGATGCTGAGCTCAGTGATGTTGACGACCCAATAGAGGATCCAAATTATCACCCTGTCTGAGAAGAGAAATGTTCATATGTCTAAAAAAAAAAGAAAAATCCTGTTGGACTACCACACTTGATGGCGTTTCTTGAATCATAAAAGCCTAAAATGCCATTATATTACTATCTTTTGCTATTTTGTTTTTAGTTTTTGAATGCAGAAAGAATGTAATGTCTTTAGTTTTGTTACTTTTAGTTATTTGTGTTATTTATTTTTGTTTATTGTTAAAAAAAACAAGAAAACATGTAATTTTCTGTCATAAAATGAAAATCTGAAATATTTTATAGAATATTTCAATAAATAAACAAGATTCAATATATAAAACTATTTTATTTTGATTATGTTTTAAATAAATTAGTATTATAGTTCATATTTTCTGAATTTCATAGTATGTGTATGAATTGTTTTATTTTACCTTTAAGTGCCATCTCAACCATTTGGTAGAGGCCGATATTTTAAAAATTATGGGATGTATTGAAAAAAAATACAGTGAGTGTGATAACTAGTGACATAATGAGATAAAAAATGCAAACAAAAATTTTTTCAAATGCTTTCTTCTTGGTGGGGCAGTTAAAGGGTTAAAACTTATATAATTTTCAAAATTTTTCAGAAAATGAGCTATGGTTTCACTAGATAAGACCCTTATTTCTCATCTGGGGTCGTGTAGAACAATTTGAAGCTGAAGTGAAACTAATTTTGACCTTCAACTGTTTGGTGCCCATTGAAGTCTACTATAAGGAGAATAATCCTGGAATGTTTTCATCAAAAACTTTAATTTCTTTTTGACTAAAGAAAGAAAGACATGGACATCTTGTATGACATGGGGGTGAGTAAATTATCAGGAAAAGTTTATTTAAAAGTAACTTTTCTTTAACTTTTCTGATACTGTTGTTCCCATCATGCACTGGGCCTTGAATAATTAATGAGGTTGATTTTTAGCCTTTTTCCAGCTGTTTTTACACTGTTTTATCATTGTTTTTATGGTTATGTTTAGTAACTTGCCATTTTGTGACATTTGGAGTTTCTACTCAAAAATGCCACATTCACACTCAAAAACGATCCATCAAATTTTGTTACCGTCTTTGTGTATTGTGTACCAAGTATTGAGGTCTCTGTGTTCAGGTGCCGTGTTACTTCTAATATGCTGATATGGTATCTACACCATATCTATTGTATTATTTACTTAGATGTTTCTAAGTACAGCATACACTTTAAAAGCATGGTTTAATTCAGTGTTATATTGTTTGAGTAAAATGTATTGCAAAATAAACTTCAACTAAGTAGAAATTACTCAACCTTTTACTGGCCAAGGTAAAGTTACTTATTTTCTTTATTAATTTTACTTAGTTTAGTAGAGTAACTTAAAGGTGCCATAGAACGTGTTTTAAAAAGATGTAATATAAGTCTAAGGTGTCCCCTGAATGTGTCTGTGAAGTTTCAGCTCAAAATACCCCATAGATTTTTTTTATTCATTTTTTTAAACTGGCATCATTAAATATGCGCCGATTCAGGCTGCGGCTCCTTTAAATGCTCACGCTCCCCGCCCCCGAGCTCGCGTTTATGCCTTAAACAGCATAAACAAAGTTCCCACAGCTAATATAGCCCTCAAAATGGATCTTTACAAAGTGTTCGTCATGCAGCATGTCTAATTGCATAAGTATAGTATTTATTTTGATGTTTACATTTGATTCTGAATGAGTTTGATAGTTCTCCGTGGCTAAAGCTAACATTACACACTGTTGGAAAGATTTATAAAGAATGAAGTTGTGTTTATGAATTATACAGACTGCAAGTGTTTAAAAATGAAAATAGTGATGGGTCTTGTCTCTGAGAATACAGTAAGAAACAATGGTAACTTTAACCACATTTAACAGTACATTAGCAACATGCTAACGAAACATTTAGAAAGACAATTTACAAATATCACTAAAAATATCATATCATGGATCATGTCAGTTATTATTGCCCCATCTGCCATTTCTCGCTGTTGTCCTTGCTTGCTTATCTAGTCTGATGATTCAGCTGTGCACAGATCCAGACGTTAATACTGACTGCCCTTGTGTAATGCCTTGAACATGGGCTGGCATATGCAAATATTGGGGGCGTACATATTAATGATCCTGACTGTTATGTAACAGTCGGTGTTATGTTGAGATTTGCCTGTTCTTCGGAGGTCTTTTAAACAAATGAGATTTATATAAGAAGGAGGAAACAATGGAGTTTGAGACTCACTGTATGTCATTTCCATGTACTGAACTCTTGTTATTCACCTATGCTGAGGTAAATTCAATTTTCAGTTCTAGGGCACCTTTAATATCATATTTGAAATTTACTTAAAATTATGCGTGCAAAAACCAGCAAAAGAAAAAATAGTTCTCATCCAATAATGTCAGTGTAGTCAGATCAATAATATTGTTGAATAGTAGGTGTCACCAACTAGGCAAGCCAGAGAAAACAGTGGCAAGGAACCCAAACTCCATCAGGTGACAGAATATGGAGAAAAAAACCTTGGGAGAAACCAGGCTCAGTCAGGGGGCCACGGTTCTTCTCCGGCCAATGAACAAAGACAGTGTCATTAGTCATGTTTCCACTGTCGGGTCAAAAATGAGCATGCTAGTGCATGCCAGGGAAGGTTGCGTTTCCACTGTCACTTCCAGGGCTTGATCTGGGGCTTCCTCTGGGCCAAAAGTCAGAGTAAATATCAGTTAGATTCAGCTTTATTGATGTGCACTCCTGACACAAATTAACAAAATTACTTTCACTGTTACATTTTTTTATTTTAAAACATTGGTCAAATATCAGTGCTGGAAACTTAAGTCTTTAAATAAAGACCAAATATTTGCTTCTGTCATGCTCATGTTGCGATCATTGTTTTCAGACAGCTGGTGAAATGGTGAGGTCATGTTACGTTGTTCTGTGGAGGCATGTTACGGGTGGGTTTAAGGGTAGCGCTGCAGGGATACTGGCTCGATAGTGGAAACACAACTTGATTTTGGCCTTGGTGCTTGAGGTCCCAGGCAATTGGCCCAGCTCGGAATGAGCCCTGGCTGTTTTTAGCCCTGGCTCGCACTGGCCCGACAGTGGAAAAGCGGCTATTATGATTCAGGCTGCCGTCAGAATTCAGATCAAGATCGGTAGCATTCAAATATTCTTCTAGTTCCTTCTGCTTGAAGATCGGATTCATCATGCCAGTATGGAATCACAGCTGGCCATAGGGTCTGTGGAGGACCTGTCTGGATCTTGTGGTCTTTACAGAGGATTGTGCTATTGTTCATTGGAAAAGACTCACCTGTGTTTTTGTTACCTGTTGATTGATAAGTTGTGTTTTGGATACTTACTGCACTCTAAAAAATAAAACATTGGTTCAACAAAAAAAAATATGTTAATGTTTTCCACTAGAATTTTTAACTAAAGCCAATTGGGAGAATTACATTAATTCAAAGCAATATTTTGAGTTGATCCAACATAATGTTTTAAGTAAGGTGAAGACGTTTTTTTGCCACAATAAAAACTCATTTCTAAGTAACATGAACATAATAATCGTCAATATGAATGCAACTATTAAATTGATCCAACATAATGTCTTATGTAAGGAGAAAACACTTTTTGGACACAATAAAATGGCATTTCTAAATAACATGATCTTACCAAGCACCGCTTGTCACCATGATGATAACTCTCCAAAAAACCCACATTAACACATTAACTCTTCTAAATTAGCATAACAACACACTAATTACTGCTAAATCTTCCTTACCATCAATCTTGTGCAAAAAAACATTATATAACACTTAATTTTAGCATTTACTCTCCCTTTCAAGTGCCATGGGCAAAGCATGATGGGAAATCCCAGCCCAGTTAAAAGAAGTGTTCATACAACTCAAAACAATGAAACACGTTTACACGTCATCAGATTGTATTTTACATTAACAGAACTTAAAATTAAATAAATTTTTTGATTAACTGAAAATGTTAAACTATGACAAGTCATGATGATATATCGAATCAATAGGCATAATTTGTGTGTCATCCAAGCTCAATAAAATAACAATTAAAAGTAAAAAGTCTAACAGCATTTCAGAACTTGATTTTTTATTTCACAACAATATATATATTTAAGTAATGACTAAAGGTCCCCTGAATTCGTTTTTAGAGTGTGGAATTGCTTACCTCTGCGTTGTTTTTTGGATTTTAAAGACCTGTTTCCTGTGCATATAATTTTGTTTTCATGAAGAACCTGATATTCTACGTTCTTGTTTAAGAAAGATTTACCTGTGAAAACTTGCCTATTGCGAGACTTGCAGAATCGCGCTCTGTTTATGATCCCTGATCTGATGAAAGACTGTTTAAGGACTTGTTAAACTTGCCTGCATACTCGCCTCATGCTACTCACCTGTTTTACCACCTTGTTTTGCAATAAACTTCAGCAACTGGGTTCTTCTCCATTTTCTGTCATTACACAAATAAAGTGTCTTTAGTCTTTCTTGTTATTTTTAAGTTAATTTGATTGCATTTTTTTTTTTTTTTTTTTTTTTTTTTTACCTGAGGAAATCCTGACACACATGATCAGAAACTCCACCCTCTTAGAACACTTACCAGGAAGAGACGGACTTGTTATTTCTTCTTTCTGTCATGTAGATTTTTTTTTTCTCTCTTGACAAAAGCAAAAAATGATCAGCGATCAGTGTAGAGTAAAGACAAACACTTTCAAGGTGAATTTTTAAGAAGTTTGTTTCTTAACAGACAGCAGATGTTTGCGTTTCTTGTGGATATTCATTTTTTAAAACCATCAATTAGAAAGTGAAAGTAAAGTTTATATTTCTGGAGTTCAAACAGTAAAGATGGCTTCCCTATCTGAAGATGATCTGTCTTGTCCTGTGTGTCGTGAAATCTTCAAGGATCCTGTTCTTCTGTCGTGTAGTCACAGTTTCTGTAAAGAGTGTCTTCAACAGTTCTGGAGAACCAACGAAACTCAGGAGTGTCCTGTCTGCAGGAGAAGATCCTCAAATGATCTTCCTCCATGTAACTTTGCGTTAAAAAACTTGTGTGAGTCGTTCCTGAAGGAGAGAAATGAGAGGCGTTCATCAGGATCTGAGGAGATCTGCAGTTTACACAGTGAGAAACTCGATTTCTTCTGTCTGGAGGACAAACAGCCTGTGTGTTTAGTGTGCAGAGATTCACAACAACACGAAAATCACACATTCAGACCCATCAGTGAAGTTGTTCCATCATATAAGGTAGGACTGACTTAAATGTGAGGATAAACACTTTTAAGCTCATGTTATTTATTACAAACATGAACATATTACAGAAATCTCTGGTGTCTTATAGATTTTCTCTTTAAATTGCAGGAGGAGCTCAATACAGCTCTGAAGTCCTTACAAGAGAAACTGAAACACAATGAAAACATTAAAGGAGAGTTTGAGAAAACAGTTCAACACATCAAGGTGAGAATGGATTCTCCTGATACAAATTTGTTTAGAAAAGCTGAATTGGTTGCCAGGAGCTGAAACTTCCACATGGTGGCCCATTTTTCATTTGTAGAATGCTTGCATTCCAAGCAGACGTTAGCTGCTTGTAGCTACACGTAAACAACAACAACAACAACAAGATATAATGTAGACTTAACGCCGGTCAGTATTCAAAGTTAAAGTAAAAAGTGACGGAGCTGCCTGACGCTGCATTGACGGAGCATATTCTCTCAGAGACTAATTTAAACATAACATGCTGATAACGGTGTGAAACAAATGAGAAGAATAGTATTTTGTGTTAAACAGCTTTTTTTGTTTTGTTTTGTTTTGTTTTTTTAAAGTCGGTGCTTAATGTAGCCTAAAGCTGCTCTTAATTTTCACTGATGACTGCAGTGTTAGGAAATATTATACACTCTTAATAATTTTATTTATAGGCCTATAATTTATTGTATAATAGTTTAAAAGTATAAAAGTTTAAAACATTTTCAAAGATGAGCTAATAGCCTAATCTTTTATTATCCTCACAGCACGTCAGTTATGCGACGATATTACTAATTTATTATAATATTAATTTAATAATAAAAGTAGCCTACAATAATAGACTAGAAGAATGTAACAGGCCTACATTACTTGGAAATGCCAAATCCTTTTAATAATGCCAACCCGGGTTATCGCAGGGCGATGTTTATTTTGAACAGATCAATACATCGTTTTAATTTTTTTTTTGTGTTATTGGAATAGGCCTACTTCTTTCATGAAGTGGACAATTTTAAGATTGTGGTCCATTTTTGCTTCAATGTCTTTTATTCTAATGGAAAGAAAACTTTTAATCCTAACCCTACACATTTAGATGGAGTTTGTTTTAAGCCTACTACCCTCCGTCTGTTTGCATCTGTAGATTTCTTCTAAATTAACCAAAACAAGCTATAAAACAAGCTATATAACAAATGCCTGCAGAGGGCGCCAAAATCGTGCTGATTTTTGTTGTTAGACAGCACAGCACGATCAAAGCCAACCACCATGATTAAAAATATATTATTAGTTAAATAATAATATTCGGCCACTTCTTTGTGATAGAAATGCTACAGCTACTGTAATTTCTTCAACAAGAATATGTGGACATCAAACATGCAAAGACAAAGCAAGGGTTTAAACTTTTATTGATTTATTATCCTGTGTAAGTGTAGATTTAAGAATAGCATTATGTAGCTAATGCTGTATTATGATTTTTAAATAGTTTTAATCATGCATCCTTAGAAAACTGTCTAATAATGGACAGTTTGGATGGATGTGCGTCCATGGAGTGCTCCTCTTCTGGTATTGAGAGCCCAACCGATATCTTTACCATGGTTCAAAACGCAATGCATAGCACATTAAAATAATTGAAATTATAATATGACATAAATTTCATTAGTATCAAATCAGGCAGATGCGTTGCTGGTGGTCAAACTATTAATGCAGCGTTAAATGTATAAATAACCCTTAAATAGCCAAAAATTTCAGGTTTGTGAACACAGGCTTGCCTACCTGAAAGAAATGCATGGGATGGATCCATCTAGGGCTTTTTTCTTTTTCGCTTCTCATCGCCAGACAGCAGTTTCATTTTCGCGGGAATAGTTGTCACAAGTTTTCAGCCAGCAGCAAACTCGAGGTGAGGTGGAGCGTGGCGGCAATCTAGGAGGAGTAGATCGTGCAAGCTGCGCCCTTTGTTCAACGTTAGTTTATTTATTTATTTATTTTAGGTTTATCGCATGTAGGCTATATTGTGCCTATGTATTTGAAACATTTGAATGGACTGATAAAGGGAGCTGTAAAGTATTTTTGTTGAAGTACAATGTCGTTTTGACCATAATAATGTACCAAATCTAATCATATAAGTATTACAGTAGTATAGAAAAATCTTATTCATACATTTATAGTTAAAATCGAACTCCGAGCCACCTGTACCCATTCTGTGACGTCAAACAACTTCCCTGTGCAAAGGATTATGGGGGCCCGAAGTGTCCATCAGATGTACCCTTCGAAATCCTTCATTCAGAAGGGCCCTTTGAAGTGGCCAGTTTTGAGCACTTCGGTTTGGAACGACCCTTCAATATGGCGGCCATGATTATTTTCACTCCAAAGTGCCCTTTGGAGGGCGATATATCCCGTTTGGAACGCACCGTATGTGTACATGTGCCTGCCTGCGAGCCCGTCCGCTATGCCACCGTGTGTGAGGGTGTTCATAATTTGTATTGTAAGTAAAATTGACCCAGCAGATGAGTTACATTTGGGTTAAAAATAACCCATCATTTTTAGAGTGTAAATAATAATTTTACATTTTATGCATAGTTTACTCCTTGACATGAACTTTTTAAAAAATGCATTATTCTGAAAAAAATGGATGAAAAATATTGATGGCTCTTGTATCTAATTTGTATTAAGAAGTTTATTTTTCTTAAAGTGCCCCTATTATGCTTTTTCTGATATTGCCTTAGTGTGTAATATAGCTGTTTGTTAATGTAAAAGTTCTGCAAAATTTTAAAGATCAAAGTGCATGACAAATAAAGTTGTTGTCTCCCAAAGGAAAGAAACAGTTATGAAGTTCCCAAAACGAGACGTCAGTAATTCCAGTCTCATTTCCGTAACATATCTACATAGGTTTGTTACAAAGAAGCATAATGCCAGCCTATGGTCTTAATTGGCTGCCTGCAAACAACATCTTAGTACTTTCCCTTATGGAATGAAAAAATAATATATATATATATATATATATATATATATATATATATATATATATATATATATATATATATATATATATATATATATATATATATATTAAAAAAATATATTGACAATATATTCAATAATACATAAAGAATTGCCGCTTTTCATATATTGAAAAATATTTGACAATATATTTACAATGTAAAGTGTAATTGGTTGAGTATACTTAGAAAACTTTAGAAAAACAATTGCCTTAAGTTTCTCAAGGATATTTTACTCAAAGTTGCACACTAAAAACTCCTGGGTCAAAAATAACCCATTATGGGTTATTTTTGACCCAAATCCTGGGTTAAAAAGGGACCAACTAATTTCTGGGTTATTTCAACCCAGAAAAATGGGTTATTCTTTTTGACCCAAATTCTGGGTCAAATACCTGACCCAAATTTTGGGTTAAAATAACCCAAAATTGTAGTTAATATAACCCAACTTCTGGGTCAAAAGAACAACCCCAATATCTGGGTTGAAATAACCCAGAAATGAGTAGGTCCCTTTTTAACCAAAGGTCAAAAATAACCTAACTTGGGTTACTATGCCAGTATGCCTTATTTCAGAAAATAAAACTTCAGGCACTTACACACTTCAAGCACTTTTACATTTTTATTGCATTAAAATTAAATTAAACTCTACATAAACTCTACACACTTGGACCTATTTATCTTAGGTCACACTGTAATAACATTAGACATTAGAAAAAATAGAAAAATAAACAACTCATTCTCTTTCAAACATTTGACAACATTCAATAACTGGATTGAACTTGAGGGACAAGAGTTTTGATAGTGTCCTCATCTAAGAGAAGAAATGCCTCCTCATCTCTGTCTTCACCTGAAGGACAGAAAACAAGACAACATGAGTATTGTTAATAAGTCGAGACAATTGTGAACCACTCACCGGACACTCTGATTATCAAGCTAACAAATAATCACTTTTATGGGAATGCTGTTTTTTTTTGTTTTTTTGTTAAAAACAACAACAACAACAAAAAAAAAAACCTGGCCCAATTTGCTAGTTAACTAATGTGGTTCTTTTGCAGCACTACCCATTTTGTGTGAATGACAGTCTATACTGTCCATCTTTTCTTTCATTAACAAGTGTAATAATGACATTAATGCGAAGGTAAATATCTGGCCTATTATTATGCATAACAGCTTAAAGACAAGGCACAAGTATCTTTTAACTATAAGGGTTATTATAGAGATGCATTCCCCACTGTCGAAGAAGTTGTGACTGTCACAAAATCTTGCACTGACACATTTAAGCCATATTAAAGAAAAATATTTAGGTATAGAGAGATGATATGAGGGCAGTTAAAGGGATAGTTCACCCAAAAATGAAAATGTGATGTTTATCTGCTTACCCCCAGGGCATCCAAGATGTAGGTGACTTTGTTTCTTCAGTCGAACACAAATGATGATTTTTAACTCCAAACGTTGCCGTCTGTCAGTCTTATAATGCGAATGAATGGTAACACAATTTATAAGAGTCAAAAAATATGCTTAGACAAGTCCAAATTAAACCCTGCGGATCGTGACGACACATTGATGTCCTAACCGTGCGTTCACACCGCCGCCGGCGAGAGCGTCAACAGTCACCTTGGCCGCCCTGCCAACAACGCTGTACTGTTCGTTCAAACCGATGGGAGGGTCAAAGTAAATGACAAGTTGCGTTAACCAATCGGAAGCCTGTCAAGCGAGGACATCTACATTCCGATTGGTTGCCGCCGAACCGCGTCATAGCTCATTACCATAAAGTTAACCTGATTTCAACTCTCCTCGCCGCTCTCATCGCCCAAAACGCGCCGCGCCGCACCGCTCTCGCCGGAGCTCGCCGCCGTGCTCTTATTGAAAATTAATGACTTCCTGTCACTTTGACGTTCTCGCCGCCGGCGGTGTGAACACACAGTTAGACACAAAACGATCGGTTTGTGCAAGAAACCGAAAATGATTTATATCATTTTTTACCTCTAAAACACCACTATGTCCAACTGACATAGTGGTTTCTCAGACAAACCGATCGTTTCGTGTCTTAGGACATCAATGTGTCGTCACGTGCCGCATGGTTCAGTTTTGGATTTGTCTAAGTATATTTTTTGACTCTTATAAATTGTGTGACCATTCACTCGCATTATAAGACTGACAGACGGCAACGGTTGGAGTTAAAAATCATCATTTGTGTTCGACTGAAGAAACAAAGTCACCTACATCTTGGATGCCCTGGGGGTAAGCAAATAAACATCACATTTTCATTATTGGGTGAACTATCCCTTTAAAGAGTAAAACGCTCACCTCTAAAATTCTCTATCAGCTCAGACATCCGCCACTCAGTTAGCTTATCAGCGACAAAGCTGTACATTTAAAATGACCTGGAGAAAACAATAGAGGTTAGCAACAATTTGAAGACTTGACACGCTTCTTTAACTCTCACTACTCAGCACTGTATAATATGATAAGCACAGCGCAGCTGGTTATTCTGTAGCCTCGTCGCTCTAGCCACGGCTAAAGTGGGGTCGCACACCGGAAGAGAAGCGTAACGTTATATTCAAACACATTATTCTCTATGAGTGTACACACACCGGCGGCGCCCAGCAACGGTTCAGGACCTTGTTCAAAATCCTGCAGCGCCACAGCGCGCTATGTAATGTTACATAGATTTATATTAAATTTACACTTATTTGTCTCAAATCGTCGTTAATGTATATACTGACTTCACCATGTGCTGCAATATAAAGTTAGTTTTACATTAATTTACAGAAATCAGCTGCATGAATACAAATTGCTGATGTTATTGGATTTTCAGGTGATATTCTCCATTCAGTTAACGGACGCTCTGAGGTAACTTAAAGTGTTCAGACTGCAGACTCAGCAACGGTTGTATTTAATTATACAGTACACTCATAACATACTGACATTATCTTAATTCCACAATGTCCTAAAACATAACAATATTGCTGGCCATAAACTGAGAAAGTACACGATACCTCGAGTTGTTCTAGACGCGGCGCTTCTCGTCCGGTGTTCAACCCCTTAACGCGGCATGAAGTCGCCACTAGCTGCACGTACCTATCGTATTATTACCAGTATTATAACAATGAGATAAGTACAGCACAGTTGTCATTTCCTTCTAAACACATTAAATAGGTCACACGTTTCTCAACTATGTGTAAAAAGCATTTCAACCATTTTGACACCTAATTTCATGAACTTATCGTTATTTTTAATCATTCAAATTTGGCTGGGTGGTTAATAACACTTTCTTATTTAGTCTGACAAATTCAAAACACACATTTATTTTGACTTTACACGGACTTTAAACTAGTTAGATGTTGTTGCGATATCCGCAGGCGGCTACATGCTCACCACAGAATTACCACGGTAAGCCATGGTCATTTTTTTACAAATGGTGCTAAACTAGCAACGGGGACATGGACACAGAAAACTTTACGTTACATTGACACTGAAAATACTTGCTTACCTTGAATACGCGACGAAGTTGCACCGAAGAAGCCCAGACCAAAACGGATCGAGTGCGTTCAAGTTCAAGTGACGGTTATTCCAAACGACTGTTGTGAGAAAATTCCAGAACAACAGCGGGGGGCAGGGAGAGGGGCGTTACTCTTTGAAAAATAACCCAGAAAACTAAACAACCCAGGAATTGGGTCAAAATATTAGCCCTATAACCCAGAAAATGGTTACTCTCTGAAAAAATAACCCATAATTTTAACCCAACACAAATAACCCAGAAAATGGGTTAAAGAAATAACCCAGGAGTTTTTAGAGTGTGTAAGTTCTTAATTCAAAGACATACAAAGGATGATGGGCCAATGATAGACTGTGCACTTATTTTTATTTATTAAACTGCAAATACTTAGAGTATGTCTGAAATTTAATAACATTTGAAAATTAATTAATAAAAATAAATAAGTAAATAAAACATTAACTAAAAGTAGTTAATAGACATCACTGCAATGCAGTTATTACTTTTTTCAGTGTATTCCCAATGCTGTCTAGACTCAAGCACAAGCTCTACTCTTCAGTACAATATTAACAATGGTTGGGATGAGGTCTGTGAACTTAGATGATGTCATCAACAATAAATACAGATTATACCCAATATTTCTCTTAACTTTTTTCCCCATAATGACTGTGTCTTATAAACACTGAGAACTAATCTAAAGCAAACACTTAAAACCATAATGACTACATCCTTTATTATGTTCAGTAAAACATCAACATCTAAACCTCTGTTAATTCTCAATAAGAACGAAGATGTATGACAGAAATAAAGTTAAACGTGTTAGTAATTAGTGCTGTTTTTGTTGTTTAATCCTCCTCTGCTGAGATCTTGAGAGTGTTTAATGTTCTGTTGGGATTTAAAGGGTTTCTGTTGTCTGAGTGTTGTGAGGTTACTGTTGCTGAAGAGTAGATCCTGTGCTTCAGTCCAGGAGAACAAGAAACATTGATAATATGCTGCATACTGTATTTCAGTGATATCTATTAACTACTTCAGATTGATGTTTTTTATTTGTATTTTTATTTCTTCAGTTAAATTTCAGACATGCACAAAATATTTGCAGTTTAATAAATACACATATCGTTGTCACGACACTCTTTTGTATGTCTTTGAAGTACAATTTACAACTGAGTAAAACATGCTTGTGATTTAAGGCGGTCGGTTTCCTCAAGTTTTCTAAGTACACTAATTACATTTAGTAAATATATTATCACATATTTTTCAATAAATGAAAGGCAGCAGATCCCTATGTATTATTCAATATAGTTAAATATATTAACACAATATATTATTTCATAGAATTTTCAATATATTTAAACCATTCAATATATGGAAATATATTTTCCTTCTATAAGGGTTGACCTGCCCTCAAACACTAACTGAAGCTGAGAAGCAACATGTGGCAACATGTCAAGACGCTGTTTTCTTGGCTGCGAATCCACTTCAAATCCAAAGTGTTTTTTGACCTTGGATGCATGTAAACATATTGTAGGAGACCTCTAAATCTAAATGAGGAACATTTATTCAGTATTTAAATAGCATAATAGGAGCACTTATATCGCAGTATGAAAGTAAAAATATGACCTCTGCCTGCTGGTTGCTTCGTCAATGGGCCGGACTAATCTGCAAGTGGGAATCCCATTGGCTAGTGCTCACATTTAACCATATGCCCTTTCAGCGAACCATTTTAGGCGAATGCAGATGAGTGATTAATATTTATTAATATTCACAAGCTCAAAGTTTCTTAAACGTTCTGTTGTTATGCTTTTAAATTATATCACATGAATTTATCTCATTAAAAAGCCATTTAAAACTGGCATTTTCTGAAAAGAGGCTGATGAGAATGTGTATTTACAGCCAACACACACACACAAATGTCTACTCAGGGCTCAACGCTGAGGATTTTATCTACTTGCCCAGTTCAAATTTGCCCTGCAAATTTTCACTGGCCCCACCACAAACGTGTCATGGGGTCGATCAGTCTGTGGCACTGCTCAGGTGTTATGAGAGCCCAGGTTGCTCTGATAGTGGCCTTCAGCTCTTCTGCATTGTTTGGTCTGGCATATCGCATCTTCCTCTTCACAATACCCCATAGATTTTCTATGGGGTTAAAGTCAGGCGAGTTTGCTGGCCAATTAAGAACAGGGATACCATGGTCCTTAAACCAGGTACTGGTAGCTTTGGCACTGTGTGCAGGTGCCAAGTCCTGTTGGAAAATGAAATCTGCATCTCCATAAAGTTGGTCAGCAGCAGGAAGCATGAAGTGCTCTAAAACTTCCTGGTATACGGCTGCGTTGACCTTGGACCTCAGAAAACACAGTGGACCAACACCAGCAGATGACATGGCACCCCAAACCATCACTGACTGTGGAAACTTTACACTGGACCTCAAGCAACGTGGATTGTGTGCCTCTCCTCTCTTCCTCCAGACTCTGGGACCCTGATTTCTAAAGGAAATGCAAAATTTACTTTCATCAGAGAACATAACTTTGGACCACTCAGCAGCAGTCCAGTCCTTTTTGTCTTTAGCCCAGGCGAGATGCTTCTGACGCTGTCTGTTGTTCAAGATTGGCTTGACAAAAGGAATGCGACAGCTGAAACCCATGTCTTGCATATGTCTGTGCGTAGTGGTTCTTGAAGCACTGACTCCAGCTGCAGTCCACTCTTTGTGAATCTCCCCCACATTTTTGAATGGGTTTTGTTTCACAATCCTCACCAGGGTGCGGTTATCCCTATTGCTTTTACACATTTTTTTCTACCACATCTTTTCCTTCCCTTCGCCTCTCTATGTGCTTGGACACAGAGCTCTGTGAACAGTCAGCCTCTTTTGCAATGACCTTTTGTGTCTTGCCCTCCTTGTGCAAGGTGTCAATGGTCGTCTTTTGGACAACTGTCAAGTCAGCAGTCTTCCCCATGATTGTGTAGGCTACAGAACTAGACTGAGAGACCATTTAAAGGCCTCTGCAGGTGTTTTGAGTTAATTAGCTGATTAGAGTGTGGCACCAGGTGTCTTCAATATTGAACCTTTTCACAATATTCTAATTTTCTGAGATACTGAATTTGGGATTTTCAAAATTAAAAGAAATAAACATTTGAAATATATCAGTCTCTTTGTAACGAATGGATATAATATACAAGTTTCAATTTTTGAATGGAATTAGTGAAATAAATCAACTTTTTGATGATATTCTAATTATATGACCAGCACCTGTATATACTGTAGTTTTACCTACTGACAGGGAAAGTGTACCAACCTACACATACTTGAATTAGCAGTTTTTACCAGTATTTGAGAGAGATCTACAATCCTTTTCACTCTGCCACAAGGATCAGTTAGATTATCATGTTGACTGTTATTACCTTGTCATTTCATAATAAAAGAGCCATGTTTGAAATTTTGCCACTCTGACATTTGAGAATATACAAATTGCTTGACAAAAGTTTTTCAATTATCTTTACAAACAGCTTTAAAATGACTGATATTTAGAAAATGTATTTATATGAAATGTCTCAAACCTAAAATGATGGCATAGTATTTAGTATTTAATTTTTTATTATTAAGACACCATTTTAAATAGTTTTCTTAGTCTGTTCAGTTGTTCAGACAGTTGGACCACCTGACATTTTGGTGTTTAAGGTAACAAAACATAAAATAATATGTATTATTTAAATGTACAAAAAAATGAATTCTAATGACTAAATAAGTTTTATAGAATAAAGTGATATACAGTGCATCTGGAAAGTATTCACAGTGCTTCACTTTTTCCACATTTATTATGTTACAGCCTTATTCCAAAAGGGATTAAATTCATTATTGTCCTCAAATTTCTACAAACAATACCCCATAATGACAACGTGAAAGAAGTTTGTTTAAAATCTTTGCAAATTTATTAAAAAATAAAAAAATGAAAAAAATCACATGTACATAAGTATTCACAGCCTTTGCCATGACACTCAAAATTGAGATCAGGTGCATCCTGTTCCACTGATCATCCATCCACCAGAGTTTTAATGTTTTTATCTTCAGTTGATATCATCTGTGGATGAAGAAAGTTGTAGTTTGTTTTCTTATTTCTCTTTCTTTCAGTGCTTGTTCACAACAGGTGTTTGAATGATTGAAAGAATGTCTCAGGAACATCATACTTTAAATAACATTCTATTAACATTAAGGAAACTGGACATTTTTTATGTTCTTGGAATTTTACAAATCAACATTCCTAGAATGTTTAATTGTTAATCAAAATTAAGTTGAAACAACGTTTAAGGAACATCATACCTTTAAAAACACATTCCTCTAACGTCAAGAAACCTGGACATTTTCATGTTCCCAGAACCAACTCTGAATATTTGGAGAACCTTCTTATAACAAAATCTATTAGCTGGGTAGTCATGACTTTTTCCTGAAACCGTATTGTCACAAATTTGTCGTTCAACCACACTGGTTAATGATGTCAAACCGGTGGTGGAGAAATAACTTCTTTTAATGAATCTGTTTGAGATCAAATTAATGCTAGTTTTTTTTTTCTATAAACTACAGTCATGGCATCTGAGGTCTAATTTCCATTTTCTCAGTAATTTAGCCTTATTTCCAGATTCAATCATACCCAGGTAGCCAGAGCAATCGGGCCAATTGCGGCTGAGTGTCGGCTCACTCAGCTGTGTTCTGGCAGCGGCTGACCAAAAGTGAGCCAGCTCTGGCCCAGTAATGGTTTTTCCAGATTTGGCTAGGCTCTGGATGTGCAGATTTTGCCCAATTTGCTCTGAGACCCTTAAATCATTTCTCATACAGTGAGAAATGGCCATACAGACCCGGACCAGTTTAGGTTGAGTGCTGGGTGTGGGTCTTCTTTCACAATGTGGTAAATTGTATGTAGCAGTGACCCTTAAACTTATAGGATTAGTTCACTTTCAAATGAAAATTTCCTGATAATTTACTCACCCCCATGTCATCCAAGATGTTCATGTCTTTCTTTGTTCTTCTTTTAGATGAAAACATTCCAGGATTTTTCTCCATATAGTGGACTTCAGTGGAGCCCAAATGGTTGAAGGTCAAAATTACAGTTTCAGTGCAGCTTTAAAGCATTTTACATGATCCCAGATGAGAAATAAGGGTCTTATCTAGAGGAAACCATCGGTCATTTTCTAAAAAAAAAATATATATATATACGTTTTAACAATAAATGCTCATGTTGAACTAGCTCTCTTCTTCTTCTTCTCTATTTGAATTCCAGCAGTGTAGACACTGTTAAGTGTATTACTGCACTCCTCAGGTCAAAGTTTGAACTAATTGTTATATATTTGCACTAGCATATTGTATATGACAATTTAGTTCAAACTTTGACCTGTGGAGGGCAGTAATACACTTAGCAGCGTCTACACTGCTGGAATTTAAATAGAGAAGAAGAAGAGAGCTAGTTCAAGATGAGCATTTATGGTTAAAATATATTATTATTATTATTTTTTTTTTTTTTTTTTGTGCGATGAGCGATGGTTTATCTAGATAAGACCCTTATTTCTCGTCTGGTATTGTTTAAAGCCCTTTGAAGCTGCACTGAAACTGTAATTTTGACCTTCAACTGTTAGGAGGCCATTGAAGTCCACTATAAGGAGAATAATCCTGGAATGTTTTCATCAAAAACTTTAATTTCTTTACGTCTGAAGAAAGAAAGACATGAACATCTTGGATGACATGGGGGTGAGTAAATTATCAGGACATTTTAATTTGAAAGTGAACTAATCCTTTAAATGTAATATCATTTCCCTGTCAATGTTATATGTTATTTATTAGTGTATTTTTATCGGTTATTATTATCGGTTAGGTGTTTATTGATGTCATAATCGTCATTAAACATTTTAAACCACAAATCTCATCTTAAAGGGTTAGTTCACACAAAAATGAAAATGCTGTCATTTATTACTTACCCTCATGCCGTTCCACACCCATAAGACTTTTGTTAATCTTCAGAACACAAATTAAGATATTTTAGTTGAAATCTGATGGCTCTGTGAGGTCTGCATAGGGAGCAATGGACACTTCCTCTCTCAAGATCCATAAAGGTACTAAAAACATATTTAAATCAGTTCATGTGAGTAGAGTGGTTCAATATCGGGCCGAGTTATTTCTTCCAGCCAGCCGGATCTTAGCCATTATTGGGCCACACTGTTTTGGCTACCTGAGTAGGCTCCTTCCTGCATTCTAGAGCACATGCACACTCTTTAAAAACGGCACTTTAAATCTCTTGACAAACTAAAAGACGTAAATGACATTTGTATATATTAAAAAAAAAAATAGATTGTACTGAATGTCAGCTTCCTTATTTTGCTCAAGATAAATATTTAGTAAGTCCATGTCATGCAAACAGGAAACTATGCTTCTAACCACAGCTCGAGAACTGTCATTCTAACCACATAACTTTGCAATGCTGTTTGTGAATGTTCGTTGGAACTATGGTTTTGAGAAGCACCAACTTGTTGAAATATGCTGAAAACGATGGAACTTGCGACCATAGTTGGCTAACAATGCTTCTGGGAAATACACCCCAGTTTGTCTTCACTTATATTAATTAAGCTACATAAGGACATGTCTTTATGAAAATATTTGCGTATTGGAAAATTATGAGAGCCTTATTTGTGTGCCATCTTGTCTTGGTTGTTTGCTTGCTTTGTCACTTTCATTTTTCTTTTTTGAGCGCTGGTTTACAAAGCTGAACAGCCAATCAGAGTGATCTCTTTTCACGATGGCGATTCAACATGCTCAACTGACTAAAGCCGACAGAGGCCTGACTAAAGGGGGGGTCGCACACCAGACGTGAATCGCAGCGCCGCATTGCGTCTGGTGTGCCAACGGGTATGGCACACCAGACGTGCACATTCTATGCACGCGAGCTCAATTTCAAATCGACTCCTGATAGAAGAGCTGCACAATGACTGTTTTAATATTATTTATTTTATTATTATTATTATTGAATAATAGTTGACTTTTAAAATTTAATCAAAAGTATCAATATTACATTGTTACGTCCGTTATTGTTTTGTTGTACCGGTTGTCTAGGCAACTAGTATTATTTAACTAGCGTTAACTAGCTAACCCGAGAGAAAACGCTAACCCATCAAGTTATTTGGGTTACAATTTACAATAAGGAAAATGGCTAGTAGGAGTGTAAGGAAGGGCTACGTTTATTATACATTTTTTCAAGCTGTTAAACTAAGAATCGTTAGCCTCATAGCATAATTGCCCAGATCATATTTCAAAGGCAGATATCACAATTTGACCAAAAATGGCGCACTGTGGCGCGGCAGAATTTTAAACAACTTCCTGAGTTGTAGCTGGGCTCCGCAGACAGATGCCGAATGCTGCCGCCGGCGTGCATACACATATAGAAAACAATGCATTCGAATTTTAAAGACGTGGCATGGCGCTGAGCTTCTCGTCCAGTGTGCCGACCCCCATTAAAGCCGACAAATGGAACACACCGCAAACTAGCTCGAACGACACTCACCGACTGCCCGACGTTCGCCGATGGCTGACTGTCAGCTTGGTGTGTCCATGCAATGAAATGATTGGCATGAATGTGGTTTGATTTCAGACTCAAGCTGAGCACACAGAGCGTCAGATTAAACAGCAGTTTGAGAAGCTTCATCAGTTTCTCAGAGATGAAGAAGAAGCTACAATCACTGCACTGAGGGAGGAAGAGGAGCAGAAGAAGCAGATGATGGAGGAGAAGCTGGAGGAGATGAACAGACACATCTCAGCTCTTTCACACACAATCAAAGACATGGAGGAGATGATGAAAGACAATGACGTCTGCTTTCTGAAGGTCTGATTTCACATCATTGATTGATTGATTTATTGATTGATTTATTGATTGATTGATTGATGATTGAGTTCTTGATGATAAATGGTGTGTTTGTTCTGCAGAAGTTTCCAGTCTCAATGGAAAGGTGAGTGATCTGCTGGTGTTTCTGGTCTCTCTGGTTCTGATCCAAATCCACTGCAGTTCTGACTCCTGAATGTTCTTCCAGAGTCCAGATCTCACAGCCGGATCCACAGATGGCTTCTGGAGCTTTGCTTCATGTGTCACGTTACTTGGGCAACCTGCAGTTCAGAGTCTGGAAGAAGATGCAGGACATCGTCCAAAACAGTGAGTCTGGAGAAGATCTGGGGCCGTATTCACAAAACATTTTATCTCACTAAGAGTTCTCCTAAATATCAGTAAAAGTTCTTAGCTAAGAGTTTTCTCTTAAAACCTATTCACAAAGCTGCTGAGACAAACTTTTATAGACTGAAGTCTTAAGCTAAGAGTAAGGGCGGGATTGACCTAGTTGCTGGAGTATACACACAGTGATTGGCTGATGGGGGAGGAGTCAGTGATTTTCATTAAAATAAAGGTTTTAAAATACAAATGTTGCCCTATTCAAATAAATATTTTTTTAATAAAAAAGTCAAAATAAAATGTTGCCATTGTTGCCATAAAGGTTTTAAAATAGGCTACAGTAAGTGTCACTAATTAAACTAGTATATACAGTTAATTGTAAAACCACTGCCCCGGGTAATCAGACAATATTTATTTATTTGTTAAAGATTTTTTTTTTTTTTTTGGCGTCTCATCGTAGATTCAAATCTATAAATCAAAATGTATTGCATTTATAAAGAAAAAGTTCAGCACCCAAGGCTCAATCGCTATTCCCTCAATGGTGTACAGTGTCTTTGGGTGGATTAGGACTGTTTGTGATTTGGTCTTAGTGACTTAGGAGTCCTCTTGACTACTCCTAACTTTTCACAGACTTAGGAGCTAGTTTTAGCACTAAAATGCTTTGTGAAATACTCTTAGAGCAAAAATTTAGGCTTCCAACATTTAGGACTGACACGCCCATTATTTTTAAGAGTTTCTCCTAAATCGGCAAGTTAGGTGCTACTTTTAGCCTTAAGATGTTTTGTGAATATGGCCCCTGATCTCTTACACACACTGGAAATCATACATGCATTATGTGTGAACAACCAGCTGATCTACTACACCAAAATGAGCTGTAAACAAGAGAAGAACATGATATTTACAGTTACAATGATACAGCAGATCTTTACAGTTCAGTTTAATCGATTGTCAATATCAGTTTCTATTGACATGGGATGCAATTCTGAAATTTCTCAAGGAAAGTGTCTGCTGTGTTTAATCAACAGGACGAGTGTCATAATTCATAATAATCTGTGTACGGTTCACTCTTGATCATTATATGAACATCAGAATAAAAGAAGCTGTTGATTGTGTCTCATCAGCTCCTGTGATTCTGGATCCAAACACGACTCATCCAGAACTTGTCCTGTCTGATGATCTGACCAGTGTGTGGAACAGTGAGAACAGTCAACCTCTTCCTGATAATCCAGAGAGATTCGATGAGTATTCCTGTGTTCTGGGTTCAGAGGGATTTAACTCAGGAACACACTGCTGGGATGTGGAGGTTAAAGAGAGTGAACACTGGAGTCTTGGAGTAACTACAGCATCAAACCAGAGGAAGGGAGATGATTTCTTTAACACTGATGTCTGGAGTGTGCGGTATGATCAGTACGGACGGTCTGAACCGTATAGTACTCCTGTTAAACAAAAGCTTCAGCGTGTGAGAGTTGATCTGGACTATGACAGAGGAACGGTGTCATTCTCTGATCCTGTAACTAACACACATCTACACACATTCACAACAACCTTCACTGACACAGTCTTTCCATTCTTTCGTAATCTTGATGAAATAGCCTGTCTGAGGATTTTACCAGTTAAACTCTAAAAACAGAAAATCACTGATACATAATCTTATCTGCTAATGAATAAAATATACAACCCCAATTCCAGAAAAGTTGGGACATTTTGTAAAATGTTTTCATGAGTTCACTTTTACATATAATTAAATACAGTAAGCGTTATGTGTATTTGGTGTGCTGTCCAGGGGGTGGGCTCCGAGCTCAGAATTTTGGCCTGAACCCAGAGTATTCCCCTGTTTGTGGTAGGAATATTTAGAACTAGAAGTGGGGGAGATGGGAGGGAGGAGGGATGCTGATAAACTATTAAACCAACAGAGGTAAGTCTGCTGTAAATATACCTCTTATCGTTAATTGAGTTGATTAACTGAATGCTCTCCACTTGTGCTAATTAGGTTAATTATCTGAACCTGCTCCTCCTGAACTTTGTTAATAAAACATCATGTAAAATCAAGAATCTGTTATTTGTTAATTCTCTTTAACATTTATTTAACTTACAAAAGTACAACGAAAAAAATGTTATGATCTCATTGGCCAAATTAATTGTATTTTGTAAATATAAACAAATTTTGATTTTGATGGCTGCAACACACTCCAAAACAGTTGGGATAGAGCCATATTTACCACTGTGTCACATCACCTTTCCATTTAATTACAGTTTTTAAATGTTTGGGAATTTGAAAATACTAATTATTGCAGTTTTGCATGTGGAATGTTTTCCCTATCTCGCCTGATACAAGACACCTGCTCAACAGTCTGTGGTCATCGTTGTCTGATTCTTCTTTTCATGATGGGCCATACATTTTCAATAAGAGTCAGATCTGGACTGCAGAAAGGCAGTCAAGCACATCCCTTCTATGGTGTAGTGTGTCTAAGAAAGCACTCTGATGTATCACATGCAGAATGAGGCCTGGCATTGTCTTGTTAACCAGGAAAGATGTCATCTCGATGCCAGTTTATGTCTCTGTACAATCCAAATATATTCCTCCATATCAATAGTACTTTTACACATTTGCAAGTCACAAATGCCGTTTGCACAGATGCACCTTGCATAGAACAGACGTATAGCTTTCTCCTTGCGTAACAGAGATTCGAGTTGCATTTCTTGATGCAGCATCAGACGGTTTTCCAAAGTAATCCCGATGACTAATTTTAACACAATAGCATGTTGGTTTTTCATGCAATTCCATCTGAAGGCTCAAAGGTCACACACATTCAACAGAGGTCTCCTGCCTGGCCCTACACAGACTGAGATTTCTCTGGATTTTCACAATCTTTTCACAATATTATGTATGCTAGATGCTGAAAGACCTAAATTCTTTGCAATCTTGCATTGAAATATGTGATTTTTTAATTGTTTGACAATTTGCTCATGACATTTGGCACAAGGTGGAGAGCCATGACCCTTCTTTTCTCGCAAAGACTGAGAAGCTCCTTTTACACCCAATCACAATACCCTCACCTATTATCAATTCACCTGCTAATTGTGGGCTGTTTCAAAACTGTTTAACTTGGATATTCTGTAACCTTTTCACTATTATTTTGCCTCTGTCCTAAATTTTTTGGAGTGTGTTGTAGCCATCAAAATTTGTTTATATTTACAAAATTAAATTAATTTGGCCAGTGAAAACATTGGACATTTTTTCTTTGTACTTTTGTCAGTTAAATAAAGATTAAAGAGAATTAACAAATCACAGATTCTTAATTTTAATACATTTTATAAAATGTCCCAACCTTTCTGGAATTGGGGTTCTGTGTGTAACTTGTACCATCTTATATATTTAGTATGTGAAAGTCTGAAAGTTGTAAAATGTAACAACATATTCTACAAAATTCCCATTGTACAAATAATGTTGTGTTCCAGGCAACCCGTAACCCGTGTTTTTCCAACCTTCTATCCATGAAAGTGCACTGGAACGGCAGTCAAACCCGTGACTTCCCACCCGTGAACTTGTACTTGATCAATGTACTCCCAGTTTCACAGTCTGACGTCACATAGCCCGCAAAACAACAATGGCAGCCCCTACGGATGCGGTGTTTATGCAAGTGCAAAGTCATAACAGCTTCTCTTGCCTTATGCGCTGTTTTCCTCCTCCATTTCCCTCGAATAAGCAAGGAGTAAGCACCTTTGGCAATAGAAATAATTGTAAATGAGCATAAGCCCCGTATGGTCTGCCATGCTGGTTTGTTTACACTCAGGCATTTTGGCGTGACTTGCCTGGAACGCTACAAAGTCATGTGTCGTGGTTTGAAGTCGTGACTTGCGGGCTCAAAAATCTGCCTGGAATGCAGCATAAGATTCACTGTTGTTATGTCCTAGGACAGGGGTTCCCAAACATATTCCTGAAGGCCCCCCAACACTGCATGTTTTCCATGTCTCCTTAATCAAACACACCTGATTCAGATCATCAGCTCATTAGTCGAGACTCCAAGACCTGAAATGGGTGTGTCAGATAAAGGAGAAATGTGCAGTGCTGGGGTGGCTCCAGGAATGTTTTTGGGATCCCCTGTCCTAGGATGTTTGTTTGTTTAACCTGGTATGTATTGCTTGATTGTTTATATATATGTTGTGTTTTATTTGCATGCATGCTTGGTTTTGTTTTTTGCTCTTTCTCTCTTTCCATCATAAGGCAGTTACCCTGATTGTTATCAGCTGCAGTTAATTAGCTTGTGCCTGAGTTGATTAGATTGTGAAAGGGAAGCAGGGATATAAGCAGTAGTGGAGCCGTGGATTTTGACAATCCCTGTCCCAGTGTCCATACTATCCATCCTAAATAGTATGTGAGTTTACAGTGACAGCTGTGTGTATCTATGCGACAGAGCGTCTGTTAATGACGCAATTTAATGACATGATAGTATATCCCAAAGTTCTGTTGTAATTCTGTTTGTAAAAAAAGTCTCAATGTACAAAAGTTAAAAATAATGATTTATAATTTGTGAACAACTCAGTTTTTACAAAAATGTCAGAACTGTAAGACTGATGCCGGACTGTCTGGACCAAGAGAGGGCTGCTCTCTGAGAAAACAAAGAAAACTAAAATTGAATTCTCACTTGCAAAATTAGCATCCCCATCTGAGACACGATCAGTCGATCATCACACCTCAGTATTGTCTTAATCTACATTTACTTTCCTTCACCCCCCTCTTTCCCCATCTCTCCTCTCCTCTCCTCTCCTCTCCAAAATCTATATTGTTTAATATGAACAATTATCACATAATGCTATATGTTAGTATCATTTGAAATGTTTCAGTGCGACTGGTACAAGGTCTCATCCCCACAGAAGTGAACTAGAAGGTAATAAATGTTTTAGGAGTTTAGAGTTTCTGACACTCAGGATTATGTATCTTTCTGATGTCAGGTATTCATCTTTTACTATTTATTTCTGATAATTTGATATTTTGTATCAATTATCTTTGAATTGATTATGTAATTGGCATGATACACTTACCTGACGAATGAATTGTTACATTTAATTTTATTCTGACTTACTCTGAAATGATTGACTTTAGTTGATCACGATGTATCCTTTGTTATCGCAAACGTACGTACTAGCCTTAACCTCTGGTCATTGCCTCTGCTTTAATTAAGTTGTTATATAGTTATATTATTAGCTATGGTGTCAGATAAAATACTATTGAGGTTCTAGTAAGCATTACCTCACAGGTCTGGCCTTAACCCCTGATTATTGTTTGAGCTTTAACTAAGTTGTTAGTGATTGTAGGGGCTACATGGGTACCTACCGTGGGCCCGCGTAATGAATGCCCGGTGCGAGGACCCTGTGCGACTGAATGAATGAGTACAACAAGAGTAAAGAGTTAAATAGAATAATCAGATGTCTAGATAAATTATCATATAAATGATCAATAATAAATTGGCATTCTAACTTAAATTCAAGGTCATAATAATATGGAGTTAGATAATAGTTTAATTGGAATAAAACTACTTTGCCACACTGAAAAGACAGAACATGCAGGAAACCTTCACCCGCTCTTTTGGAAACCATCATTGGGCCATTTGGGCAACTCCTGAGTGGGATTTCAGGGTCGCCAGAGCCTGCTAAGGCTCCAGACCCGCCATGGCCGTCCACGTCTCCTGACCCTCCATGGCCTACCACGTCTCCTGACCCTCCATGGCCGTCCACGGCTCCTGACCCTTCATGGCCTGCCACGTCTCCTGACCCACCATGGCCGTCCACGGCTCCTGACCCTCCATGGCCATCCACGTCTCCTGACCCTCCATGGCCGTCCACGTCTCCTGACCCTCCATGGCCGTCCACGGCTCCTGACCCTCCATGGCCTGCCACGTCTACAGACCATTCATAGCCTGCCACGTCTCCTGACCCACCATGGCCGTCCACGGCTCCTGACCCTCCATGGCCTGCCACGTCTACAGACCATTCATAGCCTGCCACGTCTCCTGACCCACCATGGCCGTCCACGTCTCCTGACCCACCTGACCCTCCATGGCCTGCCACGTCTACAGACCATCCATAGCCTGCCATGGCTCCTGACCCACCATGGCCGTCCACGGCTCCTGACCCACCATGGCCGTCCACGGCTCCTGACCCTCCATGGCTGCCCTCGGCCTCTGACCCGCCATGGCTGATTTATTAATCCGGGGGATAAATAAGGGCCTTCTGAAGCGAAGTGATGTGTATGTGTAAAAACAAACAAACAAACAAACAAATAAATAAACAAAAAAACATATATACATATTTAAAAAGATATAAAGTAAAATGACTAGCTTCCACCAGACGGGTCAGAACCCTCGGCCCTCGGCCCTGCCTCACTCAAGGTTAGGTCTCCAGGGCACCCACCCCCCCTCCCCGGTTGCTCCATCTACAGCACGAGGCCGCACCTCCCAGGAGGGGGAGGTAATGTCACAGATCCTCCGTGTCCTGGACTCCAACTCCCATCATCCTCCCTGTCTCACACCTGCACAAACTTCAACTCACCATCAGCACAGATTCCCCTCACCTGAAGCACCTCATTACCTCACCCTTATAATGGACTCTCACTCTGCACTCCCTGGTCGGTTATATTGTTTGCTTTATGTTGTGTTGTTATCAGTGTTGGGGAGTAGTTAACTACTTGTAGTGGCGCTACTAGTTTAACTACATTTTTCAGTAGCTTGTATGTAGTTCAGCTACTTTTAAAACAGTGTAGCTTTTCCAGTAGTTAACTACATTTTCCAGCAAGTAGCGGTGTAGCGTGACCAAAAGCTACAAACTACATTCTGTTTTGCGTTCTGACCTATGGTTCTGACGAACCTAATTCATTCATAAAGTAGCACAGCGTCTTCAGATCACAAACTAAAATCGTCCATTACCGCCATCTATTGTTATATAACACATCTTGCGGCTTTATCAGGTCATCAGCAGTTCATCAAGAAGAGATCGCCTGATGATTATGTAAAGGACAAAGCACCCGTCAATTGAACTGAAAACAAAATCGCGATATAGTTTAGTGCGCTTATCACACGGCAAAGGCTGATCTAATAAAATCGGTTGCTCGGAAGAGAAGCGCATGATTCGCTTTATCACTGCATGTGCTGTGAGTTTAACCTGCATTTTTCTGTGTATCCATTTTTCTGTGTAAGTTCCGGTTCGGTTTAACTGCAGGTCCGATTCCAGAATCAAATCATTGAGGGTGCTTCTGAAATAGGCTAAGTGAGGGTGCTATAGTAAAGTGCAGATGTAATGTGTAAACAATGGCTCCACCATAATAAGAATAGCAATGTATAGTGAGACATTTAGGATTTTAAGTCATTTTACAAATAATTGGAATAGAAATGTAGTCTGCATTTACATTTCTTATTATTATTGCATATTATTGTCCCATGTTTTGGTTATGGTAGCAATTTTAACTGTGAATCCTGCATTTATTTGTAGAAATCACTTCTGAAACTGCAGAGTGCAATAGGTGGTCGGTCCTCTCATAGCATGATAAACAAAACTTATATTAAAATTCTGAATGTAGCCTGTTATTTATAAAGCATGCAAAGAGAGTCAGTGTGAGATATAGGCTACATTTGAGTATTATATCTTTTGATATAGTTTACAAAATAAAACGGTACGTTTTGAAATCATAAGTGTAGTGCATTGCTTTGTTTTAAACCCCAAACATCTTACATTCTTCGTTAACAGTTATCCAGTTATTTGTAATAAGCTATGTCATTTAAAAAAAAAATCAAAGTAGTTTCAATGTAGCTAGCTACTTTTTGATAGTAACTTGTAGTGTAGCTAACTACTTTTTCAAAAGGGTAGCTTGACTGTAGTTTAACTACTTTAATTTATGAGTAGCTTGTAGCTTGTCAAACTACAGTTTCAGAGTAGCTTCCCCAACACTGGTTGTTATGTTCTTTTGGTGATTAAACTCCTCAATACGTTGAAGTCCGTGTCTGTGCGATCTCTCCTACACACAACTGTAACAGTCTTATTGGAATAATTTATCTTAAGCTTGGGTATATTTTATTTAACTTGTGTAATTCCTTTTAATTGTCTAATTAAAACATCTACAAATGTATAAAACTGATCAGAGATCAAGTAAAAACCATAGACACTTGTTCAACTGAAAGATTTTAAATGATATATATATTTTTTAAGATTACTTTAGGTTTAGACTAAGATACTATTGTTATGAAAGTGTAATCTCAAATGTCCCACAGGAAGGGGTAGGGGCAGTCTTTTAAAAAGTGGGTAAAAACATTCAGAAATGTATTCTTTGTAATGTATGAAAAGGATTGATATTAATTATTATTAATTAAAAAAAGTTAACTATTTGCACCTGCTTGTATCCTTTTTTCATAGTGTACTTTTTGGGGAATTGTATTGAATCCAATTAGGGTCAATTTGACACGGACCATATTGAGTGTTCCAAGAAATCGAACAGTGCACGAGG
The DNA here is from genome assembly GCF_024489055.1 of Chanodichthys erythropterus. Classification (NCBI taxonomy): domain Eukaryota; kingdom Metazoa; phylum Chordata; class Actinopteri; order Cypriniformes; family Xenocyprididae; genus Chanodichthys; species Chanodichthys erythropterus. The sequence goes on from NC_090223.1 coordinate 17,554,264, forward strand.
GTTAACAACTCAACACTATAAGAACGTTGATTTGTAACATTCTAAGAACATAAAAATGTGCAGTTTCTTAATGTTAATAGAACATAATTTAAACATTAGTATGACTTTACTGAAACAAGCAGAATCACAGAAGGAAATATAAATAACAAGAACACAAACTAGAACTGACTTCCAGAGAGCCTTAGATTAAATCAACTTAAGGAAAAATATAAATAAAATAAAATAAAATAAAATAAAATAAAATAAAATAAAATAAATAAAACACATTAAAAACATTAAAACGTGTTATCTGGGAGGGCACCTTAGCTTGTGTCACTGTACAGTTTCCCCCAAATCATGTGATTTAATGGAAAGTGAAAGTAGATAGGCCTTAGGTCCAGAGCCCAACATCACCACCAGAAACTTCACAATAACTGTGATTTAAAATTAATCAAACTGTTATTTATAACTTTAATAATTATAAATTTAAACAGAGATAAATAAATAATATTTACATATACAGCCATGCCTCATGGCTATTTCTCTAGGTAGACCCATTGATAAAATTTGTTGGAAACACCTGTTCCAGCCCACTCCATAATGGTCTACTTCTTTAATGTCATGTGATGTACTGGAAAACTGCCCCACCCTAAACCTACAGTATGTCATCTGACATTACATTCCGTTGCCTGAAGAGGAATATAATGCAGGGCAACAACTCACTACGTGATAGAGCTTAATGCAGTTAGAATGTCCATAAAACTCAAGATAGTGAGTGCTGTTTTTGTCCCAAATACAGGTGCTGGTCATATAATTAGAATATCATCAAAAAGTTGATTTATTTCACTAATTCAATTCAAAAAGTGAAACTTGTATATTATATTCATTCATTTCACACAGACTGATATATTTCAAATGTTAATTTCTTTTAATTGTGATGATTATAACTGACAACTAAGGAAAATCCCAAATTCAATATCTCAGAAAATTAGAATATTACTTAAGACCAATACAACGAAAAGATTTTAGAAATCTTGGCCAACTGAAAAGTATGAACATGTACAGCACTCAATACTTAGTTGGGGCTCCTTTTGCCTGAATTACTGCATCAATGCGGCATGGCATGGAGTCGATCAGTCTGTGGCACTGCTTAGGTGTTATGAGAGCCCAGTTTGCTCTGATAGTGGCCTTCAGCTCTTCTGCATTGTTGGGTCTGGCATATCACATCGTCCTCTTCACAATACCCCACAGATTTTCTATGGGGTTAAGATCAGGCGAGTTTGCTGGCCAATTAAGAACAGGGATACCATGGTCCTTAAACCAGGTACTGGTAGCTTTGGCACTGTGTGCATGTGCCAAGTCCTGTTGGAAAATGAAATCTGAATTCTGGCTTCTGACGCTGTCTGTTGTTCAAGAGTGGCTTGACACAAGGAATGCGACAGCTGAAACCCATGTCTTACATACGTCTGTGCGTAGTGGTTCTTGAAGCACTGACTTCAGCTGCAGTCCACTCTTTGTGAATCTCCCCACATTTTTGAATGGGTTTTGTTTCACAATCCTCTCCAGGGTGTGGTTATCCCTATTGCTTGTACACTTTTTTTCTACCACATCTTTTCCTTCCATTCGTCTCTCTATTAATGTGCTTGGACACAGAGCTCTGTGAACAGCCAGCCTCTTTTGCAATGACCTTTTGTGTCTTGCCCTCCTTGTGCAAGGTGTCAATGGTCGTCTTTTGGACAACTGTCAAGTCAGCAGTCTTCCCCATGATTGTGTAGCCTACAGAACTAGACTGAGAGACCATTTAAAGGCCTTTGCAGGTGTTTTGAGTTAATTAGCTAATTAGAGTGTAGCACCAGGTGTCTTCAATATTGAACCTTTTCACAATATTCTAATTTTCTGAGATATTGAATTTGGGATTTTCCTTAGGTGTCAGTTATAATCATCAAAATTAAAAGAAATAAACATTTGAAATATATCAGTCTGTGTGTAATGAATGAATATAATATACAAGTTTCACTTTTTGAATGGAATTAGTGAAATCTAATTATTAGTGAAATCTAATTCTAATTATTTGACCAGCACCTGTATATTGTTTGTTTTGTTCAATTTTGCCAATGAAACTATAAAGCAGAACTGTTTGTCTTGATGAACAGTTGAACATAACAAAAGTGATTCAGCGGACCATTCATAAAAGACTTGAAGCGGCGCTACACACAGACCGACGTGTATGACATCAAAACTTGCAGTGATAATGATAGGTTACACTTACAAATTTCTTGTTAACCTCTTGGACATCAATGTCCTCATTTTAAGACACTGTTTTCTTCTTTTTTTTTATGTTTTCTGTTCTGCGCCCCAGACCGCTTCGCTCCTTTGTCCATTTTGGACATGTGACTGTGTAACAGAGCAATGGCTCTTGTCGAAATGGTGAGCGGTTGATATCACTTATTATAATATATTTTTTACTAATTTATAATGCTAAACAAACATTATTTTTCAACAAACATCATTTTTAAATTTATTTTAAACGTTTTATTCAAAAAGATTTTCAAAGAAGTTTTGGCACAATGGCGCCCCCCTCAGTACGGCGCCCCTATGCACTGCATATACCTCATACCCAATTTTTGCGCCACTGAGACCAGGCCACCTTCTTCCATTGCTCCGTGGTCCAGTTCTGATGCTCACGTGTCCATTGTTGGCACTTTCGGCGGTGGACAGGGGTCAGCATGGGCACCCTGACTGATCTGCAGCTATGAAGCTCCATACGCAACAAACTGCAGGAGTGCAGGGCTGGCCCATGCTCTGTTGGTTGAAAATCATCTAGTGTGTACCAGGCCTTTGGCTTATGATGCTTTTGGGAAATGCACCCTGGGCAGTGGATCTGTAGTTCCCAGCATGCTTTGCAAAGGACTGCATTAGGAGAGTAAATTTAGGGATTAAGTGTTATTTTGTATTTTTCAGTAAAGGGAAAAGTTGGTATGGAAGTTTATGTTAATGTTTAATGTTCAGTTATGTTAGAAATTTATAGGAGTTTATAGGTCTATCTATTGACAGTTATGCTTCAGTTAAGGTTTTTTTTTCTCTAGTTGGTGGAATTCAATTAATCAGTAATCTTAAATCATTTATTTTATTTCAACAAAACCAGTAATTGTAGATGGTGATTTTGGGTAACTATTGATCTAGTGGTTGATTATCCAGTGTCTTATTTTTGAACATATGTTTGATTATAGCCCTGTGGGCAGAAGAAGATTTTAAAACTGTGAATAAATGAATTAATCATACAAATAAATGTGCATACTCCAGAAGGGCATCTTTTCTTGTATCACTGTACAGTTTCCCCAAAATCATGTGATTTACTGGAAAGTGAAAGTAGATAGGCCTCCAGAGTCCAACATCACTACTGTTGTCTATAACTTTAATATGTAACACTTTATTTTAGGGTCTTTTAACTAGTTGCTTATTAGCATGCACATTACTAGAATAATGGCTATTTATTAGTACTTATTAAGCTCATATTAATGCTTTATTCTACATTCTTAATCCTACCCAATACCTATACTTAACAACTACCTTACTAACTATTAATAAGCAGTAAATTAGGAATGTATTGAGGGAAAAGTCATAGTTAATAGTTTATATGTGTCCCCTATCCCAAAGTGTTAACCTTTAATATTTAAAAAAATGTAAACAGAGATAAATACATAATATATTCATATACACACATGCCTTATGGGTATTCCCCTAGATAGATCACCAGGAACACTTTTACAAAAACTGTACATAAATAATCATGTACTAATATTTACTTCAGTATGAACTCATGATTAGTGAAGATATGGACTATGTTTGATAGTTAATAATGCATTAATTAACATTTAGGGGTAGACTAAATCAAAGTCTCTATAAGAAAGAATAAGAAATATTGGTAACACTTTATTTTAGGGTCTTATAACTATAGTTGCTTATTAGCATGCACATTACTAGAATATTGGCTATTTATTAGTACTTATAAAGCACATATTAATTCCTTATTCTGCATGACCTTTTTCTACATTCTTAATTCTACCCAATGCCTAAACTTAACAACTACCTAACTATTCATAAGCGGTGAATTAGGAGTTAATTGAGGGAAAGTTGTAATTAATAGTTTATATTTGTTCCCTATTCTAAAGTGCTACCAAAATATTTTGACTGAAGTAAATGTAAACAATTTACTACTGTCATAATTTATTTTAACCTATTGACTCCAGTAGTTTCATCATAAACATTACTGAAAGGCACAGGATTAGTTTGTGACTTACAACAGTTCCTGAGGAATCGATGTAGCGAAATTAGCTCAAAGGGTAAATAATAATAATTATTCATAACTCATTATGATTATTCATTATGATTAATTATGAATACTTGAAACATTTAATCAGATTAACTTGATGTAGCGTACCTGAAAAACATAGTTTATTTAATTTCTATTATTGTATATTTGTCCTATTGTTTGTAATTTGATTCTTTGTTCTCAAAAAATAAAATTACTATACCTATATGATCTATATCATTATCGTACAATAAAATTTCTCATATTGTGTCCTGTATTCCACCATGAGAATGTAGGCTACTAACATGTAGTTAAGGCTGCTGTTATTCATGCATGAATCCTTATGACTCCTGTTAGAAGATAGCTCTTCATTGGTTCACGATTATAGGCCTAGTTAATATCTTCATTAATCATTAGTTCATGTTGAAGTAACTATTGTAACCTAGTGTTAGGCCACATGATTATTGGTGTATACTGTTATTGTAAAATGTTATCAGATCACCCTTTGGCATAATTTGTTGGAAACACCCAGCCCACTCCCAATATGTCTACTTCTTTAATGTCATGTGATGTACTGGAAAACTGTAATTACTGATCCATTCTGATTGGCCGACATGCATCTTACATCATATTAGTACAGGCATTTAATAGGCAAAATAGTGTGACAAAAGAATTTAGCAAAATAATTCAAGAAAGCAAGACACATTATACATTATCTAGCAGAAAATCAGTTTGCCGTTTGGAATCCAGATGTCTTCAGGTTTGTCTTTTTTTGACATTTACATTTATCCATTCAGCAGACGCTTTTAGCAAAGCCCAGACAAAAATGTTTTAGAACATTGCAGAACAGAGCTTATTCTTTATTGTTATAGCATTAGTGACTTTGTGCATAATCGCGCAGGTAGGCGAAATAGAGATTAGACTATAAAACGTTTAACGCTCAAAGATATTGAGATTGATATTTGAAGACCAAATTCAACGTAATAACGGGATAAACTGCATGACAAACTAAAGCATTTTCCACTTATAGACATTAGTTATACCATAGAGTTTTGTGATTTTGGTTGTGGGTTTCTCCCTCGGTAGAAATCATGTTCCCGGGAGGAGAAATGGGAACGCGGGGGCACCACGATGCGACCGCAAAGGGCACTTTCACTTTCGCGATCAAAGGGGCAGAGGCTCAAGTATTAGTGTTGTTTTTTGAGAGTCTTGGTAAATTATAGGGCAGTTAAATGGTATATAAATATATAAATATATAATTTTATATATATATATATATATATATATATATATATATATATATATATATATATATATATATATATATATATATATATATATATAATTTGTATATGCTTAAACAGGTTCAAGTATAAAAGAAACATTTAGTATAAGAATAAGAATAATAATAAACAATATTCAATTAATTGGTTGCGAAAAAAATACAATTTTAAGGTTCCGTCTATGGAAATGTCAATTTTTCTGTCCTTAGCCTTTACAGAAATATTACACTTTAGAGTTACAATTTCTTTACATTTTAAAATGAAACAATATGTTATTTGAACAATTACACCTTCTTGCTTTCTTGAGCCATCTATATGGAAATATTAGTTTTTTTTATTAATTACATAGAATTCCAAAAAGTAGAAAAGTAGACATTTCAATCTTTATATAGATATATTTCTCGTGTCTGTGAGGAAAGAATACGCTGAGTTTCGGTTCATGTTATGTGCTTAAGTTAGCAGAGATGGCAGAACGTACATCCTGTTTCATTATTTTACAAAAGCACAACGTTTTTGTCATGAGTTTGATATTCTCCCTGTTTCTCTTTCTCCTATCATTACTGCTACTTAGACTCAGCCGGTCTCTGTGAAGTCGCTTGTGGGCATTCCTAGTACTGACGCTCTAATGTCATTGGTAGACTGCACGTCTGGCCATATCTATAGAAAATGCAATCACAATTGATATATAAAACTAATAAATCATTCTAATTTGACTAGGAATTAGGTTTAAAATAATTAAAAGTAACATTCTGCTCTTGTAGAGTTTTGTGACTGCAGAGCAGACAAATAATCAATTTTCTTGTCCCTGATAATCAACACAATGCAGAGGAAACTGTAATATGAACTGTAGCAGTGCTAAACTGCTCACAGCATCATATTAACAACACAAAATGTAGCCTATGAATCAAACTCACAAGACTGCCAACAGTTTCTTTTCCACGCATCATATTATATGTATGTACAATCAAATCATATAAACAGTGAAATTACTCCGGAACTACTCCTGTCTGTCTTGCCTGCACTCGAGACGGTGACGTGAGCGCCATAGATTTCCACTTCTATTGGTTGTCGCTTGCGAAATTCACTCCTGATTTGCATAAAGTTGAAATATCTGAACTTTTGTTGCGTCTCCCGTTGCTTGACACGCCTACATTCTGTTGCCAACGGTCACTGTCGCTCTTGTTGCCGAAAGTCGCCAGCGCTCCATTGAAATGAATGGGATCCTGTCGCTTTGTCGCTGCGTGTCGCTGGCGGTGTGAACGGGGCTTTAGTCCCAGTCTTGTCTGTATTGTTTAAGCCCCGGGTATACTTCGGCTGTCCGCGTTCATGCACCGTCCGCATGACGCAATTTTTGCCATGCGGAGGGCTTGCGGCCGGCCGCACACCTCATCCACAGTCCGCGTGCAACAGCGCATGCGCCAGCATGCGCCAGCAGTACAGAAGAGTCCACTAGGTGACAATACGCACAGTATTGAGCACAGTGTTCAGCCATCGAAGAAGAGTGTGAAAAGACCGGTTTAAAAACAACACGCTTGAAAAAAAGAGAAAAACACGACAATGGACGGCGAACTCGACGAGCGTTTGTGCGAAGAGATTAGAAAGTACCCACATTTGTACAATTCATGTTTGAAAGAGTACAAAGACGTGTTTAGGGCGGCAAATTCATGGAGGGAGATAAGCAAAAATAGTGGAAAGGATGAAGCGTTTTGCTGACAGCGATGGAAGAATCTTCTCAGTGCTGCCCTCCGATGTCTGGTAGAGCATAGAAAAAAAAATGTACTGCGCATGTGTTGTACGCGATCATCCGTGCACATCCGTGGTGTAGTATACTTTGAAAGACACGCGGACAGGACTGCGCGTGTGACGCGTCCGGGCGCGGAAAGTGAAGTATACCCGAGGCTTTAGTCGTGCACGTCATACCTGTTCTCTGCCTTGTCTTCCTGCTGCCTGAGATCGCTTGGTCACCTGCCATCTGCGGTGCTGTCTTCTGGTTCGGGACTGCTACCTCTTCACCATGAGCCCTCTGTCAAGCTCGGGACCCTTTTCTTCAGTTAGTTTGTGGACAATTTCCCCAGCTGCGTTCATCCTAAGAGCCAGTGCTCGGCAGACTGCCTGTGTTTCATTATTTATAAATAAATTGTTACTGTTCCTGCCATCGCTTTTGGCTCCTCTGTCCTTCCTGACAGTTTTGCTGTTATTGTGAGTTTACAGAAATAAAAGTGGACCCTTTACTATTTGCATTACTCTCATCTGTATTACCATTAATTAATGTTTTTAATTAAAAAGTATTTTAAGTTAAATTCAAGTGATCGCACCGGAGCCTCCATGTCATGCAGTAAGCATGCTTTCCACACAAAGATGGATATGTGCCTAATAATAGCACACATTTATCTAGGACTAGGCTAACATTAGAGTGAGTGCACTTGTAAAGTTGCTACTACTTACATGTTTCAAGTGATAAGCCATATTTGAGTTGATGAATGATAGGCGAATATTTGTGCCGTTAACGATCTCTCCCTCACAAACTGCATGACTTCGCCACCTCCTGTCTTTATGATCCAGTCAATTTAGGGATTTTTTTCAGTATATCTTGGTCACTGTCACGATCACAGTCGGTTCCTGTTCACTTCGGACTCCATTTCCCATAATCCTCCCTGTCAATCACATGCACTCACTCCACCAATCACCTGTTGCCACATACACTTATGCACACTCCACACTAATCACCACACCCAGCTGATACGCATTACCTGGACTATAAAGGACTCACACACACACCACCTCACCGCGAAGTCTTGATTCCCCCTGTGACAATTCTAAGCGTTTATTATCCTGTCTGCCTGCTTGTTATCGTTCCTGCCTGTTTATCGTTATTGACCCGTTGCTGCCTGTCCTGATCATTGCCTGTTCCTTGACTACGACTCTGCCTGTTCCTCACTGTTCCTGTTTGTTCCTGCTTTGACCCTGCCTGTACGACCACTCTTATTATTAATAAAACGCTGCACTTGGATCCCTGCCTGTGAGTCTCCATTTGTTACAGAAGACTTCGCCCCAACAAGATCCAGCAGCTACCGTGAGTGTTTCTGTCTCATCCAGCATCAGCATGGACCCAGCAATGTGTCTCATCAGCCTTCGCCAAGGTAACTCTAACCTCGAGGATCATATTCAGAACTTTTTGGATATAGCTAACTTATCTGATCTGCCGGACTGTGCCCTCATTGACTTTTTTTGTTATGGGTTAAACGAATCACTGAAGGGCTATTTAATCACCAACGGTCCCCGAGGATCATTCGTTGAACTTCTGGACTTTGCCCTGTTAACTGGTGGTTCACATTTTACTGTGGGTGTCGCGGAGGATTCCGACACCACAGAGAATCACGTAATGGCTGCCGCTCAGGGGAGCACTCACAAAATGGCGGCCACTACTACATCACATCACATCTTCACTGATCGCCCAGAACCATGTCCTGTCTTCGCTGATCACCCAGAGACAAGTCACGTCGCCACTGATCGCCCAGAGCAACGTCACGCCTTCGTTGATCGCCCAGAGCAATGTCACGTCGCCGCTGATCGCCCAGAGCAATGTCATGCCTTCGCAGATCGCCCAGAGCAACGTCACGCCTTCGCTGATCACCCAGAGCAATGTCACGTCGCCACTGATCGCCCAGAGCCACGTCACGTCTCTAGATCAGTCAGAGAACGGCAAGGATTACGTTCCAGTGTGGTTGACCCACCGCTGATTTCAGCGCGAGCGGCTGGCATTCCAAGGTATCAACCAGCCGCTTCGCACTCAAGCCCGGTGGCCGCTTCGTTCTCAAGTCAACTGGCCGCTTCGCTCTCAAGGCCAGTGGCCGCTTCGCACTCAAGCCAGCCGGTCGCTTCGTACTCAAGCCAGCCGGACGCTTCGCACGCAAGTTCGCCGGCGGCAGCGCTCTCAAGCTCGCCGGCGGCAACGCTCTCAAGCTCGCCGGCGGCAACGCTCTCAAGCTCGCCGGCGGCAACGCTCTCAAGCTCGCCGGCTGCAACGCTCTCAAGCTCGCCGGTTGCTATGGACTCATGTTCGCCGGTTGCAACGCACTCAAGCGCCCTGGACGCGATGGACAAAATGGCTGCTTTGCCAGTGCCCACGGGCAAGATGGCCGCCCCTTCGGTGTCTGTGGATGTAGGGGGCGTTCCAGCCATTGAGTCCGCTCCAGAACCCGCTTCAGCCAGTGAGTCTGCTCCTGAACCCGCTCCAACCGGTGAATCATCGACTCGTCCTCGGAAAAAGAGGAGGAGGAGGAGGAAGAAGGCGTCCTCCTCTCCTCAAGACGCCGATGCCCTTCAAGAGGCCGCTGTGGGCCTGGGGACCATTCCAGAGGTCTCTCCTGCTCCGCCCAAGCGTCTCGCCCTGCCGACGCCACCTGAGCTCCTCGCCCTGCCGGCGCCACCTGAGCTCCTCGCCCTGCCAGCGCCATCCACGCTTCTAGCCCTGCCAGCGCCATCCACGCTTCCAGCCCTGCCAGCGCCATCCACGCTTCCAGCCCTGCCAGCGCCACTCAAACACTTTGCCCTGCCGGAGCCACCCAAACTCCTTGCCCTTCGACCCGCTACTTACTCCGTTGATTTCCCCAAGAACTTTTTTGGGGGGGGCAGTATACCTAGGGGTGGGGAGCGTGTGGGTGGGGAGCGTGTGGGTGGGGACCCTGCCCAACCACTGCTGTCATGGCCATTCATGGACTGTAGGCCACTAGGGCCATGTATGGACTCTGACCTGCAGCCGCCTCACCTGCCGTGGCTGCCCAAGCCACCTGACCTGCCGTGGCTACCCAAGCCACCTGACCCGCCTGACCTGCCGTGGTTGCCCGAACCACCTGACCTGCCGTGGCTGCCCGTGCCACCTGACCCACCGTGGAGTTATGGCACTCCTGACCTGCACTGGCCGCCCATAGCTCCTGACCCGCCATGGTTACCCGTGGCGCCTGATCCACCGTGGCTACCCTGGAGCCTGCATTGGAGACCATGGTCCCGCGATAGCTCCAATGCACCCACCCTCCCTCCCTATTCGTGCCTTTTAAGTCGCGAGGACGCGCCTTCCGGAGGGGGGGCGTTATGTCACGATCACAGTCGGTTCCTGTTCACTCCGGACTCCATTTCCCATAATCCTCCCTGTCAATCACATGCACTCACTCCACCAATCACCTGTTGCCACATACACTTATGCACACTCCACACTAATCACCACACCCAGCTGATACGCATTACCTGGACTATAAAGGACTCACACACACACCACCTCACCGCGAAGTCTTGATTCCCCCTGTGACAATTCTAAGCGTTTATTATCCTGTCTGCCTGCTTGTTATCGTTCCTGCCTGTTTATCGTTATTGACCCGTTGCTGCCTGTCCTGATCATTGCCTGTTCCTTGACTACGACTCTGCCTGTTCCTCACTGTTCCTGTTTGTTCCTGCTTTGACCCTGCCTGTACGACCACTCTTATTATTAATAAAACGCTGCACTTGGATCCCTGCCTGTGAGTCTCCATTTGTTACAGTCACATTGTTCTTTTAACCTTTTACGTTTTTGTGCTCCACTATCATACTTTCTTTCTTTTTGTCGCTATGCCGTCTAGCAATAGCAGTGACGTAAATGAAAATGATTGATATGATTTGACCAGCAGCTAATTGGACAGATGTGACCCAAATGTCACATCTATCCAATCACCTGCTTATTATTATTTTTTAATGTTTCTTATGGGCCAATGAGTCTGGCCAATCTGGGGCCCCCTGCACCGGGCGCCTACGCTGCAGCCCAGGCAAGCCTGTGCATTAATCCGCACCTGCATGCATCAGGTCAGAGTTTACTCTTTCACAGTAAATCTGTTGGAGACTAATTATTTTCATTTTTAAAGTTTTAAATATGCTATTATTGTGCACCCATGGGCATGATGGTCTGAAAACAAGGTGTGTTCAGGTGCGTTGTTGGCGCGTTACTACACTATATTGCCAAAAGTATTGGGACACCACTCCAAATCATTTATTTCAGGTGTCTCAATCACTTCTATGGCCACAGGTGTATAAAATCAAGCACCTAGGCATGCAGACTCCTTCTACAAACATTTGTGGAAGAATTTGTCGCTTTCAGGAGCTCAGTGAATTCAAGTGTGGAAACGTGATAGGTTACCACCTGTGCAATAAGTCCTTTTGTGAAATTTCTTCACTATTAAATATTCCACGGTCAACTGTTAGTGGTATCATAACAAAGTGGAAGCCATTGGGAACAACAGCCACTCAGCCACAAAGTGGTAGGCCACGTAAAATCACAGAGTGGGGTCAGCGCATGCTGTGGTGCACAGTGAGCAGAAGTCGCCAACTTTCTGCAGAGTCAATAGCTACAGACCTCCAAACTTTGTGTGGCCTTAAGATTAGCTCAAGAACAGTGTGTAGAGAGCTTCATGGAATGGGTTTCCATGGCTGAGCAGCTGCATCCAAGCCTTACATCACCAAGTTAAATGCAAAGCGTCAGATGCAGTGGTGTAAAGCACGCCGCCACTGGACTCTAGAGCAGTGGAGACGTGTTCTCTGGAGTGACGAATCACAATTTCCTGTCTGGCAATCCGATGGTTGAGTCTGGGTTTGGGGGTTGCCAGGAGAATGGCACTTACCTGACTGTATTGTACCAAGTGTAAAGTTTGGTAGAGGGAGGATTATGGTGTGGGGTTGTTTTTCAGGGGTTTTGCTTGGCCCCTTAGTTCCAGTGAAAGGAACTCTTAATGCTTCAGAATACCAAGACATTTTGGACAAATTCATGCTCCCAACTTTGTGGGAATGGTTTGGGGATGGCCCCTTCCTGTTCCAACATGACTGTGCACCAGTGCACAAAGCAAGGTCCATAAAGACACGGATGAATGAGTTTGGTGTGGAGGAACTTGACTGGCCTGCACAGAATCCTGACCTCAATCCGGTAGAACACCTTTGGGATGAATTAGAGCGGAGACTGTGAGCTTGGCCTTCTTGCCAACATCACTTCTGACCTCACAAATGCACTTCTAGAAGAATGGTCAAAAATTCCCATAAACACACTCCTAAACCTTGGTGAAAGCCTTCCCAGAAGAGTTGAAGCTGTTATAGCTGCAAAGGGTGGGCCAACTCTATATTAAACTCTACGAATTAAGAATGGGATGTCATTAAATTTCATGTGCATGTGAAGGCAGGCATCCCAAAATTTTTGGCAATATAGTGCATTTTGAGGCAACTGAAATAGAATGCGCCATTGACCTACTGAAACCCGGTCTAAAGTCAATATTTGTTTTTTTATTTAAATAGCACGTTAGTAAAATGCATCTATATGTGGGTGCTCAACGCATGTACACTCTGTTTATTACACACACAGGTATGCGCAGCAGCACACAAACATGACAAAAAATTAAAATAAAAGAATTACATTGTAAAAGACTATTATTGTGTGCATTAAGATAAAAATGCTTTGGTGTAATCCAGCTTTTCCCGTAGATGGTCTTATAAATAGTGAATACACCATATAAATAGCGAATACGCCAAGGGAATGGGAGATGAGACTCTGGTTGGTTTATTGCATGTTACACCAAAAACACACCCATGACTCATTAAGAGAATAGAGACAACATTTTCAGATAAAGCATTTTTCCCATCCTTAAACTAACAAAAATGGATTCGGACATGCCCTAAGTGCACTTGTGTCATGTGCTTTAGACCATGTGCTTAGATCGTTAAAATCTTGACTTAAATGTTATTAAAATTGTTTCTAGCAATCTTAAATAGGAAAACTTTACTTACATTTTAATAGGAATGAATGAGGGGAAAAGGAGAGTTAACCTTAACTTTGTTAATTGGAATTATGCAGATAAACCCCGATAAACTACTAAAGTGATCGAATTCCTTAATTATACTGGCTATTAACCTATCAAAATGATCTAAATATAAAATAATGTCATCAGTGTTCAACGAAACCAAAACCAAAACATTGCAGAACTGCCCACATATAGTTCCACTCTTGCCTGTCAAAGGCTTTTTCTGCATCAAGTGAAAAAAAAAACAAAACAAAAAAAAAAAACGCATAAGGACTAGGAAGATAGTCCCTACCATATCCCATATTTCTAAATACAGTTCAAGAGGGAGGCCATCTAGGCCTCGTGACCTGCCCTTCTGGAGGCTTTTTAGTGCTTCATAGAGCTCCTCCAAACTTAACTCTCTGAGGTCTGAAAACGCGCTGGCGCGTTTTGCAGGGTTTTTTTCACATTGCAGCAAAACAGACTTAAAATACTCTGTCATTTTTTGTCATAGAGACATAAGTAATACATCAAAACTATAGAATATCTCCTTTTATTTGTATACACTCAGAGTAAAAACAAAATGTTGTGCTTTTTGTAAAATAAAGAAAACTAACATGATGCGTGATCTCTCGTCTCCCTCTGAACGAAGTCCAATCTAATAGTTCTCAGAAAATGAACTGTAACTTAGTGAATACTACTGACAAAAAATTACACTTATGTCTAAAGAAACGTTGAAATGTCAGGTTTTAAATCATGTAAGTCAAATCGAAAACAAACCTTCTGTGTTTATGTAATCTGTATGAAAAGAGAGCCATGTCAGAAGTCCGTGATTCAGCTCATTACCCACTAATGCGGCCACGCCCACGGAGCCAGTGCTATTCAGAGGCAAATTCAGAGGCAACACATGCATACATCGTCTCAATCGTGTATCTATTGTCTTGAAAAGTGTTTATCTGGATGTAAAAGCCATGGTTAGCGACCTCTGGAAGACATGCAGTTAGTTCCTGTTTTCTTTTCTTCTATAGATGAATTTTAGATGAGTTTTTGTTTCTTTAGCGCCCTCCGGCTGCAGTATGAATTGAAAAACACCATTCATGGAATAGCCTCTTCTTCTTTAGATGAATTTGTGGACTAAAAATGCACAGAGAGCGCCCTCCGGCTGCAGTATGAATTGAAAACACCAGCGCTCATAGAGATAACAATGAATATTAAATAAATATAACTCCTCTGTATAGAAAATTGTCATAATCATATGAGAATCCAATATTTCTCCAAACGTGCATGCTTTTAAACTAAAAGCCTATATTCAGACTCTTTGCATAACAGAAATACATTATATTTTAAAGTATAATATAAAACCATTATTTTATATTGTAATAATATTTTTCTGTATGTTTCATATACCATGATGAGCTTGAGACATCACAGAAGTTTTTTTTCACAGCCTACCTGACTGAAATGCCTCATTAATATGCAAGTCATTTCAGGTCATTACTATGCGATTCTTTTGTCTTCTCAGGTGAGAATGACCCATTATTCATGGTGATTCACGCCTCCACGCATACTGTGTTTCTTGGCAAAAAGTGTCTTACAAAAACTAAATCAATATATTGTTATAAATGAAAGAGTAGTCAGCATAATTTTTACATAATTTTGAAGCAAAAACTCTAGTCTACAACCTCCAATACCCAAAAGTCTTATGAACACAGATTTAATATACTTTTATTGGCCTTATTTCAGTGACTTAAGTTTTTTGTTTTTTCAATAACCATGCATAAACGTTATTCCTTCAAAAACACAAACATGTACATACATGTTCCTCACATATTATGGTAACCTAGTTTGTGCTGAATACAGTGTAATGACACTTGTGTCAATAATATGTTTATGAACAACTGAAAAAAGCACAAATGTCAGGGCATGTCAAAACTTCTCCAGGCCCCAAATCAGCCTCAGACTCCAGAGGGTTAAAGGGGCCTCCAAAGAGTCTTTATCTGTGGGATCTGAGACAGTTCTCTTTGCAAACTGACTCATCAAAATCGGTTTCGGCTTTGTACAGATGTGTGTAAAAACTTTTAAATATGTTGTTAATTATCATTGGATTTTTGGTAACCTGATTATCTGAAGATTTTATTGCGCTGATATATGCCTTAGACCAAAGGTGGGGAACATCCTGGAGGGCCATTGTTCTGCAGAGTTTAGCTCCAGCCCTAAATGAACATACCTGAAGCTAATCAAGGTCTTCAGAATTACCAAAGTTACAGGGTTGGAGCTAAACTCTGCATTGAGCCATCCAAGATCAATGTTCCCACCCCTGCCTTAGACTCACATTCCCTCAGCCAGAGACCAATAAGTGGCTAGGTCTCTCTGATTCAAAATAATATTTTTCTTAGTCCAATGAAAAATAAACTCTATCATTTTTATATTTCAAGGAAGACAATCGTGTAGCTTGTTGATCAGAAAAATTTTGTTTTGTGTAAACTGGCAGGTTTTCGCTTTGGCAAGAGTAGAAGAAAAAGATGTATTGAATCCTCGTATTGCATACTTTGTCAAATTAATGAATGTCTGATGAATTAGTCTTGATGTTTTAAGACGTCAACTAGGAGCCTTGGTCTTTAT
Source organism: Chanodichthys erythropterus (assembly GCF_024489055.1). Lineage (NCBI taxonomy): Eukaryota > Metazoa > Chordata > Actinopteri > Cypriniformes > Xenocyprididae > Chanodichthys > Chanodichthys erythropterus. Next base: position 17,570,247 of record NC_090223.1, read on the forward strand.
GTTGGAAAGGTGAAAATTACATAACACTGTAGAGTGTTCAGACAATAACATTTTATAATTTAATATAGAGATGGAAGTATGTCTATTAGAAAAACCGTGAAGCCCTTAGATGTAGTATTCTGGGTTCTCCATTCTGGGTTCAATCAATCTCCAGATTGATTATATTAAGTTCAGTGTTAAATTTATACAATAACTTAGAAGATGGGTTAGATGTAGTATCAGGGTGAGATTTATCAGTGAAGGATTTAAGACAGCATTAAAATCACAACCCATCACTAAAGGACAGTCAGTCTGCTCAAGTAATATATTGGAAATATTTGTGAAAAATGCACTGTCTGCCTCATTTGGGCATTAAATGGAGACCAGTGCCAACCTGTCATTATGTATTTTACAATGGATAAAAACAATTCTACCCTAATCATCATTCCCGGTGTGTTCAATAGTTAAATTTAACTTCCTATTGATTAGGATAAGCACCCCCTTAGTTTTATTAAGAGCACAAGAGAAGGCTGCCAGTTTATAATACTTGTTTTAAAAACATGCCACATCACATTGTTTTAAATGGGACTCTTGTATCAGGGCACAGGAAATCGATTTATGGTGCAAATATTCTAATATATGGGTATGTTTAAAAGGACAATTTTGGCCTTTCACATTCAGTGATAAGATATTCAGAATGTTGTATTTCTTACTTCCTTCGATTAATAACCAACTATGTAATAACATATCTCCAATGAAAGCTGATCAATAAACAGCCCTTACCTGCAGAATGTCCGGGGTAGATGATAAAACCAGTCGATCAGTAATTCCTAAAGAAGGTCCAGCCACACTCAGTTTGGATTCGAAATTGAAGCTCGTAAGGAATTAATATATATCTTATATATGGTATTTATATTCAGGTTTCAGATAAAAGGTTTATATAAAAAGAATTCACTCTGAGACTTGTTTAAAAAGAGTTTACAAATTACCAATTATATTGGTATCTTTTAATGACAAAGTTCAGAATAAAAATCTTCACATAAACAGAGGAGTTATGTCTTCACCAAACGGCGCACTTCTGGTTCCACACTTTATAATCATCATAAAGAGGAGGACCTTAATCGTCCCCTTATTTGGTATAAGAAAAGAAAACATACATTGTAAAAGGAAAATAGAAAAACTAGGCTATAGTAAAGATACACACATATGCCCCACAGTTTCCTGTTAACCTTTATAATCCTACAGTAAGCATAAGTAAAAGGTATAGATAACACCTTTCTTCTGCATTCAGCCATTAGCGGTTTTCACACCTTCTCAATCTTCAAAGCATGGAATATATATTGGTTGAAACAGGTGCAACGCATAGCATAGCGAGTGACCTTTATTCTACTAAACGGATAACCTTTTCAACATACGCATGGCCCCAATTTCCAAAACCACAAAAGGAAAACATTTGTTCACTTAGTCAGTCACAGGAGAATTTGCAGGCGCATTATTGGTAGATAATTTTGCTATTTCTCCAGTGAGCTGAACTAAATCATCATGAAAGTTTTCAAAGCAAAAGATTTTTTAATCAAAGAAATTAGTTTCACATTGATTCTTCACATTGTTGTGTAGGCATTCAAATCATTTCCTTGGCTGCAGAGCTGAGACATGCCCCCAAAAGACCAACTGAGCCATAAACATACTGATTGAACCTACTCTCAATTAGCCCAGAAAGAGAAAGGGAAAAAAACAAACAAACAAACAAACAAAAACATAATTTACTAGGCAGCAGATGAGCGTACAGGACAAGGGCAAGATTCCAAAAAGAAATTAACAAATGTCCATGGCCACTTTGTTATTGACCTCTTCAGGGAAGTTAGGATTACCACAAACCTCATCGTTAATTTCCCCTCATTGAGCTGAAGGGATGGAGATGGTAGTCGTTGCCTTCCAGCTGCTTTGTAGAGTTGCAGAATACATCTTCTGTGACAGTGAACTGACAAAATCCTCTGCTTTTTGAGGAGAGTCGAACATCATCTGCTCACCTTTGTGCCGTAGTTTAATTGCTGCAGGATAGGTAAGGAAGGGCTGGAGACACATCAATGAAATGTATTTTAACAATGATCAACTGTAAATTAAGTTCACAGCAAGCTAACTGTTGGAAAACAGTCATATATTAGCAAACCTGCTTCCAGTAGTTTACTGTAAAATTACTGTGAAGTCACATTGAACTTAATAGAAAATAAATGTGTAAATGTTGAACTGAAGTGTTATTTTTTGTTTTTACAGACACACATGGTGATATAGGGGATCTGTTTGTGTTTAATGTTCTTTTATGGCAGAATTGAAAGGGTTTCTGTTGTCTGAATTTTGTGAGATTACCATTGGGCTGGAGAGTAGAGCCTGTGCTTCAGTCCAGCAGAATAACAAGAAACACTGATGTTATGCTGCATGTTGCTTTCTATAAAACTGTGCACTGTAAAACCTTGCAGTGTTAAGTAAGTAATTAATAGCTTCACCTGCTTCACCCAAGTTCTGTTGTTTTTACAGTCTGGCAGCACAGCTGCACTAAATTAAAACTCACTACTTAATTCAAAACTTAATTCACTTCTTTTTTCATAAACTGACTGCCATACAATGGCCAATTGTCATTTTTAACTAATATGGTGTGCTAATAATGTGAGTATATTAAAACTGTGAACTTATGTCATTTCAATTGATTAAGAAAAATTCTTAAAGTACCAAATCAAAGAACATCTATTTAACTTGTTAATTAGCAAACAGCTTATCACTACATCAGCAATTCTGCATGACCATATTCTACATACCTTAATCCTACCCAATACCTAAACTTAAATGCTACAACATACTTACTACTTACTAACTATCAATAAGCAGTAAATCAGGAGTTTATTGAGGCAAAAGGCATAGTTAATTGTGAATATGCATACTGTAAGCTAAAGAAGAAGACCTGAGTCATCAAATAATGATAATTTAGCATCAAGCAACATCCCAGACAGCAAAATAGTGTGGCCCAGGATCTGGACAGACACTATGTTGTTGCCAGGGTAAGAAGTCAATCAAATTAGGAAAACATCAATATCTTATTCATAACAATATTTTAAGATGTTTTTCTGTGATGAAAAAAGTTTTCTTATTCCTATATTTATTGCAGGAGCAGACACAGCTATGGCAACATCTGCAAATGCAGCAGCAGGGGAAGAAAGGGCAAGTCTACAATCACCACTACCTGCAAAAACATGGAAACAAACACCAATAAAATTAACAGTAATAATGGCACTGACAGTTGCAGCAGTTGCAATAGTAGTAAGAACAGGAACAGGAACAACAGCAGTAACAGTTGCAGGAGCAGTTACAGGAGCAACAGCAGCAGCAGGACTATGCATTTTAAGATTACTATGGGAAGCAGAAGAAAGAGCAGTAGTAGCAGTAGTGGGATCAGCAGCAATAGCAGCTGTAGCAGGAGGCGTAGTAGGAACAGCAGCAGCAATATTGCAATCATTAGTAGGAGCACAATCGCAAAGAGGATCAGCAGTAACTGGAGCGATGGCAGGAGTAGTAGTAATAGTAATAGCAAGATCACAGTTACAATGGGCAATAAATATAACACAGTGGGCGACAGATAAAGTAAAGTGGGTGGTAGTTCTTGTAAAAAAAGTAAAAGCAGTAGTACAATGGGGTATAGAAGCAGCAAAAGTAGCATTAGCTGCTGCAACAGTAATCAGAAGATCTGGATTAGCAGCAACAGCGGTATGTAAAGGATCACAGGCAGGATTAGGAGCATCAGCAGCATCGGGATCAGTAGAAACAGGATCAGGAGCAGCAGGATCAGTAGAAACAGGATCAGGAGCAGCAGGATCAGTAGAAACAGGATCAGGAGCAGCAGGATCAGTAGGAACAGGATCAGTAGAAACAGGATCAGGAGCAACAGGATTAGGAGCAGCAGGATCAGTAGAAACAGGATCAGGAGCAGCAGGATCAGTAGAAACAGGATCAGGAGCAACAGGATCAGTAGAAACAGGATCAGGAGCAACAGGATCAGTAGAAACAGGATCAGGAGCAGCAGGATCAGTAGAAACAGGATCAGGAACAACAGACTCAGTAGAAACAGGATCAGGAGCAGCAGGATCAGTAGAAACAGAATCAGTAGCAGCAGGATCAGTAGGAACAGGATCAGTAGAAACAGGATCAGGAGCAGGAATTAATGGATTACAGCAGGAAGGACAATCACAGACACAAGCAACAGTGATGGTAAGATATTTTGGATTAACTGCTATATTGATTATGACCAGTGCTGGGCACCTTACTTTAAAAAAGTAATTAGTTATAGTTACTAGTTACTTCTCACAAATAATAACGGAGCTAGTAACTGAGTTACATCATTAGAAAAGTAACTAATTACCAGGGAAAGTAACTATTGCATTACTTTAAAAAAAAGTCAAATAACTTGAATGCCCCAAATAATAAATATAAGTCTAAGAATAAATTATTCTTGATCCGACTCGTGACTCATGATCCGCTCTTGCTTATGAAATTTCTCTGTGCTGTACAATACGTGTTGCCATTAAAGAAAATGTAGTTTCATATTTATCTTTAAATAGTCCTATGTTATGTTTTAAATTCATTGACTTGATTATGAAAGGTGAACAGCATGAGTAAGATGCATCATAAGATGTGCAATATATCGGGAGGCATGGAGTGGAGACATGATTTTAAATACTTCATTAAGTTTTGTTTCATAGAAAGCCTTTCTTTAAAGTGAATTTCGTTTTGTAAAAATTGTATCTTAATTTTAATCAATGTTTCATCAACCAATTGCTGTTACGAAGTGAGACTCAGGCAGGGGATCCAAGTGCAGCGTTTTATTAAATGTAAGCGTGGTCGTACAGGCAGGGTAAATCAGGAGCAAACAGGTACAGCAGAGGGTAGACAGAATCGTAATCCAGGTACAGGCAGAGGTCGGGACTGGCAGATATCACTCACAGGTCGGTACACAAAGCAAGGGTCAGGACAGGCAGCAATGGGTCGATAACGGGTAGCAGGCAGGAACAGTAACAACAGACAGACAGGGTATAAATGCTCGGAATTGTAACACAAGTGAAAACAAGACTTCGCGATTAGATGGTGTGAGTGAGAGTCCTTTTATAGTCCAGGTAACAAGCAGCAGCTGGGTGTGGTGATTAGTGAGGAGTGTGTGCATGGCTGTATCTGGCAACAGGTGATTGGTGTGGAGTGAACATGTGACTGACAGGGAGAATTGTGGGAAGTGTAGTCCGGGGAGTGACAGGAACAGACGGTGATCGTTACATAACGCCCCCCTCCCGGAAGGCGCATCCTCGCGACGTAGATGACACCAATAGGGAGGGGGGTGGGTGCATTGGAGCTCTAGTAGCGGACAGGAACGGAGTCTCCAATGCAGGTTCCAGGGCCGCCATGGCGGGTCAGGTGCTACGGGCAGCCATGGCGGGTCAGGTGCCACGGGCAGCCATGGTGAGTCCGGAGTGTCAGAAGGCCACGGGGGATCAGGTGGCTTGGGTAACCTCGGCAGGTCAGGTGACTTGAGCAACCACGGCAGGTCAGGCGGGTCAGGTGGCTCGGGCAGCCACAGCAGGTCAGGTGGTTTGGGTAACCACGGCAGGTCAGGTGGTTTGGTAACCACGGCAGGTCAGGTGGTTTTGGTAACCACGGCAGGTCAGGTGGCTCAGGTAACCATGGCAGGTTAGGGTCCATAAACGGCCATAATTGTTCAAAGGCCAATGACGGCAGTGGCCAAGCTCCCCACCCTCAGGTATACTGCCCCCCCCCAAAAAAGTTCTTGGGGATTTCAGCGGGGTCTGTTGCGCCCTCGTGGGCAAGGAGTTCGGGTGGTTCCGGCAGGGCCAGGCGTTCGGGTGGTGCCGGCAGGGCAAGATGCCTGGGCGGCGCTTGCAGGGCTAGGAGCTTGGATGGCGCTGGCAGGGCTAGGAGCTCAGGTGGCGCCGGCAGGGCCAGGAGCTTGGGTGGTGCTGGCAGGGCAAGGAGTTCAGATTGTGCTGGCAAGGCAAGGAATTCAGGTGGCACCGGCAGAGCGAGAAGCGCAGGTGACGCTGGCAGGGTGAGAAGCGCAGGTGGCGCCGGCAGGGCAAGAAGTGCAGGTGGTGTAGGAGACACCTCTGGAGTGGTCTCCAGACCCCCAGCGGCCTCTTGAAAGGCTTCTGAGCCTAGCTGAGTGGAAGAAGCCTTCTTCCTCCTCCTCCTCCTCTTCCGAGGGTGAGGCGACGATTCACCAGTTGGAGCGGGTTCAGAAGCAGACTCACTGGCTGAGGCGGGTTCTGGAGCGGACTCAATGGCTGGATCGCCCCCTACATCCTTAAGCAACGAAGGGGCGGCCATCTTGCTTGTGTGCGGGATGATGAGAGTCAGTAGTCAGATTATGACATTTACAAATAATCTTTAAAATGATTTAATTCCAAAATAAATCCTGAGTCTTTAAGTTGTAGTTTGTGGGACATTTCAAATAGAGAACAAGAAGAGTAATACATAAACACACTCTAAACAACTAGTTTACTTTCCATAGTCCTTATTTACGTTTGCGCATTGCTGCCACATACATAATACTTTTTCCACTCAATTGTGTCATAATAAAGAGATATTATGCTATTAAAATGACATATTTTCTCGTAAAAATGAGATATGATGTTAAAATGACATATTTTCTCGTAAAAAACGAGATATGTTGTTAAAACGACATCTTTTTCTTGTTAAAATGACATACTTCCTCATAATAACGAGATATGTCATTAAAACGACATATTTTGTACAAGATGTGCATGTTTACCTTTATCTGATCTATAATAGAGAATTTATAGCCTAAATCAGTGCCTTTATCACACTTCCGCGCTCGAAAAGCAAGCAAATATAGTGTAAAATACATGGATGAGCGAGTACAGCATTATCTGTATCTGTATCTGTATCTGTTAACCATATGAATTATCTGTATCTGTACTCTGAGTGGGTTGGGCCTAACCTGGAAGTGGGCGAGGCTTGTCTTGAAATGGGCGGGGCTTTAACCGGTATGTTATTTTAAGCATGCAATTAATATGGGTTGATCAGAAATTGTTATATTTATTGCTGATTAGAAAAATATTTACAGGACAGCACCAGGATTGAGCTTCAGATCAATGGTTTTGATCACGATAGCAAACAAACTATAGTACAGAACAAGTTTTGCTTGCAAAAAACTTGCTTACAAGTTTTTTACTTTACGCACTCAGTGCGTAAAGTAAAAAAAAAAACTGGTTAGAGCCAGCTGATGGTTAAAAAGAAAAAACTTAGATGACTGGCAGAGAGAGGAAGAGAGAGAGAGTGTGTGTAGCTTAATTAATTTGTAATATTTATAACACTAACTTTAACTTACTACCTTTATTTTTTTTATGAAATAAAGTGTCAGACACTCAGTGTGTGAAGTAAAAAAAACTGGTTAGAGCCAGCTGACTTTAAAAAAAAACAACTCTGATGACCGGCAGAGAGAGAGAGAGAGAGAGAGAGAGAGTGTGTGTGTGTATGTGTGAGTGTGTAGCTTAATAATTAATTTGTAATATTTATAACACTAGCTTACTACCTTTATGTTTTTATGAAATACAGCAAAAACATGTCAGACACTCAGTGTCTGGTTACTGGTTAGAGACAGCTGAAGGTTTAAAAAAGAAAAAAAATCTCCGACAGGCAGAGACACAATGCGAGTCGCATTCTACCAAGCAAGCACCACGTCTGAACGAACCCACGTTTACCAGAACTCTACTGGTTAGTAAGTACTAGGGGTGCAACGGTTCAAATTGCTCACGGTTCAGTTCGTATCACGGTTTTAGGGTTACGGTTTCGGTACGGTTCGGTATGTGCTATGTTTAGGGAAAATAGGACTACTGTCAAATAAAAATAAAGAAAAATATAGCTGCAAGCAGCAATTCGGGGCCAAGCCCCAGAAGGGGCAGTAGCGCAATACGGAGCAGGAAGAGCAAAAACAGCAGAAATTGAATGTACATGCAAAACAGCTGGTTCAGAAAGACAGGTGGAAATGAAATGAAAATCAATAGAAGTTCAGAGAATGAACACGGAATGAACTAAAAACACTTGTATCTCATTGAAGAGGAATAAAGATTAGTACAATGCTTATTTGGATAAAAAAAAGGTATCAAAATGACTTATTACACACAATTGTATAAAGGCACCCCACACGGGATTCGAACCCACAACCTCCGGGTCCAATGTCCATTTCTCATCTCATTGCACCACTGTGCAAGTGAATGATTGGCACACCTGCCGAAGTTCATTAGTTCATGTGAAAATGGACTCAAAATGAAGAATTTTTACAAAACTGTGCTGAATGTTATATTTAATAACTACTTTAGATCATTCTGCAGCTCATCATGCTGTAGCGCAATACAAAGCAGGAAGAGGAAAAACAGCAGAAAATGAACAAACATGAAACAGCTGGTTCAGAATTACGGGCGAGAATGAACTCAGAATGTACAGAAGCTTAGATGAAAATGAACACAGCATGAAACAAAAAGCATTTATTTCTAATCTAAGAGGCAATAAAGGAATCAAAACACACAGTTTCATAAAACCGCTCCACCTGGGATTCGAACCCAATATCTTGGGGGTACAGAGCTCTTCAGGTAACTGGCTTTACACATTGAGCTACTTGAGGATGCACATTCAATAGTCTGTAGAAGAGAACTTTTAGTGTAAGAAATAATTTACAAAAAAGCATTACTTAACATGCTAACCATATTAGCATGCTAAGCTAACTTAATGCTAATGAAGCTCATGGTTAACTTGATAGCTGAAGAGCCACATTAAAGAGAATGACAACTGGTTAGCATGCTAAGCAATTAACTAGCATAAGACAACAAACACAAGCAAGGTCACATTCAGAGATGAATATCTCGGGAATGGTAGCGAATATCAAAAATCTGTTCAGTCATTTCTGTGCGGCTCGGTCCAAAGATCATCTGAGCTGATTTTGGACAAAATTGAGCAAAATTTGTGGGAGGATTAGCGAAAAAACTGTTTTTGATTTACTTCAATATGGCAGACAGGTACATTTAAGGAAAATGACAAATTACACATTGTCGGAATCGGCATAAGCCAGGTAATAAAATGACATAAAGCAGACAAACTTTGGATAATGTTTTCAAAAGTTATAAGCAATTTTGCAAAAATCATTATATCTGTGGAACACTAGGTGGCGCTGTGCTGAAACTTCTCATGTACCTTCAGGACCCTCTGATGGTCATATGTACCAAATTTTGTGATGATATGTCAAATTGTTTAAAAGTTATTGCAATTTATGACAAAATTTAAAAATGGCGGACACGTGGTTCATCCGATGTTGACAAATTCGATATCCTTGGATTCGGCATGGCACAGGGAATCCATAGACAGTTTTCTGACAAACTGTTCAAAAGTTATTGGCCAAAATAGCCATTTTTCATATCTCATGACCTGTAGGTGGTGCTGTTCCCAAATTTGGCATGGAACCTCAGCTCATGGTCTTGATCAATTGTACCAATTTTTGTTTCGATTGCTCAAAGTTTGGCCGAGATACAGCCTCTATAGACTATAGACTGGATAAAATTGGACAAATTTTGAAGGAGGAGTAGCGAAAAAATGGAATACTGTACTTTTCAAAATGGCTGCTACTGTAATGGGCAGAGACTTAATGTAAGAAGTTGAATAGCATCAGCATGAAGAGACGAATCAGATGTACTAAATTGTATTTTTCTAGAGGAAATGGTTCAAAAGTTATAACCTTTAGAATGTTGAATTTTTGAACTGGTGGTGGCGCTATTGAGTTGGCCCTAGAGACTCCAAAATTGGTCAGATTTCTAGACATGACCATCTCTACAAGTGTGCCAAATTTCATCATTTTCTCATGTTCCGTTGATAGGGCTGCCATAGACTCCCATTCGGGAGGAATAATAATAATAATAATAATAATAATAAAAAATATAGTTATTTCAAATCTGACTTTTAATTATTCTGTTTGCAATGTAAGCATAGACTATTAAAAAAATGACCAGAAGCTGACATTAAAATTAACACAGCTTGAACAAAAATAGATTTATTTCTAATCAGAAGAAAGTCTAGTACAATACTTACTGGGATAATAAAGGAATTGAAATGACATGGTACAAACATTTTTAATAGATGCCCTACAACGGACTCAAACTCAGTCTATGGATCTGAAGACTGACTCAAATCATTGCACCACTGGGCAGACACTTACATACACCTGCCAAACTTTAGTAGTCTATGTAAGAATGAACTTACATACAATGAACAGTGCATTTTTAAATGAAGTCAAAAAAGCAGAAATGAAAATAACATGAAAAACAGCTGGTTCAGAATTACAGGCGAGAATAAACTCAGAATGTAGAGAAGTTTAAATAAAAATGAACACAGCGTAAATGAAAACACATTTCTAATCCAAAAGGAATAAAGATCAATACAATGGTGACCAAGATAAAGGAATCATTTCATAAAACTGCTCCACCATGGATACAAACCCACAACCTTTCAATAAGGCACTCATCAGGCATCTGGCTTTACAAGTTGAGCTACTAGAGCACACACATTCAATATGCTGAACTTTTAGTGTGAGAAAGAAAATACAAAAAAGTATTACTTGGCATGATAACCAGATTAACATGCTAAGCTAACTTCAAGCTAATGAAGCTTATGGTTAACATGATAGCTGAAGAGCCATATTACAAGGAATGACAGCTGGTTAGCATGCTAAGCTATTTAACATAAGACAACAAACTCAAGCAAGGACACATTCAGAGACAAATATCCTGGGAACAGTAGCAAATATCAAAAATTAAATTACCATCATTATAAGTGTACCAAATTTGATAATTTTCCTACTTATGGTACATTGACTACCATTTGGGGGGAAGAAGAATAACTATGAATTTGGACATAAATAAATTGCATGTGATAGCTTCAGATTAGACCAGTTTTAGGCACAATGCCTAAAACGGACACAGAGCATTCAGGATCCATGGTGTAACACTAATCAGCCATGCATGTTCATCAGTCTTCTAAGCAGAGGTTTCAGTGTGAGAAAGAGTTCACAGAAAAACAATTAACCTGATGACTGAAGACCACATTAGAAAGTATAGCAATAGTTTAGCATGCTGAGCAATTACTGTGCTAAGCTAACTACCATAAGACATCAAACACAAGCAAGATCCCATTCAGAGATGAATATCTTGGGAACGGTAGCGAATATTAAAAATCTGTTCACTCATTTCTATGTGCTCGGTCAAAAGATCATCTGAGCCGCTTAAATTTGAACCCATGACACAGGATTCAAACCCATGACCGCTGGTCCAGTGTCCATTTCTAATCTCATTGCACCACTGTGCAGGTGAATGTTTACACAACTGCCGAAGTTCAGTAGTTCATGTGAGAATGAACTCAAAATGAAGAATTTTTATAAAACTGCACTGAATGTTATATTTAATAACTTTAGTTTAGATCATTCTGCAGCTCATCATGCTGTAGTGCAATACAGAGCAGGAAGAGGAAAAACAGCAGAAAATGAACAAACATGAAACAGCTGGTTCAGAATTACGGGCAAGAATGAACTCAGAATGTACATAAGCTTAGATGAAAATGAACACAGCATGAAACAAAAAGCATTTATTTCTAATCCAAGAGGCAGTAAAGGAATCAAAACACACTATTTTATAAAACCGCTCCACCTGGGATTCGAACCCACTAACTTCAGATACAGGGCTCTTCAGACAACTGGCTTTACACATTGAGCTACTTGAGGATGCACATTCAACAGACTGTGGAAGAAACCTTTTAGTCTAACAAAGAATTCACAAAAAAAGCATTACTTAGCATGCTAACCATATTAGCATGCTAAGCTAACTTAATGCTAATGAAGCTCATGGTTAACTTGATAACTGAAGAGCCACATTAAAGAGAATGACAACTGGTTAGCATGCTAAGCAATTAGCATGCTAAGCTAACTAGCATAAGACAACAAACACAAGCAAGGTCACATTCAGAGATGAATATCTTGGGAATGGTAGCGAATATCAAAAATCCATTCAGTCATTTCTGTGCGGCTCGGTCCAAAGATCACCTGAGCTGATTTTGGACAAAATTGGACAAAAATTGTAGGAGGAGTAGCGAAAAAACTGTTTTCCATTTATTTCAATATGGCGGACAGGTACATTTAAGGAAAATGACAAATGACACATCGTCGGAATCGGCATAAGCCAGGGAATAAAATGACATAAAGCATACACATTTTGGAAAGTGTATTCAAAAGTTATAAGTGGTTTTGCAATAATCATTACATCTGTGGAACAGTAGGTGGCGCTGTGTTGAAACTTCTCAGGTACCTTCAGGACCTTCTAAAGGTCATACATACCAATTTGTGTGAAGATATGTCAAATTGTTTAAAAGTTATTGCAATTTATGACAAAATTCAAAATGGCGGACACGTGGTTCATCCGATGTTGACGAATTCGATATCCTCGGATTCGGCATGGCACAGGGAATCCATAGACACCAAGATCTTGATTTTCTAATAAAGTGTTCAAAAGTTATTGGCCAAAATAGCCATTTTTCAGATCTCATGACCTGTAGGTGGCGCTGTTCCCAAATTTGGCATGGAACCTCAGATCATGGTCTTGATCAAGTGTACCAATTTTAGTTTTGATTGCTCAAAGTTTGGCCGAGATACAGCCTCTATAGCAATTTCGGGTCAACCTCGTTAACTTCGTGACATCATAACTTTTGAACAAAGATGAATAAAAAAAATCTGTTCAGTCATTTCTGTGCGGCTCAGACCAAAGATCACCTGATCAAAGTCTGGACAAAATTGGACAAATTTTGAAGGAGGAGAAGCGAAAAAAACAAATACTGTACTTTTCAAAATGGCCGCTACTGTAATGGGTGGAGACTTAATGTAAGAAGTTGAATAGCATCAGCATGAAGAGACGAATCAGATGAACTAAATTTAATTTTTCTATGACAAACAGTTCAAATGTTAAAACCGTTAGAATGTTTAAATTTTGAACTGGTGGTGGCGCTATAGAGTTGGTTCTAGAGACTCCAAATTTGGTCCAATCACTATTCATGAGCATCTCTACAACTGTGCCAAATTTCATCATTTTCTCATGTTCCGTTGATAGGGCTGCCATAGACTCCCATTCGGGAGGAAGAATAATAATAATAAAAGGGAAAACGTACAATTACAATAGGGGCTACAGCCCCTTCGGGGCTTGGCCCCTAAAAAGGGAAAACGTACAATTACAATAGGGGCTACAGCCCCTTCGGGGCTTGGCCCCTAATAAGAACAAACAATCAAACTACAAGCAACATCACAAATTGTACAATAAAGCAAAATAAAATAAAATAAACAGTGCTTTTCAGGTTTTTCAGGTATCTAACTGTAGTTTTCAGGTACAGAAAATGGATAAATTAATCAAATATAAAATAACACTGCATATTATCTTTACTGTATAAAATAAATAAAGATTAATCATTATTGAAGTTACAAAAACTATTCAGTCAAGAGCAGTGAGTGATTTCTTTATTATTTGTTGTTTGATTTAACATTAGGAATAGCAGGAATAGTTTTTTTCCCTTTAAGACATACACGATCCATTACTGTTACACATGCGCTGTCTTTCTCGACTAATATACGTTCACTTAAGACATAACCGACTATGTTTGCTAGGATACTCGCCAAGACAGGCATGTTGACATCACTTTTGTATAAATTTGTCCGCTGAAGCGCAAGACTTGAAAGAGAAAGTATTTGCGCGCTGACTGAAATAAGCGTGTGTGCACTCAATCTTCACAGCGCGCGCGAGTTCTCTTTCGCGTCTTGATGTTGAAGGTTTAAATCAGCAAGGCTTAAATGAGTTTAGTTTAAGCACAGATAGCAACGTGTGCTGTTCAGGTCTCACCTGCGCTCGCGCGCTAATCAACACCCGGGTGATGACGGCGTAAATGACGACATTAGAGCATATATACGGCACTCGCAGGCCCGGATTAAGAACACATTGGGCCCTGGGGCTACAGCAACACCAAGGGCCCCCTTTCATCTGATTGCCATGCCACAGTGTCTTGTACCACAAGAATTTTTTTTTATTGTTATTATTTTTATATTTTTACAAATCTCATTTTATCAAATCATTTTATATAAGCACAAGCACACTAAATATTCAATGCTATTTAACACATTAAAAACTAATGCATTAACTCCAGATATGAACTCCAAACAAACAGGTTGCCAAAAGCAGCAAAAACATTTGTCATACTTCAGTCATACTTCCTCAATGATTACTTTACCATGAATATTTTAAAGAGATAGTTCACCCAAAAATGAAAATTGTCATTACTTACATGTTACTACTTCCATAGTAGGAAAAAAGTCAGTGGGTGCCGTCAACTGTCTGGTTACCAACCTTCTTTAAAATATTTTCTTTTGTGTTTAACAGAAGAAAGAAACTCATTCAGGTTTAAAACAACTTGAAAGTGATTATGTGATGACAGGATTTTAATTTTTGGGTGAACTATCCCTTTAAGGACAAGGGTCCACATACTAACTATTAGGATGCTGTCACTTTAAGACCTGCACGCGTCCGATTTTCTCAACTCACTTCAGACATAACCAACTGTGTTTATGTAAACCTTTTGTGTATTTGACAGTATTATAGTATTAGTATTATATAATATTATCAGATGCGAAAGATTAAGTTCAGTAGTCAGGTGCTGTTTGACAGGCTTAAAGGTGCCCTAGATTCAAAAATTGAATTTATCTCGGCATAGTTGAATAACAAGAGTTCAGTGCATGGAAATGACATACAGTGAGTCTCAAACTCCATTGTTTCCTCCTTCTTATGTAAATCTCATTTGTTTAAAAGACCTCCGAAGAACAGGCGAATCTCAACATAACACTGACTGTTACGTAACATTCGGGATCATTAATATGTACGCCCCCAATATTTGCATATGCCAGCCCATGTTCAAGACATTAGACAAGGGCAGCCAGTATTAACGTCTGGATCTGTGCACAGCTGAATCATCAGACTAGGTAAGCAAGCAAGAACAATAGTGAAAAATGGCAGATGGATCAATAATAACTGACATGATCCATGATAACATGATATTTTTAGTGATATTTGTAAATTGTCTTTCTAAATGTTTCGTTAGCATGTTGCTAATGTACTGTTAAATGTGGTTAAAGTTACCATCGTTTATTACTGTATTCACGGAGACAAGAGCCGTCGCTATTTTCATTTTTAAACACCTGCAGTCTGTATAATTCATAAACACAAATTCTTTATAAATCTCTCCAACAGTGTGTAATGTTAGCTGTAGCCACGGAGCACCATCAAACTCATTCAGAATCAAATATAAACATCCAAATAAATACTATACTTACGCGATTAGACATGCTGCATGACGAACACTTTGTAAAGATCCATTTTGAGGGTTATATTAGCTGTTTGAACTTTTTTTTTATGTTGTTTAAGGCAAGCGCGAGCTCTTGGTGCGTGGAGCACCAGATTTAAAGGGCCACACACCCTGAATCGGCGCATATTTAATGATGCCCCAAAATAGGCAGTTAAAAAAATTTATTAAAAAAAATCTATGGGGTATTTTGAGCTGAAACTTCACAGACACATTCAGGGGACACCTTAGACTTATATTACATCTTTTAAAAAAAAGTTCTATGGCACCTTTAAGTGTGTGTGCACACTTCGGGTGTATGGGGTCAGAAAAAGCACATCTCAGAACAGCACACGAATGACATGTTTAACTGGCAGGGCTTTAAAGCACATGCAAATAAAGAACTTTTGTGATTGCGAATAAGTGCAGTGTCCCGTGAGTAACTCTACCTCTGTGTTAACATGTGATGTGAATGTTGTACGGATGGAGGCACCAGAACTGCAACTGATAGAATGTGCTTCAAAGGCAGAAAGTGGAGACAAAAAAACAGTAGGAAAGTTAATTCGGGATTTTTACATGGGTGATGATGATGAGAGAAAAACACTGACATTCTCAATTCAAACGGCAATAAAATCAATCGACTCGTCCCTGTAAATGTTGAAAACACCTTACAGTTTCATGAGAAACAATTACCATCCGAATAGGACTTAACTCGTTATAAGAATAATAACTTGCTGCAGCTGCTATCTCACCTTCTTCAACGTGTAAAGCACGCAGATCGGCGACGGTGTTGGTGGGTGAAGATAATTGTGAGCTGCCGCTGCACGCGGGGTCTTCCACTGGCTCGGATGTTTTATGTGAACCGAAGTAGTTAGTTCGTTTTGGAATTTTTGCTGTAAGATTAGCATCCCTTTTCTCCCTTTCAAGCTTATTTTTCCTTTTTTGCCCACCACTAGCACTTTTTTTTATCAT